>NC_042618.1:18444027-19178553 GCF_901001135.1 Rhinatrema bivittatum | reverse complement strand
AATTCTGGGTAAGATGGTTGAGACAATTATCAAGAACAAAATAGTTAAATACATGGAAGGAAACAGCCAGCATGGATTTCAAGAAAGTAAGTCTTGTCTCCCAAATCTATTAGAATTCTTTAAAATTATAATTGGGGATATGAATGTTGGTGAACCAGTTAAAATAGTATATTTGGACTTTAAAAAGCCATCCTACAAAGTACCTCACAAGAGATCACTTAGGAAACTGGCATGGAGGCAACATACATTCTTGGATCAGTAACTGATTAAAGGGAAGGAAACAGTGAGTGGGATTGAATAACCAATTCTCAGGCTGAAGGGGAGTACATAGCAGAGTGCCCCAAGAGTCAGTACTAGGCCTGGTGCTCTTCAGAGGACGGCACAAAGAACGAGGTTAAGGAATTGCCATACTGGATCAGACAGAGGGTCCATCAAGCCCAGCATCTTGTTTCCAACTATGGCCAAACCAGGCCACAAGAACCTGGCAAGTACCCAAACATTAAATAAATCCCATACTGCTGATGCCAGTAATAATAAGAAGTAGTTATTCCCAAAGGACCGAATTTTAAAGCGTTTCTCACACTAAAAAGCCCATATATGTGAGTATCTGGGCCTTGCGTGAGCAACGCGTATTTTAAAAGCCGGAAATTACAAATATGCATGTGCAAGTTAAAAAAAATAAAATAAAATTTAAAAAAAAAAAGGGGGGGGGGGCCAACAGTTATGCGCGTAACTCCATATTTTAAAACTGTGACTGTCTCTCGCACAAGCATGTTTTAAAGTGCCAATCTTTTTTATTGAGTTTTGCTATAAACACTAACAAACCAATCTAAGATGGTAAGTTGTTCCTGCACACCATCACAAATTCAGCATACAACAGTATACTCAATCTAATAACCCCCAAAACCCTCCTCCCACCTCAGTTATCCATACAGCCTTTCCGGAATGGCAAAAAGAATACAAATAGATTACCTTACCTCATTCAATATTAAACTATGTGCTTTAGGTGACAATGAGCATAAGTAGGTATCCCAAATACGCCAGAACAATTTTTGTTATTAGAGACATCAATTTGCTCACCATATTTTTCCATACAACATATATGATGTAGGAGGTTATGCAACTTAGAAGGTGGGTCCAATATAAGCCTATTCTGCAGAATGACCTTTTTGGACAGTAATACCCACAACCTGCAAGCATGTTTTAAAATCTGCTTTCATACACATGTTAAAGCCTACACTTAAAAAAAGATATGCAAAGTACATATGCTTCAGTAATGGCTTAAAATTAGGGGCGCACATATGTGTGCTAGGTATATATATATTTTTTTTCAAATTTCTTTATTGTGGCATGATAATACAAATAACAATAGACCTTAGAGCTCGTGCATACCACCAAATTTTC
This sequence comes from Rhinatrema bivittatum, assembly GCF_901001135.1. Taxonomy (NCBI): domain Eukaryota; kingdom Metazoa; phylum Chordata; class Amphibia; order Gymnophiona; family Rhinatrematidae; genus Rhinatrema; species Rhinatrema bivittatum. The sequence continues at coordinate 19,177,149 of NC_042618.1, read as the reverse complement.
AATTTTCAAAACCCCCATTCAAATTAAATGAAATTAAATCCAACCCGAATTAAATCATTCCCCAACCCATAATCCTCGCCCCCCCCCTTTGCAGAGAACCTCAGGCACATGTGTAAAAAGACACCACAAATTAATAATCAGGGTATTTGTCATTCGTACCATTCAGTCACCTTATGAGCATGAAAATGAAAATGTGCAGACCGTGACACAGCACGGCAATCAATGTCAGAGGCAGTGGTAAGCTCCAGGGACATCTGAATGTAGAATAGTAACCAGGCTCTTTTGGGTACTCGGACCTCATTCAGCTCTGTTAAAGGCGCAAGAGATTGAACGTGGGAGGTGAGAGTCTTATAATAAGGCCCCCAAATCCCTCGAAAGTCACGTTTTTTGCGAGGCTGAAAAGATTTATACAAGGAGCCGTATTCCAATTGGTATAACTCCGTCAGCAAGGCAGACCATCCAGCTGCGGTCGGAGGGCGTATATTTTAAATCTTACGTTTGTATAATGCGCATGATTTAAAATTCCAGCATATCACCACCTGTGTGCTCTTTTAAAATTGGCCTGTAAGTCAACTTAGTTAATCAGCAGTTTATGGACTTCACCTCCAAGAACTTGTCCAAAACATTTTTTAAAACCAGCTACACTAAGCTGCCTTAATCACATCCTCCGGTAGTGAATTCCAAAGCTTAATTGTGCGTTGAGTGAAAAATAATTTTCTCTGATTTGTTTTAAATGTACTACTTTCTAATTTCTAGTCCTTCTATTATCTGGAAGAGTAAATAACTGATCCACATTTACCTGTTTTAGTCCTATTAAGATTTTGTAGACTTCTATTATATCCTCCCTCAGCTCTTTCTTCTCCAAGCTGAACTGCCATAACTTCTTTAGCCTTTCCTCACAGGGGAGCCAGTCCATCCCTGTTATAATTTTGGTCCCCTTTCTCTGTACCTTTTCCAAAACAACTATATCTTTTTTGAGATGCGGCGACCAGAATTTCACACAGTACTCAAGATGTGGTCTCTAACATTCTGTTTGCTTTTTTGATTGCTGCTGCACATGGAGCAGAAGATTTCAGTGTATTGTCCACTAAGACATCTAGATCTTTTTCCTGGGTGGTAGCTCCTAATATGGAACCTAACATCGAGTAACTACAGCACAGGTTACTTTTCCCTATGTGCATCACCTTGCACTTGTCCACATTAAATTTAATTTGCCATTTGGATGCCCAGTCTTCCAGTCTCGCAAGGTCCTCCTGCAATTTATCACAATCCACTTGTGATTTATCAGCTCTGAATAATTTTGTGTCATCTCTCAAAATGTGATCACCTCACTTGTTCCCTTTTCCAGATCATTTATAAATATATTAAAAATCACCAGACCAGTACAGATCCCTGAGGCACTCTACTGTTTACCTCTCTCCACTGAGAAAAATGATAGTTTAGTCCTACTCTCTGTTTCACAAATGATAAAATATGTAGGGCAATTAAAACACAAATGAATTGCTTAAAACTAAAGGAGGGTCTGGAAAGATTGGGAATTAGGTAATCCAAATGACAAATGGAATTGAATGTAAATAAATACAAAGTTATGCATCTTGGGAGAAAAAAATCCAAATTACCAGCACATACTGCTGAGGTCAACTCTGGACAATTGCTGTCAAAAAATGAACCTTGGAATTACTATGGACCACACTCTAAAACCATCAGCACAGCGTGCAGCAGCAGCCAAAACAGGTAGCCATATGTTAGGGATCATTTGGAAAGGCATCAATGACAAATCAGAGAATATTATTGTGCCTCTGTATAGTGCTCTGGTTGACCACATCTGGAGTACCTCATGCATTTCTATTCACCCATCTCAAAAAGGATGTAGCAGAGCTCGACAAAGTACAGATAAGGGCAACCAGAATGGTGGTGAGAAGATTGTGGCATTTCTCATATGAAGAAAGGCTGAAACAGTTGGGAAAAGAGAAAACTGAGGGAGCACATAATAGAGGTCTACAAGATCATGATGGAAAAGAAGTAACCACAACCCAACGGTTATTTACCCTTTTTAAAAATAGTAGGACCAGGAGCATCCAATGAAACTGTATGTTAGCAATTTCAAGAGGAAAATAATAAAATATTTGTTGAACAGTGTGTAGTTAAATTGTCGAATCTGCTGCTGTAGGATATAGTCACAGCGAGCAACATAGCAGTGTTCAAGAAAGGTCTGGATGTGTTCCCAGAAGACAAGGACAGATACAAGAGACTGGGTTACTACAGAATTATATATCCGCAGGGCATGCTTAGATGAACTCTGGGTTAAATCTTGTTACTAACAACTCTGGGGCCATTGTCAGAGACAGGATGTTGGGCTAGATGGACCATTGGTCTGATCCAGCTGGGGCATTCTCATGCCATTAATCAGTATTTACAAAGCAAATTGAGGGGGGAAAAAACAATTTTTTGGAACTCCTAAGAACAATCAGTTATTAACGTATGTTTGCTAAACATATTGTCCATTACAAAATGTAACCATTCTGCTTACAGGACTCTGCATTTTACCAGCATTATGAATTGGATCTAAAAGAAAAACCTTTGGGAGAAGGAAGTTTCTCTATTTGTCGGAAGTGCTTACATAAGAAAACTAGCCAGGAGTATGCAGTAAAAATAATCAGTAAACGGTATGCATTGTTACCAAAACAACAAAAAGGGTTCATCTTCGCTGTGGCAGCTAATTGTAAAATTTAACAAAGCAATATCAATTTTTCAATTAGAGGGCTTTCTGATGATAAGCAGGTACAATGAGCCATCCTGATAGGTTATATGTAGAGTCAGGGAGCTCTTCTAGACCTTTCCTAGAAAGTTCTTTCCATGAGCTGCCACCTCTCACTTATTCTTGGATCTGTCAAAGGGAATGGATGTCCTAGCAGATCACTTATGCCATCATTTTAGGTCTAAGTAGCAATGCTACAAAAGGACATATCCCCAGAAGTTTAATGATCTGGGTAAGTTAAACCTTGGCATAAAATACTGCACTTCATTGGGCTAAAGAAGAAATATGAAGACAAAATTGGAATGTATGTTCTTTTTTTTCTTGGAAATGTGCTTAATGAAACTGATTATTGCCAACTACTTCCATTTCTAGACTAGAAGCCAACACACAGAAAGAAGTAACAGCTTTAAAACTCTGTGAAGGACACCCTAACATAGTGAATTTGCATGAGGTTTATCATGACCAGGTATTTATACTTAAATGATATGTTAAGCATTAAATCACTGGCTTCTGAGTGAACTTTGGTCAAACAATGGATATGCAAGGCTGTGGGATACTAAGCAATTACCCGCTGCTGGCTACTGCCAGAAAGAGGAAACTGATTTAGATGGATTGTGATCCAGTTTGGCAGGATTTTTGTATCTTGTATAAAGGTAGTAAATGCTAAGGGCTGGTGTATGGTTTTTTTGTTTTGTTGCTCTCCCTTTGTGTAACTGCCTCTACTCCCTCTTCTTCCCACCACCACTCCCCCGCCCAACATACTCCCTCTCCCCTCTCTTTCTATTCATCTCTCGTTATTTGTCTCCAGTAAACAGGGCACCCTCTCCTACCTTTATTTCAAAAGTTACGCCTGCCGGCTTGCCATCCCCCAGCACAGGCCGCTGTGCCGGGGGATTTGGCCCCACCCCGAACTGCCACCACGCCCCCGGACCCGCCCCCTCCCACCCCTTTTTCGAAGCCCCGGGACATATACGCGTCCCGGGGCTTGTGAGCGCTGCCGAGCCTTTGCGAAATAGGCTCGGCGCACGCGGGGGCAGATTTTCTCAGGTTACGCGCATAGCCTTTGAAAATCTGCCCCACAGTGTTTTCTAAGGGGCCATTTTGTGGCTAAAGCACTGCTTTTCTCATAAGAAGTCCTTTGAAGGTTGCAGTTACCCCTTTTCTCCCTGGCCTAGTCAGAATGTTTGCTTTTAGTATGGGTCGTAATCCACTTTGTGGTTTTAAGTAAAGCAAGAAGCTGTTAGTTTAATTGGCTGAATAGACACAGTGGCAATTGGAATAACTAGTTACATGTACTTATGCAAATCCCACTCTTCCAAATTGTTAGTGTAATAAAGGTAAACATTTTCTGTCTCTGGCCAATTGTAAGTGAGATATACAGTGTATGTTTATTTAATTTGCATTTTTTTCTCTTTTATGTTGCATATTTCATCATGGACTTCTGATTTTAGTGCTGATGTTAGAAATACTGAAATAAAAAGAGAGGAGGATTTCTTTGAGTGGTGATAAACTTTCTAATAAGTTTATCACCAAGGCAAAATATGCAGAAAAAGAGAAACACATTGATTCTTTCTATCTATAGCTTTAAGTTATGTCTGCTTTGGAGAAACTTGTACCACAGGCGAAAATATCTTTTTCTGTCTGTCTTGTTCTTAGTTTTTTATTTTTTTGGGGTGGGGGTGGGGGTGTGTGACAGAGGGCATCTTAGCGGATTCCTCCTGCTAGGCCTGTGTTAGGGTATGGCACCATGAGTCTCCATTCATCTTTTAGGTCCTCCATCCCACGCTGCTCTGGGCAGTTCCTATCTCCCAGGAACTGTGAACCAACCCCGGCCATCTGGTGATCGGAATCCTCCTCAGTCACCAAAACTCACCATTTTGAAGCTGCTTTTAAACCCTAAATACGTTTGTACAGTAAATACAGTTCCCACAGACTCTTATTTTGTCTTGCTTGTCTTGAGTAGAATGTAAGCTCCTTTGAACAGGGATTCTCTTATGTGTATCTGCATGGCTCTGCCTACCTCTAGTTGCACTTTAAACATGAGAAATAATAATAGTAGTAGTAGTAGTCATAGTAGAGTCAAAGCCAGATCTTTCACATAACTGCACAGCACTGTCTGTTGTAATATTGACCTTAAACAACAACAGTCTGACATGTATTGTATCTTTTTAGGTTTTTCCATAAAGGTTCCATTAATAATCGATTTTGCTTTCTAGCTCCATACGTTTCTAGTGATGGAACTGTTGAAAGGAGGGGAGCTGTTTGAACGAATTAAGCAAAAGAAACACTTCAGTGAGACAGAAGCTAGTTATATCATGCGCAAACTTGTCTCAGCTGTAAGCCACATGCACGATGTCGGAGTCGTCCACAGAGATTTGAAACCTGAGGTACAGTACAGTGTCATGTTTATGCACGCAGATCGTGAACCCTGCACACCCAGCAAAACATAGTGTGCTCATAAAATAGCCTTTCCCTGTACGTACCTGGATCAGTCCAGACAGTGGGTTATGTCCCCAATCCAGCAGATGGAGTCAGCCCAAAGCTTCGAGGGGGCGTCACCATAAATACTACTACCCCCTCTGCAGGAGTTCAGTATCTTCTGACTCCAGCAGATGCGAGTAGTGGAATCTGGGCTTGCTCCCGATTCTCTTTTTCCTTTGTTCTTTTGCTTCCCTTGGTTGGAGGCTTTATTGTTTGTAGGTTTGTTTGGTTGGATCAAGTTGTGTTACAAAAAAAAAAAAAAAAAATTAATTAAGTTAATTGATTGATTGGGGAGGCGTGGCTTCTGTATTGTTCTCTGTCTCTCCCTTTCTCTATTTACCGGCGCTGTCCGTGACTGCTGCGGGGTAAGTGTGATTTTCTTCTTCTTCCCTTGCAGCTAGGTTACACGCGGCTGCCGGTGCTCCGGCCTCCTCGCGTCTTCACCCTCTCCCGCGGCCATTTTGCGGCTCCACGTGGGCTGCACCGGGGAGAGGGCTGCTCATCACCGGCGGGTCGTGCGGCCAGGAAGGCCCCCCCGCGGCGCCGTTTCTGTCTTCGGCGGGTAGCGCAGGCCACCCGGGCCCCCCCGCAGCGGCGATCCGTTTCGCGGCCCCCCCCCCCCGGGTTTTTCAAGGCGTTCTCGGCTGTCGGGGGCTGTTTCCCTTGCGCTCCAGATGCCGCGGCCGGCGCGTTGCTCGGCCTGTGGGGAACCTGGATCGCGCGTTTCAAGGGAGGGAATTTGTGCTCGATGCCTTCCCGGAGGAGAAGGCACCTCTCGGTCCCTCACGCATCGGGCCTCCATGACAGCCTTACCCGGGCGGCGCGGGCTGGCCCCTCCCCCATTCCTGGCGGGAACGGCAGCCATCTTACATACGCTGCGTCCTGAAGGAGCCCAGGCAGCGCAGGGGGACGAGGTGGCTTCAGAGGGCTCTCCCCCGAGGTTAGTACCGGAGACAGACCCGGAGGAAGGCCCGCGGGGGCAGGGTCCCTCGGGGCCCCCACCCGCGGAGGCCCCCCCGACTAGGCCGGGGTTTTCGCCGGAGTTCATACGGCTGATGCATACAGCCTACCTGCAGGACCTGGCTGCGCCCGCGGATCCGCCACCACCCAAGCTCCCGCGACCTTCGTCCGCCTATCCGGCCCCCCCCGCCCCGGCGGGTGTGGGGGCCCCACAGCTCCCCAGCCAACCACGGCTCCCCGTGGGCTCGGGGGGGCCTGGGTCGCCACCAGCCTCCCCTGGGTCGGACCCCGCGGCGGCGGGCCAAGGGGACTCCACTTCAGAGGGTGAGGACCCACGCACCCTGCGCCTCTTCCAGCGGGACGAGCTGGATGACCTGATCCCACAGATCATTCAGGGATTGGACCTTGATCCCCCGCCGGACCCGCCAGCTCCCGTCGCGCCTGCTGTAGTCACCTCCTCGAAGAAGGGAGACCCGGTGCTGGCAGCCCTTCGCCCGAGGGCTCGGGCTTTTCCCATTCATGAGTCGTTCCTGCAGTTGCTCACCAGGGAATGGGATGCCCCGGAAGCCGCTCTGAAGGGTAGCCGCGCCATGGAACGGCTATATCCGCTGCCGGAAGATTTTCTGGATCTCATCAAGGTACCCAGAATGGACTCCGCGGTGTCAGCGGTCACGAAGAGGACGACCATTCCGGTGACAGGTGGAGCAGCGTTAAGGGATACGCAGGATCGCAAGTTGGAAGTCTTCCTCAAGCGGGTCTTCGAGGTCTCCGCAGTGGGGCTGCGGGCTGCGATGTGCAGCTCGCTTGCCCAGCGAGCCAGTCTTCTCTGGGTGCAGCTACTGCTCACGTCTCAGGTGTTGCCACCCGAAGAAGCCGCCCAGGCGGATAGACTGGAAGCTGCGGTGGCGTACGGGGCAGACGCTTCCTATGATCTGTTTCGGGTCCTTGCCCGCTCCATGGCCTCGGTGGTGGCGGCACGTCGACTTCTATGGCTCCGCAACTGGGCGGCGGACACGTCCTCCAAGTCAAGTCTGGGTTCCCTGCCATTCAGGGGTAAGTTCCTGTTCGGCGAAGATCTGGACCAGATTATCAAGTCTCTGGGGGAAAACGCGGTCCATCGCCTGCCGGAAGACAGATATCGCTCCAGCAGGGCGTTTTCGTCCTCCCGGACCAGAGCCAGAGCGCAAAGGCGCTATAGGAGTTATAGGCCGGCGGCGGCTCGGACCTCTGCCCCCAGGTCTCAGCCCTGGTCTCGCTCCTTTCGCGGGCGCCGCCCCGCGCGCCCCGCTTCCACGGCGGGACAACCTTCGCCCAAGTCCTCTCAATGATGTTCAGCTCGCCCACTCCGCCGTCCCCAAGATTGGGGGGCGGCTGGCGTTCTTTTACGAGGAGTGGGCACGGATCACCTCGGATCAGTGGGTCTTGGACACCATAGGACGCGGCTACGCTTTGGAACTTGTCCGCGCTCCGAAGGGTCGATTCATCTTCTCGCCCTGCGGCTCGGCCATCAAGCGAGAGGCGGTGCAGGCGACGCTGGACAGACTGTGGGAGATAGGCGCCATTGTGCCCGTACCCTCCGGAGAGGTGGGCTCGGGCCACTATTCCATTTACTTCGTGGTACCAAAGAAAGACGGCTCCTTCCGCCCCATACTGGACTTGAAGGAAGTCAACAAATCCCTCAGAGTGATCCGGTTCCGCATGGAAACGCTGCGTTCGGTGATCGCAGCGGTACACCGAGGGGAGTTTTTGGCCTCCTTGGATCTGACGGAGGCCTACCTTCATATCCCCATTCGCCAAGAACACCATCGCCTTCTCCGGTTCAAGATTCTGGACCAGCATTTCCAATTCGTGGCGCTTCCGTTCGGCCTAGCAACGGCCCCACGTACCTTCACCAAGATCATGGTAGTTGTGGCGGCTGCCCTTCGGAAGGAGGGTATTCTAGTTCATCCTTACTTGGACGACTGGCTCATACGGGCGAAGTCCTTCCGGCATGGCCAGGCGGCAGTGGCCAGGGTGATAGAGTTTCTGCAGTCCCTGGGATGGGTGGTGAACTTCTCCAAGAGCTCCCTCGTGCCTTCGCAGCGCTTGGATTTCTTGGGGGCGACCTTCGACACCCGTCTGGGGGCGGTTTTTCTGCGGCAGGACAAGGCGCACGCCCTGCGGGAGCACATACAGCGGTTCTCTGCATTACCAGCGCCCACTTCCTGGGACTATCTACAGCTCCTGGGGGTGATGGGTTCCACCATCGACATGGTTCCCTGGGCCTTTGCGCGCCTCCGGCCGCTACAAAGGGCACTTCTATCCCGCTGGAAACCACTTTCGCAGGACTACCAGGTGATACTCCCGCTGCCCCAGTTTGCACGGAGCAGCCTGGACTGGTGGATGGTCCCGGAGAATCTGGCGCGAGGCATGTCCCTCGATCTACCAAATTGGGTAGTGGTAACCACCGACGCCAGTCTCGTAGGCTGGGGGGCAGTCTGCGACCGCAGCGCCACGCAGGGGACGTGGTCCGCGGAGGAGTCGACGTGGTCCATCAATCGTCTGGAGACCCGAGCGGTCAGGCTGGCTCTTCTTCACTTCCTGCCACTCCTTCGGAATCGGGAAGTCAGAGTCTTGTCGGACAACGCGACCACGGTGGCCTATATCAACCGACAGGGCGGAACCCGCAGTCCGCAGGTCGCGCTCGAGGCAGAGATGTTGATGCAGTGGGCGGAACGGCACCTGGCCCGCCTGGCGGCCTCGCACATAGCGGGAGTGGACAACGTTCAGGCGGATTTCCTCAGTCGCCAGCTCCTGGATCCCGGAGAGTGGGCCCTCTCCGACGAGGCCATGCAGCTGATCGTTCGGCGGTGGGGTCCCCCCCACCTGGATCTTATGGCATCCGCTCAAAACACCAAGGCGCCTCGTTTCTTCAGTCGCCGGAGAGAACGGGGGGCGGAGGGCGTCGATGCCCTAGCGCTCCCGTGGCCGGCCGAGCTACTTCTATACGCGTTCCCCCCGTGGCCACTGGTGGGAAGGCTACTACGACGGATAGAGGTTCATCGGGGGACTGTCATCTTCGTCGCGCCAGAGTGGCCGAGACGTCCTTGGTTCGCGGACCTTCTCCACCTAGTAATCGACGGGCCCATACGGTTGGGACATCTTCCCCGCCTCCTCCACCAGGGACCAGTATTTTTCGACCAGGCAGAACTCTTCTGTCTTGCGGCCTGGCTTTTGAGAGGCGTCGCCTTCGACGACGGGGATACCCGGAGGCGGTAGTATCCACGCTGCTGCGGTCTCGGAAGACCTCGACGTCGGTGGCCTATGTGCGGGTCTGGAAGGTGTTCGAGCTGTGGTGTACCGGCCTGAACACAAGACCCTCGGAAGCGTCTGTTCCTCAGATCCTCCAGTTCCTGCAAGCAGGGGTGGACAAGGGGCTCGCTTACAACTCGCTTCGGGTTCAAGTGGCCGCTCTTGGCTCTCTCCTGCGTGACGGAGGATCTCTGTGGCGACACCCGGACATCGCCCGTTTCCTCAAGGGGGTCAAGCATTTGCGGCCTCCATTGCGCGATCCTTGTCCCTCGTGGAGTCTCAATCTGGTACTACGCTCTATGTCAGGACCTCCGTTTGAACCGCTGCGGAATGCGACGATCAAGGATCTCACCCTCAAGGCGGTGTTCCTAGTGGCCATCTGCTCCGCTCGGCGTATTTCGGAGCTGCAGGCCCTGTCGTGTAGGGAACCTTATCTCAGGTTCTCCGATTCGGGTGTTTCACTTCGCACTGTCCCCTCCTTCCTTCCGAAGGTGGTGTCTGCGTTCCACGTGAATCAGACGGTGGAACTTCCATCGTTCTCTTCGTCGGAGCCGCGGTCTCTTCGTCTCCTTGACGTCAAGCGCACCCTGAGGCTCTACCTAGAGGCTACGAATGATTTCCGGACTTCTGACCATCTCTTCGTCCTTTGGTCCGGTCCCCGCAAGGGATCTCAGGCTTCGAAGACGACCATTGCCAGATGGCTGAAGGCCGGCATTGCCGCCTCCTATATTGGGGTGGGGCGGACTCCCCTACCCGGCATCGTAGCACACTCGACACGCGCTCAGGCGGCCTCCTGGGCAGAGAGCCACTCGGTGTCTTCGCAAGAAATCTGTAGAGCGGCCACCTGGAAATCGTTGCACACGTTCTCGAGACACTATAGACTACATCTCGCCTCGTCCGTCCAGGGACATTTTGGCGAACAGGTCCTACGAGCAGGCCTCGCAGGATCCCACCCGGGTTAGGGAAGCTTGGGTACATCCTACTGTCTGGACTGATCCAGGTACGTACAGGGAAAAGAAAATTATTACTTACCTGCTAATTTTCGTTCCTGTAGTACCATGGATCAGTCCAGACGCCCACCGCATTTGGGTCCTAGGGCCTACTCCTGCTCGGCTGTATGTGGATGCTGAGTCTGTTCAGCTGTGTCTCCTTTTACAGTAGTGCACTTACTGCTGTTGTTTGTTGTTACGTGTTTCCAGTTTTCCCTCTGTCACTGTTTTACTCCCTTGGAGGTTGACACGCTATGTTCGTGTCCGCCCACCCGTTGGTGGGTCGGTTTTTCAGTTTACTCAGTTATCACTCAGCGGCTTATTGTTGCCGTCCTGTTTCAACTTGATCCAAGCAGGGGGTTTCGGTTTACTCGGGCTTTGATATACTCGATACTGAACTCCTGCAGAGGGGGTAGTAGTATTTATGGTGACGCCCCCTCGAAGCTTTGGGCTGACTCCATCTGCTGGATTGGGGACATAACCCACTGTCTGGACTGATCCATGGTACTACAGGAACGAAAATTAGCAGGTAAGTAATAATTTTCTTATAGCTTTACTATGTATTTATGCTCAGCTATAAACATATATGAAATCAGATGTCTTTGATTTGATGTTTTCTATTTATTTAAAACAAATGACATACTGACATAATTTAATTAGAATTATTTTCATGAAAACAATTCTTGTTCAGGCACACTTGGCTCGTAGTGCACAAATTTGAACTCCGCTTATAAAAAGTTGCACAAAATAATTTATTTTGTACATATTGCTTGTCAAAAATTAGAGGGAGCATTGGAGGTGAGGCCATGTTCAATATTCATATTTTTCAGCATTATTTGATTTCTGTTAAACTTAGTAATATTACTCTTGAGGAAATTCTGCACAAAAAATTTAAAATTTTGTGCACAAAAACTTACAATTCTTTAAAATTCTGCATATTTTATATTGGTCATTTTGACCAATATAAAATATTTACATGACCAATATAAAATATTTTTGACTAATATAAAATATTTACATGACAATCTTTAAGTAATTACATTTTAAATTAGTACAGAAAAAAGTTATTACTTAAAGATGCAGAATTGTAAATATTTTGAGCAGAATTTCCCTAGAAATTCACTGTAAGAGTGTTCCACTCTCTCTCCTTACTCCCCTGGCCACTTTACCCTCTCAGGCCTCAACTCCTCCACCTGCCAGTATCTCCTCCTTCTACCCCTAGGCTCAACTTCTTCCACTCTTATCTTCACTCCCAGAGTTTGACCCCACTTTCAGTACTGTCCCTCACACAGGCTTCCTCTTTCCCTCTCACACACAGGCTCCCTCTCTCTAGTGCACATACATACCCCCTCATACAAACTCCTTCACTCTATCTCACACACACCCTCATATAAGCTCCCTCACTCTCTCGCACACACATCCCCTCATAAGGGTCCCCCCCTCTCTCTCGCCCACACACATCCACTTGTACAGGGCCCCTCTCTTGCATACACATCCACACAGGCTCCCTTTCTCTCTCACGCATACACCCTCACACAGGCTATCTATGTCTCTCTCTCTCTCTCTTTCTCATGCACCCCTTCACACAGGCTCCTTCTCTCACAAACAAGCAAGCACCTTCACAAACACACAATCCCTTTTTCATACACACCAGCTCCCAGTCTCTCACACATACACACTCCTTCACAATCTCCTACATAGGCTCCTTCTCTCTGGTACCCACACTCAAGGCCCCCCCCCCCCCCTCTCATAAACACACACCTCTCTACACACACTCACTCTCACTGGGGCCTTCTTCTTTCCCGCGAGTGTGACACACTCCACTTGCAGCATGCCAGGGCCTTCTGTCGTTTTCTGCAGAGAATTTGACAATTCTGCACAGGGGGATTTCTGCGTGAATTCTGCGCTCCTGTATGAAGGGATTGTTTGTGTGAGCGAGAGCCTGTATGAAGGGGTGTGTGAGAGAGAGAGAGATATAGGATTGTGAGAAATTGGAATGGTGAATAAAACAGAGAATGTCATAATGCCTCTTTATCGCTCAATGGTGAGGCCATGCCTTGAGTACTGTGTTCAATTCTGATTGCCGCATCTCAAGAAAAGATATACTTGAGCTGGAAAAGTTACAGAGAAGGGCAACCAAAATAATAAAGGCGAGAACCCTATGCAGAAAGGCTAAAGAGATTAGGGCTGTTCAACTTGGAAAAGAGATGGCTGAGGGGGACATGATAGAGGTCTATAAAATCATGAGTGGATGTGAATCAGTTATTTACTCTTTCAAAAAATGCAAAGACTAGGAGACACTCCATGAAGTTAGCCAGTTGCACATTTAAAACAGATAGGAGAAAATTCTTTTTAACTTAACATTTATTTATTTATTTATTTATTTATTTAAAAGTTTTTATATACCGCTCAATGGATAGATATATATCCGTCTAGGCGGTTTACACATAGATAAAAACATACACAAATTAAAAACATACACAAATTAAAATACAGACAATTGTTAAAAGGTTAGTTGGGAATCATGAATTTATACAAACTATTGTAGCTGAAAAGCTTGGGTAAATAGGTAGGTTTTCAGTGATTTTTTTAAATTCTCTACGGTTAGAGGTCAGTCGGATATAGTCAGGCAAAGCGTTCCATATTGTTGGACCTGCAACTGAAAAAGCGCGTTTACGGATTAGAGATAGACTTACAGATTTTACATTAGGAATTTCCAATAAACATTTGTCGAAAGAGCGTAGTTGTCTGGAGGGTTTGTAAATTCGCAGTAATGAACATAGCCAGATTGAGTCATTGTTGTAAATCAAATTGTGTATGGTAGATAGGATTTTGTATGTTATGCGGTATGATACTGGAAGCCAATGTAATTGTTGTAAAGTTGGAGAGATAAGCTCTGGAATTCAATGCTGGAGCATGTAGTTAAAGCAGTTAGTATAGTTTGATTTTAAAATTGTTTAGATACGTTCCTGGAGGAGAAGTACATAAACTGCTATCAATCAGTAAGAAATAGCCACTGCTATTACAGGCATTAGTAGCATGGGATCTATTTACTGTTTGGAATCTTACTAGGTACTTGTGACCTGGATTGGCCACAGTTGGGGAGAGGATATTGGGCTTGATGGACCCTTGGTCTGACCCATCATGACAGTTCTTATTTTTTATGTTGTTCTTTATTACTCTGGCAGCCTTCAGGTCATTTGAGATGAGTACTCATACCTAGGTCCCTTTCCTGTTTGGTAGTTTCCAGTTCATGTCATTCTCCGAGGACAAGCAGGATGTTAGTCCTCACACATGGGTGACATCATCAGATGGAGCCCGGCACGAAACTTTGATCTCAAAGAATCTGGAACTTTCAAACATACCCTACTGAGTATGTGCAGCTGTAGTGTTCACCTTGCCGCCTAGGCAGAGTCCCTTAGTCTCTTTTTTTTTTTCCACAGAGCTGTGTTGTCGCGGGAGCTGTGTGTTTCACAGTATTCAGCTTTTCTCTCTCCTCACAGTTTTTGTAAGTGATTTCTTCTAGAGCTTCAGCTGTTTTCTTTCCTTTACCTCTTTCTTCTTCTTTCCTCTATCTGCCAGCTGCATGGTGGGCCTTAGTTGCTATTCAGTATGGCAAAATATATTTCTATCCCTTATTTAAAGGGAAAAAAAAAATAAATATATATATATATATATATACACACACACTGCCTGGGCAGTTTAGTATTTCTGTCCTCTCCTTGCTCTGTCTGTTTTTGTACCTTTGTCAGGTGCTGGCAGGATTGACTGAATACAGTCTATGGGTGATCTGTGTAGGCTGCTGAGCCTGGGGACTCACTTGAGTTCTACCCGGGCAGGAGGTTCAGAGGACAACAATCTTCCTATTGGGGGGGGGGGCCAGAGCTCATCCTCCCCACATTCAAAGGAACTAGTCTCCACAGGCAGGAGCCCTGAATGACATAGCCCCCCTTCCTGCTTGCCGGTGATGGCAGTGCAGTCTCCTTGTGAGAGAGGGTGAGCAGGAGCAGCTTCTGTGCTATGCCAAGTAACAGTTGCCCTTGCACATCTGTGACCAGTGCATCATTGATCTGACGCATCGATATCAGGACCATGTCAGAACTAGGACTGCCATTGAGAGCCATGGTTCCTGAACATACCCAGATCAGACCAGACCAGTGGGTTGTGTATCCCTACCAGCAGATTTATTTATTTATTTATTTCTTTTATATACCGACATTCAATCGAGATATCACATCGGTTTCCAGATAACCAAGAGAATAGGGCGTAATCCGCCATATTTTACATTATAACATGGTAACCAAAAAACAATTATAACATATTATAACAGTAGTACATGGAACAAGAGGTTATAGGATATAACCTCTTGGTTATAATTTTTATGTTTCAATGTAAACCGATGTGATCTGTATTTTAATACAGGAACACCGGTATATAAAAATCTAAAAATAAATAAATAAATAACAAAAGGTTATAGGAGATAACATTTGTACATGAGTGTGTTGTTGATAAAATAAATTTAGGATTAGGGGCTTGTTGGTAAAATAATTTAGGAATAAAGGTGGGGGTGGTGAGGGAAGGGAGGGGGGAAGGTGGGGTGGGAGGAAGTAGTGTAGTGAGGGATTCAGGGGGGTGAGAAGACTGTGTAGGGGATGAGGTGTGTTGCGTTCGGGCAGGTTAAGGGTCGGGTGGGAAGGCTTTTAAAAACAGCCATGTTTTAAGGTGTTTTTTTGAAGGTTTGCAGTGAAGGTTCATTTCTGAGACAGGTGGGGAGGGTTTTCCATAGGGTGGGTCCCGCTATTGTTATGGCTCGTTTGCGGGTTGCATTGAGGTGAGATGGAGTCAGAGATCAAAACTTTGGGCACTGCTATATATACGAGAGTGCCACCTGCAGTCCCTTAGTATTTCTCTGACTCCAGCAGTTGGTAGTTGTGCACTCCTGCAGTTTAGTTTATCAGTTAGTTTAGGGAGATAGGAATTTTCTTTTTTCTTTTCCTTTCTTCAGCTGCTTCCATCGGAAGCCAGGCGTCTGGGGGGTTGGACACCCCTGACTTGGGTCTCGCCCGCTCCAGTTCGGTGGTTGGAGGCCAGGAGCTCCTGGCTACCCACCTCTGAAGCTGCTCCCTCGACTCCATGCTTGTGAACTTATAAAGTTTAAAAAAAACCCCAAAGGATCAGTTCAAGTTTCTTTAGTAAAAAAAAAAAAAAAGCAGACTCTGCTCACACAGCATCACTGAATCTGAGGTAAGGAGTCGGGGGCCTCTTCCTGCAGCAGGGTGTGTGTGAGGTGTCTCCCCCCACGTATTTGCCTCCGCTCCCGGGGCTCCGGGTTGTCTGGTGAGGAAGGGGGTGTTTTTTATCCTCAGCCGCGGCTCTTGCTTGACTCGGCCCCATCGCAGGCAGTGAAATTTCGGGCCTGCCGGCAAAAGTTTCCCACGCCGCCGAAGCGCGCTTTGATCGGAGCCGGCCTGCCCCTGCATTTTTTGCCCGCATGGCAGCGCGGACATAGTGATGGCGCCCTGGACCAAATCGGCACCCTGACGTGCCTGTGGAGCACGTGGTCAGCCCTCCCGTGGGGGAGGGGAATGAGGCGTGGACCGAATTGCTGGGGGGGGGGGGGAAATGTCCCGTCCCCCCATATTAGTCCTCATGGGGAGGATCCTCAATTGGGGATGGGCTGTGTAGAACCAGATGCTTTTACTGGGGAGGAGGGTGAGCCGGAAAGCTTTTCTCCACAGTTTATTCTTCTTATGCACCAAGCCTTCCTGGCTAGGAGGCAAGCAGTGCACAGGAGACCCAGATGGCTGGTGGATATGTCAGAGCCGGCTCCGAAGAGGGGGAAAATCCATGGACACCTAGCAACCCTTGGTGCAACAGCCTCACCCTGTGGAGAGCTCTCCCAGGGGACCTCAAGGGCCGAACCCAATCTCGGGACCGGTACTGGGACCTGCGTCGGATCCAGATACTGATCCAGATGCGGATCCGGACCCGACCCCGGATCCAGGAGATATCCTCCATGATGACCCAGATGGGGACGACCCTCCGTCTGCAGAGGGTGATAACCCCAGCGTGGTTCGCCTGTTCAAACACTACGAGCTACGCCCCCTTATTCGTCAGGTTTTGGATCTGCCAGGGCTTAAAATTTCTCAAGAGGAATCGGATAATAAAGGGGTTAATCCGGTGCTCGATGGTATTTGGGTACAGACTTCTTCCTTCCCTTTGCCCAAAAAGGTCTGCAAGCTGGTAACTCGCGAGAGGGACGTCCTGGATGCGGGGCTAAAAGTTGGCAGGGCAATGGCCAAACATTTCCTCTGTTGTCAGATGTTTTGGACCTCCTCAAGATTCCGAAAGTGGATGCAGCAGTTTCGGTGGTTACAAAGAAGACTACCATTCCGGTAATTGGTGCCGCGGCCTTGAAGGACATGCAGGACCGCAAACTGGAGATCCAGTTGAAGCGGGTCTTTGAGGTGGCCGCCCTGGGCCTCAAAGTGGTGGTCTGTGCTAGCCTTATGCAAAGAGCTTGCCTTCACTGGGTGCAGGAGGCAGCGCCCAGCTCGGGGGCTGCGGGTAGTGGTCTGTTGCAGACTGCTCGCTTGGAAGCGGGCATTACATATGTGGCAGTCGCGCTCTATGATCTCGTGCGCACGTCAGCGTGTAGCATGGTGTCCATAGTAGTGGCGCGTAGACTCCTTTGGTTGCGGAACTGGGCGGCGGTTTTGTCCTCAAAATCCCGACTCTGTAACCTTCCTTTTAAGGGCAAGCTCCTATTCGGGGAGGAACTCTATCAATTGGTAAAGCTGCTCGGGGAGTCTAAAGGCACTCGCCTGCCAGAGGATAGGCGATCCTCAAAGAAGGTGTTTCCTCCTCGGCCCCGTTACCGGGATACGCGCCGTTTTCAAACTGGCAGATACGCCTCATCTTCAGGATCTAAACAGACTCCGGGACGCCAGCAGTCCTTTCGGGGGGGTCGTCGCCCCGGGAGGGTCACGGGAAATCTCGGGGCAGGAGGAAGCAAACTCTCCCAATGAAGCCACGAGCACCCATTCCGTCGTCGAAGCTGTTGGAGGCAGATTATCCAACTTTTACAAGGAATGGGAAAGGATCACCTCGGATCGCTGGGTCTTGGAAGTGATCAGAGACGGCTACGCCTTGGAATTCTCCTGTCCAGTTCGAGAGGCCTTCGTGGAATCTCGCATGTCCTCCCGCAGCAAGTACGAAGCAGTTCAGGACACTCTGCAACGTCTACTCGATCTGCAGGCCATTGTCCCAGTTCCGGTGTCCGAGGGGGGCCAGGGCAGGTATTCGGTTTGCTTTGTGGTTCCCAAGAAGGAGGGCACCTTTTGTCCCATCCTCGATCAAAGTGAATCGAAGTCTCTGGATCCCTCGGTTTCGGATGGAAACCCTGCGGACGGTTATGGCGGCTGTTCGGAAAGGGGAGTTCCTAGCGTCCTTGGACCTCACGGAAGCGTACCTCCACATTCCGATCCGGTTGAGCCATCAGCGCTATCTGCACTTCAAAGTGTTGGGGCAACATTTCCAGTTTCGCGCTCTTCCCTTCGGACGCGCTACAGCGCCTCGTACATTTACCAAAGTCATGTTGGTGGTGGCTGCCTTCCTCCGGCAGGAGGGAATTTTAGTCCACCCGTACCTGGACGACTGGTTGATCCGGGCGAAGTCCCGGGAAGACTGTGAGAGGTCGGACTGCAGAGTGCGGCTCACGTTGCAGTCGCTTGGCTGGATAATAAATGTGCAAAAGAGTCACTTGGAGCCCACCCAAAGGCTTGTATATTTGGGAGCGCTGTTCGATACCTTTCAGGGCAAGGTGTTTCTGGTGGCGCACAGAGTGACGAAGTTGCAGGACCAGATCCGCACCTTACTTCAGAGGAAGAACCCCACAGTGTGGCCTCCACCTTGGATTTGGTCCCGTGGGCATTTGCTCACTTACGACCATTGCAGCAAGCACTTTTGTCATGGTGGAGTCCAGTGTCGGAGCAATTCCACTTGCCCATGCCATTGCTTCCAGAGTCAGTCTTTCATGGTGGCTGTCTCCTGACAATTTGGGTCGGGGAGTGGATCTGGACCCTCCAAATTGGGTAGTAATTTCCACCGACGCCAGAGTCTGTCTGGTTGGGGAGCAGTCTGTGCAGACAGAGCCACACAGGGGCTTTGGTCACCGATGGAAGGATCCTGGTCCATCAATCGGCTCGAGACGAGGGCAGTTCGTCTGGCCCTCCAGGCATTCCTACCCTTGATCGAAAACAGAATGGTGCGAGTATTATCCGACAATGCGACAATGGTGGTTTACATCAACCGTCAAGGAGGAACAAGAAGTCCTGCAGTGGCACTCGAAGC
Source organism: Rhinatrema bivittatum (assembly GCF_901001135.1). Taxonomy (NCBI): domain Eukaryota; kingdom Metazoa; phylum Chordata; class Amphibia; order Gymnophiona; family Rhinatrematidae; genus Rhinatrema; species Rhinatrema bivittatum. The sequence continues at coordinate 19,158,318 of NC_042618.1, read as the reverse complement.
GCGCCTCTTGTTCGCCTGGGCAGAGTGTCATCTCCGAGGGATTGCTGCTTTACATGTTGCTGGAGTGGAGAATGTTCAAGCGGACTTTCTCAGCAGGCAGCAACTCGACCCAGGGGAGTGGGAATTGTTGGCTGAAGCCTGAAACCTCATTTGCGCCAGGTGGGGCGTGCCACAATTATATCTGTTGGCAACTCAGGCCAATGCAAAGACCGAACGATTCTTCAGTCGGTGCCGGGAACAGGGATCTGTCAGCCTTGACGCGCTGGTGTGTCTGTGGTCCATGGAAATTCTTCTGTACGCCTTCCCTCCCTGGCCCCTCATTGGTCGCCTCCTCTGTCGAATAGAGCTCCATCCCGGCAGGGTGGTGCTGGTGGCTCCAGAGTGGCCGCGTCGCCCGTGGTTCGCGGATCTGCTTCGCATGGCTCTGGAGAGACCCCTGCAGCTCACTCACATTCCGTGGCTGCTTCGACAAGGCCCCATATTTTTGGATCAGGAGGATCGCTTCTCTCTCGTGGCCTGGCTTTTGAGAGGAGACATTTACGTTTGAAGGGATATTCAGAACAAGTCATCTCTACCTTGCTTCAAGCGCAACGTCCGTCTACTTCCATGGCATACGTTAGGGTTTGGAAGCTTTTTGAGACTTGGTGTCTTCAGCACTCCTATGATCCATTGGCCGTAGATGTTCCCGTGCTGTTGGACTTCTTGCAGCAGGGGCTGGCTAAGTGGTTGGCCTTCAATTCCCTCTGGGTCCAGGTGGAGGTCTTGGGAGTCCTGCGGGGCAAGTTTTAGGGCTCTTCGTTGGCGGTTCACCCGGATATTGCTCGGTTCCTCAAAGGGGTCAAGCACTTGCGTCCTCCAGTGCGCCCGGTATGTCTGGATTAGAGTTTGAATTTGGTGCTTCATGTGCTTTGTGGAACCCCCTTTGAACCTATTCGTTGAGCTTCCATTAAGGATATGACTTTAAAGACCGTTTTCTTGGTGGTCATTTGTTCGGCGCGACGAATTTCTGAATTTCAAGCAGCATCGTGTTGTGATCCCTTTCTTCGGATTTATGATGATAGGGTATCGTTGCGCACAGTGCCGTCCTTCGTCCCCAAGGTGGTCTCTTCCTTCCATGTTAATCAGATAGTGGAACTTCCAGGGTTCCCGCAGTGGTCCTGGGATTCAGCTACTGAGAGGGATCTTCATCTTTTGGACGTTTGGCGCATTTTATTGCGCTATCTGGAGGTTACCAATGACTTCCGTTGTTCAGATCATCCCTTCATTCTATTCAGCGGACCAAAGAGAGGGGACAAGGCGTCGAAAGTGACCATTTCCCGCTGGATTAAAAAAGCTATCTGTTCATCCTACATAGCCCCGAGGGTATCAACTGCCGGTTGGGCTCCGGGCTCATTCCACCAGGGCACAGTCTACTTCCTGGGCTGAATGTCAGCTGCTGTCGCCCCAGGAGATTTGCAGAGCGGCAGTGTGGTCTTCTCTTCACACTTTCACTAAGCATTATCGGCTGGATGTTAATGCTTCTGAACAATCGTCCTTTGGTGAGAATGTTCTGCATGCTGGTCTTTCGGCTTCCTGCGCAGTGTAGGGTGGCTTGGGGAAATCCCACTGGTCTGGACTGATCTGGATATGTTCAGGAAATGAAAACTGGTTCTTACCTGCTAATTTTCGTTCCTGTAATACCACAGATCAGTCCAGAGGCCCAGCCCTTGCTTCAGAATCCAAAAGACTGACATTGCTAAGTTGTTCCCTATTCGTTCATGAGCTCCGTTTTGCAGACAAGTTTGAAGGAGCAGTTTCATGGGTGTTGTTTCAGAGTTATTCGTTTTTGGGGGCAAATGGGTTATGAGTTTGGTTGGGTTTCAACCCCCCTTTGCCCGTTCATTTGTAGTGTGAGCTTGGGTACAGGCCAATACTGAGGGACTGCAGGTGGCACTCTTGTATATATAGCAGTGCCCAAAGTTTTGATCTCTGACTCCATCTGCTGGTAGGGATACACAACCCACTGGTCTGGACTGATCTGTGGTATTACAGGAACAAAAATTAGCAGGTAAGAACCAATTTTCATTCACACTTGATGCCGTCGAGGTGTCAGGGCGCCCTCGATGCCATTGGGGTGTGTGACCACTCTTGATGCCGTAAAGGCCTTCTGTGTCGGAGGCATCTGTGGACACGGAATCTCGATGCATCAGAGTCATCGAGCGCCTTGGGCCTCGATATGGCGGAATAGCAGCACCAACCTCTAGTGTCGGGGACCAGGTCTGCCATCAAGCACCTTGGTCCCCCTCCATTCCATTTGAGCCACTCTCAATGTTGATGCCCTCTGTGCTTTCGATGCTCTTGATCCCATAGGGGTGTGAGAATGGCCACCCTCCATGCTGTTAAGGTAAGTGGCCTCAATGCTGCGGTCGCCCTCGATGCTGTCTAGGTGTAGAGCTGCCCTGATCCCATCGAGGTACGGGGCCACCATGGAGGCCATCGGATGTGTTGGCCACCGATGCCTTTTGTTGTTGTTCTCGACAATGTGGAGCACCACCAACAAGGAACTGGGATTGCCATTGAGCGCCCGGGTCATCCCTGAGGCTGTCGACCGCTGGGGCTTTTGAGAACCCTTGAGTGACGGGGATTTCCCTTGTTCTCTGTTTCCTGGAGAAGGCATGTCACTGCTTCTGACTGACAGTTGCTCTCGATTCCTCGTGCAAGCTATACTTCCCCATTTTAGGGGTAACCCTCTCTACAGATGTTGGAGTCCTCGTTCATGCAATGATTGTTCCATTTACTGGACCACATGCTTCCTTGGGGGAAGCATATGCTATCATGGCTGAGGTACTAATTACCTAAGCCAGGTTTGGGGCAATCTGTGCCGAGATCACCCTTGTCCTGCCCTGGCACTCTTAGTGTTTCCAGGCTGGTGAAGAAATCCTGTTCAGGGTCTGCACTCGTGGCACCCCTGCTTCCTGTCTCTTGGTGGAGAGTTTCTAGATATCTTCTCTGAGGGATTCACTCTTTCAGCTGATCCGAGGGCTCTATCTCGTGGATAACTCCCTACTGTAATCGGCAGTGAGTTATTCGCTTGGGTTTGTGCTTACCCTGGCTGTCCAGTGGTCTGCCTCCTTGTGCTCATCACTCCTTCCAACTTCCAGTTGGAATTTTGGGAAGGAGTAGGGAAAAAGCTAAAGCATTCGAGGTATATTTTAATGTATACCTGCAGGGAAAGATACACCACTTTTTCCCTATATTTTTGCCAAGCTCTGGCCAATACTGCCTTTAGCTTTTCTCACTTCACTAGGTTGCCCAAGGTGTCTTCCCGTTCACCTGAACTATCCGGTAGACAGGATGGATAGCCCTGCCCTTGACAGAGCTTCAGGCCTAATGTATTTCCCTGCTTGGGGGTTTCGGCTAGCGATCCCATTCTTGGATTGCCTTTCATCCCCTGAAACTCTTGATGCCGTCCTATTGGTCAGCTATGTCTGGTGCTTTGGCACGTAGGATCTGTCAAAGATCCTGCCATTGTTTCTGATTATTCTTCCAAGCATTCCTTGGATTTTTTTGCCCATTATGCTTATTAGCCAAACATGGGTACACTTCTGCAGAAACATTCTGTCCTTTGGATGTCAGTGCACCGCAGTTTCTTTCTGGGGAGTTCTCGAGCCCCAATTAGTTTTTCAATTGTCTTGTAACACCAAAGAAAACTGTGCGGTCTTCGTCCAAGAGTCCTTCTCTTGTTTACATCTCTGGACTTTTTCCTGTATCCAAGAGGTTGTAGACTCATTGTCATTGTCATTGTCAGGGTTTAGTGATCCAAAATCCTGCTTGTAATGTTTTCCGTAATATGGAGTATGTTTCTTGTTGGCACTTGCATCATTCCCCTGCCCTAGGCATCTCTGCTACACATTGGGGTTTTGTGTCTTAGTCTTTTCTATGGTTTTCTCTTTGTAGAACCCAACTCTTTTCCCACCTAGACGCCTTTGTGGGTCAGTTGCCTCACAGGTAAGGAGAGAGGTGGTGTTTTCATTATGGTGCAGTTTCCCGCTTTGTTCTGCTTGGACACCCTGTAGCTTGGGATTCACCCATGTGTGAGGACTACCATCCTGTTTGTTTGTTTGTTTGTTTGTTTATTTATAGTTTTTTTATACCGACCTTCATGAAAAATATCATACAAAATCGGTTTACAAGCAACAGTGTGATAAAACCTTAACATAAACAAGTTGCAGGAAAGTTACAATAAACAGGGGTAATGGGGCTAAGGAGTAGAAGATGCTAGAAGCGGAAGGAATAATTGTTCTCAGAGAAAGCAGAGCTGCTTACCTGTACATGTTCTCCAAGGTCAGCATGATGTTAGTCTTCATGAAACCCACCCGCCTCCCCTGGGAGTTGGTTTCTCCATGTATTAGCTATATCATGGACTGACAGACTCTGCCTAGGGGGCAGAGTGATGACTACAGCTGCACATGCTCAGTAGGGTATGTTTGAAAGTTCTAGATTCTTTAAGATCAAAGTTCCGTGCCGGGCTCCATCTGATGATGTCACCCATGTGTGAGGACTAACATCCTGCTGTCTTTGGAGAACACCTGTTTCAGGTAAGCAACTTTGCTTTCTAAAAAGTAAGTAGCTAATGGATTTCTGTGGTGTTCTTGCTGCATGATTGTATCCCTTTTTGCACTGAAGCACAGCTTCCAAATCTATGACCATTCTTCCAATTTTTTCAGGCCTGTTTCAGTACTCCTTTTCATATGGACCTCAGTGGGCTGTTCTTGCATCTCCACCCTTACTACCACTTAGCTTTAAGCAGCGTTTCAATATGGCTGACCTAAATTCAGCTGTGTTACCAGCAGGAATAAAGCTCTGTGTAATGTATATGAAATATGGTCCAATGCTGTTTTCTCTTAAGTTATTTTTCTTACTGCTTTTAGTGCTTGTTTGGAATGCAGTATGCTTTATTGCCCTCTAATCCCTTACAGGTCTATCCTGTAAAGTGCGTGCGCGGTTTCCCCGTCCCTAACCGGCTCTCTACTCACTTTCCGGCCGCGTTAGCCCTTCCTGCGATCCCGAATCCCCTTTAACCTATTCCTACCGCGTCCTAAATTCCCCGGGCAACCCCTTCCGCACGCGGCATGGATATTGCATGCAAACGAGCGAATTAGCTATTCCCTAGCATCCCGTAACCCGCGCCCCGACTATCGCTAGTTTTCCCTGCCGTTTGTCGCGCATTTAACCTGCTAACTTACCGTCTACCCTGACCCCTGCGGTAGAGGCAGGGGTAAGGGTAAGTGGCAAGCTTTCCCCCCAGCCCCCGCTCACCTGCCCCAGCCGCGATCATGGGTGCCGGTCTCCAGGGCAGCTCCAGTCCTCTCCCCTCCTCCCGAAGCAAAAAAACCAAAAGCAAAAAGTAAGTCGCTTCGCCGCTTCACTCTTCCCTCCTCCCGGAGCAGGGCGCGAAAAGCAGCCTGCTCCGGGAGGAGGGAAGAAGAGACAGTAAGCGGCGAAGCGACTTACTTTTTGCTTTTGGTTTTTTCGCTTTTTTTTTTTTTTTTTTTTTTTGCTTCGCCGCTGTCAGTGTCTCTTCTTCCCTTCTCCCGGAGCAAGGCTGCTTTTCGCGCCCTGCTCCGGGAGGAGGGGAGAGAGATGACAGCGGCGAAGCAACTTACTTTTGCATCCGATCGGACCCGACAGCGGCGAAGCCAAAAAAAAAGCAAAAAAAACCAAAAGGTGACCCGACCCGACTTACTTTTGCAGCCGTCCGGCCATCTGTAGAAGATATCGTTGCTCCCCTACCTCCCCGGGAAGATGGCTGCCAGCACGGGGGAAAGCGGCCCCTGTGCATTCAATTGGCTGCTCAAGACGTGACGTCAAACGTCGTGACGTCACGTCTTGAGCAGCCAATTGAATGCACAGGGGCCGCTTTCCCCCGTGCTGGCAGCCATCTTCCCGGGGAGGTAGGGGAACAACGATATCTTCTACAGATGGCCGGATGGCTGCAAAAGTAGGTCGGGTCAGGTCAGGGTTACCTTTTGGTTTTTTCGCTTTTTTCGCTTTTTTTTTGGCTTCGCCGCTGTCGGGTCCGATCGGATGCAAAAGTAAGTTGCTTCGCCACTGTCATCTCTCTCCCCTCCTCCCGGAGCAAGGCTGCTTTTCGCGCCCTGCTTCAGGAGGAGGGGAGAGAGATGACAGCGGCGAAGCAACTTACTTTTGCATCCGATCGGACCCGACTTCCTGGTATCTGTCATTTCAAGCGTTAGGCCCGCGCACCCAGGATACTGTATAGGCGCTCTATCCAGTAAAATGGGTTGCGCGGGCCTAAGGCTTCACGGACGCGGTTTACATTTAAATAAAATTAGTGTTCAGGATCGAGCGGTAGGTGAGCTGCACTGTGCGTGCGGCAACCGCGGGTGCCACAGGCACTAACGCAGCTCTTCCTACCGCTCGGTACTGGATAGACCTGTTACTTGTGCTGTTAGGGGGCTGTTAATGGAACATAGGAAGTAGCTTATCAATCTTGAAAATAAAGAGGAAAATATTGGGGGAGGGGGGAATTTAAAAAAAATCATGATCTGGTGCCAGGCAGGCACAATGCCATGTGGCTCGCTCTAATATTATTTACAGTGTATAAATTCCCTTTGAAAATTCTTCATAAGTACAAAGGGCTGCTTTATTTGCGGGTGAAATTTCAATGGAAACTTAACACAGTCTACACGCGTTATGCTCCTCTGCTGAGCTAAATGCATCCCTGGGAACGCCTCCTCGCAACCTGACCAAAAGTACGCAGGTTATGGAAGGAGAGGATGAATTTTCAGACAGACAAGTTTACCCATATAAATTGCTATTTGTTTGTATAAATGGCTTGGAAACTTATTTGATTTTACATGTATTTATCCAAACTCTTTAGCATTGGTTTGACAGAGTTCTTCCTTGTATGTTCAGTTAAATAAAAAATTTAAAAAAAGTGACTCGTTGTCTAACTAAAATGGGTTTTGATAAGGGAACTAACTTTGATTCCCTTGGAGTCATTAATGCTTCAAGCTGTATTTCATTCCATTCGGTTCTCATTCTCCTACATGCCTCCCACTGACAATATGGCAGTGTTTACATGCAAATAATTATCTGAATTATTTTTCAGTGGGAAGGTGCCCAGTTTGGTCCTAAATAAAATATTTTTTCTTCTAACAGACATGGAACTTGTGTTATTTTTGAAAACTGTGTGGTATCTGTCAAGAGTTTAGGATTTAATAATTGTTCTACTGATTTATATGCAGAATATTTTATATTATGCTGACCTCTTTGATGCTTATTAAAAGGCTAACCAAGATGAATCATTAAATGTTTGTATAGCTTTTTTTCCGAAATATATGCTAGTCAACACACAAAATGTTTGATATTTGTATTGAGAATTAGTTCAGTTGTGAAAACCAATTGTGATTATCAAAAAGGAATCAATTAAAAAATCAATAATATTCATTTGGATTTCAGAATAAAAGGCAGTGATAAGAACAGGGTGGAGAAGTTTCCTAAAAGACACATGGGAGAACTAAGGTTTGTTTAAGTTTGGGAATTTATATGCTAATCTACTCAGTGATAGAAAACTAGAGAGAAAGACATCATCTTTTTTTTTTTTTTTTTTTTTTTTTACTATATAATAGTTGTCTCATAAATCAGGTTCTATTTCAGACATGTTAACTGTTTTTAGTGTTTTTTTGTGAAATAAAAAACACATGGATTTGGTTTGTCCATCCATCTGTGACACTGAAGTCACAGGTAGGGACTAGCCAGCAGGTGGACAAACCAAACAACTTGCAGTATCGTGCACTAGTTGCTGTGGTAGCCGTGCTAAAGTAAATAAATATGTACACCTCCAGTCGAGTAGCAGAGCTAGTGGGTTTCCCAGGCCCTGCCAGCTGAAGATAATGCGGAGAATCAGTGGCCATTCTCAAACTGCAATTTGGATGTCAAGCACTTTGGAGGAGGAGCTGCAGTCTCCAGAGCTGATATTGCCCATAAAATTTCTGCTGTCTTGCACCCAAAGTCTGAGCCAAGCCGCATTGGCCAAGCAAATAAGGGGAACTCCAGACCACAAGCATGATAGAGCAGCCCTGTGATGCATGGAGACACACTTCAGGGGTAAAGCTACATTCCTCTCTCTACCCACACACCCAGCCCCATTGCCGGTCCTCTTTCTCAACACTCTCCATCCAGCACACATACACACCCATAATCCCATACCCCCTCAGCAACTGCAAGATGCACACATGGAGCTGTGTCACAGTCTTACACTCTAACCCACGCATGCAGGTCATAAAGTCTTAAAATATGTTTTTTTAAGTTGCCATGCAATTCTAGACTTATTCAAGTATAATTCAGTTTTTCTCATAATCTGCTTTTGAAAGCAAGGCCCAAAGACCGGGTAAAGTGCAGTAAAACCGGGTATCCCACTGCTGTGTCTCTTCTAAAAATAAGATGCCAAATTATAGGCTTTTGTAAGGCACTGTTAAATAGGGATTCGGGATTTAGGAAACTGAGACTTTATCCCATAACATACAAACAATTAGGATGAGAAAATTGATCATAAAGGAGAACTTCATGTTGGGGTTCCCGTTTCTACAAATTAAGAGGCTAGTTTTCAAAGCGTTTAGGCTCCTAAATTGGCCCTTTTGAACATTTACTAGGGCAGTGCACCTAAATTTTGGCTCCTATTTTCACTAGGCCCCTGAATTTAGGGGCCTAAAAAGAGGAGGTGGCTACAGAAGTGGAGTAAGGGTGGGAAAAATTAGGAGATTAGCCCTAATTGTGTTTCAGCATTAGGCTCCTAATTTATGGGAAGTTTCAGCTCAAAACTTGCCCTCCTAAATTTGTTTGAAAATAGGCACCTAATTAAGAAGTGAATTTTAAAATCCCGGCGTGCTCCAAAACCAGGAGATAGGTGCACAAGTTGGGCTGGCGCGTGCCAAGCGGATTTTAAAAGCTGCCCGATCATGCCCGTATCTCCGGCTGCACGCACAAATAAAAAGTTTACAAAAGGGGTGTGAGTGTGGTCTGGGCAGGGCATGGGCGGATCAGGGCCTTGCCCTTACTTTCATGCACTGGCAAGCGCTGGGGTCTCCTGCCACGGAACTTTACTTCTCCTCTGGGTGATGTGTAAGTTGTAAAACAGAAAAATGTAGGCAGTTCAGCAGCATTTTAAGGGTCGGGGCTATTAAAATGGGGGGTTTTGGAAGTCTTATCCTTTAGGTGAACTGGGAAAATGGCAAATGGTGTTGCTACGTGTCCCTTGTAAAATTCCCCCACTTTCGCTGTAGATACGGGATTTGCACGTCCAGACGCGTGACTATTTAAAATTGAGCGCACACGTGCTCGTCCAGGCTATTTTATAATGTGCACATACGTGCGTGTATGTTATAAGACGGACACCACCCTGGGCTCAGGCCGGTGAATGTGCGCCTGCGTGCCTGTTTAAAAGTTACCATCCCTGGGTCTTATTTACTGGGGAGCTCAACTTTCAAACCTGTGTGCGCACATAAGTGGATGCATGGAGATTTATCCTAGTATTTTAGAAACGGTGCCGTAGTCTGCTGCACAGCTTATAAAATATAGCATAGTTTGAATATTTGCAATTTATTTTATTTCTTTTATTTATTTAAAAGTTTTTATATACCGTTTATACAAGCATATTGGTCTAAACGGTTTACAGGTTGTAACATACGTAATAAATTAAAAAAAACAAAAACCTTTTAAAAAGAGTATTTACAAATTATTGTAAATAAGTTAGGCAAACAAATTGAAGAGATTTAGAGCGAGTGTGTTAATCTGAACTTTGTGAGCCAAAAGCAGTAGAGTATAAACAGGGTCTGAGTTTCTTCTTGAATTCTTTGGGAATGGTTGCTGGAATGGACCTGCAACGGAGAAGGCACGCTTTCTAGTTATATTGAGCCTGGCGATTTTTATGGTAGGGTCTTGAAGAAGGTTTTTATCAATTGAGCTTATGAAAACATTTACTTTACCCGTCTTATAAACATGCGCATATATTTTTCACACAAAATGTAACACATACGCATAAAAATCCTGATTTGTACACAGAGGCAGATTACTTGAAATTACCTGTCTGCCGATACCTCCACCATTATACCCAGTCCATCTCCAGTTCACCTTCACAGTCTAGTATTTCACCCCGAACTCCCCCCAGTTCACCCAGACCTCCCACCCAAAAATTCCAGACAACAGACAAGTCTCATTTCTTTTGCGCGAGTCAATTAGGTGATAATTTATTCATTTCTTTTGCGCGAGTCAATTAGGTGATAATTTATACGCATAAATCTCTTACAAAATAGCAACTTCCGTACGTGCCTCTTGATTTCGCCCTTGAATACCCCTAGACCGCCCATTTTTTGCACCAGCAGATGTGCATGCAAAACTAAAAAAAACTCGCAGACTCTCAGTGCTTATAAAATAGCGTGTACGCGATTACATGCTTACGCATGTGTGTGTTGTTTTTCCATTCTTCACCCCTTTGAGCATTTTTTGAATATTAATCTCTTGGTATTTTGAAGGTTTGTTTTTTTTAATAAATTATAGCTGTGCAGCTGGTTGCTACATATAATTTATAAAGTCAGATGAGAATTGATTTTTTAAATAATCATTCTTAATAGAATTATATTTTTCCATTGTGTAAGACTCTTAAGGAGAAGCTCCCCCTCCCCTGCACATAATGCAGTGCCTTGTAAAATCTTCACACCCTTGTACATTTTTCACATTCTGCTGTCTAAAAAATGCAAATCAAAATGCCTCAATATATAGATACAAAGGAATAGATGGCAGACAAAGTCCAGGTGGTCTATCAAGTCTGCCCTGCAATCTTGTTTTGAATTTGAATCACAGATCTTTGGGTCCTTTCATTGTCACTAGGGTTTCATTGAAACTGATTAACCCTATGCCCCTTTGTTATAGCTCCTTGGAGAGGGGGGGGGGAGTTTTAAAATAGGAGTTTTAAACTTTAAACTTTGTGGATAATCTGGATTTATCTAAAGTGGTGGGTGATGCTTTTATGGGCTTCGAGATCCCATTACTGTCCTTGAGGTTCAGAAGGTGATTATGGCTTTGAGTAATGGCAGTTGCCCACTTAAGGATGCTTTATCTTTATTGCTTTACAAGACATTTTCTGATTCCCTTGTTCCCAGGTTAGTGGCATTGTATAATGGTGTATTGGCTGAGGACTTCCTTAATCGCTCTTTTCTTTTTCTTTTCTTATACTTAAGAAGGGGACAGACCCTATTGAATGCAGTTCTTCCAGACCAGTCTCTCTCTCTTGAATTATGATGACAAGATTATAGCCAAGGTTTTAGCTTGTCAGGCAGAACGCGTGTTGCCCTTGTTAGTGCATGGAGACCAAACTGGCTTTAGAAAAGGCAGACGGAGATGGATAATGTTTGGCATACACCAGACTTATTGTACCATGTCAGAGATTCAGAGGTCGAGGCTCTTTGGATGCGGAGAAAGCTTACAACAGGGTTGACTGGGCATATTTATATCTAGCTCTCCACAAATTTGATTTTAGGGATAATTTTCTAAAGTGGGTTCAAAGTCTCTATCACAATCCTGAGGCTCAGATAAGAATAAATGGTATGGTATTCCAGAGGTGCCAACATATAGGGGAATTAAACTAGGTTGCCCTCTTTCACATCTTTTATTTGCTTTGGCAATGAGCCCCTAGCACAGGGCTTCCCAAACTGTGGGTCTGGGCCCGAAATAGGGTCACAAAATCTCCAGCTGGGGTCACAGCTGCCTCAAACAGCAGTGCTCTTCAGGCACTGGCAGCAGCAATAGGAGTGGAAGTCAGCATAGGGTCTGTGAGCCCGTGTACACTCACAGGCCCTGCAGTGACCCTGCCCTTGCATGAATTTCTGTGGTAACAGGAAACCCCGTGCAAGGAGAGGTTGGGGCTGCTGCTGCAGGACGTTCAAGTTTGCAAGGGCTCACAGACCCCAAGCTGACTGATTACAAATGCTGTTGCCACTGCTGCTGGGCATGGGACGAGACATGAGGGGAGGGAAAGGGAGGGCTGAGTGTGCATGAGCCAGTGGAGATTGCCAATGTTCCTCTCTTCCTGCTCTCTCTTCCTACCATTTGTTCTTCAACTTTGGCCCAGGTCCCAAAGGAAAACGTTGCTGCTGACCCTGGCCAGGGGGATGTTTGGAGAATGGATTATTTGAAGGGAGGGATCAGAAACAGGAGGTGTTTGAGAGACAAGATAAAGATTGGCTGTTGAGGGTGAACTACAGGGGATGACATAAGATTGATCAGAGAATGTAAGAAAGGAGCTGGTGGAGGGTAAGAGGTGATCAGCTTGGGGGGGGGGGTGCGGAATGTAAGAGAAGAGTTGGAGGGGAGGAAGTGAAGCTGGGAGGTCAGAGGAAATGAGGTGGGAGAAGGGGGGTGACAGAGGATCAGTTGGACTTGGAGATGAGAGGGAATCAGCTGGGGAATGCAAAAAGGACCCAAAGAGGTGAGAGGGGATTGGCTGGGGAGATGAGAGGAGCGGATCATCTGGAGGGGTGGAGGAAGAGAGAGGATGTCCTCAGGAGGGGTGGAGGATGAGAGAAAGGATTGACTAAAGATGGTAGAGGTTGAGAAAGGGGCTCAGCTGGAGTGTGGGGAGGGTGAGAATAGAATGATTGCTGGAGGGGAATGCGCCCCTGCTAATTGTTTGGTTGTCCTCTGCTAAAATTGGGTCCCATTGGCTAAATGTTTGGGAAGCCCTGCCCTAGTAATTTGGATCTGGCAGCATCCTGCTTATGCAGGTGTAAAGGGCATTGATAGCAGTGACAATAGCAGTATCTCTTTTTGCCAGTTGTGTTCTTCTCTATATGATTAATCTTCTCCAGATTTTACATGTCATAATCGATGTTCTCAAAACATTTGGCAGGGTGTCAGGAATTAAGGTTAATGAGGTCCAAACTGAGAATTTGGGAATAACTGTCAAGTTACATGCAGGAAAATCAGGGAGCTTTTCCCTTTTAAGTAAAATAGTTTTCTGAAGTATTTAGGGGTAATTATTCCAAATGAATTGGAGAAACTCTTCAAGTTGAACTATTTCCCTTTGCTTAATAAAGTTTGGAATGATCTTAAATTATTAGAGTGTAGAGTAGTGAATGATGACATAGACTTAATTGGCATCTCAGAGACATGGTGGAAAGAGGATAACCAATGGGACACTGCTATACCAGGGTACAAATTATATCGCAATGACAGAGAGGAGCACTCGGGAGGCAGTGTGGCGCTTTATGTCCAGGATGGCATAGAGTCCAACTGAATAAAGATCTCATGAGACTAAATGCACAATTAAATCTTTATGGGTAGAAATTCCTTGTGAGTTGGAGAAGAAAATAGTGATAGGAGTATACTAGCATCCACCTGGCCAAAATGGTGAGATGGACAGTGAAATGCTAAGAGAAATTAGGGAAGCTAACCAAACTGGTAGTGGAGTAATAATGGAGAATTTCAATTACCTCAATATTGACTGGGTAAGTGAAATATCACGGCATGCTAGAGAGATAAAGTTCCTGGATGGAATAGATGAGTTTTATGGAGTAATTGGTTTAGGAACAGACGAGAGAAGGGGCAAGTTTAGATCTAATTCTCAGTGGAGCACAGGATTTGGTGAGAGAGGTAACTTAGTGGGGGCCCACTTAGCAATAGTGATCATAATATGATCAAATTTGAATTAATGACAGGAAGGGGGACAGTGTAAATTCATGGCTCTGGTGCTAAACTTTCAAAAGGAAAACTTTGATAAAATAAGAAAAATAGTTAGAAAATAACTGAAAGGTGTAGCTACAAAGGTAAAAAGTGTGCAACAGGCGTGGACATTGTTTAAAAAAAATAAAAATAAATCATGGTGAACCGGGAAGATGTGGTGTTTTTGGATTTCCAGAAGGAATTCGACAAAGTCCTGCATCAGAGGCTTCTAAGAAAACTAAAAAGTCATGTGATAGGTGGCGATGTCCTTTCGTGGATTACAAACTGGTTAAAAGACAGGAAACAGAGTGTAGGATTAAATGGTCAGTTTTCACAGTGGAAAAAGGTAAACAGTGGAGTGCCTCGGGGATCTGTACTTGGACCGGAGCTTTTTAATATATTCATAAATGATCTGGAAAGGGGTACGATGAGTGAGGTGATCAAATTTGCAGACAACACAAAATTATGAGAGTAGCTAAATCTCAAGCGAATTGTGATGAATTGCAGGAGGACCTTGTGAGATTGGACGATTGGGCTTCCAAATGGCAGATGAAGTTTAATGTGGAGAAGTGCAAAGTGATGCATATAGGGAAAAGTAACTCTTGCTGTAGTTACACAATGTTAGATTCTATTTTAGGAGTTACCACCCAGGAAAGAGATCTAGGCGTCAGTGGATAATACATTGAAATCATTGGCCCACTGTGCTGTGGTGATCAAAAAAGCACCGCACCTTGAATACTGTGTGCAATTCTGGTCACCGGATCTCAAAAAGGATATAGCTGCACTGGAGAAAGTACAGAGAAGGGCAACCAAAATGATATGGGGCTTGGAAAGGCTGGCCTATGAGGAGAGGCTAAAGAAGTTAGGGCTGTTCAGTTTGGAGAAGAGACAACTGAGGGGGGATATGATAGAGGTCTACAAAATCATGAAAGGACTTGAACAAGTTAATGTAAATTGTTTATTTACTCCATAAAGTTAGCACGTAGCTCTTTTAAAACAAATCGAAGAAAATTCTTTTTCACTCAGGGCCGGATTTTAAAAGGGTTACGCGCATAAATGGCCTTACGCGCGCCGGGCCTAAAGCCCCAGGAAGCGCAAGTCCCAGGGCTTGCAAATACGGGCGGAGCGGGGGCAGGGTCAGCGGTTCCTGGCCCAGCGGCCATTTGCTGCTGTGCCGAGGATCACGCGCCAGCAGTTGGCCGGCGCACACAACTTGCACCTGCCCAGAGGCAGGTGCAAAAGGTAAGAATTTTTTGGGGGGGAGGGTTAGAGTAGGGCTGGGGGGGGGAAAGGTTAGTGGAAGGGGTGGGAAGGTTAGGTTAGGGGGAAGAGAACTGAGGAAAGCAGTGCGGCTCGGTGCATGCAAGATGCACAATTGTGCACCCCTTGCGCCGATCCCGGATTTTATAACTTGCATGCGCAAGTTATAAAATCGGGCGTACATGTGCGCACGCTGCTTTTAAAGTCTACCCCTCGGTGTATAGTTAAACTCTGGAATGCATTGCCAGGGGATGTGGTTTCAGCAGTTGGTGTTACTGGGTTTAAAAAAGGTTAAATCCATAAACTGCTATTACGGTAATTAATAAGCAATAGCTTGTGATTTATCTAATGTTTGGGTACTTGTGACTTGGATTGGCCCCCTTTGGAAACAGGATGCTGGGCTTGATGGACCCTTGGTCTGACCCAGTATGGCATTTCTTCTGGTCGTCCCAGGATATCTCTTAGTTTGGTAGGAGAGCTCCTATTAAAATGAATATTCTTCCTAGGTTTATTTTTCTGTTTGACATTTTGCCTATTCATGTTCCGGATGATTTTTAAAGAAACAAATTAAAATGATTTCTGATTTAATCTGGCATGGCAAAAAACCTAGAGTTGGTTTTAAGGTTTTGTTGGGGCAGAGAAATATAGGTGGCCTTGTGCTTCCTGATGTCCGAGTCTATTATTGGGCCTCATTGTTGAAGAGTGTTATATTCTGAACGAATGACTTTCCTGATAAGAATTGGATTCTGATGGAAAGGGAGATAGCACCTGGAAAAAATGTTGCTGTTCCTCTTTGGGCCTCGTGCCAGTTGAGAAAACTTTCTGGTATAAATCACTCTTTGATTTCTCTGATTTTGTATGTTTGGTACTTAGTTTCAGTCCTAGGAAGTTTTCATCTTTTCCCTCTCCTCTTTCATTACTCTGGAATGATCCTGATTTCGCCTCTCTTTCTTCTAAGGTTAATTTCCCATTGTTGTCTTCAAGTAGCCTTTGTAGAGTAGGTCAACTTTTTGACGATGACCCTTTTTGAATATTCAAGACATTTGGGAGATATTATGACTCATTATTGTCCCAGGGTTCTGATATCTACAATTTAAGGGGTGAGGTCTTTAAGCCTTAATGAAGTCAGTGTAATAAAGGGTTAACTGCTTTTGAGAAACTGATCCTTAATGCCTTTAAAAGCAAAAGCTTAATTTCTTTTCTTTGTAAAATACTGATGGTGACCAACTTTTAAGGCATTTGATGCCCTCAAGGAGATATAGGAAAGGAATTTAGGGTTTAGGTTGTCTGATAAAGCATAGGAGGAAGTTTTTCTTAGGTTTTGCAAAGGGAACTCTATTAGTGCTTACATTCAGGAGTCAAGTTGATACTCTACCCTTTTGAAAATTCATGAAATATGAATTAAAAGGGATCCTTTCTTAGCATTCAGATAGGTGATCCAAAATCACTGGGTTATGCACCTCTACCAGCAGATGGAGACTTAGCAAAGCTGATGTCATGGTATATATACCACTGCACAGACATCAGCCCACCAGTATTCTCCATCTCCAGCAGATGGTAATCATGCATCTCCCTACTTGGGAGTGCCTTAAAAGTTTTTTTTTTATAGAAGGAGAAAAGAAGAAAAAAGTTTATTGCCCTGCTCTCCTTTTGTGATACATTATGTCACTCTGTCAGTCGAGTTTCCTGAGGTATTTTCTTTAAATTCTTCCCTCAGATGTATGCCTTGGTCCAGTAGCTGTTTTTTGCCGGCTTGGAAGTAACTGTAAAAAAAAAAAAAAAAAAGCTGAAAGGCAAGCTGATGCAGGAAACCGTGCACGGCAGTGAAGGTATATGCCCTCTCTCCCCGCAGCTGGAGACCGACTCTGTAGTCGGCTGGGATGGACTGAACTCAGGTAAAGAGTATTACAAAAAAAAAAAAAAGGGAATTGAAATAAAAAGAGGGGAAGTTGATTTTAGGGATTCCTCTCCCCTCTGGTTTCCGTGCTCAGCATGCCGATCCGACGTCTTTTTCCACCTCCAGGAGAGCTTGGGGACTCGGGCAGCTTGGCTGATTGAGCAGCTTTCTGGGCTAGACTCCGATCTCAGGCTTACATTTGTCTCCGTGTGGTAGGCTGCAGCGATGTTCACGTGCCTTTTCTCTGCATGTAAGGCTGCCCTCTTCAGGTATGTTGGTTCGCGCTTGCACGCCCAGCTGTGCGTCTAGTTATGCACCTAATTGGATGCTCAGTTGGGCGCATAAGGATGTCCTGGGTGCTCAGTTGGGCGCATAATGGTGCCTAGGTGAACACACAGTGGTGCACTTCAGGGTGCCTAGACGGGTGTTCAGGTTGGGGCCTATCTGAATAGTAAATAAGGCGCCTAATTTTTGAATGCCTAATTTTTAGCATGCTGTTAAATGATTATCTTTGTGCTGCTTGTCATATTCGGGCATCTCAGTTTGGCGTTCCTTCTAACTTATGTCAGCACTGTTGGGAGGCTCAGGGAGACTTGTCTCTGTCTGATTTTGCCAAGCCCAGTCCTTCCCAGCATGATGCAGTAATGGAAAAAGAGTTGCCAGAGGTTTCGCCTGGAATTGGGGTGTCCCTAACTGGTTCTTCAGTGAGGAAAGGTAATTCAGCAGGTGCAGGTTCAGTGTCCCCTGATTTGGGCTTGGACCCCTCTGCCTTTTCTTAGGGGGAATTTGTTTCAAGGGCTGCAGTCGTTTTTTCAGGCACAGTCGTTGTCCCCGGTCAGTCTTAACAATTCAGGATCGAAGGCTGCCCACCTAGTGTTGCAGGTAAGCGTTGGAGTAAGTCTAGACCTTACTCCCTGAAGGATGGGGAAATTCCTCTGGGGCTGGAGACATATAGAACTGTGTTGCGTTTCTTTCATAGAAATGAGTTATTGGCTCTGATTTCCCAGTTATTGAAGATGCTGGGAGTTCCAGGGGCTGATTCCATGTCTGAGCCAAAGAAAGATCCCCTTTTCATTTCTTTGTGTAAAGCATCATGTTTCTTCCCTAGTATGGAGGCTATTCAAGAATTGATTGATCTTGAATGGGGCACTCCGGAAGCTAATTTTAAAGGGGGGACGAACCTTGGGAGGGCTGTACTCCCTGGATCCGGCTGCGAGAGAGCAATTGCGCTTTCTGAAAGTAGATGCGGTTGTATATGCAGTCACCAAGCAGACAACTATCCCTGTAGAAGGGGAAGTAGCGTTGAAGGATTTACAAGATAGAAGAATTGAGACCATCCTTAAGCAGGTCTTTGAAGAGATGGCAATGAATTTGTAGAGAGCTTCTTGTTGCACCTTAGTGGTTCACTCTTGTTTACTTCTCTCTCAGCAAGTTGATGAATCTGGAGTGAATTCCAGAGCAGTGATGGAACCAGCAGCCACCTTTTTGGTGGATGCAGGCTGTGACCTGGTCCGCATTTCAGCCAGAGGGGTGGCTTCAGTAATAGCAGCCAAGCATCAACTATGGCTCAGGAATTGGTCGGCTGATACAATTTCAAAGTCTAATCTTACGAAATTGCCCTTTAAGGGATCACTCTTGTTTGGGAGTGAGCTGGAAAAAATGGCTAATAAGTGGGATGAGGCCCAGGATCCTCAGTGACTAGAGGAAAAGGAACAAATTCCACGCTTCTTCAGCATGAGAGGTTGTGCCAGGGGTTTCAGACTTTTTCGACTCTACAGAGGAGCAGCTTCCCAGAGAACTTGGCCTTTGGGTAGGTCTCAGTCCTTTCATTCCAGGCAGCCCAGAAGGGGCGCAGCTCGGGTAGTGGAGCCCCCTGAACTTCTCAGTGAAGGTGTGCTTACCCCCGGGAACAGGAGATAGGGGGTTGCCTCTCTCTCTTTTGTTGGAAGTGGGTCGAGATCACATCAGACCAGTGGGTTCTGGAGATAAGAGATGGTTATGCTCTGGAGTTTCTCAGTGTTCCTCGGGAAGTCTCAATAGTGTCTCCATGCAACTCTCTGTGGAAGAGACAAGCAGTAGAGTGTATGTTGTCAAGACTCTTCAGCCTGTGAGATGTAGTTCCAGTGTCCAGGTTTCAAGAAAATATGGGCTGATATTCCATTTATTTCGTTGTGCCCAAGAAGGAGGGCTCCTTCCGCCCCATCCTAGATCTCAAGGGAGTCAACCATCATTTATTTATTTTATTTATTTATTTAAAAATTCTTCTATACCGTCGTTAAGTTAATTCACCATCACAACAGTTTACAGAAAGGCACAATAAGAAAAAACTATAATTGGTATAGATTACAAATTATACATGTGCCAACATAGAACAGTAACATATTTTAATAAGAAAAGACTGTGTTAATTAAGGATTATATGTCGGTTGAAAAACTGTCAAGCGGTTCAAATGCAATTGGAGCGTTAATATGCAATTGGAGATATTAGAGGGAAAAAAAACTGCTTACTTGGTGCGTCATTATCTTTCAACTGTTTTCCTCCTTCTCTTTGTCTTTATAAAAAGCTTGTTTAAAAAGCCAGGTTTTCAGACTAGTTTTAAATAGTTTCAAATTTCTCTGCAGCCTTATTTCGAGTGGCATGGTGTTCCATAGAACAGGTCCAGCCAGTGACAGTGCTCTCTCCCTTACCTGAGTGAGGCGTGCTGATTTTACAGAAGGAACAGTTAGTAGAGCTTTATTGGCAGATCTAAGGTTTCTGTTTGGTACATGTATGCGCAGTACTGTGTTAAGCCAGTCGGCCTTTTCATCATGGATTAGTTTATGAATTATACACAATGCTTTGTATTGTATTCTTTGTTCAATTGGAAGCCAGTGTAGTTTGGCAAGTGTACCTGTGATGTGGTCTCTTTTCTTTTTGCCTGTCAAAATTCTAGCAGTGGAATTTTGCAATATTTGGAGTGGTCTAATAGTAACTTGAGGTAGCCCTAATAGCAGAGAGTTACAGTAGTCTGTGCTTGCGAATATCAATGCCTGTAGGACTGTATGAAAATTATTCAGTGTTAGCAGGGGTTTCAGTCTTCTAAGGACCATTAGTTTGGCATAACCTTCTTTTAATTTCTGTGAAATGTGTTGTTTCATGTTAAGCTCAGGGTCAGTTATTACCCTTAGACATAATTTGAAGGCTTGTTGTTCTCACCTGACACAATTGGTGCACTACGTTACTTATTTATATGTTAGTGGCAGCCTTATTGCTCTGCATTGGAATTTTTCCTTCAAACCTTCCATCCTCAAAATGTATGGCACATTTATGCTATGGAATTGCTAACGCATCAAGTTAGTCATTCATATCCTGATGTGTCAAAATTTGGAAGCCTTTTCTAGATTCTGTTGGTATAAGAGGGCAGGATCCATTTTCAGGATGATTATTTACCTGGTATTTCTTGTCTTTTGTATATGGGTTGTTTTGGGGGGTTTTTGTTAATATAGTTTGATTTTTCTTTTATGCTGCACTGGGACTAGATTGTGTATCAGTCTATTTTGTGGTGTTCAGTATTCTTTGGGGATTGTGGGGTGTTTTTTCTTGTTTTGGGGAATGGGTTTATTTTTGTTTTGCTAATTTAGATTATTATTGTTTGCCCTTGGTTTTGTTTATTACTGCAACATGTTTTCTCACAGGACAAGCAGGATGCTAGTCCTCACACATGGGTGACATCATCAGGATGGAGCCCAATCACGGAACACTTTTGTCAAAGTTTCTAGAACTTTGACTGGCACCACTGGGCATGCCCAGCATGACACCTAAGCCTGCATCCAGCAGGGGTCCCCCTTCAGTCTCTTTTTTTTTCCCGCGCAGCAATAGCCACGCGGATTCAGGAGCGCTCTCTTGAATTTCCTGACAGGAATTTTCTTCACGGAATTTCTCTCTTAAAGTTTGACAAATTTGTCCCCATTCGGGGTCCCCTATCGATTCCATACCCGCGGATGGATTTATTTATTTATTTATTTATTTATTTTGTTATACCGAGTTTCATGACTAGCATCACATCAACCCGGTTTACAGTTAACAATGTGTGTAGAGCAGAGCGTAACGTAATAAACAATATTCCCAATTGAAACTTTAAATACAGTATAACAGTTAAAGGATGTGAGAAAGTTACAATAAAACAGGGAAAATTAACTAGGATCTGGAAAAGGGGAGAAATTGAACAAAGCAATATTTATATGTATAGGTAAGGCTTTACCTCCCGTTGCAGTCGATTCCTAATGAGTTTTTCCTCTGGGGCCTATCGGCCACCAACCGCACCGCGGCTAGATTTTTCTCTTCACCATGGCGTCAGATTTCTGTCGATGCCCTGATTGTCCTCGGACAATGTCCATCGCAGATCCGCATTGGGTTTGTATATTGTGTTTAGGGCAGACCACGACATACTTACATGTATGAAATGTGCCCAAATGACGCCAAAAGGCTGTAAGGCTCGGTCAGAAAAGATGGAGTTTCTTTTTCAGACAAAACCACCGACTCTATCGCAGGCCTCAACGTCATTGGAGCCGGCACCGTTCACCTCTCGTCAGCAGGCAGCCACCGGCACTTCCTGTCCGTCAACAGTGACTCCGAAGTCATCCACCTCATCTTCCTCAGCCGAAAAAGACCGTGGCGAACATCGGGAGAAACACCGCCATCAGAAGGCTCATTCTGCCAATCCAGGCAAGGCATCGGTGTCGATGGAGCCTCCCAAGAAGAAAATCCATCCAGAGAAGCTTCCATCCTCCTCTGAGACTGGTTCACCGAGGCGCTCCCCACGTTCATTGGTGCCGGGAGCCGCGATTCCACTTTCACCGGTGGACCCTCCGGCTACCTCCCACTCCAGTGCTGGGCTTCCAGGCCCTAGGCTTCCATAAGGAATTGGACCGGATGGTCCAAGAGGCCATCGTTAAAGCGCTCCAAGGTCTTCAGCCTCCATCGGCTCCGGCACCAATTCTGGCTCCAACCCCCGATCCGATGCCCACAGTCCTCGTACCATTACTGGGCAGGCTGGATGCGTTGATTGGTGCCCTTCCATCGATGGCACCGAAGACACCGGTACCTGCTACTCCTTTGACTCCGATTCCCTTGTCCTCGGAAGACGAGAATGCACTGATGCCAGACACGGTGCCCGGTCCATCTGGGGTCCTGCCACCGAGCCATCCACCGAGGTCACCAGAGCCATCGGCGCCGATTCCTTCGTTGATACCGCACGGTCCTCTGTCAGTGCCACCATCGATGCCTTCGATGCCCCCTCCAGTGCCATCGATGCCATGACCTGATCCCACTGGAATAGCTCCTTTTCTACCATCTGGTGATCTCATTGGAGCTGGTGACCATCCTTACCAACCTTGGACAGATGATTCTTCTCAATCCGAGGATTCAGAGGATATCCCTCAGAACCATCTCCACCTGAGTAGAGACGATGCTCTCCTCCAGAAGATCTGTCCTTCATCAGTTTCATTAAGGAAATGTCTGAGGCTATTCCTTTCCTACTTCAGACAGAAGAGGGCTCCAAGCATAAAATGCTGGAGGTGCTCCAGTTTGTTGACCCATCAAAAGAGATCATGTCCATACCTATTCATGACGTCCTGCTTGATTTCCTTAAGCGTAACTGGGAGCATCCTTGTTCTGTACCACCTGTTAACCGTAAAACGGATGCCACCTATCTGGTACAGGCTGCCCGTGGATTCCAGAAAGTGCAACTTTCCCATCAATCTGTGGTGGTCGAGTCGGCCCAGAAGAAGGCAAGGCGTTCTAAACTTCATTCTTCAACACTTCCAGGGAAGGAACAAAGTTTCCTGGATGGTTTTGGAAAGCGTGTCTTTCATGGATCAGTGCTTATTTCCCGCATTGCTTCGTATCAACTGTATTTGACACAGTACACCAGGAACCTTTTCAAGAAGATTGAAGAATTCTCTGAATCCTTACTTGATCAGTTCCACAACCAACTCATCTCTCTAGTCCAGAAAGGCCTAGATGCTGGCAAGCATGAGGTCCATGCTGCCTATGATATTTTTGGCACAGCCTCTAGGGTGTCTGCAGTGGGGATTAGTGCTAGACGATGGGCCTGGCTGAAGTCCTCAGATTTGAGACCAGAGGTTCAAGACAGATTAACCTGATCTTCCCTGTGCTGGCGATAATCTTTTCGGAGACGAGATCCAGGAGACTGTAGCACAGCTTATGGACCACCACGAAACGCTACGCCAGCTCTCTTCGGTGCCCTTGGACTTTCCTTCCACCTCTAAGTGGCAGTTCAGGAGAGAATCTAAGAGGCTGTCCTATAGACCTCGTCGATATTATCCTCCTGTGGCTCGTGGACATCCATCCAGGCCCTTCCAAAAGGGGCAATCCCGCCAATCCAAGCCTCAAAAGACCCAGCCAGCTCCACAGTCTGGCCCAACTTCTGGTTTTTGACTTCCCACTGGAGAGCATATACCAACCCCCTCTACCATCGGTACCCATAGGTGGTCGTCTGTGCCACTTCACCAACACTTGGCATACGATCACTTCAGATCACTGGGTACTCTCTGTAGTGACTCAAGGTTACCATCTCAACTTCCTAACAGTACCGGCAGATTCCCCACCTCGGCTGATGTGGGGCTTCTCCGACCACTCCCCTCTGCTGGAAGAGGAGGTGCTATCCTTTCTAAAGGCACGGGCAATAAAACCAGTGCCCCCCTTTCAACAGGGACAAGGGTTCTATTCCAATATTTCCTGATCCCAAAAAAATCAGGCAGCGTT
The DNA here is from genome assembly GCF_901001135.1 of Rhinatrema bivittatum. Taxonomy (NCBI): domain Eukaryota; kingdom Metazoa; phylum Chordata; class Amphibia; order Gymnophiona; family Rhinatrematidae; genus Rhinatrema; species Rhinatrema bivittatum. The sequence continues at coordinate 19,134,677 of NC_042618.1, read as the reverse complement.
CATCCAATCTTAGACCTACGTGCCTTAAACAATTATCTCCAAAAGGAGAAGTTCCGCATGGTAACCTTAGGCTCTCTTTTACCTCTTCTTCAACGGGAGGATTGGCTGTGCTCTCTAGACCTACAAGACACGTACACACACATATCAGTCACGCCGTCTCATCGTAAGTTCCTCCAGTTCCTAGTATGCTCCCGACACTTCCAGTATCGGGTACTTCCTTTTGGCCTGGCGTCGGCACCTCGAGTCTTCACCAAGTGCCTGGCAATGGTCGCGGTCTACCTCAGGGCACAGAGAGGGCTCATGTCTACCCTTATCTCGACGATTGGTTGATAAGGGCCCCATCCCGAAAGGAAGTACTAATCTCCTTAAGTCTAACTCTCCACATGCTACTATCCCTGAGGTTTCTCATAAATTATTCCAAGTCAAAGCTGCTCCCATCTCAAATCCTCTCCTTCATAGGAGCAGACTTGGATACCATACAAGCAAAGGCTTTTCTCCTGCAGGATTCAGCTTGCACTCTTGCTACCCTGGCACAACAACTCCAGGCTCAACGTTACACAACAGCTCGTCATTTCCTCACTTTGCTCGGTCACATGCCAGCTTTGGTGCATGTTACTCCAGTGGCCCAGCTAGCCATGAGAATAACTCAGTGGACCCTGAAGTCCAAATGTCCAGCATTGTTCAAGTCACCGGACAGCTCCGCCTCTCGCTCGCCTGGTGGATTCAACATTCCAATCTCCTAAAAGGCCTTCCCTTTCAAACCCCAGAACCTCAGATTACGTTGACGACAGACACTTCCAACCTTGGTTGGGGTGCACATGTCGACAGCCTGCAGACTCAGGGCACCTGGTCTATGGAGGAGTCCCAACATCAGATCAATTTCCTGGAGCTTCGGGCAATCAGATATGCCCTGAAAACTTTTCAGGATCGCCTATCCAACAAGGCAATCCTGATTCAAACCGACAACCAAGTGGCGATGTGGTACATCAACAAGCAAAAGGGATCGGGCTCCTACCAGCTGTGTCGAGAAGCACCACAGATATGAGCATGGGCTCTTTCCCACTCCATGTACCTCAGAGCGACCTATCTGGTAGGCGTGGACAAGTTGAGTCACCTTTCACCCGCACAAGTGGTTTCTCAACCCCAAGGTAGCAGACAGTCTTCCAGCGCTGGGGTTATCCACTCATAGATCTTTGCGTCCGTCCACAACCGCAAAGTGGGGAACTTCTGCTCACTCCATCGCAGCCACCAGTCACCACCGAAAGATGCTTTTAACCTCTCGTGGTCGAGCGGTCTCCTCTATGCGTTCCCTCCACTTCCACTCATTGCCAAGACTCTCATGAAGTTACAGAAGGACAAGGGCTTAATGATTCTCATAGCCCCTCACTGGCCACGTCAAGTCTGGTCTCCAATCCTTCGTGACTTCTCAGTCCATCAGCACATTCGTCTGGGGACAGATAACTCAGAACAATGGACGGCTACGCCACCCCAGCCTCCAGGCCCTGTCCCTGACTGCCTGGATGTTGAAAGGTTGATTCTCCGACCTCTCAACCTTTCGGACTCGGTATCCCAAGTCCTAGTAGCTTCACGAAAGCCTTCCACTAGAAAGTCTTATCATTCCAAATGGAAGCGGTTTTCTCTTTGGTGCACATCAATGGCCATAGACCCTTTTACATGTTCCACTGCGAAGTTCCTAGACTATCTCTGGCATTTGTCGGAGTCTGGTCTACAAACTTCCTCCATTAGAGTTCATGTCAGTGTGATAGCCGCTTTCCACAAAGGTGCAGACGATGTCTTCCTTTCCATGCAACCCTTAGTAGCATGCTTCATGAGAGGCTTACTCCACCTCAAACCTCCACTGCAGCCTCCAGCTCCCGCCTGGGACCTCAACGTGGTTTTAGGGTGGCTCATGAAACCTCCGTTTGAGCCGCTCCACTCATGTGATCTTCATTATCTCACGTGGAAAGTACTTTTTCTCCTTGCTATAACTTCGGCTCACAGAGTCAGTGAGTTGCAGGCGTTAGTGACCTACCCACCTTACACTAAATTCCTACATGACAGGGTTGTGCTTCGCACTCACCCTAAATTTTTACCAAAAGTAGTATCGGAATTTCATCTGAATCAATCCATTATCCTGCCTACTTTCTTTCCTAGGCCCCACTCACATCCAGGAGAATAGTCGCTGCATTCCTTAGACTGCAAACATGCCCTTGCCTTTTATTAAGAGCGCACGGCAGCCCACAGGAAGTCCACCCAACTATTTATCTCTTTTGATAAAAATAAACTTGGTAATCCTGTGGGCAAGCAGACCCTCTCCTCCTGGCTAGCAGACTGCATCTCCTGCTACCAGCAAGCAGGCCTTCCGCTGCAGGAACGCATAAAAGCGCATTCTATAACGCCCATGGCAACATCTGTAGCGCATCTCCGTTCGGTGCCACTTACTAACATCTGTAAAGCTGCTACATGGAGTTCTCTCCATACTTTCACAGCCCATTATTACCTAGACAAAGCTGGCAGACAGGATTCCCTTTTTGGCCAATCTGTTCTACGCAATTTATTCTCAGCGTAACTACCAATATCCTTCCAGCGACCCGCTGGGGGTTTTCAGGATGCCCTCTTAGCCAAATTCACCCCTGTTGTTGAGCCTGTTGCATGTCTTTGGGTAGATTTGGTACATTACTCGGGCATCCTCAGCTCAGTACTCACCCATATGTGAGGACCACCATCCTGCTTGTCCTGTGAGAAAGCAAATGTTGCTTACCTGTAACAGGTGTTCTCCCAGGACAGCAGGATGTTAGTTCTCACGAAACCCGCCCGCCACCCCGCGGAGTTGGGTTTGCTTGTGATTTATCTTATTTTTTTGCACAAATTTTTACTTTTACAGAGACTGAAGGGGGACCCCTGCTGGCTGCAGGGTTAGTGCCATGCTGGGCATGCCCAGTAGGTGCCAGTCTAAGTTCTAGAAACTTTGACAAAAGTGTTCCGTGATTGGGCTCCATCCTGATGATGTCACCCATATGTGAGGATTAACATCCTGCTGTCCTGTGAGAACACCTGTTACAAGTAAGCAACTCTGCTTTCTTTTCTTTTTGTATCCCTGCTCAGCATCATGGTTGTCTGATGTTCTCTGGTTTGCTCTATATTTTATATAAAAATTGTTTAATAAAAATGCAAATAAAAACTAATTTACCGGTAATTAAAGTCTTGATGCATAAGTCTTCACCACCCTTGACACAATACTTTTTGGAAGCCTATTTTGTAGCAATAACTGCCATAAGTCATTTAGAATAAGTTTCTACCAGTATTTGCATGCAATAGAGGTGGAATGCTGCTCAGTGCAGTAGTGTCTAGCTGCTTCTACCAGATTGGGCACAGCAATAGAATAACTTTAGCCACTAGAAATGTGAGTTTACTCCCACTCGGACCCAGAAGTTAAATTTCCAGTGTAAACTCTTAGGGAGGGCACCTAAAGTTGCACAACACAACTGCGCTGTGCAGCCCAGTTTTGGCATACTGCTTCACTGTAAATGCCAACCACTCGAAACTTATACTTTGTTCAGCTAACTGTCGGTGCCCCCTCCATTCTTGTATCCAAGGAATAGCAAGAAAAATCAAAGCATAAGCTCTCTTGGGTGCTTAACAAAGCATTAACTCTCGGTGGAGGGTACCTAAGCTGAACAGCATACCAAAGTCAGAAGCACAGCGCCAAGTACATACTGTTCAGCTGAAAGTACCTGCTCTAGAGAGCTTATGCTTTGATTTTTCCTGCCATGCCTTGCCAAAATGGCATTGTACATGAGATTGGGGCTGTGCATCCCAACTTGTGGGCGCATTATCTCATTCAAGGCCATTTTGACAAGGCATGCAAGTGAAATAAAAGAATAAGTTCTCTGGGGAAGGCACCTACAGATAGTTTATGCTTTGTTCATCTATCTGGTTGGACACCAACAGCTGAACAGTACACACTTTGGCAATATGTGTGCGTCCTGCTTAGGGAAACAAAATTTGTGACTGGTGCCCACCTCAGAGAGCTTACATCGTAAATTTAACTCCTGGATCTGAGGTGGAGTAGATTCATATTTCTGGTGAGCAGTGTTGTCTGTGGTGCTGCATCTCAGACCCAGGAAGGATCTTAATTGGCACCATAAGTTCTGGAAGCCACAACTGAACAATGCATAAACTCTTTTGGGAGGGCTATAGCTGAACAGTACTCCAAAACAGGATGCACAACACAAAGTGCATACTATAAGAACATAAGAAAATGCCATACTGGGTCAGACCAAGGGTCCATCAAGCCCAGCATCCTGTTTCCAACAGTGGCCAATCCAGGCCATAAGAACCTGGCAAGTACCCAAAAACTAAGTCTATTCCATGTAACCATTGCTAATGGCAGTGGCTATTCTCTAAGTGAACTTAATAGCAGGTAATGGACTTCTCCTCCAAGAACTTATCCAATCCTTTTTTAAACACAGCTATACTAACTGCACGAACCACATTCTCTGGCAACAAATTCCAGAGTTTAATTGTGCGTTGAGTAAAAAAGAACTTTCTCCGATTAGTTTTAAATGTGCCCCATGCTAACTTCATGGAGTGTCCCCTAGTCTTTCTACTATCCGAAAGAGTAAATAACCGATTCACATCTACCCGTTCTAGACCTCTCATGATTTTAAACACCTCTATCATATCCTCCCTCAGTCGTCTCTTCTCCAAGCTGAAAAGTCCTAACCTCTTTAGTCTTTCCTCATAGGGGAGTTGTTCCATTCCCCTTATCATTTTGGTAGCCCTTCTCTGTACCTTCTCCATCGCAATTATATCTTTTTTGACATGCGGCGACCAGAATTGTACACAGTATTCAAGGTGCGGTCTCACCATGGAGCGATACAGAGGCATTATGACATTTTCCGTTTTATTCATCATTCCTTTTCTAATAATTCCCAACATTCTGTTTGCTTTTTTGACTGCCGCAGCACACTGAACCGACGATTTCAATGTGTTATCCACTATGACATCTAGATCTCTTTCTTGGGTTGTAGCACCTAATATGGAACCCAACATCGTGTAATTATAGCATGGGTTATTTTTCCCTATATGCATCACCTTGCACTTATCCACATTAAATTTCATCTGCCATTTGGATGCCCAATTTTCCAGTCTCACAAGGTCTTCCTGCAATTTATCACAATCTGCTTGTGATTTAACTACTCTGAACAATTTTGTGTCATCTGCAAATTTGATTATCTCACTCGTCGTATTTCTTTCCAGATCATTTATAAATATATTGAACAGTAAGGGTCCCAATACAGATCCCTGAGGCACTCCACTGTCCACTCCCTTCCACTGAGAAAATTGCCCATTTAATCCTACTCTCTGTTTCCTGTCTTTTAGCCAGTTTGCAATCCACGAAAGGACATCGCCACCTATCCCATGACTTTTTACTTTTCCTAGAAGCCTCTCATGAGGAACTTTGTCAAACGCCTTCTGAAAATCCAAGTATACTATATCTACCGGTTCACCTTTATCCACATGTTTATTAACTCCTTCAAAAAAATGAAGCAGATTTGTGAGGCAAGACTTGCCCTGGGTAAAGCCATGCTGACTTTGTTCCATTAAACCATGTCTTTCTATATGTTCTGTGATTTTGATGTTTAGAACACTTTCCACTATTTTTCCTGGCACTGAAGTCAGGCTAACCGGTCTGTAGTTTCCCGGATCGCCCCTGGAGCCCTTTTTAAATATTGGGGTTTCATTTGCTATCCTCCAGTCTTCAGGTACAATGGATGATTTTAATGATAAGTTACACATTTTTACTAATAGGTCTGAAATTTCATTTTTTAGTTCCTTCAGAACTCTGGGGTGTATACCATCCGGTCCAGGTGATTTACTACTCTTCAGTTTGTCAATCAGGCCTACCACATCTTCTAGGTTCACCGTGATTTGATTCAGTCCATCTGAATCATTACCCATGAAAACCTTCTCCATTACTGGTACCTCCCCAACATCCTCTTCAGTAAACACCGAAGCAAAGAAATCATTTAATCTTTCCGCGATGGCCTTATCTTCTCTAAGTGCCCCTTTAACCCCTCGATCATCTAACGGTCCAACTGACTCCCTCACAGGCTTTCTGCTTCGGATATATTTAAAAACGTTTTTACTGTGAGTTTTTGCCTCTACAGCCAACTTCTTTTCAAATTCTCTCTTAGCCTGTCTTATCAATGTCTTACATTTAACTTGCCAATGTTTATGCTTTATCCTATTTTCTTCTGTTGGATCCTTCTTCCAATTTTTGAATGAAGATCTTTTGGCTAAAATAGCTTCTTTCACCTCCCCTTTTAACCATGCCGGTAATCGTTTTGCCACCTTTCCACCTTTCTTAATGTGTGGAATACATCTGGACTGTGCTTCTAGAATGGTATATTTTAACAATGACCACGCCTCTTGGACATTTTTTACTTTTGTAGCTGCTCCTTTCAGTTTTTTTCTAACAATTTTTCTCATTTTATCAAAGTTTCCCTTTTGAAAGTTTAGCACGAGAGCCTTGGATTTGCACACTGTTCCTTTTCCAGTCATTAAATCAAATTTGATCATATTATGATCACTATTGCCAAGCGGCCCCACCACCGTTACCTCTCTCACCAAGTTCTGTGCTCCACTGAGAATTAGATCTAAAATTGCTCCCTCTCTCGTCGGTTCCTGAACCAATTGCTCCATAAAGCTATCATTTATTCCATCCAGGAACGTTATCTCTCTAGCGTGACCCGATGATACATTTACCCAGTCTATATTGGGGTAATTGAAGTCTCCCATTATTACTGCACTACCAATTTGGTTAGCTTCCCTAATTTCTCTTAGCATTTCACTGTCCATCTCACCATCTTGACCAGGTGGACGGTAGTATACCCCTATCACTGTAGTCTTCCCTGATACACAAGGGATTTCTACCCATAAAGATTCAATTTTGTATTTAGTCTCATGCAGGATGTTTATCCTGTTGGACTCTATGCCATCCCGGACATAAAGCGCCACACCTCCTCCCGACTGCTCCTCTCTGTCATTGCGATATAATTTGTACCCCGGTATAGCACTGTCCCATTGGTTATCCTCTTTCCACCATGTCTCTGAGATGCCAATTAAGTCTATGTCATCATTCACTGCTATACATTCTAATTCTCCCATCTTACTTCTTAGACTTCTGGCATTAGCATACAAACATTTCAAAGTTTGTTTTTTGTTTGTATTTTTATTCTGCTTTTTAATTGATAGGGATAAGTTAGAATTTTTTAGCTCAGGTGAGTTTTTAGTTACAGGCACTTGGACTACTTTTCTAATTATTGGAACCTCACTGTCGGGATGCCCTAATTCTAATGCATCATTAGTATCCTTTAAAGATACCTCTCTCCGAACCATGCGCTGCTGAGCAACTGTCGGCTTTCCCCTTTGTTCTAGTTTAAAAGCTGCTCTATCTCCTTTTTAAAGGTTAGCGCCAGCAGTCTGGTTCCACCCTGGTTAAGGTGGAGCCCATCCCTTCGGAGGAGACTCCCCCTTCCCCAAAAGGTTCCCCAGTTCCTAACAAAACTGAATCCCTCTTCCTTGCCCCATCGTCTCATCCACGCATTGAGACTCCGGAGCTCTGCCTGCCTCTGGTGACCTGCGCGTGGAACAGGGAGCATTTCAGAGAATGCTACCCTGGAGATTCTGGATTTAAGCTTTCTACCTAAGAGCCTAAATTTGGCTTCCAGAACCTCCCTCCCACATTTTCCTATGTCGTTGGTGCCCACGTGTACCACGACAGCCGGCTCCTCCCCAGCACTGTCTAAAATCCTATCTAGGTGACGCGTGAGGTCCGCCACCTTCGCACCAGGTAGGCAAGTTACCAGGCGGTCCTCATGTCCACCAGCCACCCAGCTATCTACATTCCTAATAATCGAATCACCAACTATGACGGCATTGGGTAAGCAGATGAAAGTACCTGCCCCAAAGAGCTTATGTTTTATTCAGCTGTAGATGTTTGTCCCAGAGAGCTTATGCTGGAAATGTAACTCCTTCTTTGATCCAATGTGGCATAAACTGACATTCCTGGTGGCCAAAGTTTTTCTGTTGCTGTCCCTAGTCTGGTAAAAACAGCTGAACACTACCACATGGGCTAAGCAATAGAATATCAAGGTGACCAGAAATATGAATTAAGTTTTACTACACCTCAGGCCAAGAAGTTAACTTGAAAGTCCACATTAATGCTTTAAAACAGGAGAAGGAGGTAAGTGGTTGAAGTTGGAAGGAGTATGACCAAAATGACTTTGCATGCAAGATTGGCATTGGGTATTCCAAACTGGGCACAATCTTGCATGCAAGACCATTTGGGCAAAGCATGCCAAGTGAAATCAATGGGTAAGCTCTCTAGGGAAGGCACCTACAGCTGAATATGCTGTGCTTCCTTATGGATGCCTGTTCATGTTCACCCTTTGATTTCACTTGGTGTGCTTTGTCCAATGGCCTTGCATGCGAGATTGTGCCCAGGTCAGGATACCCATTGCAAATCTCGCATGCAAGGCCATTTTGGTCTCACGCTTTCCGACTTCAAGCACCTATCTCCTTACTCCTGTTTCAAAGCACTTTTCTGCATTAGTGCAGATTTCTCAGATTAACTCACATTTTAGCACATTTTTTTTTTGTTTATCGCACTTTTTTACTCCTCAATTTGTATCCCATTAGCTTACTGCATCCCAGGGGACTGCTGTTTTAAATGCACACATTAAGTAAAACCCATGCTAAAATTTAACTTCGATTTTAGCGAGGGTTTGATTACATCGTCCCCAAAAGTTGTGCACACAAAACACATCATGTTTTATTCACATAAATGCTGAGTACAGGACCCCGATACCTCGAACTCCAGGTAGTTAAATTTCCAGTATTAAGAAAACTTGAGTAAAGTCTATGCTTCTCTCTGCATTGGGAAGTAATAGCTCATGCCTTGATTACCATGGAATTTGAATGGAGGAGCGCTAATCTGCATGCACATTTGTACTCCGGGTTGTTCACACGTTTGTGCGTAAAACTCCTTGCTACATGGGAAGTGCAGTTTTATGCCCTGATGTGTGATTATAGCCTAATGCGCCTTATTACATCGGGGCCAAGTTAAGCAACCTCCATTCCTCCTGAAGATGACAGCCACGAGGAAGCAGGGCAAACCATTGCCTATCTATACACCTATGCCTAAGCATCTCTGTCTCTTTAATTGATTTTTATTTTCTGTAAAAACGGTGGTTGCTACTGTACGTGTATTGCTTATATCACTGTTTGTGTTTTTTGTATTTCAGAATTTTTTGTTCACAGATGAAAATGACAATTCGGAAATAAAAATAATTGACTTTGGTTTTGCTCGATTAAAGCCACCTGATAACCAGCCACTGAAGACACCATGTTTTACTCTTCATTATGCTGCCCCCGAGCTGCTGAATGATAATGGCTATGATGAGTCCTGTGATCTCTGGAGTCTGGGGGTTGTTTTGGTAAGTTACTGAAGAACTAGGTCAGACCAAGAGTCCATCAAACCCAGTATCAGGTCACAAGTATCTGGCAGGATACCAAATAGTAGATAGATTCCATGTTGCTTATGCCCAGGGATAAGCAGTGGCTTATCCTCAAGTCTGCCTGGTTGATGTCAGTTTATGGACTTTTTCTCCAGGAAATTATCTGAACTTTTTTTAAACCCAGCTATGTTAACTGTTTTTACCACATCCTCTGGCAATGAATTCCAGAGCTTATTTCTGCATTGAGTAAAAAAGTATTTTTCCTGGTTTGTTTTAAATGTGCTAATTAGTAACTTCATGGAGTGACCCCTAGTTTTTTGTTATTTTGTAAAAGAGTAAACTGATTCATGTTTACCAATTCCATTCGACTTATAATTTTATAGACTTCTGTCATATTTCCCCTCAGCCATCTCTGCTCTAAGCTGAAGAATCTTAAACTCTTTAGCCTTGCCTCATTCAAATCTCTTTATCATTTTGGTCACCCTTCTCTGAACTTTTTCCAGTTCCACCATATCTTTTTTGAGATGTAGCGACTAGAATTGCACACAGTGCTCTAGATGTGGTTGCACCATGGAGAAATACAATGGTGTTATGATATTCTCCATCCACAACCAAGCCCCTCTCAACCTTCAATTCCCACTCAGACTACACACCTCATCCAGACCTATCAGAGAAGCCTATAGAGGATCCCTGCACGCCCCCTCAATCAAATCCACACACCATCTAGCATCCAGAGAACGGGCTTTCTCTACAGCGGGACCAACCATATGGAATGCTATTACCCCCCCGAACTCAGACAAGAATCCTGCCTGGTGACTTTTAGAAAAAGGCTTAAGACTTGGTTATTTAAACAAGCCTTTCCAGAAACTCACTGAATCAACATGGCAATCATTACTGTACATTCAGCACAATGTAAATAATTGCTCTTCTTACCATTGAGTTACTTATGCTTTGTCTTCCTCTTACCCCAGTTCCAGCACCCCTGTTTTATTGTAACTTCTGCTTCTCTTCGCTTTGTTAATATCTATGTTTATTGTACCCCCGTTCCATGTAAACCGACATGATATGATTGTATCATGAATGCCGGTTTAGAAAAGCACCAAATAAATAAAAATAAATACATTCTCCATTCCTTTCCTAATAATTCCTAACATTCCGTTTGTTTTTTTGACCACAGCAGCACACTGAACCAAGCAGTTCAATGTATTGTTCACGACGTTCCTTCTCCTGGGTGGTGACCCCTAGTGGACTGCTGAAGCAAGTCCCGTTGGAGTTCCTTGCTAACTCGTTTGTAGTTAGACCTTTTAAATTGAAAACAGATGACGTCAGTATGGGGGGATGCCCCCAAGGTTCGCGCCCTTGCTGGTACAAAGTCTGGAGTGCGCGCGCCCTTATGTCATCAGGAACATGGCGGATCCGTAGCGTCAAGCCAGCCCGGGGACACCGGGACCAAGAGGCGGAGAGAAGCTGCGGCTGCATTTGTCCATCTGAACCGAAGGGAGTCGCCACAAAGGTAGAGAGGGTGGAGCGAGGGTGAGAACAGGCACGAACGCAACAGTCGTCTCACTCATCGTTCCCTTTTCCAGATCATTTATAAATATATTAAAATATTAAGTAAAGTTTAAAAGGCTGAATTAATTATTACTCTGTATTCTAGGCTTATAATTAACAACACAATCTGAAAATAAGCACATTGCATATTGTATCAACATAAGAAATAAATTATGATTTTCATGGGTATTGAAAATAGTTCTAGGTAATTTTTTACCTCCCCACCTTTTATGGATAAATATGTGGGCAATCCAGCCTTACATAGAAATGATGTCCATCCAGTCTGCCTTGCAAGCTTATGGTAGTAGCTGTCCCTTATGTGTGCCTGATTCTCCAGGCCTGTACTAGGAAGCATCCACCCTTCAGGGTCTGGATAAGTGGAGTTCCCAGGTGGGCAGAAAACACCTTCCAAACTGGTAAAAGTGGCAATTACAGTCTTTGGCACAGAGAGTCAAATCCTCTCTCTCTCCCCAGTGGGTGCAGACGTCGGATGGGTGTCCTCAGAGTTCTTCACTTTGCTCTTACTCGCAGTTCGGAGATCTTCAGTTCTAGCCCTGGTTTCTCTGATCTTTTTTTTTTCTCTTGCTCTCGCATCCCAGATGGGAGGGATCCCTTGGAAACAGGCAGTTCGCCCTGCTCCATGCAAGAAGCAAGGGGCAGCCCAAAATCTTCCTCCTGGATCTCAAACTCAAGTTCTTTCCCTTACAGCAAATTGTAAACCCGGAATTCCTCCTTGCAGCAGCTCACCACCTCCTCTGTCCTCCTGGAGGGTATGGAGAGCAGGTCTTCCCTAATCTCAGCAGCCCCTGTCAAGAAAACTCGTAAAACCATAAAAAAAGTGAGTTAACTGGGAAAGGAAACCGATCCCGATCAGGATTCCCAGGCAGGTTGGGCCTGAAAAGTCAACAAAGAAAAGCTCCTCGGCACCTCCTAAATGCCAGAAAACCATAAGGGAGTGCCTCTCAATTTTCTGGAAAGAGCTGCTTAAAAAACCTCGGAGGGGGGTGGAGATTCCAGGCCCCTGGAAGGGAGAGGCTGCATTTGAATGGTAACCTGCCCCTTTCACTAACTAAACTAAGGGTCCCCCAGGCCTCAGTGGGAACAGAGCCAGGTGGCTGTTGCACTTGCATCACAGCCTCCAGAAAAATAAAGCTCTGGTCTTGGAGTGTGGCTGGGTGGATACAAAAAAAGCTCTGCTTCCTCCTCTGCGTGCTGTGAGCTAAATCTGAAAAAACTTTAAAAAGTATTGAGTTCATTAATAAGGTAAGATAATGATGCGACATTGAAATGATCTAATTGGAAAGCTGGAACTGAGATGTTGGACATTTTATATTGATGTATACTTGGAAAGCTTAAACTTTAAAAGTAATGATTTTGAACAGGGTTTTGTATGTTTTTTTTCTTTATAAGTTGGTCTTTGGAATAAATGTTAATTGTAATGTATTAAGACTGCAAGAAGCACACGATGGCGAGCAGAATAATCCACCACCGTGTGCATCACATTGTGCTTCTTAAAATTTGCTGCATCCTTCTTGAAAATCAATAAAACAGATTTGAGATATAAAGGTAAAGCATTGCTTCTGCTCTGAAGACCTCAGAAGACTCTGGGGTGAGGCATTTGGGGGCCGGCTGAGGAGGACCAAGGGATAAGGGGGACTTGACATTGCTGCAAGTCAGATGGAGGGGAGGGGGTTTAACAGTTTGATCATTGGATGTTGTGTAGCGCTATAGAAATGTTAAGAAGTAGTAGTATAGTGGAGGTGGGGAAGGGAATTATTTTGGACCAGCGAGGAGGAAGTGGGGTGAATCTACCCCATCATCTTTGAGGGATTTTTTTACTAGTGAATTAACATAGTAACGATGGCAGAAAAAGACCAAATGGCCCATCCAATCTGCCGAGCAAGCTTCTTATGATAGTAACTGCCACTCCATGCAGGATACCCCAACACAATAACTGCCGCTCCATGCCAGGTACCCCCAAGCCTCATGTTAAGAGTACTAATATTAATAATCAAAACCAAGCAACATTCAATCCCATAACAAAATTACTGCTAGCAACATTTTTATGGGTGAGCAACCTTCCTGATAATTCATACAATGCTACTGCTTGAACGTGCTTTACTTTTGGAATTTGGTTAAGGGTAGCAATCCCCAGGCCTTTTTTTTTGTTTTTTGTTTTTAGGCGTATTAGCTGCCACCCCACACACCCATTTCTTAATTTCCAGTTGTAGCCTTTAGGGTTTATCCCATGCCTTTTTGAATTCGTTTACTGTTTTTGTCTTCACCACCTCTTCCAGAAGGGCATTCTAAGGATCATGATATTAAGCTCCAGAATGGCTCAGAACCAACGTCAGGAAATATTTCTTCACGGAAAGGGTGGTGGATGCCTGGAATGCCCTTTCAGAAGAAATGAAGACAAAAACAGTAAATGAATTTAAAAAGGCATGGGATAAACACTGTGGATCCCTAAAGGCTACAGTTGGGCATTAAGAAAAGGGTGCGGGTAACCATATAATTTACAAGGTCAGCAGTTTTCCCAGGCATCTCGGAGGTCTGCTGATAGCATAGACAGGGGATTTCCTGACTTTTTCTGTCCACAGAGAAATGCCAGAAAAGCTTGCAATGTACCAGAATCTTACGAGTTACCAACAATGCATTCTTTGTTGTTCAGTTTTCCATATACGGTACAGAGTCAGATCTTGGATTCTTGCCCCCTCACCCTGGCAAAACCTAATCCTATCCACTCGTAATTGTTATCTTCATTCTAGGATGAAAAGGGGATTTAGTACTTTTCCTAGTTACCTTCAAACTAGTGTAGTTAGTTTTCTCCAGGGGGCAGGGCCAGTTGTGATGCAGTAAAAGACAGGATGCAACACTTGGTTCTTGAGCACAATTTTCCGAAGTCTGCAACTACCATAGTCCTGGAAAAACATCTGTTTTTTTTTCTCTTGTTTTTCCCTCTGAATGTGGTATTCAAAGTCGGATTTTTATTCTGAGAAATTTCTTTGTATACTAAAAAAGGGTGTACTGTATTAGTTTGCCAAAGAAAACTATTTGAAAGATAATCTGGGAGAATAACTCGGGAGAGATGATACTTTTAGAAGATTCCAGCAAAGATGCAGGTTTTCAGGATAACTTGGGTCCGTCCTTTTTACAGAGTCAATGAGGTCAATAAGTAGGACTTATCTGGCTAAGTAACTGCCGTTGAATATCTGGTTATGTTCGGTGACTGCCACTTAGATGGATAAGTCACTTATTCAACTAACAGGGTTACGCGTTATAGCACGCGATAATAGCACTGTCGCACGGCACAAATGCAAATTTTGGGATGGGCGGGATTTATGAAAATGAGGAGCAATATCACTCCGTGCGATAGCATAGCGCATGCTATTACATGGTTTTAACGCCGGAAATAACCACACCTTTTTTCTGCCTTAAGCTGTGTGATATGCTCAAAACAGCCATAACGCAATTTGCATTAAAGATTGCAAATTGCATTTTGGCCATTTCAGGGCTTGGGAAGGAGGACGGAAGGAGTGGAGTAGAGAGAGAGAGAGAGCCTCTGGAGAGGCCTTCACTGTATTCAACTATTTATATGCCTTAACCAACGTGGAGGGGAGCAACGGCACCCCATCCCCGTTTGGATATCACCTCAGAGGAGAAACCCCAAATTGATTTGCTGGCGCTGTGGCAAACAAGGACACTTTTCCCGTGAGTGTCATAAGCAGACAAGTAAGATATTTTTAAAGCCCTGGGGATGCAGAGAGGAGAACACTTTTTCTCCCGCCGAGAGCCCTTAGGTTTTTTCCTTCTTCATAACTGCAGAAACTGTTATCCTTAACTTTAGCATACCCCATCCCTAGGAATTCAATTATCTCAGTAGTAGGGAAAAAAAAAAACTAGACGCACAGAGCAGGCAGTTTATGTAGAGTTAATCTGTATATAAGAATGTAATGTGTAACTTGAAAACTGAGAAGGCTTTGATGCGTCACTGTTAAGACGCTACAAGTCACTCCCAGGAAACGCTGTATCTTTCCTGAATTCTTCTTCTGCCTTTTACTTTACTTTTCTATAATAAATAGTATTATTGAGAAATATAAAAACTGTGAGTGTTTTCTATAACAAACAAGCCAGCGCAGCGAAACCTCTGAGTGCAATAAGCCTCAGTTAGTAAATTGGGAACTTCTTGTGAGGTAAGAAAGGTAACAACTAGTAAAGTCCCTGCCCTGCTGGTAAGGTAGGTAATAACTAAATAGTCCCCGAGACAGCCGCCCTCGGGACTATAGACAGTAACTGCCATTGAATATCTGGTTATGTTCGGTGACTGCCACTTAGATGGATAAGTCACTTATCCAACTAACAGGGTTACGCGTTATGGCACGCGATAATAGCACTGTCGCACGGCACAAATGCAATTGGGATGGGGCGGGATTTATGAAAATGAGGAGCAATATCACTCCGTGCGATAGCATAGCGCATGCTATTACATGGTTTTAACGCCGGAAATAACTACACCTTTTTTCTGCCGTAAGCTGTGTGATATGCTCAAAACAGCCATAACGCAATTTGCATTAAAGATTGCAAATTGCATTTTGACCATTTCAGGGCTTGGGAAGGAGGATGGAAGGAGTGGAGTGGAGTAGAGAGAGAGAGAGAGCCTCTGGAGAGGCCTTCACTGTATTCAACTATTTATATGCCAGGTGAGATGTTGGTGGTGGTTTAGGGTTTAGGGGCCAGTTTTATATGCAGACTAAGACGTGCAAACAGCCCAGTACACCTCTGTGAAGATTTGACGTCATTTGGAGTGAGGAAAGTCACAAACATGAGATTTCTACTATGTTATCTCGTCCTAACTTGATGGGACCCTGTTATAGAGTCTGTCTCTCTCTCTCTCTCTCTCTCTCTTTGAGCTGCGAAATAAAAATTATCATGGGAAGTGAAAAGTTTACCACACCCTGCAATACTACCTATGCAAAGCGATATGGTACCACGTGGTGCGCTAATTTTAAAAATTACCCCAAACACGCCCCTTTCTCTTACCACGGATATTATGCATACGGTATTATAGCATTTTGCAGTCCCACGAGTACTTGAGGCATTTCCCTTTGAAAATGTAGGGCCGGCTACATTGTGGGTATTTCTGTACTCCCAGACTTCGCACCTATTCTTTGCGCTACAGGTACAAAAGCTGGTGCTGTAAACCATAAGTATGGATTTCCAAAAGCAATTCCTGCTCATTTTCTGGTGCATATACCTGCCCCTACGTACCCCTGCTGTTTATTCTCAGAGGAGGGAGGGGATTGTTTAACTAATGGTTTTATCTGGGTATCTGCTTAGTTCCTTGGGCACAATTGTTTGGAAATTGCCCTCTATGCAGGGCCGGATTTAGGAATAGCCAACATAGACATGGGCCTAGGCTGATAGTTCTGAAGGTGGCCCAAAACTGGGACAACCCCTTCCACACTTTGATTTCAGAGGGTGAAACCTTCCACCTTTGGTCCTCTAATTATGGGCACCATTATCTTAAATTCAGTCCTGCCTCTATGGGGGCAATTTTCAAAATATTTTACACAGATAAGCATGTTTGCTTGTGTGAAGAAGTTCTTTTTCAAAATTGCCCTATCTATGCGGCTAAAAGTAGACGTGCTCTATGACAATGTGCATAGTTTTAGCCAGGAAGAAAAGGAGCAGGGTGGGGATTTTGAAACCTGTCTGATTACTTTACCTTGCATGTTTGGCATCTACAAAGTATATGGGTACAAATATACCCATGTTTATTGTAAACCGATACGATATGATTGGTATCATGAGTGTCGGTATAAAAAAGACCTAAATAAATAAAATAAATAAATGTTCTCCCATGGCCCCAGAATTTTCAAAGGAGAACTCTGTGAAGGGTTTCCCTTTGAAAATGTGATTGTACCCAGGGGCCTGTAAGTAACTACCCCTATATGTTTACTATCACAAGTGTTTAGCTGTACAGTAGTGAATTAAACTAGTCTAATTCAATTGCCGAATTGCATCTTCTTTTAATATACATTTTGTTTTCCTGATAGTATACCATGCTGTCAGGACAGGTGCCTTTCCAGAGCAAAGAAAGAACTTTGACATGTAGCAGTGCAGAAGAAATAATGAAGAAAATCAAAACAGGTGATTTCTCCTTTGAAGGAGAAGCTTGGAAAAATGTGTCACAAGAAGCCAAAGATTTAATACAAGGTAAGACCTGGTGCTGGAATTAATATTTGTGAGGTATTTTATGTTATGTAATAAGTAATTGGAAGTTTGTACACTTTAAATTACACAAGCTGACCACATGATGTGATGAGAGGAGTCAGATGTTTGTCTGATTGCTCCAGGGGTCCTCCTCTCTCCTTATAAAACTACATCTATAATCATCGCTGTAACCAAAGTAAAAGTTTCATTTGTGACTTCCAAGCGCCTGGCAACGACCCCAGCTGAGCCTTGGAGGAAATATCCGCCGACCACAGGAGCTGACGAGCTGAGACTGCCGACACCATGGATCTGGCCGAAGTCCACAACAGATGATAGAGTGCATCCGCACTATAAGCGATCAAAGCTTCCAGCCGCCCTGCTTGCTGTGCTTCAGCATCAGAAAGACCAGCATAAGCCTGTAACTGCTGAACCCAGCGAAGGCCTGCTCGTAAGGCTAAATTGCACATAGCTGCCCGCACTCCCAGTGCCGAGACTTCAAAAATGTTCTTGAGCTGCAGCTCCAACTTTCTATTCTGCAGGTCCTTCAGGGCTGTAGCACCTGTAACCGGGATTGTGGTCTTTTTGGTGACTGCGGACACTGCCGCGTCCACCTTGGGCACCCGCAGTATGTCAATTGCTTCCCCTGGAAGAGGATATAGCTTATCCATAGCCTTGCTAACTTTCAATCCCAGATCTGGGGTATCCCATTCTCTGAATAGCAAGTCCGTGACAGAAAAATGAAAAGGAAAGGAAATAGCCAGGCCCTTCAGACCCAACAACACTGGGTCCATGGCCCCTAGCCTGGACGCCTTATGAAGAAATAAAATAAACTCAGAGGAGAAGGAGGACGAGGAGGAGGAATCAGAAGCCCCCTCGGGACTATCCTCCGTTGCAGGTGAGAGAGGCTGTAAAGTTTTGCTCCCTCCAGGAAACCCTGGCTGAGGAGAGAGAGGAGGTGGGAGAATCCCCTCCCCCATCGCTGCACGAGTCGCTGATCTAAAAGACTCCAAAATGGCCTCCGTTCCCGCGCTCATCGGGAACGGATCTGCCTCAGCTGATCCCGGTGCAGCTAACACTGAAGGAGCTTGGAAGTTGAGTCTGCTACTCTAGCCTCCAGAGATCGGACTTGTTCCCTGAGAGCCAGGAGCTCTTTGCACCGAATGCACACATACAATCTCTCACCGGCGGGTAAAAAATCATACATGTGACATTCAATGCAAAAGACAGGAAAGCCCCTCTCTTGCTGCTGGAGTGCTGCCTTCATTTTAGTATTGAGTTCCTAGTTAAGATTAGGATATTAAGGGAGTTGGAATGAGTGTACTTTAAATTTACAGGTGAATTTAGTAATTAATCAGCTAGTGTCCTACAAGAGGATGATTAAGCTTTCAGTAAGGGCTGGTACAATATTATGTTTTAGATAAGACCCTGATTGATTTTTAATGAGAAAGTGTCTTGTGCCTAAAAATCAGGGGTTGAGTGGGTGGGAAAGACAGACACTAGAATTAACTATCTCTGGCTTGCTTATTACTTCATACACACACAAATTCTAAGGAATATATCCCTTAATTTCACCTTTCACCAAACTTTTATAAGCCCAAACATTTCTGAAAACTATACTTACCAATCCTCTTAAACCACGGTTAAATTAATCTTCACTCGGTCAAAGGAAGGATTTGAGATTCCGGTCCTCTACTGCAAACCATGCGGGGCCTCTGGAAGCTGGGGCGTGGAAGTCAATCCCTGAATCTCTTCCTAGTTGCAATCACTTCAGCTCGCCGAATTAGTGAATTACAAGCTTTAGTACATTATGCTCCCTATCTCCAGTTTCACCACAATAAGGTGGTCCTTCGAACACATCCTACCTTTCTACCGAAGGTGATCTCTCAATTTCATCTCAACCAGTCTATTGAATTACCTACTTTCTGTCCGAAACCACATCGGAACGAATGGGAGAAACTTCTACACACATTAGGCTGCAAGAGGGCATTGGCTTACTATAAACAATGAACCCAATCCCCTGACAGAGTCTCACAACTGTTTGTCTCTTTCAATCCAAATGCCCCGGGACAACCAGTGGCTAAACAAACTATTTCAGGTTGGATTACTCAATGCATACTTTTCTGCCATAACAAAAGGCAGATTGACTTACCATCTCGTCCTACGGCTCATCAAATTAGAGCAGTAGCAGCTTCTCTGGCTCATTTGAAACATGTTCCACCACTAGACATATGCAAAGCTGCACATGGGTATCTATTCATACATTCACCTCACATTACTGCTTGGACCAGCAGACAGTGGGTGATGCCAAATTGGGACAAGCATTATTGCATTCATTAAAGGAACCACAGGAGAGGTCGACTGGCACATAATGGGTCACACACTGCACATAAGATACTAACCAAATTAATACCATGCAGCATGTTGGGGAGCTTCGGACTCCCATGACAGCATGGCTAATTCAGTCTGCTATCGACGGGGAAAAAGCAAGTTTGCTTACCGTAAATGGTGTTTCCGTAGATAGGATGAATTAGCTATGCTGACCCACCCACCTCCCTGCACAGTCGACAGTCATATCTACGACCATGCTTGCATTATCACAGACTGAGGAGAGTCGATCTGAGCACTGGAAACCACGCACAGCCTCAGAGCAAAGCTCTGACATCAGTTTGGTAGCTCCGCCTCCCGGACCTGATTGACAGATCCCACGAAAGCATGGCTAATTCATCCTGCTATCTACGGATACACCGTTTACGGTAAGCAAACTTGCTTATTGTTCCTACTCGGTCTTCGGTGTCAGATATTTTAGGTTTCTTACAATCCGGACTCGCCAAGGGCTTATCGTGTAGTTCCCTGAGGGTTCAGGTGGCAGCTCTTAGTTGTTTGCGCAGTTCCATTTAAGGCATGGCGTTGACTGCTCACCCTGATGTGGCTTGTTTCCTAAAGGGGGCAAAGCATTTACGTCCCCCGATCAGGCACCCTTGTCCTTCTTGGAATCTGAACTTGGTTCTCTCAGCTCTGTGTACTGCGCCCTTTGAGCCTCTGAAAACGGCTACAATAAAGGATCTCTCGTTAAAGGTGATTTTCCTTATCGCTATCACATCTGCTCGCAGGATATCAGAGCTCCAGGCTCTATCCTATAGGGAGCCGTTTCTGAGAATTTTGGATTCTGGTGTGTCTTTGCGGACGGTTCCTTCCTTTCTTCCGAAGGTGGTGTCTGCTTTTCACGTGAATCAGTCAGTGGAGCTTCCGTCATTTCCCGTTTTGGACCAGTCAGACCCTATGTCTAAAGACTTATGGAAGCTGAATGTTCGTTTCGTGTGACGGACCATCTTTTTGTGTTTGTGGGCTGGTCCAAAACAAGGAAATATGGCATCTAAAGCTACGATTTCGCGCTGGTTGAAAGAGGCTATAGGCTCGGCATATTTGATGCGTGGTAAGCCTGTACTGTTTGGTCTTCGGGCTTATTCTACCCATTCGCAGGCAGCTTCTTGGGCGGAGTCTCACCGCAGGAGATTTGCAGGGCGGCGACTTGGAAGTCTTTGCGTACCTTTGCCAGACACTACAGACTGGATGTTCAGGCACCGAGTGAAGGAGGTTTTGGCGAAGCAGTGTTTAGAGCGGGCCTCTCCAGATCCCATCCCAGATAAGAAAGCTCTGGTACATCCCAGGAGTCTGGACTGATCCGGGTACGTACAGGGAAAGGAAAATTAGTTTCTTACCTGATAATTTTCGTTCCTGTAGTACCACAGAACAGTTCAGAGCCCCGCCCGTGGAACACATGGAAGTAAGGGAGAGTTCGCTCAGTTATTGATTGATTTGTTTTCAGATCTGCAGAAATTGGATTGACCATCCTCAAGTGGTTCTACAGGTTCAATTCCTAGGAGGGTTAAGTGAGCCGGTTATTTCTTTTTCTTGTTGAAGGGTTATTGTACATAGTTATGGTGGTTTTTTGAGAGCCATTCTACTCTGACATTGAGTAATACTGCCGGACTGTAGGTGGCACCATCCTATATAAGGCAGAGTTTTGTTTTTAAAACTTCTCTGTCTCCATCTGCTAGAGGGGGGCAAAACCCAGGAGTCTGGACTGATCCGTGGTACTACAGGAACGAAAATTATCAGGTAAGAAACGAATTTTCCTTTGGAGGGCGCCGTTCAGCGTTTCCCGCTGTGGGGCCTATATAATGCACACATATGCGCACACTCCTAAGGGAATGCGGTGGCAGCTGACAGTGTCTCGGGCTGCATTGGACGGAATTCAGGGCAGGCGGCTCTTCGTTGACAGCGGGATGGGACAGGCCCAGCCACATCAGGGGTGAGCGAGGCAGCTCGCAGGGGTCCTCCCGTGAGCTGCTGAGAATGTAAATGTTTTGATGAGAAGCAGAATGGGTAGTAAGGGGGGGCATAGAGGATTGGGTTTGGGGGGATCATGGGACAGTGAGAGGATATATATTGGGGAAAGTTGCATGTGTATATGGTGGTTTGGTTGAATTGGATATTAGTTATGGTGTTATTCTTGTCAATATTGTTTATTTTACAAATAGGAAGAAATGTACTGTGTCTTTTTATTATTGTTTTTGAAAATCAGTAGAAAAAATTTGACTGAAATTGCCCAAGCTTACATTTCTTTCTTGATCAGGCAGCCAGGCAAGTGGTTTATGTGCTTGATTCCCTTTATCCATCAAATCTGTCCAGTTATTTTGTCCAAATTGCTAAGGATGTATCCCAGCTCGCAGCCAAGGTCTGACCTTATGTAAGACCTATTTTTATCCAAAAAAGTCATTTGTGTCTCCTTCCTTGGCACGCCACCATCTTGAGTAGTTCTGTCCTGGTGGCCCACCTTTCTTCTGCCTAACCACAAAACTCTGAAATAATCTAACATGGCTGTTCCCTAAACAGCCAGCCTAGGTCCCTTGCAAACTCTGCCAGACAGACCCAGCTTCATGAGCTCCTGCCTGGATTTCTATACTTGTAGCCTTCCAGACAAACCCAGCTGCTAGTTTGATTCTCTCATCACAGCCTGATCTAAATAGCTAGCATTGCTAGTGAGCCTAGGTTCCCTGCATAGCCTGCCAAATAGATAACTATGTGGGCACCTGCATTTCTGCTAGGACTTCTAGCTATTATAGGACTTGTATCCTGGCAGAAAGACCCAGCAGCCACTCAGTTCTGTCATTACAACCTGCCAGACCAACACGGCCACATGGCTACCTGTGTTTCCACTTGGACTTTTAGCATTTCATTTTGACATTCATTCTGTCATACCCAGCACTTATTGTAGTATTAAATGTTTTAGCCTCAACCTACCATCCCTAAAAACAACATTTCCTGACTTGCTCCTCTGTCTTCCACCTCGGAGCCTCATATCATGCCCCCTGGTTCTAGAGCTTTTATTTTCCCCTGCAACCGGTTTGCTGCTTGTGCTCCTCTAAGGTATACATGTTTAGATTTCTAAGCTTATCAACAAGAAATCAATCAGATAATCACTGCAGTCCACTGGTTCATGAACTGAATTACCTAGCTATCACACCGATATTTTATCAAGCTACATGACTGGCTATTGGTAGCGTTGTTAGGCTGGTATGATTCCTAGGTTGCCAGCTGCCTCCAGATTTTCAAGACAGGGTGATCCAGTCCTGGTTTTACTCCCCTGCATGCAGGTACTTATAGTCTTGCTTTCCTTAGGGAACACAATAGAGAAATCCGAATAAGGCCCAGTGTGCAGTGGGGTAAAACCAGGACTGGATCAACATTTCCTGAAAATCTGGAGCCAGTTGGCAACCCTATATCATACAGTTGCATGAGTATGGATTGTAAACATAACCACCCTAATATTACTTAGCATAGATGAAGAAATTCATAAAACCCATCAACGATACAAGGCAGGTAGCACCTTATGGCATCTGACAAAGTAGACTTTGCCCTCAAAAGCTCATGCCTCAATAAATTGGTGAGTCTATAAGGTACCACCCACCATGTGTCCTTTTTGCTTCACCAGACTAATACGGCTATCCTTCTGAATATAAAACCCATCAGAATGCAGGCAGAAGCGCCTCAACGTTATACATACCCCGGGTGTAATAATATGGCTTAACTGTCTTCTTTGGTGCGGAACCCATTCATTTCAATTTTCTCTTACTGTCACTGTGGATATGTGAAGCATGGGGGGGGGGGGTATATTACTTAAATGAACCATGAAGATCTTGGTGTTGCAATTATGTGATGTACATCTTACTTATGTTTACTGGTTTCATCTTAATTCTGGTGATGTTCACTATGTATACTTATTTTCTAACTGCATAGCCTGGTGTGCTTGTTCAATCTTTTTGGTTCAATAAAAATCTTTAAATAACAAAAAAAAGAATGCAGGCAGAAAATGTAAATAGAATAATTGTTTACTTTCTGTTCCAGATACTTGTTTTAATCCAGCCTGCTTGTAAGAGAAGCACCTGTAATAATAATATTGAACAATACAAGTGAACATGTGAGGGACACCACTCATACATTTAGGCTACCTTCATATATTTCATGAGAGCGGGTAGCCTTTATATCATTCAGCAGTCAGCCATGCGCTGACCACAGCAACACAACACAGCTTGCTGTCAAGTTATAGGTTTTTAACTCAGTATTTTTGGTGAATTTGTTTTTTAAATAAAGTTCGAATCCCCTGAAGAAGAAAAGAACATTTTCGAAATATGGCCCATATCGGGTTTTCTCAGTGTTCAAGGAGTCCACCGCATCTCTTAACACAGATAAGTTCTTCACGGACATTTGTTGGTAGCATAAGTTCGGCGTTGAAATCACTTAAAAATTACTCAGAAAATGTACCGTATATACATGTGGAAGGAGGCAATGATGATATAAAGGTTACTCACTTTCATGAAATATATGAAGGTAACCTAAATATATGAGCAGTATCCTCACATGTTCGCTTGTATTGTTGACTCTTATTATTACAGCTGATCTTACTGTTATAGAATTGCAACTTTTACCTATTGGTGGATAGCTTGGTAGAGTATTGATGCAAGAGAAGCACAACACCAAGAAAGACTGATGGCTGATCCCGCATAACCTATTGAGCATGTGACTTGTGCTACAAATGTTTAGCTATGTTTAAAATATATTAAAATTAATTGGTTTTAATGCAACAATCTAAAAAAGGTCTAATTTTTCTTCTAGGACTTCTTACAGTGGATCCCAGTAAAAGAAGTAAAATGTCCACTTTGAGATATAATGAATGGCTTCAGGATGGCAGCCAACTCTCGTCTAATCCTCTCATGACACCTGATATCTTAGGCTCTTCAGGAGCTGTTGTACATACTTATGTTAAAGCAACGTTTCATGTAAGGCTGAGCACCGCTCACATATGTCCTACAAATTGAAATGTGATGTCACTTGGTTGGTGCTGGCTGTAAATGGTGCTAAGGTGACTTTTGCAGCCTCTAGAAAGAGAGCTGAACTTGGCATTACTTTATGGTAAATACCTAATGGCTAGTCAAAAAGCAGCATTGCAAGCAATTTCAGAGCTGCACATTGCCCTTTTGGCAAGAAAAGGTCACTGCAACACAAGGAAAATACTGGCCGTAGCAGTCTTCTCTCCTGGCTCTCATCAGGAGATCAAAGAGTAAGGAGAGACCTTTTAGTGGAGGCCAAACAAAAACATATTTTCACAATATCCAGGTATACTTATTAAAGCTGACCTTATCAGTTGTTATATTACTGGCAATTGTGATTATTTTTTTTTTTTTTTTTACAGTAGGTTGTTAGCCTATCCCTAGTGAAAGTGGGACTGAGGTTAGACCCTTTATTAGAGAGTTTATTAGAGATTATTAGAGTTTATTAGAGATTATTAGAGTTTATTAGAGATTATTGCATTTGTATTGTATTTTAATTTGCTATAAATTTCTTTGGGTTCATCTTTGTATGAAGGAAGACGGTGTATAATGCAGATGTTATGTAGTGTGCTGTGTACTGTACATACACATTGTCAAAGGAATAAAGAACAGGCCTAAGGAGCAAAACGAATATTGGCTACAAGCTAGATAACATTTAGGAGCAAGGTAGATAGCAGCAATGTCTAAAATAGTTTTGCTTTTGGAAATTAGAAACCAGTCTAATCATGTGCAAGCTGTTTTTATGGGGGGTAATTTTGGAACAGTCCATATAAATTAAACTGCAAAAACGTGCATAAGTTACACCAATTTTCAAAGTGAACATATGCATGTAAGCTTTCCTTGAAAAGTATCCCAACAAAACTACCCACATACAATTATACCTGTTAGTACTGTGGGGGGTAATTTTCAGCAGGATTTACATGTATTTATTATTTATTAAAGGCTTTTATATACCGACTTTCTTGATACAAATCAAATCAACTCGGTTTACATCGAACTAAGCAGAAACTATAACCAACCATTCAACAAGAGACAATTTAAAAGGAGCATAAAGTTACATTATAACAAGGATGCCTTAACTGGGAGTGGGAAAAAAGAAAGGGAAAACGAAGATAAAGTACTTTATACAATAGAATATGGGAGGGAGGCAAAGAGCCGACCTCGTGATAATTTGTGAGCATAATTTAGCGTTTGTTTATTTACATAAGTGATGGGACAATTCTAGGTCAGTCTGTTGGGCTAGAGGCGGGGAAGGCTCGGCAGAACAGCCATGTCTTTAGTTTCTTTTTGAAAGTTGGTAGACAAGTTTCCTGCCTGAGGTCCAGAGGCATGGCGTTCCAGATGGAGGGACCTGTGATAGAGAATGTCATGTCTCTGATATTTGAGTGGTGTACAGATTTGATTGGAGGAACATGTAAAGATCCCTTGTAGGCATCCCTTAAGGGTCTGGCCGTGGAGTGCAATTTGAGAGGGTGTAGTAGATCAAGAGGGGTCTGATGGTGAATATCTTTGTGGATAATTGTCAGTGATTTATGGAGAAATTTACATGCATAAAATTGGGTTTTACATGTGTAAATGCACTTTTGAAAATTGCTACAATACACATGCCATTGAATTTTCAATAGGTTTTACCCACATAAGTGCACTTTTAAGCACATAAATGGGCTTTTGAAAATTGCTATATGTTACATTTACCTGCATAACTCCTTTGAAAATTGTCCATTATGCACAGAAATGTTTCTTGCAATTTTACTACCACATGTTTGAAAATGCAAAATTATTCATTGAATGCAAACCTCTCCCCAACCATCTCCTGGGAATGCGTACAGTCAGTCTGGGTAAATATATGTGCACACAGGACATACCTATGTATCGGGCCAGCAATTTTACAACAGGCCATTTCTGCACATAAAGCATGGAAGTGCCTTTTAATATTGCCCTCCCAATGTGTTCCCTAAATAAAATTAATTTTTGGTAGATTTCCTGTTTCTCTAAGTTCAGCTTTGGTTGTAAATGCTAATTGCTACAGCAGGAATACATCTGAGGACACAATAAAAAGACTAGAAATTAACAAAGTTGAGTTTTCACAGATTAATTTTTAGAGGAGTTGCCATTTACCTGGTTTAAATGCAGTTCCCAAATTGAAAATTAATTTACAGCTTAGTTTAAATCTCATCTAATCTTCATCAATAGTGGGTAGTTGTAGTATCGAGTGTTCGGTTCTGCCAAATTGGATTCAGTTTTCAGGCTGCATTAAGCTACAGTAGAAGCTGCCTAGAAGCTGAGACAGAGATCATCATAGACAGAGGGGAAGGAGCCTGTAACAGTTCTAGATGGTGGACCCTTGATGCCAAGGAGTGCTTGACACAACCTAACAGGAAACCTGCTAGGTCCACTCCGTCGGCAGGCAGTGATGCCCTGTGTTGGGATGGACTAGAGCTTTGCCTATACAAGCCTTCCCCACAGGTTGAGCCCTTGGCTTCTGACAGCTAACAGGTCTTAGGTGGGTCCTTAGGCCAGTGGCAAGAGCAGGAGTCCAAGGCCAGGAGGAGGTCAGGGCAGGCAAGGTCAAGTCCAGGCAACAAATGAGAATGGTCAGGGGTCCAGGAAATCAGGCCGAGGGAGGACAGACAAGAGAAGTCAAGATGGAACAAAGGCAAGGAGAGGCAAGGCAGGGACACAGGAACAGGACTGGAACGAGGAACATAACACGAAGAAAGACAAGAACGCAGGAGAAAGCAACATGCACTGACGAGCAAAGCACAACAGGAGACCTATTGCTGAGGCAAGGAAATGCTGCAGGTCCTGTCATTTCATGTATTTGGTGAAACGGTATATAAATGTTTTAAATAAATAAATAAATAGGGCAGAGGGCTGATGTCATCAGGAGGATCACTCGAAGTCTTCCCGCCACTGTGCACATATTATGTGTGCACATACTTGTGCATCTATGGGAAGGGCCAGGTACAGAGACCTGGCAGCATGCACAGAGGATCCAGTGGCGTTCCTGCCGTGTTTGAGACTGGGCAGTCTTGGGGGTGAGTGTTGCAGCTCACGGGACTAGCCACAGGTCGCAGACTGTAACAGAGCCTTAGAAGGGAGTTGTCTTTCTGTGTTTTAATGTCTCCTGGCAAGGGCACCACAGATGTTCTCATGACACAATTGCTTGTGTCTGTCTCTGATATCTAACTGTTGGTGTGGACAGTTATCTCATAATACTTCCTGCTGAGGCACTATCGATTAAATAATTATACTTTGCCTTTCAGGAACCACAACGAATCCAGTCCTGCATTTGGCTGAATATTTCTATAGACTTAATTTCAACAGAGTAGAATATTTCAGTTCCTATAGAATTGTATTTACTGTGTTCAGAAATGAAGAAGGGAGTTTAATGAACTAGTCTTCTTTCAATTAGACTGATTATGTGTCTATAAAATTAAGTAGTCTAGTAAGTTTTGGAGGTACATCACTTAAAATATACCATACAGGTAGAAAAAAACTTGCTGCACAAACTACAGCTAATTTTCACTGAAATCCATATACATGTCCATTTTTGCAATCTTGCATCTCGGTGCATAAATTGTGATATATATATATAGAGAGAGAGAGAGAGAGATCTTAGGTCATTCTGGATCCTGTTTTCATAGGCAAAACATGACAGGAACACTTTTCAGTCCGATGTCTTCTAACATTAGAAGTTCTGCTACAAATTGGGCTGTCAGGGAAATAAAGAATACAGTATATGTCACATAATGCCTCAGTGCCACCCTTAACACCCACTCAGGGTTAATTCCGAGGCCACTCAGGAGGGTCCTACCAAGCACTAATAAGGCACATCTGCCCCTGCACAAGAATTCCTACATTGACAGCCTCCCACCCACCAGCTAGCCCCACTTACTGCTAAACAGGTTTCCCACCCGCAGGATATCACCTGTGGTTTCTAGAGACACTGAGGTCCCAAACGATCCAGGAATCACATAGCTCCTAGAAATGCACACACAGACCAAATACACAAAGTATTAGTCCGTCCAAGTCAGGGAGAGCTCACAAACTACCAAGTTTAACAGCAAAAAGTAGGAACAGTGAATGTAAAAATATAAAACAACAAGGATTAAATAGCAAAAGCTAGTTAAACATTTTCCACTATACTTATCTAGTGCTGAGAAGATCAGGACAAAGAATGTCCACATGAGCTGAACAGGGCCTCAACACAGAGATCTGCTCCCTCTGCCTCCCAAGCAGGAGCAGAGAATTCTAGTACCTTCAGGGCTAGTGCTCTGTCTGAAGGGCCAATCAGGGCACAGAGTACTAGCTTTAGTTCTCCGAGCAATGGCCAATGGTACTGCCGGATGTTTCAGTCTTAGAGCTTCCTCAGGGATGCTGGGATATGTATGGTGGCCAAGCCACATTCTGAGTCAAGTCAGCATCCCTGGCCTCTATTTGACCTACAGTGCAAAGGTCAAACACCACTTGCAGGCAGGCCAGCCAGAGGAAATGAGCTGTCTCTGGGGGGAAAACACAAGGCCTAAGGCAAAACAAATTACAGTGCACACAAAACTGCCTTTTTTTGCCATAGTATGCTATGCATCAAATGCTAGAAAATGAAAAATGCATTTATGGTCATGATGTTTTTTTTTTTTTTGACCCAGTAGTTTCTTCCTGCTCCTTTGGGCTTCCAACTCTGCCATAACTATGGTGGCATCTGGAATCATAAATCTTCATTCACAACTACCTGGGGATTCCCATTCCTAAACCCATGTTGTATCCCATCCCAAATCCCTGTCGTTGCAGTGACTGTTCTGCACCAGGACCCCTATTTCCAGCCACTAGATGTTGCCAGTGCATGATAACTGACTCTCTCCTCTCCCAAGGGGCTCCGAACACTGCCTCCGCAGAATCCCCAACCCCTGAAGACCTGCATCCAAACTGAACCCAGGCTCTCCATGTGGCAGTGCACACTGCCATAGTACTACCAGGCTGGCCCTGTCATGTATTTTAAATAAGTTTTGGCTAGTCACTTTCATAGAAATAATTATGAATGTGTGTTTTGTTCTATGAGGTATTTAAGTATTTCATTCATCTTGAGGTTTTTATTATTCTTGTAGGCCTTTAACAAGTACAAGAGGGAGGGTTTTCGCCTCCAGAACGTTGACAAGGCACCTCTGGCAAAAAGAAGGAAGATGAAGAAGACCAGTACCAGCACGGAGACCCGCAGCAGCTCCAGTGAAAGCTCCCATTCCTCTTCCTCTCACTGTCACGGTAAAACCTCACCCACAAAGATGCTGCAGCCAGCTAATCCCAGTGACAGCAATAACTCCAAAACCATCTTCCAGTTCACAGACTGAAGTGCAGCCAAGTCTGTCGCCAAGGGTGAATGCAGCCTGCACCCGTCAGGTCCTAGGCATATGGGCTCTGCTTTTACAGCTCCTTTCTTTCACTCCTGTCTAACGTTTGGCTAGAAATGGGGCTGTATTGTTACATTTATGTATAACTTCAGGGCTAGTGCCCATAGGGAGGGGGGTTCTCTCTCCAGATACTTAGATAATTGCCCACAAGCCAAATAGGATTTCCTGAACCAAAGTTGAAGGCTTATGACAAGGTCAAGGGCTGTTATACTGGCAATAGAGCTTCCTTCCAAAGGGGCCAATGGGTTTAACGGTTTTGAAATCAAAACATTTCACAAAGTTCTTCAGCTGTGAAGTTCCAGTCTGCTTGCCTGGAGCTCACCGCTGATAGTAACATTCCAGTGAAAAATCTTAGCACATTATACTGTGTTTGTATCAGAAACTTGTATTTCCTGCACTTAGAGGGTAAGGAATTCACTTACCATGGACTTGCTTATTTTACTTAGTACTAGCTTAAAAACAAGGTCTTACATTTCTGCTGCAAAAAGACACAGAAGCTAATAGCTTTTGACATGGTGCTATCTTCTCGTTCTTTTCATTTGAATGTTCATTCAAGCACAAACAAGCAGCAGTTAAAGAAGAAGGAATTGGAGAATTCTCGGAGAGTGGCACTTTTTTCTGAATTCCAGATGCTAAATGTGCCTGCCTGTTTTGAGAAACCTTTCTTATATTTGGGATGACTTAAGAATTCACACAGTGGTTGGGTATTGTTGGGAAAACATGCAGCAATTTTTTTTTCTGCATGTGTGTCAATGCATGCTCTGTGGCGCTGTGAAAGTTACTTTATATATTTGATGTCATATTTTGAATTGTTCAGCTGTGCTACGTGATCTTACCTAGTCTAGAATACAGTAAAACACTGAGTAAGCAAATCATGAATGCATAGCAAACTATAGACTTGAAAGTCAGTTTGTAAAGCTTTTTCTGTTGTCTGCCAGTCTGAACCATGTAGGATACAGTAACTTTGCTCTTTCTTGGAATTCCATAGTGAGGTGTTGCCAGCCGCTGAGTTCATGGTTTCTCAGAAATTTGTCCCTAGCTCAAGGTGCGTCTGCTCCTTTCCCAAAAATGCATCCAAAACCCAATTGCAAACCAGGACGCCGGTGGGCTTCGTCTAAGTGATAATGAACCTGAGGTTCAGAAGCCAAACATAAATCTTGCACAAAACTTAACAACTTTTGAAACCATAAGATAAAATTAAATGAATATATAAATGTTAAAATTAAGCAAAACCGATATTAGAATGTCTTGGCCACTTTTTTTGTGCTAGCATGAGTAGCCTTCCAGAGTACAAAATACCTGCAAAAGTCATGCATTCCCCAATGTAAATATTTATATGTTGCAGTTATATGGGAAACCATTTTCCTCCAAGAAAGAGGAGCTGAGATTTGTTTCTCTGCCAGGTTCTCATGCATATACAATACTGCACACTTTGTGCATCGCACGCATGGTGCACTGCATGAAGACTTAAATCAGTCCCATTGTGGTGGTTTTATTCCTTCCTATTTCTTTATGTGCAGCACTGAGAATTTGAGGTTGACCTTAAAATATTCAACATCAATAATGCAAATGCAGTAAGCCTACCGGGTCTGTGGAACGAAGCAGAATGCCTGTTCTGTGAAGGTTATAATTTCTGGAGTGCTTTCCTTACAGTTTGATTGTAACTGAGTTAACCCTCTCCTCCTTTTCTTTTTTAATATCTTGTGCTTTCTAAGAGTCTGGTCATCATCCAGCTGTTTTGTAAAGTGCACATTTCTGTTAGCCACTTTTAAATCCGAAATGGAAATGCCCCTCCCAGCCTTCTCCCAGGTTGTAGAAAACGTGTAAGTAGAATTAGGGGCATGTTATGGATGCAAACCACTTATACCCCAATGTGAGAGAAACTGACACTGTGCTTCACAATTCTGTACTATGTGGTGCTGCCTACTGCAGTGCTTTTATGATGTATTGTACATAAGCGCATTTAGAAGCAGCATTTGTGATGTGCACTGAAACATTTTGCAGTGACACCTTTTTGAGCCCGTAGAGCTTATTTTACAACCTTGCACCACTGCTCAGGTTTCAAATGATGAAGAACTTTGGCAGGGCTGCTTTCTGTGTCGAAGGGCCTCTTTCTAAAATTGTATCCGGTGGAATTCTGTCTGTAAGAGGTGGTACAGCTGGAGGCTGAAAAAGAATAACTTCTAAAATCAGGCAGACGTCTGTGTGATGTGTAACGTCAAGCCCTCCACGGGCTTTGAGCAGCAGCCCTGCCTAAAGCATTGTGCATCAGCCCTGGCATGGCCCTGTCCATGCCAGAGGGAAATGGGACGCTTGCATGCGCCTGCGGCTGGGGAGATCGTTGAGGCAGCACTCCCAGCCCCTGGCATAGTGCTGGTACCTGATGGTCTGACTTAGGTTCTGGAGGGAGCTGCAGCCCCAGACTAAGGCCCGTCTTTGTACTGGCAAAGCTGGTTGCAAATGAAGAACCATAGCTTGAGTAGAGGATGGTTCTGATTGAGGGGCATGAGGAAAATTGGCAGACCAAAAAAAAAAAAAGTACCACGCATTTTTAGCTGAATTTAGAAGTCATTTTTTGGCCCTGCTGTTGTACCGTAATAATTTCTGGGAAGACTTTGAATTGCTGCATATTTAGAAAGGGACACTAGAACATGAAGTCGCCCTTAAAGGGGAATTCTCCATTACAGATTTCAGTAATCAGCTATAATGCAGAGTGCTAGATGGAAGATTGTACTGTGCTGAGGGACATTTGACCCCTGGTATGTCAGTTCTGGAGAATAACAGATCTCTGTACTTACAAGGTGAAAAAGTACATCTGCAACATCTCAGATTTCAACCCAAAAACTGTTGTAAATGGACTGTGAAATAGCATTAGTGCTAATCAGGGCAATTATATAGAGCTAAATGTTATTAATAACGTGGTGCATTTCCGAGCTAATGACCCCATACCCTATGCAAACAGGTTATTAGAGCTGGTAGTTTGGCAGTGGTGCTCTTTACATGACCACGTACGGCTTGATCTCAAAGCCGCTGAATGGATTCTATAACGAAAAGGCCGAGAAGCTGTTGCATGTTGATTTTCTGGCACTTCAGCATTGACGACAGAATCATTTTGATAAATTTTCTGGTGCTGGCATCAGTGACTTTTACAAAAGCTTTCTGACTGCCTCCCGCTCTTGCAGGACATTTTTTAGCTGTCTGATTTTTGCCTTTTATTTACAAGCAGCTTCTAAAACTGCAAGTCCCTGAATGCAGTGCAGTGTGAGTTTAAATTTGCTTTTTCAGTACTTGTGAAATTGGCCTTGATGGCAATGTTCCTGGAAAGGCAAGCCAAACAGCAGTTGCATGATAGCACACGTCTTGTGATCTTGTAAACACTGCCAGTGAATTAGGGGCTTAGTCTTTACCGAAGCAAACTGGAATTGAAACTGCACGTTGAGCTATTTTTCCCATGCAACCGTCAGGGCATCTTTAAGACGGTTGTTACAAAAAAGGCTGTACTTAATTACACTTTCTACTGGTTTTACAGCCCAGGTTTTGTAAATGTAGTTTAGCAAGGAAGGGTCCCTGCTGAGAGAAGTGTCGTTCTATAGGACAACACATACTGTCCCATTAATAGACATTTAGTTGAAGAGTTTTAATTGCAAAGGTGTTGACTCTGAATATAAGATTTTTGCCTGCCTAGGAGAAAAGCTGCAGCAGCATAAAAGTCCATTAACCAGTGGGCTGCTTATTTTCAAGGGAAGGAGAGCGCGCGGAGTCTTACAGGTGATTGTCAGGGAGCAGAATATACTCCAGGAAAGCTCCATCCTTTCTTTCAGATGTGTTTGGCCTTGATTTTGCCCTCATTTTAAACTGCCCGTCCCCAAGGGCTGGAAGGAAGTCGTCTTAGCCTGGGTCGGCGGCCAGCGGGACTGCCATACTAGCGAGCATTGCCTTCCCTTCCTCCTGGCGCTCCAGCTTGTCACTTTTACCCTGCTAGCTGCAAAGAATGTGTGCAGCATGAACAGAGGAAGCTGTGACACCCACAAGAGACAGGAACGGGCACGGAGATTTCTTGCTCTCTAAGCAGCCCTACTGCCTTGACTCTTGCAGGCTAGTATTGGCAGCATTGCTTTGTTTTCTTTTAAAGGCGAAAACATGACGTTATTCTCAGGATGAAATGGTTTTAGGGTGCTATCCAAAAAAAAAAAAGCAACATCATGGCATTAACATTCAAAATAAAGCAGCATAAAATGAGTTCTACAGAAAGTGAGGCTTAGGAGATGGTAAAAAGGCTGTGAGTTATAATTTGTGATTTTATGTCCTGTCCCGTCCCCCAAATAACTTTGGCGTGACCTAACCTCGCTGCCCCAGATTCTGTGTGGAGGTAGGATTTTGAGGGGGACATCAGACTCTTCCTTTTTCCGAAGCTGCTGAATGATTTGGGGAAGGGAGAGTCAGAATTTCAGTTTTGTGTTAGATGTGTGTGTTCCCTCCCCCCCAATAATTTTGAAACGGGAGAACCTAGCTGTACTGAACTTGTATGAAGGTAAGTCCTTGGGGGAGACATCCGACTTTTCTACTTTTCAAAGTTAATAAATGATTCAGTGGGTGAGGAACATGGGAGGTGGGCAAAATTTGCACCTTTCAAAAAAAAAAAATGCATGAAGGGTTGAACTGAGGCTAACTGGAATCTTAGATCTTGTGCTCGTTTCCAAGTTGGTTTACTGGTTTAGTCAAATTCCTTTTATATCACCTGTCACTGTGCATTTTTATTATGCATCAAAGTGACTGATAATTGTAATCTGCCTGATGGAACAGAGCCAGTTGCAATGCCTCCATAGATTTTAATGTACAGGAGCTGCACTGCAGTAAGTTCAAACAAGCCATTTTCAGATGTTACTTTTAGTGCTTTTTAACTCTTGTAAAAAGGCATGTAAGGGCAGGCCTGGATTTCCCTGTGCCTAGGGCAGCAAAACTCTGGGGGCAGCTGTGTCCCAGGTGTGCTGAATCTCACTCGGCAGAGAAAAGTTTTTTGCTTTCTGCTCCAGTCCCTTCTTCTCTCTTGGGTCGATGCAATACCATCCGCTGGCCACAGTGCATGGCTCAAAGCGCGTCCATAACCCCCAATGCAAAAGGGGGTTAGGGTGTCCAAAACACGCATCCAATCGCACACATAGGTAATAGCGCTCATCGCATGTAAATGCGTGTTGGTGAGGCTATTAGCTATTCCCCTGATGCCAAAATAAATGTGTGCCTGACGGTCATTTTTACTCACCAAAATTAACGCCTGCCCCGAGGACAAAGGGGAGGCCAGAGAGCCCAGCAGGGAGCAAAGAAAATCCACTCTGCTCCCTCCGCCTGTCATTCAGGGACAGGAGGGGAGCTGGAACAGAGAGCAGAGTAAAGAAGGTTTGTGCCTTACACCACCTGCTCTAATGTCCCTCATCCAAGAGGGGGAAGGCAGCACCAACAGTACGTAAGGGCAGCAAAATCCTAAATCTTTCAATCCATCAGTGCATCTGATGGAAGGTGTAGCCCAGGTCTGGCACTTACCCTTGAGCTGGATCTGAGAAGTGCAAGGTCTGTTTTATTAGGGTAGAGTTCCTTCATTGTTTCATTCTCTGGTGATGGACGAGCTTCCAAGTGCTCCTGTTACTAAAACATATTCATGTCTTTTGTTTACATTTTTACAGGAAAAAGAAAGTTGTAGAATGCATAGTATTTGTATTAGTTGGAATGTCTCTGCATTATACTTCTCCTTATACTATTATTATTATTATTATTTTAGCCCCCTGTGTCAGGAACATTTATACTGTGAAAATGAACTTCTGAAATTCGAAACGTGAATTCCTCAGCTAAATTAAGCTTCTTACTCCACCCACAACTGTGAAATACACGGAGGAGAAGAAATGTGGCTTCAGAAATTCTTTACTTTCTAAGAGCTGCAGTTTTACAAAATGTGCACCGAGATTTTTCCATCTTGGATTCTTTTCATTTGTGACCCTTTCGCAGGCATGGGCTTTTGTTATAAAGGTGTGCCTGAGAATAACATTACTCTTTTGTGCTTTGTATATACTTAGAACTTTTGTACTATTAGAATATAATTGGGAAATGTAAACATTTTATACTGTCGTGAAGTTCACTCCAGGCTTTTTCAAACCTGTTGTTTATATGCAGTGCTTTTTTACATAAGAACATAAGAAATTGCCATGCTGGGTCAGACCAAGGGTCCACCAAGCCCAGCATCCTGTTTCCAACAGAGGCCGAACCTGGCCACAATAACCTGGCAATTACTCAAACACTAAGAAGATAAGTAAATAGTGCTAGAAAGAGTTTTATGTGTATTACAAAGTAATATGACTAGCATATTCATTTAAACATTCAGGGGCATGCTTTGAATAACTACAGAGCTCCAGGCCTAATTCCAACCATGCACAACACTAACCATCTTCAGAGGGATAGCCGTAGTAGACTGGTTTGGCAAAAATGACAGGAGTTGAGTGGCACCTTACAGACTAACCAGTGCTTTAATAAATTGCTTAGTTTATAAGGTGCAAGCCGACTCCTGTTATTTTTACAAAACTAACCAGATTTTCCAACACAAGAAACATGGACAAGGTGACTCCGAAGAACAGGTTGATGTATGGCTAAATGTTGAAAAACGAGGAGCAAAGTTATGCATATAAATAGAATACCACTTATGCTAATCAATTGCATGCATAAATCTTTAACACCTCCAAAATGACCCCTTTTTGTGCAGATACATTTCTGCATGTAATGAAATTATGATCATATTTTTAGATAACTGGAAATCCTGAGCGCATGGGGCTGGGTTGTACATGTAACTCCTTAAGCTTTTGAAAGTTTGCCCCTAAAAGCATAGGATTCAAGTTTTATAGTCTGCAGTGGATTACTGTAAAAATATGAAAAGTGAATGTATCATATGGCAGAATGGGAGTACTGCATTAGCCTGCCAAAAGTAAAATCTGTTAAAAATAATTACAGAAAATTGTTGGTTAAGTTTGCTGGAGGAAGGGGGCCTTAGTGGTTCTGCTAGCTTGCATCTTTAACCATTTGTTAGCTGTAGAAGGGTAACATTTATTTCCCATCTACTTTGTTAGTTTTCTTTTAGCAAACATTACATAGGGAAGTGAGATTTCCGCTTAAATAATTTTATTAGGGATGAAGCAGACTGCTTCCTTTGTGCAATCTACTTTCCATACTCCTGCCATAGGCCGGATCAAATAACTAAAAGTTCAGATTCCTTCATCTTTAAGAGACTATAATGGAGCATCAAATAAATGTGTCCTTAGCTTCATTTTCAATGTTTGACTTTATAGAATCATGTTATATTGAAATAAAAGTTTTAATGGTGCATGGATTAGAGTCTGTTGGGAAGAAAAGGAAATGCAACTTTTTAAAAACAAAGACCAGAATAAACTAGTCTCTACCCAATTTAATTAGAAATGTTCACTCCTTTAGCCATATTGAATTATTGTTTATTTATACTTATTTCCAGTTTACTGCACAGTCCACACTGAGGTTCTAGCAGAGAAAATACTCAACAGTATGGTAGGTTCCTTTGCGTAGATAAACTCTGAGCAAGCTGAATCGGAGAGCTTACATCCATAGACCCTTCCTCTCCAACAGTGGTCAGTAATGTTCTACTCTGTTAAAGCAGACTTATTCTTCTGTTTTAACCTCAAACACAAAAGAAGTTACAATATGTTATCGTAACATCTAAATTGAAAATAGAGAGAAAGACAGCCTATATCTCTTGTCTGGGGGAGGGAAGAATTACCATATATACTTATATATAAGTCAATGGGCGATTTTGAGAGCAAAATCCATTGAAATCCATTGACCCATGTATAAGTCAAGGTTTAAAATGAGCGATCTATCAGTAAGGTAAGAATGTCCAAATTAAAAAATGTCATGCAGCACGCTAACTTTAGGACAGGTCAGCAGCATGACCAGAGTTAGCCATTTTGGCAGCTGGCGCATATGTACGCACATACCTTGGGAACGTTATAGTATATGCAGAAAAACTGATAGAATGCATGTATAAGTCGACCCAGCTTTTTTGGGCTTATTTTCTGGCATAAATTTCTCGACTTGAACATAAGAATACAGGATAGTCTCGCCTTTTCCAGTTCCTGTCTGTTGAGCTAAGTTTCTTTGCCTGCAAAGTCATTTGTATTAAAATAAATGAAGGATTTGCAATTCAAAAGATCTGTGAAAGGCAAGTATTTTTGGTGACCATGGTTTATCTGTAAAGTTGGAAGCCTGTAATATTTTACATTGTTGAAATATTTTGGTTACTAGAACTTCATTCCCAGATTAAGAAGCTCAAGTGCCCAGAGATTTATGAAAGATTGTGTATTTTGCTTTAATAGAGAAGCTTTTATTCTTTAATTGACTTTTTTCTGTACATATTTTCCAAGCTAGAGAAAATAGTATTGAATAATATATATTGCTGGTCTATCTGATAATATATATATATATATATATTGCTAGTCTAATGTAACAAGTGAATAAAGTTTAATGTAAGAAACTATTGTTAAAATGTAAATGATCAGTTCAATTTAAAAAAGTTATTGGCTATCACAAGATAGCTTTAAAGTAGCAGAACTCTGATGTTCATTCTGTCTGACTTCTAATATGAATAACTGTTTCTTTGGTTTTTTTTTAACAGGCTGAGACCGAAATTCAGTGCCACTTAGCCAGATAAGTTCAGACATATCCAACTAAGTGGCACAGTTTAAGTATTCGGCTGCAGTTAGCTGAGTAAATACTTAAAGGTGAATTTTAAAAGCCCAATGCATGCATTAATTAGGGGATGCTCGAATATGTTAGGCTCGCGTGTGCCAGGCAGATTTTAAAAGCTGCCGGATATGTACGTAAATGCTGCAGCATGCACATCCCAAAAAGAGATGGGGACTGAACAGGGGCATGGGTGTTTTGGGGCGCTGATGCCCCCATGCTGTAAAACTTTACTTCTGCTACGGATGCCGTGTAAGTTATAAAATAAAGAGAAATAGGCAGATTGGCGGGGTGTTAAGGGTCAGGGATAAGCGGGGGGTGTTGAGACTATTAAACCAGGGGGTTTTGAAAAACCTATCTTTTAAATGGGTGAACTGGGGACGAAATGGTAAAACTAGAAATGACAGTGTGGTAGAAGCGACATTTGTACGCGCTCACTTAAAATTTGGTGCTCATGTGCGTACATGCAGACTATTTTATAACGTTCAAATATATGCGCGCGAGTTATAAAATAGCCGCATCCCTGGGACCTGGGCCGATGAATGTGTGCACCCGCACACCAGTTTGAAAGTTAACGCCTTATTATTTATCCGGCTAAGTAGTGGGAAGGGAATGGGCATAACGGGGAGGAGCTGGATAAATTATCCAGCTAACTCCAATATTCAGAGTTAGCCAGAATTATTCGGCGTACGCTGGTTGGCCTGTACATCTGTCCTAAGTTTAGCCGGATAAACTTATCTGGCTAACTTTAAGATAGCCGGATATATTCAGCAGCGTGGCGGCACTGCTGAATATGTAGGATAAGTTAATCAGATACTTTTATCCGGCTAACTTGCTGAGCTGCCCAGCAGCTGAATATGGACCTTGCTGTCTCCAAGCAGGAAGCTTGTATATTTAGAATTCCAGTGCCCATGAATTTACTTTGAACAGATGAAATAAGCCTCAAATTTACTTTTTTAAATATTCTGTTCCATTTAAACACAATGAAACAATATATTAAAAGTATCTGAGCTCCTATATCAAGAAATTGCATTCCTGGATCTCTTCCCTTCCAGTAGACTTGTATTTGGCATATTCAGAATTAATTGTGCCGTTTATGTGCATTTGGAAAGGAGCAGTTCAGGAACCTCCCTACTTAAGCATCCCATACTGGGGAATATTTGAAAACATTTTGACTTCATGAACCACAACAAAGGTTGGTATTAGCAAATGCAGAATTTTCATTTGGTGATTTAAAAAAACTAGCCTAAAGATATACCTGTAATTGAAATCCTTTTCCATGCAGGGATAACTTGAAAAGGGAAGAAAAACTTGTAAACAAAGAATTTACTAAATGCATAATGAAACCTCTGATGTGTCTTTTTTTTTTTTTTTTTTTTTTTGCTCTTATAAAGCAATTTGAAGGATTTTGGAATTATTGCTGGTACTGATATTTGTATCATATGAGTCCTCTGATTTTGCTGTGCTAACTTAGGAGCCTGTGTGCAAAACATTTTCCCCCTAGACAAAAACTGGGAAAATCCCTTTAATGCATCAGGCCCTTACAGATTCATTTTTAGTTTATTTTTTTTCTTTTTGTTATGATACTTCATTTGATGCCACAAAGATAAAAACAATCTGTGCTTTAGTCTTACATTTTGAATATGGGGTCCATAACCTGTTTATTCCAGGTATAAACATATATTAAACATACCTCGAATAATCTAACATAGTTGTGTGTATGAACCTTTTCCTCTGTTCTTTCTGAATACAAGTGTATAAGAAATCTGCATTATATGAGTGAGATATGGAGGAGTCACAGCCCCAAATACATTCCATCTGCCATAAAACGTTTCATCATATATCCCATCTTTAGTTGCATTAGCATTTAAGCAGAATTGTAGAGTCTATAGCAGTGTTAGGCAACTCCGGGCCTCAAGTGCCGCAAGTCTGTCAGATTGTCATGATGTCCACTCTGAATATGCATGAGACACAGTTGCATCTCATACACATTCACTGTGGATATCATGAAAATCTGACCGGTGTATGGCGCTCAAGGACTGGAGTTGCCTACTCCTGGTCTATATAGACTGGCTTTTCAGTTTCAGTAATGAGAGAGCAGATTATTGAATCACAAACATTTTTATAACTCCTAAGCAAAATCTGAGAATTGTCAGTTCCTCTGAGATGCGTTTGGTTCTCCCTTTTCTATTTGCACAATAAGATCTCATTTTAAAAAGTAGCATTTTGAACCAGGAAGGGAAAGTGATCATGTATTCTGTGGGAGACCCCTGCTGCCCCTTGAGCAGTGCATTGTTTTAGGCAGTATTACTTGTTGCTTTCTGGCACGATTTGTAGCAGAGAAAGTTGAATATAGAACGGGAGGTAAAATTAAAAAAAAAACCCAAAATATTATTGCAGACATCTAGGATATTCTGCTCACTAATAGTCTGCCAGGTTCTGAATGGTGAAGCACAGCAGATCTACTTTCTCTTTTATAAGAGCAAAAATACCTAAGATGTTTCATAATGCTTTGACTACTACAAAT
This sequence comes from Rhinatrema bivittatum, assembly GCF_901001135.1. NCBI lineage: Eukaryota > Metazoa > Chordata > Amphibia > Gymnophiona > Rhinatrematidae > Rhinatrema > Rhinatrema bivittatum. Next base: position 19,093,318 of record NC_042618.1, on the reverse strand, counting down.
ATTTTAATAATGTGTTTGAATAGTTTGTGCAGTATATATTTCCTAATATTTTGAAGCAATGTATATCAAAGTTATATGGTGTACACGTTATTAAACTGCACTAGATTAACTTGCAAGTTTAGAGGTACCATGTATATTTTACTGAACTAGAGTGCTTTTTTACTGATGTCTTTATATGTGTGACAGAAAACTGGATTCGAGAGATTCCAGAAATCAGAGCTATTGACTTTGGTCTGCTTCTTTGATCTAAATGTCACTTTTTAACTCTAGCAATGAGGTAATTTATATAAGAAATAAAATTAGGTTGGTGCTCCATTATTTTGAGTACAGATTAAATTTAGACAAGTTGTTTTTATCACATTGTCTAGCACTGCACTTAATTTTGGGGCTGCAACAGCCAGGGTAAGTGAAGTCAGTTTTACAGTTTATGCTATTCTGAATTCACAAAGCATTTTTTCCTGAAATGTAGCTGAGGTGAAATGTAGGTAGTGGGACGAATGTCCAAATAAAAACATTAACTCTGGTTTTTTTTTTCATTGGAGAAAAATGTCATTTTTAATAAGATGGTGATAAGAGCAATCTGGTAGCATTGGACAGGTTTTTAAAATTTATTTTATTTTGCACTTACTAATCACCTCTATGCAACACTCATGATTTACAGAATTAAGTCATCACATAACCAAACCACAACAATGCATTGTCCTTCCTCAGAATTGGGCTGAGGTATGGCTTGCCATAATTTCATGGTGCTTCTTTTAAAGAAACTGTTGAAGTATGATGTAATCTATATGTCAATTTCTAAACAACATCATGTAGGCCAACAAGCTTTGCCATTGCCAGAGTAGTATTATAGATTAACGAGACCTCATATGTGTGGCGGGCTATTCAAACACAAGCCCTACTGCCACTATTAGAAAGAAATGCGGTGATGTTGATAGCTTTTGCACCGTCTTAATGTTATAATCATTGGTCTCACAGAAGAAATGGGTATATAACCGTAACTCATGTCAGTTTACAAAGCAGTAAAGGTTTTTTTCACTTATCGTAGCGTGGTGTTGCAGATGGGGTATAACGCTGGCGCATTTCTTCTGTGAGACCAATGATTATAAGGGCCAGAGCCAGCGTTATACCCCATCTGCAACACCACGCTACGATAAGTGAAAAAAACCTTTACTGCTTTGTAAACTGACATAAGTTACGGTTACATACCCATTTCTTCTGTGAGACCAATGATTATAACATTAAGACGGTGCAAAAGCTATCAACATCACCGCATTTCTTTCTAATAGTGGCAGTAGGGCTTGTGTTTGAATAGCCCGCCACACATATGAGGTCTCGTTAATCTATAATACTACTCTGGCAATGGCAAAGCTTGTTGGCCTACATGATGTTGTTTAGAAATTGACATAATTTCATGGTGATCATGACATATTTTTTTGAAGTCTTGGGGTATGGTATATAATTTAGGGCAATGAAAGAATCCAGAAATATGGAATGCTATGAAATACTTTTTGTGGTATATATTTCTTGACTTTATTCAGCATTAACCGGCCTTTGGTTCCATATGATTGTGTCCTGTTGCATTTCCCATGATGGCATTGGAATCTATGTACAATGGCCTCTCAGGGTATGTGGCACCAAGCAGAAGTGGGGGGAAAGGAGGGGCAGGTTTATTTTGTGCATACGACGCTAGAAATAATCCTCATGCTCAAGACCAGGTACATTAGTTACAGTTTATCCTCTGGAACCCAAGCCTTCTCAGGTTTTCAATCAATCCTGTGCTCTGTTTCCTGCTGCAGCGGATTCACCATGGCCTATCCCTGTAATAGGGGTATTCCCTTTATCCAAGGACTATATTCTGTCACTACCAGCAGCTTCTGCCCCCACGCAGGGCAATTTTTGTTTTTCAATCCTTGTGCTCTATGTTCCCTGTGGTTCGGTACAAATGTCATGCACATGTAGGTACTCAGCAACACTTGAGTAAAGACATTTTTTCTGTTACCCTTCTACTCCCTCCAGTCTCTCTCGCTTGTGTTCCTTGCTGTGATTTTAGGGATGCTTTCCAAGTGAAACTTTTCCCGCATTTGGTTCAGGTAAAAGGTTTCTCTGCTGTTTGAATTTTCCGGTGTAAATGTAAACTGGCCTTAGAAATGAAGCTTTTCCCATGTTCAGTGCATGCATTTTCTGGTGTACTATTGATGATTTCTTATGTCAATGTTTTATAACATTCTCTACATTAAAAAAAAACCTTTCTTGTGAGATTCCCTGCTGTAATTTTAGGTCTCCTTTCCGAATGAAGCTTTTTCCACATTAGTATAAAAAAATAGTGTCCCCTAGGGTGATGTTTCCTAACAGGTTAATTTTGTGCAGGACTTGACAGGAATAGTCCCTACTCATAAGCCAGGGTATGTTGCGTCTGTTCTCAGTCTCTCAAATTTACTACTAATGCACTTCTTAATACTTGCACTGTGCCAACAAGAGCTTCCTTTTGGAGTTCAGAAGATGTTATATGCACAGGCAATGTGGCTAGATGCGCCTGAAAGTTCTTTTTGATCAGAACAGTGGTACCCAATACAATTGGAACAATTTCTGTATCTTTCTGCCACATTTTCTTGGTCTCTGATTGCATCATTGGATACGTGAAGATCTGCGCTCTCTCCATGTAATCCACAGACTAGTCACTTGGTACTGACATTTGTATCTTTGTCCTTTTCAACTTTTATCACAATAACATTTTTTTTTATATGTGACCTTTTTTTACCTGTTGGAAATGCCCCAGGTGATCACAACTCCTTTATTGTCTACCATTGTCTCAGGGTTGATTCCAGTAGATGAGCTGTGCCATCTTATTTTATTTATTTATTTTTAATATACTGACATTTGATCTAAGATATCACATCGGTTTACATTCAGGTACTGTAGGTATCTCTCTATCCCCAGAGGGTTTACAATCTAAGTTTGTACCTGAGGCAATGTAGGGTAAAGTGACTTGCCCAAGGTCACAAGGAGCGACAGCAGGACTCAAACCCTGGTTCATAGCCCACTGCTCTAACCACTAGGCTATTCCTCCTCCCTGGTCTCAGAAGGCATCAGTACTGATGTCAAGTACAGATGAGGTGTGTAACTTTTTCTAGTTCTGCTTTACAGGATCTGCATTAATCTGTTTTACCATATTTTCCTATGCAGGCTGTGAACCATCTTATCTGTATTTATTTATTAAAATGTATAATCTGCATATTCCAGTCAATTGACTGTTCATAGCAGCCTCCAGAATTAATCCACTATCTGTGCTGTAATTATCAGTCTCTCCTCCTGAGCTTTAAGATCACCTGTCCTTGACAATTCCTGAGTTAGATTTGCATCCATGTGGGATTTTTTTTTTAACTTTCTATATTTCCCATTATATTTGTGCTTTTACCATTGATGTTCTGTATTCTCTCCCCAGTGTGGCTTCTCTGGTGCATTTCTAAAGCTGCTTTCTGAATGAAGGTTTTAGTACATTCTTTACAGGAAACGTCTCTCGATGGCAGTGTCTCCAAATCGGTTTATTTTGCGCATACCTTGACAGGAATGAGCCTCATTTGTTAGCCAGAGTGTGGTAGGAGAGATCTTAATCTCTTTCATTCACTGGTAATGCCCTTGTTAGTACTTGCATTGTGTCAAAGAGTGCCTCTTCCTAATCTCTAAATGCAACATATCAGGGTGTGCTTGGAAATTCTTTTTTTTTTATTTTATTTTTATTGAATTTAACATATTTATAAGGTCACAGTATAACAGAAACAATACCAAAAATTAGGAACAAAGTAAACTATTACATCTTGTAATCAAATAATATTGTTCTGTAACAATTAATTAATAAATCATTGGAAACTGGAGAATATTGGAGAATAAGCAATCAATGAAGCAGTTCAATAAAGAAACATTCATCCATTACTTATAATACTGCACTGTCTGCTCCATCATTAACTAATATTTAACCAGCTCATTGGAGTACCTAGGAGTGAGAATCAAGATAAGAATGTAATTGATCTGGTTGATTAAACACATATTTAGAATCCTGATATAAAATCAAACGACGACAAGGGAATCTTAGTAAAAACTTAGCCCTCCTTTCTATTACTTCTCGTCTCATTATCATGAATTTCCTCCTAAGTTGTGTGCTTCGAGCTGTATCTGGAAATATCCTAATATATTGACCATAAAAATTCAGATTTTATTGTCTAAAGAACAATCTAAGTACAGAATCTCTTTCTAATAACAACATAAGAAATTGCCATGCTGGGTCAGACCAAGGGTCCATCAAGCCCAGCATCCTGTTTCCAACAGAGGTCAAACCAGGCCACAAGAACCTGGCAAGTACCCAAACACTATGAAGATCCCATGCTACTGATGCAATTAATAGCAGTGGCTATTCCATAAGTAAACTTGATTAATAGCAGTTTTACAAGAATGCAATTTTACAAGAATGTTTTAATTAAACTAATGTAATCTAAGGTAAATAGTTCTATTGTAAATACATACCTCTGTAAATAAGTTCTATCAACATTAACGGTTGCTCTTTTCTTACTCATGCTACCTATCTCTTCCCTCTCTTCTCCTGTCTCCCCTCCCCTCTCCTCTTTCTGGCCTGCTCCAATCCCTTGCTCCCTGTTCATTGTAATTTCCTCCTATATTTGAGTTACCTGTAAACCGGCGTGATGTGCCACACGAATGTCGGTATATTAAAAGTTGTTAAATAAATAAATAAAATAAATAATGGACTTCTCCTCCAAGAACTTATCCAAACCTTTTTTGAACACAGCAAACTGTACTGTAAGTGTAGCCCTTGTTTTCTATGGTCATTTCAAATGATTTTTCTAATAATTCAGTGTGATTTAAATTTAAATTCAGATCTAACTGATTTCCTTGTCCTTGACCTTGATTTTCTTCCAATTGTTGGGGCTGAGGTAGATAATAAATTTTTGATATTGCTGGTAGTGCATTTTCTGGATATTTTAATATGTATGTTAAATAACTTTTAAATAAATCATTTGGTGAAACCAATTTTATCCTAGGAAAATTTAATATTCTGAGATTACATTTTCTAAGTTGATTTTCTAACATTTCTATCTTGTCCATTTGTATTTTCTCAGATCTTATTAGATTAATTTGTACTTTTTCTACTTCTTAAAATTTTCCTTCTATCACATTCATTGTTTTATCTATTTTATCCATTTTAGTTTGCAAAATCACATTCTTATTTAAGGCATCATGTACCTCAGATGTTAAATTATTAATAGACTTTTGCATTAATATAATCATAGTTCCAATCTCCTCTAATGTGAATTTCTGTGGAGTTATTAATGAATGGTCACTTAAAGTTCTTACTTCATGTTCCTCCATTCCTTTCTCCACTGGAGCCTTACCATCGTCTTGATGAGAACACCCCCTTTTGGATCCTGGAACCCTGTCCTTCAGGGTTCACCGATGAGCTTGATGTTCCTTCTGCTCCTCTCTGGACATCAAGTGGGGTGAATACAACTCTTTTTATAGAGTCTTCATTCAGAGGCTCTCTCTCTCCCATGCCGGACAGGGGCTCTAATGTAGCTGGGGCGCCAGGGCTTAAAGATATTTCATTTGTCTGTGGGCTCGGCTCCTGCTCCTGGCTGACTGCTCCTGCGACCCTTCCTGACGCTATTGATGGAGTTCTTACAAAGCAATCCTCAATCCGTGATTGATTCAAATTCAAATTGGGGGTAGAGGAAAAGTCTTTGACTCTGGCTTTCCTCTTTGTATGCGGCATCTCAAAGGGAAAGAAAGTTTTAATACAAGAGCAATTACCAGAGTTATTATGTTCACAGAGAGGACTCGAATGCAAGTTATCAACAGGGCAGAAAAAATCCTTACTCTTCTCCAAGAGACTCCTGGCAGCTAGAAGTACCATTCAAATCCACTCAAAGCTGGACAAAGCCGCACGCTGACGGCTGCGTCGCGCTGCAAAGGTATCTGTTTTATAGGTATCTTCCGGCTCCTCCCACCGACGTCGGGAACAGGCAGCAAATTCAAAAAATAGACACAGGGCCTCACTCGAGGTAATCTTCCTGGTTTCCCAGTCAGGCAAAGTTCCAGGCTAGGGACACCCAATATAATTGGGACTATTTCTGTATCTTTCTGCTACATTTTCTTGGTCTCTGATTGCATCTCTTGGTACTTAACAATTTTTGCTTAGGTGACTAGAGAATTGGATTGAGAAAGAGCGCTCAATGTGATCTACTTGGATTTCAGCAAAGCTTTTGATACAGTCCCATATAGGAGGCTTGGGAATAAAATTAGAAGCTTAGGAATGAGTGCTAAGCTGGTGACGTGGATTACAAACTGGTTGACTGATAGAAAACATCATGTAATGGTAAATGGAATCTACTCTGAAGAGGGATCGGTGTTAAGTGGGGTGCCACAGGGATTGGTCTTGGGACTGGTTGTATTCATTATCCTTGTGATAGACTTTGTGGAAGGGATAGAAGGTAAAATTTGTCTGTTTGTAGATGATACTAAGATCTACAACTGAGTAGACCCATCTGAAGGAGTAGAGAGCATGACAAGTGATTTAAGAAAGCTTGAAGAGTGCTCGAAGATTTGGCAGCCAGGATTCAGTGCCAAGAAGTAGAGTCATGATTCTGGGATGTGGTAATGCAAAAGAGCTGTATGTGATGGGAGGTTAAAATCTGATGTGCATGGATCATGAGAGGAATCTTGGTGTAATAATGTTTTATGATCTGAAGATGGCGAAGCAATGTGACAAGGCAATAGCTAAAGCCAGAAAAATGCCAGGCTGCATAGAGAAATGAATAACCAGTAAGAAAAAGAAGGTGATAATGCCCTTGTACAGGTCCTTGTAAGGCCTCACCTGGAGTACTATTTTTAGTTCTGAGGTCCGTATCTCAAAAAGGATAGAGATAGGATGAAGGCGGTCCAGAGAAGGGCGACCAAAATGGTGTGGGGTCTGTATTGGAAGTGTTATGAGGAGAGGCTGAAGAATCTGAATATGTATACCCTGGTAGAGAGGCGGTGCAGGGGAGATATGAAACAGACCTTCAGATACATAAATGATTTTAATGATGCACGAACTTCAAACCTTTTCCGTTGGAAAAAAAATGGTAGAACTAGGGGTCACGAAATGAAACTCCAGCGGGGACAACTCAGAACCAACATCAGGAAATATTTCTTCATGGAGAGAGTGGTGGATGCCTGGAATGCCCTTCTGGAGGAGGTGGTGAAGACAAAAACAGTCAAAGAATTCAAAGGGGCATGGGATAAACACTGTGGATCTCTAAAGGTTAGAGGACAGATTAAAGCACTGTTCTTAAGTTTGTAACTTGTACTCTACGGTAAAATTACTTTACTGGCCTTTTCTTCTTTCCAGCTTGTTGCAAGCTTCCAAGTTCCCGCCCTCTGTTGATTGTAACTTTGACTTATTCCTGCTTTGGTTATCTTTCGTTTACGTGAATTTGTTACTCTAGTTTTTTCCCTCTGTTAAACTGTAAACCGATCCGATATGGTAATCTACTATGAAGGTCGGTATATAAAATTGTTAAATAAATAAATAAATAAATAAATAAATGAACAAAAGCATGCAGGGGTAACTTGCTGGTTACAACCCTTAACAGAAGGCGAGATTACTACCCTTAACCAATAAGCCTTGATGCTTTTAATACATGTGGGAAGCTAGTTCGGGTCAGCACACAGGCTCGACTGTCTCCCAGTAAATCATTGTGTTGAATTGAAATGACTCACGATTTGTGAGCATTAAAAAATTGATAGATTGGATGCAAAAAGAATTTCTTAAGGGGGAATTGGATGTGAATTTAATACAACTGCAACATTGCTCCCCGGATCAGCAGGGGGAAAAGGGGAATTGAATTCAGATAACCCAGAGGGTCCTGACCTCTATGGTCTGTGGTACTGATACACAGACAAAAGGAAAAAGCACAGGACTGCTTCTACGGCCAAGTCCATAAGCAAAGCACATCAAGCAACACTGTCTGAATTATCAAGAAAGCTCGACACCCAGTAAAAAATGTTGCTTGCTGCAGTTTTTACGGGTTATCATAAGGCTTGGGGATAACAGCATGGAGAGGCAGAAACATGGGAGTAACTTGCACGGAGCGGCAGTTACTACTATAAGAAGCTTGCTGGGCAGACTGGATGGACTATTTGGCCCTTTTCTGCTGTCATTACTATGTTACTATGATCCATTCCATCCACAGAGTAGCTGCTGAGTACTGATAACCTCTATCAGCAATGCCACAATATTTAGTTTTCTACCATCTGTTTTCCTATTGGTTGGAATGGCAGTGTCCCACCTGATCATAGCTTCTTCCTTCTCTCCTGCTTTATTAGGTTCATGCTCCCAGTGCTTTTTTTGGTACATCAGGGTTATAATGTTTACACAGTTTTCAAAGAATAAGCTGTGCCATCTTGTTGTGCCTTTCTGTGTACAGCAATAGATGTATCACCCGTTTCCAGTTCTGTTTTACATAATCTGCATTTGTCCATTTCACCTTTTTTTTTCCCTATGCTAGCAGTGAACCATCTTCTCCGTAGTCCAGTATTCTGTGCCACAATTATCAATCTCTCATCTCTAGGTTTAAGTTTTCCTCTCCTTAACCACAGCTGTGTCAAATTTTGATCTTTGTGGGGTTGTTTAAGTAACTCTTTGTACATCCTACTATATTTGTACTTCTGCCAGTTATCGCACCTTGTTTACTGGTCTGATTCTTTTAAGCAGTTTTTTCTCTTCTTTTGTACATTCTGTTGCTTTTTTCTCCTTGTGCGCTGGTAGATTCTCAGTTGTTCCTCCTGTTTATCGGAACGATTGTCCAAGCTTAAGGAGTGAGACCAGTGCTGCTTGTTCGCCTTCATAGCCCAGCACTTTTTGGGCATATGGGTCTGTTAATACATTAAATATGGCAGCTCTGTAGGTATAGTTTATTTTTATAAGACCCATACCACCCTCAGCTGTAAGGATGTACAACCATGGCAGACACTGCTTCTTATAGATTATCTCATGAGCATGAAGGAGATTTCTTGATTTACATCCAATTTTGCAAGATCTCTATTTGGTCAGTCTCCTAGTCCAAAGCTGTATGAGAGTACAGGGATTGCATCCTGGTTAATAACTTGTATTTTAGTCCATGTTGATAAAGCACTTTTCAATATCAGTTTCAGTCTCCTGAAGTACCCTTCGCTGATGTTTTCTCTCAGTACTTTATGCCAAATGTTTCCACCTTTCTCTGTTCCTAAGTATTTGTGTACACCTTCCTGTTCCAGTTCCTTTATATTACAGTCCTCAGTAAGGGAGATGTTTCAGTTTTGCTTCAGTTTCCTTTAAGGAAGGTGCCTTTGCACATTTGTCCAAACCAAAGGTCAACCTGATGCCTTCTGAGAAACTCTTCACTTGTCCTGCTAAATGACCATCACAGGAGCTATAAAGATTCGTCATCTATTAACAGTAGGTGATATATCATTGGTTGGGGGTTTGTAGCTCTCAGATTCAGGCTAATTCCATAGCCCAAGGAGTTAGGATTTAATGCCAAACAAGACTCTCCCTGAAATACTTCTCGCTGGATCTTGATGTCAGGGATAATGCATTGGCCATCCTCGTAATTCAGATGGAGTATAGTCTGCCACATTTTCATGGTGAACTTGATAAGTGCAGAGTTCACTTTATGCATCACTAATCAATTTAAAAAGGCCTTAAAAACCGATTTATTCAAACTGGTGTACGGTTTAGATTGAGTATTTATTAAATATTTCATCTTTAGGCCTTCTCAATCCTCAATTATTATTGCAGGCTTCATTTATATTATGTTTTTGTATTTGTTTTCACTTAATTATGAATATTATTTGTAAGTTGCCTTGAAATGGTCCCCTGAAAGTTTGTCTGATAAATTGTAATGCAACATGAAACTTTATACATTTCAAAGCAGGCTGTTATTAATTATATTTTAATTTGGCATTAAATCATTTATATAAAATAAAAAAAGAAACGATGAGTTACACAAAGTATCATATCATACTACCATATATATAATGAGGTCGATATTCAAAAGCCATTTAGACAGATAACTGAAAAGTTATCCACTTAAATGGCTTGTCCAGGTATATTTAGTGCTTATCCCGCTAGAATTTAGCCAGATAAGTCGGGGGCATAACTGGGTTGAGTTAGCCAGCTAAGTCTGATCGAGTCAAAGTGCATTTCTACAGTTAGCCAGCTAGAGTTAGGCCTCCGAATTAGCCAGATAAGTTTCTTAAGGCAGTCTATTATCCATGAGCGTAGAATGCTATCAGAAGCGTTCTTATATTCAGTGCATGTTGGACTTCTGTGGTACAGTATCAGATCATATTTTGCAAAAGGGTTTATCACATTTCATACAAGAAAATGTGCTTTCTCCTATGTGGATTTTGTAGTGTGATTTTAGGCTTGCCTTCCGAGTTGGCCCTTTTCCCGCATCCAGTTCCTGGAAAGAATCTCGCTGGTGGATTTTCTTGTGTTCCCTGGTGACACTTTTCTGGCATTTAGAAAATGGAAAAGTCGTCTTTGCTGTGATGTTTTTCTGTTGTTTCCGAGGGCTCTGCCACTAGCTGTACATGTAGGTGATCTCTCTTTAGTATGAGGTCTCTGAGGTGATGTCAGGAGTTAGAGGTTCCTAGAGGTATATAATCACATAAACAGCTTTGTTCAGTTGTCTGGTTTCTCTGCTCTTCCCCTACTAGCACTTTGCTCACACACACAGAGAGTCTCCAGAGACTTGTCTGTTATCTTAAATAGTATATCAAGTATAAAAAAGCCCCCTGATTGTTAAATGCTTCCAGTAGAAGCAATGTGTGTCAGTTCAGTAGTTTTTTTCTTTCAACATTACTAAAATTAGTTTGATATATTATTATGTTTATCCATCCACTTTTGATTACCATGCTTTATTTTTTGTCTGTCAGGTGAATGATACCATACTTAGCTTTGGTATTTGTACATAAACTAAAGAATGAATTGTATGTGCTGTCTTGAACCCTCATGTCTGTTAAGGATGAAGTTTCTTGGCACTATAGTATAGGTGTCAGACACATCCTGGTATTTGTCACCTGTTCATCAGAATCATTTTTTTCGGTCAAGGGGTGCAACATGCTGGGTGTATACTGTGCATTGAATGGTTGTGCATTTCCTTTTAAGAATATGTAAGATTTGTGGACCCTTGTTACATAAGAACATAAGCTATATCATAGTGGGACAGAACAAGGGTCCATTAAGCCCAGTATCCTGTTTCTAACAGTGGCCAATCCAGGTCACAAGTTCCTGGCAAAATCCAAACAATAAATAGATCTCATGCTGCTATCAAGCAATAAGTAATGGCTACAGAAACTTGTCCAAACCTTTTTTTAATCCAGCTACACTAACTGTCTTAACTACATCTTCCAGCAATGAATTCCAGAGCTTAATTATGTGTGTGTTGAGTGAGAGAGGATTTTCTCCAATTCATTTTGAATGCACTACTTACTAACTCCATGGAGGTTTGCCTAGCCTTTGTCCTGTTTGAAAGAGTAAATAATCAATTCTATTCCACTCATTTTATAGAGCTCTTATCATATCCCCTTTTGTACAGGCTGAACAGATCCAATCTCTTTAGCCTTTCCTTATTCCCTTTTTTAGTCTGGTCTTCATTCTCTGTACCTTTTCCAATGCAGCTATACCTTTTTTGAGTTGCAGCAATCATAACTGAACACAATACTCTTGGGGGCCGATGCAAAAAAAAAAAAGCTCGGAAAGCGGGCGATAAAAAGTCAGTGCTTGCTTTCTTAATGTGTGCATGGCGCCCGCAAGGGGGGCGTCATGCTTTATTGTAATTAGGGGGTCACGTTAGCAAGGAGGCACTAGGGTCGCTTGCGCGACCTTAGCACCTCCTTGCTAACGCGACCCCATGGTTACTGGGGTTCTGCCGGTTATGAAAACCGCCGAGTTTACCAGCGTCTGTTTTCATAATGCAGCCTGCCGGTTATAAAAACCAACGCCAAGCATATCGGCGTCGGTCTTCAATGCGGCCAGCTGATTTTTTTTTTTTAGCTTTTAAAAGAAGTACAGAAAAGCAGTTTTTTCTGCTTTTCTGTACTTCTTTTCAATGCACTCAGCTATTAACGCCTGCTCCAGGCAGGCATTAATAGCTGAGCGATAAATGTGCATCTGAGACGCACATTTGTTTTTTTGCATTGGAGTGAATGAGTAATAGCCTCATTCTCTCTGTGTCGGACGCTCATTAAATAGGCGCTGATCCCCCTATTGCATTAGGGATAGATTAGTGCCTATTTAACCCGCGTCTGACTGCGGGTTATACAGTGCGCTCAGCTGAGCGCACTGTATTGCATCAGCCCCTTGGTGCAGCCTCATTATAGAGCAAATCAGAGGCATTATGACATGCTCCATTTTATTCTTCACTCCTTCCTAATAATTCCTAACATTCTATTTATTTTTTTGACTGCTGCTGGATTGTAACTCCTAATATGGAATAACATTGTGTAATTACAGTGTGGGTTGCTTTTCTCCATATGCGTCACTTTGTACTTCTCCATATTAAATTTCATCTGCCATTTGAATGCCCTGTCTTCCATTCTTGCAAGGTCCTTCAGCAATTTTTCACAATCCACTTGTGATTTAACAACTTAGAAAAATTTTGTGTCGTCTGCAGATTTGATCACCTCACTAGCTGTTCCCCTTTCCAGATCATTTTATAAATATATTACAAAGCACTGGTTCCAATACAGATCCCTGAGGCACTCCACTGTTTACCCTTCTTGACTGAGAAAACTGACCATTTAGTCCTATTCTGTTTCCTATCTTCTGACCAGTTTGCAGCCCACAATAGGGCATTGCCTCCTATCCCATTACTTTTTAATTTTTTGAGGAGTCTCTTATGGTGCACTTTGTCAAATGCCTTCTGAAAATCCATATACACTACATCCACTGGGTCACTATTATCCTTGTGCTTGGCATATCTAGTTCAATATCTTCAAGAAGAAAACAAAAGCATATTAGGTGGGATTTTCTAGTTGTGAGTTTATGCCAAAATGTCTTACAGGCAAAGAAAGGATGATATTAAGGATTTTGGGTGCTGAGAGGTTTTTTAAATAATGTCCATAGAAGTTTTATTGTGCTCTTCTGGCAGGATACAGATAACAGTGTTTGTGCTTCGGGAAAGGTACAGTACATGCTTTGTGCTGAATTTTTTTGCTGATGTCTTGATCTAAACTATATTTCTCCATGGTCAAGCAAGATAAAAACAGCCACACAAGTGGATTGATGTCATCCAGTGGCACCGACCCCGGACATGCTCTCTCCAGACTCAGAAAGGAAACCTTTCTAAGTGTGCACAGAAATTCCCACGTTTCAGCCCTGTGCAAGTCTCCTTAGTCTCTTTAACTCCACTGCCACAGTGTTTTCTGCTCTTCTTTTGCAGTCAGTGTTTTCGGATTCCAGTTATCGATTTGTTTTCTTTAGTGTTTATTTTTTGTTTAGTCTCACTTTTTCCATCAAATCTCCCCCCCCCCCCCCCCCCCAAAAATATATATATGACTTTTTTTTTCCAAGTCTTTAGTTAATCACAATGTCAAGAAAAGCATCATTTAAGATGTTACTACAAAATGGCTACTGCTGATCTTCACAAAGCCTGCTTAAATGTCTTGGACCCTCTCCAGTTCTGCTGCCTACGAAGTCAGAATGTTGTCAAGGGCAATTAGATATAGATACCTATATTTGTGGTTCAAAGGCTAGTCACCAGAGGGACTTAAGGCTATAGGTTTGTGGGCACCAGAGCCTATAAAGAAAAGTAAGCCTGAGTCTCCCAGACATCGACACAAGATTTCATTGTCCACTTAGTCTTCTCTTCTGACACATCAGCATAAGAAGTCTTCTGAGGGACCCAGATCATCTTATCATAAAGGTAGAGTCAAAATCCACAGCACCTAGGTCTGTAACTTCTTAGGCACAGACCTTTTTGGGCACCATGTGTGACACAGTGCCAAAAACCTCAGCTTCAATATTGGCATCATCTGTTTTGGTGCTGCGGACAGTGCCATCAACATTTGCATAGAAAATGGAGTCAAACATCAGCACTGAAGACAGTGCCGAGGATTATATCTTCAGCACAAAAGATAATGCTGAAAATAACACCTTCAAAGGCATTAGAGAAAGTGCACACAGAAAGATAAATGCCATTTTCTTCTGCTGACTGCTCCATGATTTGAGTGTTACATCTTAGCACCTGAATCAAATCATTCTTCAGCCATATTCCCTCCAAATAGGGATAGCACAGCATTTGTTTGAAAAATGTGGCATGATTTTATAAGAGTCCATATGAAGAAGCCTATTTTCTCCTGAAAATGCTCTCTGGTGCTGGATAGATTCTCTAGACAAATGTTATCTCCATGACAAACTGAATTTTCCAAAACAAACCATTGAGGAGGAAGAATACCATTTCTCCCAAGCCCACTCTGATTTGCCTTTTCAAATCAGAGTTCAGATTTACAATAATCCCTATCAGGGAATTTGCTGCCAGAATCTCCAAGAATCCCAGAGGATCCTTATCCCAGAACACAGAGAAGCAATACTCCACCAAAAGACCCTACCTGCCTGGCATTTATATAAAGGATTGAAGATTCCATCTCATTTCAAATCCAGGAGGACACGGAGGAGTCTGAAGAACACTGGTTCATCAGAGCCTTGTGCACTGGAATCTGGTGAAGGCTGCTTTGGAGCCCTTAAGAACTTTCAAACAAGAACTAGAGTACTCTTCAGTCGGTTCCCTTAGTGGCAAGAAGAACTGACCTTTGATACGCGGTCAGAGATAGTCAAAGTTTCAAAAAGGTTCAACTATCACAAAATTCGGTAGTAGTAGGATCTGCACTAAGAAGAACTAAAAAAAAAAAAAAAAATCAGAAATGTTTTCCAGTGCAATCCCATGAAAGGCATGCAGGCTTCTGAATACCATGTGGAAGAAATTCTATCCAACAGCCTTGCTCCAAAGTACTATATATCTATACAGTATCATACAGAAGTTTAGAGATGATTCTGCATCATTGTCTCCAGAATTACAAGTACAACTTTCAGTCACATTTTAGAGGCTGAGGAGCCTCTAAGCATTTTGATAGTCTGTTTATGATAACTTTGACACATCTTCTAGAATTTCAGCCATTGCATTAGCTACCAGGAAACTAGAATGACTCAAAGCCCCAGGTCTTAGGGAGGATATCCATGAGAACTTAGTGGACACTCCTTGTAGAGGAGAAAATCTATTTGGAGATAAGGTAAAAGAAATAGTCAATCTGATAAAAGACCAGTATACAACTCTTCAGACATTGACCACAGCAATATCTGAGCAATCTGCTTCATAAAGAAGGTATCATCCCTACAGGAGTCAATATTCTTGTAGATGTTATATGCCTTACGCCTACCAGAGACAGCAATTACAATCTCAACAACAGTCTCAGCAAATGCCCAGTATTCAATGTTTGACTGACAGGTCTCAGCCTAAGGCAATCCAGCAGCCTTTGCAAAATGAAATACAGAACCTTTGACAACAGTTATCTTCCTGTGGGGGAAAGATGTCAGCATTTTCATCATCAGTGGAACCTTATTACCACCGATCCATGGGTCTTAAATATCATCCAGAGGTTACAGACTCACTTTCAAAAGTTTTCCTCCAATTGCTTTTCTTTCTCACCTACAAATGCCCTCACTCTTCAGCAACTCACTACATCTCTTCTCTTATCTCTCTCTACACCCCTCCTCGTGCACTTCGCTCATTGGATAAGTCACTCCTATCTGTGCCCTTCTCCTCTACAGCCAGTTCCAGACTCCGTGCTTCCCATCTGGCTGCTCCGTGTGCTTGGAATAGTCTTCCTGAACTGGTGCGTCATGCTCCCTCTCTTGCCATGTTTAAATCACATCTAAAAACCCACTTTTATGATACCACTTTTAAATCTTATGCCTGTTTGTCTGCTTTTAATCTTGTTAACTAACTTTCTTTTCTTTTTAACCATTGTCTTGCTTTATGAAATACCCCAAGTCTTTTGTCCTGTATGTTTGTCTTATTATATTGTAAGCTCTATTGAGCAGGGACTATCTTTTTGTATATTTGTACAGCACTGCGTATGTCGTGTAGAGCTCTAGAAATTTTAAGTAGTAGTAGTAGATTTACCTCGCCATGTTCCAAAAGACCAGTTGCACTTCCTGAGAGAGGAGATAGCCTAGATACTTTCTTCTCAAGCAACAGAACTAGTTCCAGTGGAAAAGAGGCACAAAAGATTCTATTTGAGTTATTTCCTCACTCTAAAACAGTCAGAGAGGGCCTTCATCCTAGATTAGACCTAAGGGCATTGAACAAGTTTCTAAAATGCAAGAAGTTCAAAATGTATTAATTGGCAACCATTATGCCACTCTTATAACAAAACAATTGGTTAATGACCTTGGATCTCAAAGATGCATACACACATTCCAATTCACCCATATCATTCCAAGTATCTCAGACATTTTCAAAATAGAGCGACAATTATCACTACAAGATCCTGCCTTTTGATCTTTCAGCAGCCCTGAGAGTTTTCACAAAGTGTAAAGCTGTATTTGCATCCCATCCAAGGAAAAACAACATATTAGTTTTTCAATATTTGGACGATTGCCTAATATTGAGAAAATCCTTTGAAGAAGCCATAAGAGACTGAGATTACAGTACATACTCTCCTCACACTAGGATTTGTCTTCAATTACAAAAAATCTCTGCTGATACCCCCACACCAGCTGGAGTTTATAGGTGCAACTCTGGGTACTCAACTTAGCAAAGCTTTTCTATCTTCTCAAAGAATGTCAAATCAAGCATCTTTGGTAAATACATGTTATAATCAAACCTCAGTAACAGCAAAGAGATTCATAGAACTTCTCAGTCATATGGTAGCAGCAGTTTATTTAACTCCCTATGCATGTCTCTCTATGCATATGAGAATACCACAGTGGCACTTAAAAACTCACTGGAACTAGCATGTACAGTCTCTCTCACAAGGTGACAAGAATTCCCCAACTGTGCAACTCTCTAGTCTGGTGGAGTCAAGCAGACAGTATCAGAGGACAATATTTCCACCCTGTTCCAATACAAATCACATTAACGAAAAATGCATCCCCTCAAGCATGGAGACCTGACTTGAACTATCTTTGTTTCGAGGGCAGTTGGACAAGGCAGGAACAATATCTGTACATAAAGATCCTGGACCTCAAGGCAGTTTCCAAAGCCCTAAAAGCTTTCAAACCCTTTATTAAGAAAAGATCCTCCAGATTCAAATGAATAACATTGTAGCAGTGTATTCTATAAACAAGCAAGAAGGGATGGGCTGTCAAGCAATGTGCCAGGAAACTCTCATAATCTGGGTAATAAAAAGGAAAATACATCTAATGGCTATTCACTGTTGGAAACATCCAACAGTGTAGTGGGTTCCTTAACAGCCTCACATGTAATCTCTCCACACCAACATTCTGCATCAGATTTTTCAGAATTTTTCAAGTAAATCCCTATGCAGCTCCCTTTATTCATAAATTTTCGGTATATTGTTCCAAGAGACTAGATCGCGATGCCATAGTAGAAGACTCGTTTACAGTTCCATTGGTCCAAAGTTCTAATGTATGCCAAGACAATCTTGAAATTGAGAATAGGACAAAGCAAAGATAATTTTAATAGTTCTTTTTTGGCAATATCAAGCTTAGTTTTCTTGGCTACAAATGCTGTCAGTGGTACAACCAATTTGGCTTCCTGTGTTTCCAAATCTACTGATTCAATATAAAGGCTCACTTCTTCTTCCCAGCTTTTTCACAGTAGCTGTTAACAGCCTGGAAATTGAGCAGCTAATATTAGCATCCATACCTTTTTCATCAGAAATTAAAGCAGTAATGCTTTGTTCAAGAAAACCTTCAAGACTTTCTTATGGTTTCAAATGGAGATTTTCAAAATAGTGCATATCTGTTGCTGGTTCCCTCCATGAGTGTGGTAAAGAAAAAAAGAAAAGACACAAAGGGCTGGTATCCCCCGGGCTCTTCACCTCCTGACAGGATCCACTACACAAGAAGACACAAAGCCACTCTCACATTCACATCCTGAGTCAGCACACAATAGATACCAGGATTAGCAGTGTTTATTATTTATTCTAAATTACGCTCCAGAAAACAAGATGGAAGATACAGTTATAGCAGAGGCAATCACTGCAGTGATAATAATGTAGTACAAACACTTTTCTTACAGTTAGGGCTGCTGAGTTGATTCGAGTTGTGAAGATTCTTTCTTGCTCTCTGACCCTCTGCCATTTCCTTCCCCTTCTTCCTGTAAGTTATACTTCTTTCTGTCTATGCATCTGAAACTGGTTTTTTGAGAAATGCATGAGGTTTTCCCAAAACATACTGGTTTTCTCTTGTGATTCTAATTCCTTCACCACCGATCTGGCACATCTGGTCTTTACCTCTTCTATTCTCACACTGATTGCAGTCATGTGATATGTGTAAGCTTGAGAACCCTGAGTCCACTAAAGGCCTAGCTTCTGAATTCAACCTTAACCTGAGTAGTTGGACTCAAGCTAATCAATTCCATTACAACATGTCATCATCAAAACCCTTTCACTTGTGAAGCTTCTGTTTTACTTCATTACTTTTTTCATCTTTCAGACTCAGGATTACAATCTATTTCAGTCAGAGTGCATTTAAGTGTCATAACAACATACCATCACTTAAATGAGGGGGTACCAGTTTTGTAACTCCTGTTGGTAAAGACATTTATAAGGGGCCTCAATAATGTATCACCACATGTGAAGGAGCCACCAGAGCAATGGGATTTAAACTTGGTGTTATCAGCTCTGATAAAACTACTATTTGAGCCTATGGAAGATAATGAGTTCAGATACCTTTGCTGGAAAATGCTTTTTCTTATAGACATATTCAAAGCCAGAAAAGCGAGTGAGCTTCAAGCATTGGTGATTAACCCTCTGTTTCTACAAATATTCAATAATAGAGTAGTCTTATGAACTCACCCAAAATTCTTGCCAAAGGTAATCTCCATTTCATTTGAATCAATCCATAATCCTGCCTTTTTTCCCCAAAACTGCATACTTCATCGGCAGAATGGGTGCTTTATAGACTATCATAGAGCATTACTTTTTTACCTATATAGAACAAAATCGCATGATCGAGTAAAAGGAAGACCAGTCGCAAAAAATATTGTTATAATTGTGGACCTTTGTTTTCAGTTTTTTTATTTTATTTTTCCCTGGAATTTATCAGTGTTTATTATAACTAACAAAAACAAAAGAACTTCAATGGAAAAAAGAGCTATTTTATTCCACTGATTTTTCTTCCAATTTTGTTCATTATAATAATCATTGATAAATTCCAGGGAAAATAAAATAAAAACTGAAAACAACGGACCCTAGTTATAATGCAAAAGGAGTAGATCTTCTGAAAAGGATAAAGGCATATCAGATTTGGGCCTCAGCTGGTGGCTGAAAGGAATCAGTAAGTTTTTTCTTGGGACATTGTCTTTTTTTAAAGTATTGGGGCAAAGTTAACTATTTGGGAATATTATTTAGTGTGTTTGTGCCTTTAATAGTCAGAAAGGCAGTGAATAAACAAGTTAGACTGTTTGCATTTTTAAATAGTCAGTCAATAAGGTAGCAGTAGATAGGCAGTGAATAAACAAGTTAGACTGTTTGTATTTTTAGTCAGCCAATAAGGTAGCAGTAGGTAGGCAGCGAATAAACAAGTTAGACTGTTTGTATTTTTAGTCAGTCAATAAGGTAGCAGTAGGTAGTGTGTTTATTTTTAAAAGTCTGCAGAACTGAGTGTTCTCCAGACTTTTAAAGAGTTGAGTGTTTATATTTAATACCAACTGAGTGCTTGTATTGAAAAAAAAACCCCACAAAAAAAAAAAAAAAAAGTAGCCAGAAGCTAGAAATAAGCTAGGAGCAGTATATACCAAAGTAAAAAAGTTGAATAGTTCAGCTCAGTTACTCACCTTGGAAAGGTGTTGAGGTAGTGTGATTGGGTTTGAATAGGGAACAACATTTGTTAATCAAGGGAGCAGTGAGTCACTCAGGCTGACTAACTGAAATTAGACTGTTTGTATTTCCCAACCCTCCCACCCCTCGCCCACCCACCCCTAGCTCATCCATTAATTTATAGGCAGGTGCCACTTTCACAAAAAAATCAACAAAAATTTTATTGAGAATTCGATCAGACCCCGGTAGGCCACTACCAGACACATAGTGAACTCACTAATACATTTAAAGGAAGTTAGACACATTCCTACTCCCATAGCAACCTAAAACTTAACTAGGAACTGATCAAAATTGAGATGAAGGCAGCAGTCCAGCAGCAAGAGGGGGGCTTCCCAGTCTTTTGCATCGAGTGTCACATGTACGATTTTTTACCCACCAGTGAGAAGTTGTACATGTGCATGCGATGCAAAGAGCTCCTGGCTCTCAGAGAACGAGTCCGATCTCTGGAGGCTAGAGTGGCAGACCTGGAGGAGCTGAGGCAGACAGAGAGGTATATAGATGAGACCTTCAGGGACATAGTAGTCAAGTCCCAACTTCAGACTAGCAGCCCTGGTGCTGCCTTGGAGGAAGAAGGTCTCATGATGGGAGAGCACCAACCAGGTGTAGCAGGAAAGGATCCTGTAGCAAGGACCTGCTCTCTAGGTGATGCATTATCCTTTCGCACTGAGGATATCTCCCCAAGGCCTACTGCCCAGGAGGGAAGGGTTAGGTCGGCCGTCATAGTTGGTGATTCAATTATTAGGAATGTAGATAGCTGGGTGGCTGGTGGGCGTGAGGATTGCCTGGTAACATGCCTACCTGGTGCGAAGGTGGCGGACCTCACGCGTCACCTAGATAGGATTTTAGACAGTGCTGGGGAGGAGCCGGCTGTCGTGGTACATGTGGGCACCAACGACATAGGAAAATGTGGGAGGGAGGATCTGGAAGCCAAATTTAGGCTCTTAGGTAGAAAGATTAAATCCAGAACCTCCAGGGTAGCATTCTCTGAAATGCTCCCTGTTCCACGTGCAGGTCACCAGAGGCAGGCAGAGCTCCGGAGTCTCAATGCGTGGATGAGACGATGGTGCAAGGAAGAGGGATTCAGTTTTGTTAGGAACTGGGGAACCTTTTGGGGAAGGGGGAGTCTCTTCCGAAGGGATGGGCTCCACCTTAACCAGGGTGGAACCAGAGTGCTGGCGCTAACCTTTAAAAAGGAGATAGAGCAGCTTTTAAACTAGAACAAAGGGGAAAGCCGACAGTCGCTCAGCAGTGCATGGTTTGGGAGAGGTATCTTTAAAGGATACTAATGATGCATTAGAATTAGGGCATCCCGACAGTAAGGTTCCAATAATTAGAAAAGTAGTCCAAGTGCCTGTAACTAAAAACTCCCCTGAGCTAAAAAATTCTAACTTATCCCTATCAATTAAAAAGCAGAACGAAAATACAAACAAAAAACAAACTTTGAAATGTTTGAATGCTAATGCCAGAAGTCTAAGAAGTAAGATGGGAGAATTAGAATGTATAGCAGTAAATGATGACATAGACTTAATTGGCATCTCAGAGACATGGTGGAAAGAGGATAACCAATGGGACAGTGCTATACAAGGGTACAAATTATATCGCAATGACAGAGAGGAGCACTCGGGAGGAGGTGTGGCACTTTATGTCCGGGATGGCATAGAGTCCAACAGGATAAACATCCTGCATGAGACTAAATACAAAATTGAATCTTTATGGGTAGAAATCCCTTGTGTGTCGGGGAAGACTATAGTGATAGGGGTATACTACCGTCCACCTGGTCAAGATGGTGAGATGGACAGTGAAATGCTAAGAGAAATTAGGGAAGCTAACCAAATTGGTAGTGCAGTAATAATGGGAGACTTCAATTACCCCAATATAGACTGGGAAAATGTATCATCGGGTCACGCTAGAGAGATAACGTTCCTGGATGGAATAAATGATAGCTTTATGGAGCAATTGGTTCAGGAACCGACAAGAGAGGGAGCAATTTTAGATCTAATTCTCAGTGGAGCACAGGACTTGGTGAGAGAGGTAACGGTGGTGGGGCCGCTTGGCAATAGTGATCATAATATGATCAAATTTGATTTAATGACTGGAAAAGGAACAGTGTGCAAATCCAAGGCTCTCGTGCTAAACTTTCAAAAGGGAAACTTTGATAAAATGAGAAAAATTGTTAGAAAAAAACTGAAAGGAGCAGCCTCAAAAGTAAAAAATGTCCAAGAGGCGTGGTCATTGTTAAAAAATACCATTCTAGAAGCACAGTCCAGATGTATTCCACACATTAAGAAAGGCGGAAAGAAGGCAAAACAATTACCGGCACTTGAAAGAAGGTTTTCTCTCTTTTTTTTTCTTTTTTTTTTTCCCTTTCAGGTATTGTCCTCTAAGATGGCTCTACTAGCATTAACTTCATGATTTATTACTTATTTTATTTCTAAACGGAGTACAGGACAAGTGAATTATTTTGAAGATAGAAATTATTGCTTATATTTAGAATGTATACTTGATCTGTATTCACGGTGTTGGCTTAATGTATGAAATTGGAAATGCATAAATAAAAAATTAAAAAAAAATAAAAATAAAAAATAAAAAACAATTACCGGCATGGTTAAAAGGGGAGGTGAAAGAAGCTATTTTAGCCAAAAGATCTTCATTCAAAAATTGGAAGAAGGATCCAACAGAAGAAAATAGAATAAAGCATAAACATTGGCAAGTTAAATGTAAGACATTGATAAGACAGGCTAAGAGAGAATTTGAAAAGAAGTTGGCTGTAGAGGCAAAAACTCACAGTAAAAACTTTTTTAAATATATCCGAAGCAGAAAGCCTGTGAGGGAGTCAGTTGGACCGTTAGATGATCAAGGGGTTAAAGGGGCACTTAGAGAAGATAAGGCCATCGCGGAAAGATTAAATGATTTCTTTGCTTCGGTGTTTACTGAAGAGGATGTTGGGGAGGTACCCGTAATGGAGAAGGTTTTCATGGGTAATGATTCAGATGGACTGAATCAAATCACAGTGAACCTAGAAGATGTGGTAGGCCTGATTGACAAACTGAAGAGTAGTAAATCACCTGGACCGGATGGTATACACCCCAGAGTTCTGAAGGAACTAAAAAATGAAATTTCAGACCTATTAGTAAAAATTTGTAACTTATCATTAAAATCATCCATTGTACCTGAAGACTGGAGGATAGCAAATGTAACCCCAATATTTAAAAAGGGCTCCAGGGGCGATCCGGGAAACTACAGACCGGTTAGCCTGACTTCAGTGCCAGGAAAAATAGTGGAAAGTGTTCTAAACATCAAAATCACAGAACATATAGAAAGACATGGTTTAATGGAACAAAGTCAGCATGGCTTTACCCAGGGCAAGTCTTGCCTCACAAATCTGCTTCACTTTTTTGAAGGAGTTAATAAACATGTGGATAAAGGTGAACCAGTAGATATAGTATACTTGGATTTTCAGAAGGCATTTGACAAAGTTCCTCATGAGAGGCTTCTAGGAAAAGTAAAAAGTCATGGGATAGGTGGCGATGTCCTTTCGTGGATTGCAAACTGGCTAAAAGACAGGAAACAGAGAGTAGGATTAAATGGGCAATTTTCTCAGTGGAAGGGAGTGGACAGTGGAGTGCCTCAGGGATCTGTATTGGGACCCTTACTTTTCAATATATTTATAAATGATCTGGAAAGAAATACGACGAGTGAGATAATCAAATTTGCAGATGAAACAAAATTGTTCAGAGTAGTTAAATCACAAGCAGATTGTGATAAATTGCAGGAAGACCTTGTGAGACTGGAAAATTGGGCATCCAAATGACAGATGAAATTTAATGTGGATATAAGTGCAAGGTGATGCATATAGGGAAAAATTACCCATGCTATAATTACACAGTGTTGGGTTCCATATTAGGTGCTACAACCCAAGAAAGAGATCTAGGTGTCATAGTGGATAACACATTGAAATCGTCGGTACAGTGTGCTGCGGCAGTCAAAAAAGCAAACAGAATGTTGGGAATTATTAGAAAGGGAATGGTGAATAAAACGGAAAATGTCATAATGCCTCTGTATCGCTCCATGATGAGACCGCACCTTGAATATTGTGTACAATTCTGGTCACCGCATCTCAAAAAAGACATAATTGCGATATAGAAGGTACAGAGAAGGGCTACCAAAATGATAAGGGGAATGGAACAACTCCCCTATGAGGAAAGACTAAAGAGGTTAGGACTTTCAGCTTGGAGAAGAGACGACTGGGGGGATATGATAGAGGTGTTTAAAATCATGAGAGGTCTAGAACGGGTAGATGTGAATCGGTTATTTACTCTTTCTGATAATAGAAAGATTAGGGGGCACTCCATGAAGTTAGCATGGGGCACATTTAAAACTAATCGGAGAAAGTTCTTTTTCACTCAATGCACAATTAAACTCTGGAATTTGTTGCCAGAGGATGTGGTTAGTGCAGTTAGTATAGCTGTGTTTAAAAAAGGATTGGATAAGTTCTTGGAGGAGAAGTCCATTGCCTGCTATTAAGTTCACTTAGAGAATAGCCACTGCCATTAGCAATGGTTACATGGAATAGACTTAGTTTTTGGGTACTTGCCAGGTTCTTATGGCCTGGATTGGCCACTGTTGGAAACAGGATGCTGGGCTTGATGGACCCTTGGTCTGACCCAGTATGGCATTTTCTTATGTTCTTAATGGCCTTTTTCCAAAATGTTTTATTACAAGATATTTGCAAAGCAGCAATGTGGTATTCTGTTCATTCATTTACCAAAAATTATGGTTTAGATTAAGAATCTCAAAATGGCACTGGCTTTGGCCAAGCTATTCTTAAAAATCTATCCATTTCTACCCAGGTAATCAAAATTACCAAATTTTATACCTGCACGTATCTCATGCATGTCCATGGCAGGTAACCTAAAAACCAGAGTGGCTGGGCAGGTACCGCTGTGCTGAAGGATCCTTGAATGGGGAGTATGAAATAAGTGATTTTCTTACTGACTCTCTAGTCTTAGCCGAGACAAAATTAGTTATGCCCCAGTGATTTCTTTTGGCTTCAGTGAATCATTAGTAAACAGCAGAAGATTCTGGATGATATAAATTCATGCAGATGATGGTTTCTCTTCAGATCAAACAAATCTGAATAAACAGGAGTATAGCCTGCAGCCTCATCTTGTTTGGGGTTCAAGTGAAGGGGTGAACCATGAGCTGAAAAATGTCTCCCCTTGGCAGCAACATTGAACCTGTACGAGACTGGAGGGTTAACACCCTGCCACCTGCCTACAGCTGGGGACATAAAGATATAACAGCCATTCCCAAAGAAGGAGCATTTAACCACCTGCTTAAAAAAAGAGATTTGTGAAGCTAATTGCATTTTCCTGTGAAAATATTAGCCAGTGCCGCATGTGGTTAATTACTGGCTGTTCAGCCAGCTTAAGAAGTAATTAAGGTACAATATGGAAAAACTGGAGCAAGTGGTTTTATTCCTACATATTTATTTTTAAGAATAACTATTCAACAAAGTCGTGTTGTCATGAGGCCTGGATTTCATTTCAAAACGGATCCATCATGGCTAATGATCTTATTCCAAAGAGCTTGACCCAAGCTGTTTCCACCCTTAAGTAGTTCAGTTTCATGAGCTTACAGGGCTTGTGAGTTTATAGGTTCAGACTAGTAACAAACAGGGGGCTTCAGGTTTCTGGTGATATACAATATCACGTTTTGAAAAGCCCAAAAAGCTGACGTGATCTGGTATGCTTTTCTGCGCTTGTTATCTTGTATTTCATCTGTAATCTCATTAGACACACAGCATTTTGTTCCAGCATTAGTTTGATTGCTGAGCTAGATGCAGGGTTTACAGAAAAACATAAACATAATTTAAAAAATATACAGCCAGCAAATTAATTTCTTTCAGTATTGAGTTAAAATGCTGCCTTTTGTGGTCTTTGATGGCATCCCCTGGCGGACGCTCAGTGGAGTGGAAATGCATGAGGGTAAAGTTTGTGGCACTGCAGCATGTCGGAGACATTTGCCCTTTTTTTTTTTTTTTTTTTTAAGAGAAAAAGATCCGAAAATTTATTACCAAAAGGAGTGCAGGTTAGATTTTCTTTATATATTGAGCCTTGATATTTTAGTTTAGCTTCGTGATGGAATGACCATTTTGTAAATGTTGGTACAAGAAAACAATTATAAAATATTGTATTGAACACATTATTTTAGACATAAATCATCAATTTAATCAATACAATGTACAACACAAAAAAGACAGACTATCCAATAAAAGGTAGCAAAGGCAGCAAAATAGGCATTTAGAAGATAGTCCCAGATAGAATGTCACTGAAAATCCTCACCAAAAGGTCCCCTGGTTGAAATTAATTGGCTAAATTACTAAAAGTCCAGATATGCGAGGGCATCAGAATAGAAGTTTACTCATATCAACAATCAACAAAGAGATCCTTTTAAGGGTCTTCTTCTATAAACCTCTTTTCTGTTGCCCTCATATGTCTGGACTTTTAGTAATTTAGCCAATTAATTTCAACCAGGGAACCTTTTGGTGGGGAATTTCTGTGAAATTCTATCTGGGACTTTCTTCTAAATGCCCTTTTTGTTTTTTTTGTTACCTTTTGTACTTCATTGTATAGTCTTTGTTGTGTTGGATTGTATTGTTTTATTGGTGGCTTTCGTCTAAAGAATGTGTTGAATAAAATATATTTTTGTGATTGTTTATTTTATTTTGGAATGGTGGTGGCTTGTATTTATGAAATAAAATTTTGTTGAATGTATTTGTCACAACTTAACACCACTCTTACATATTGCTTGTTCAGTTGGTTGTGGTATTTCTTTATTTAGGCAGGTTATTTTCTGATTTTAAGGTTAACCATATCTGACATGAAAATGGCTAAATACTTTCAGATATAGAACCATTTTGGGATTTTGACATTTCTTCTGTTCAGGTGTTTTGAGAGAAGCTGTAAACAAAATTAAATGAACCTTGGTTCTCAACCCTCTCCTACAGGCTGATGTGCTCACCCATGGAACTTCAGTGGGCTAATGGCCCCTTTCCACGGACGTTTGCCATGGCCCCCAAATGAGCTCTGCAGCCAACTTTCACGAGAAACTTTACTACCGAGCCCATCCAAAAAAAAGTTATGGTAAAAATCAGACCGCAAGACGTCTTCAACACGTTGGTTTTCACATATTTCCGCATTCATGAGTTGCTTTGCCTGATAGTGCATCACCCCAGCTCATTAATGGAAACGTTTAGTCAACTTTCACGCGTGGTGAACTATGCTTGAATGTTTACTACTGCAAAGGAGATGGTTTGTAAAATATTTTGTACATGATACCCGGGTACATTTTTGCATGTTTTGGGCTGTTTTGCACATTTTAGCATGCATAGGCCCCCTGCCACCCCCATCTGCAGATGAGTACACAGACCTCCAAGAGGTACAGCTAACCTGTGTAATTTTCATGAAATTCCTAATGATTACAGATTTACACATCCTAGGTCTCCAACATATGCAAATATATCTTGTGCATATTCATGACAGATACCGAAAACCAGAGTGGTTAGTTGTGCCTCCAGGACCGGAGAATAGCTGCAATGAATTGTAGCTTGTGTTTGGATTTTTTTTTTTAACTTCTGTTTAAAGACATTTGCAGTTTAGCCTACGTACTCAACCTCTAATCAGTCTGGGGGTAATTCTGAAAGCCATTTCTGCACATAAAACCTTGTTTTATGCGTGAAAATGTCCGTTACAAAATTGGCTAGGGCTCTATTTCCATAAAAGTCTGTGTATAACCTGATGTCACATGTACTTTATACGCACTGAGAAGAGGCGTTCCCAGGGAGGGCTGTGGAGTTGGCATCCACACCCATACTTTATTTTATCTTAAAAAGTAGGTGAAGAAGGGTAACTTTACATGAGTGAGTCTGTGTGCATCCCTGACCAATTTTCAAAGCAGACATGCATGGAAGTTGGCTTAGAAAATCCTCAGTAAGGTCTGCAGCATGCATGCATGCTAATTGTTTGCTGGAAAGTTACCCTCCCTGTACCTGCACTGCAGTACTGCATTTTTATGTGCCCTGACATTTTAAAATGCAGACGACTGGGGAGCCAGAATAAACAAAGGTTCTGTTTTTCTGTGTCACTGCACAGTTTGCATGTTGCACTCTTTCTAGACTTGGGTAGAAGTTACCTTCATATTTTCTCATCATACCTGTGCTTCTGTGGATTCTAGATGGATGGGAATGTTGGGTGCAGTACAATCCGACTAAAACCTCCAGCCTGGCTCCGTTCTGTTTCTGACAGAGGGAAGCCAAGAATAACGTAATTTTGAAGCAGAAATTCATTTGCTTGGCTTGGCTGCTTCTCTGAATTATCTGGCTGGCTCCCTGTTACTTCTTGAAGCAAGAACACAAAAAGATAAAAGGTTTCCTCGCAGAATGTAATTGCATCTGTTTTGTTTTGCTTTGAAAGGTTCATAAAGGATCTACATTTTTTTTTTTTTTTTTGCTGTAACAATCCAGATCTCAGATGTAGTGCATCACTTTCCCAAATGTTTCTATTTATATCATTTTGTAAACAGGCATTGACTAAACATGGACTATCACTTGCTGTTGGTAGGGGTTTGTTTCTAGCCGGGCTAGAATTACAAAGTGTTAACTTACTGTGTAATGTGGGATTTTGGCGTGTTCTAGAATTAGAGCAAAGAAACACGACAAAGTATTGTATCTTCTGTTTTCTTTGTACATAACTTAAGCCATGTTAACATTTATTGAATGCTTTGCTAAGGTGATGGTTGTTGGCAGAGTCATTTTATTAGATGACATATATAAGAAAAAGGATTTTATAATGATGCATTATTTATTAAGAATTGTTAAGAGTTTAGCAGCTGTTTGCTCAATAATTCAAAAAGAAATATATATTTACCAAGCTTTCTAGTGTGGTTTTCCTCGGTATAGGGAAATATTATGGATGAGTTGCATCAACTTGATAACCCAATTAAGAAAACAGAAACATTTATTGATGTCAAGAATTTTGAATTTGCTTGCTTGCGTTTTAGGCTCAGATGGAAAGCTTTATGTATGGATTTAATAAAATAAAACCAAGTAGCAAGGGCTTAAATTTAATAAAATTTTGTGAAAACAGATGTATTTGTTCTCTCTTTAAATCAATAAACTTATCAAACTGCAAATAAGTTTCCTGAAGTGTTTACCATTCATTTGTTGTATTACAGCAGGTGCATTTGTTTAATTAGATTCACAATCAATTTGTACCATGTTTTTCTTTATATTTATAATCTTTTATATATTTATCCTTATTTTAATATATAAATAAGATTGATTTTACGTGATTGGCTAGGTGTGTCCTGAAGACTGGATTAAGTACTACTGGGATATGAGGCAATGGCCTATTGAGGATTGGTGACTGGTTAAAAAATAGGAAATAGAGAGTAGGATTACATGGTCAGTTTTCCCAATGTCAAAAAATGAATAGTAGTGTGCCCCAGGAATCTGTACTGGGACCAGTATATAACACATTCATAAATGTTCTAGAAAAAGGAGCAATGAGCAAGGTGATCAAATGTGCCAATGACACAAAATTATTTAAAGTAGTTCAGAGCATAAGAAATGCCACGCTGGGTCAGACCAAGGTGTATCAAGCCCAGCATCCTGTCTTCCATAGTCTCCAGTCTAGACCACAAGTACCCAGTAGATCTGGTTCCAGTTACTCGCTCCCTGGAATAGCAAAGCAACGCGTGGCGATGCAATCAGGCCTCCCCCAGTTCCCTCCCAGTCCCCTCCCAGTCTGCTCCAACTAAGGAGCGGACTAGGAGGCAACTTCCCTACACCTAACTCTATCCCGCCTCCCTGGCCCCTAAACCTACCCTAACTATCCCTAATTTTTTTATTTTAATACTTAATGCTCCTCCGGAACAGAAGTAATCTGCACGCGCCAGCAGCTCCCCGGTACAGCGGCTAATGGGCTGTCCTGCCCCCCCCCCCCCCCCGGGTCGCCCCTTTTCCCTTGGCAGGCACTTCTGCATGTACCGGGGTTTACGCACAAGGCCCCGCCACACGCGTAAACCCCAAAATTTACGTGCATAATCCTTTAAAAATCCGGGCTAATGGGGGTAATTTTCAAAAGGATTTACCTGCTTAAAATTGGGTTTTCCATGTGGATGTGCACTTTACCCGTGTAAGTGGGCTTTTGAAACTTGCCAAAGTATATGCCATTGAATTGTCAATAGGTTCTGCACGTATAAGTGAGCTTTAGGAAACTGCTATGATAGCATGTTACATTTCATGCATAACTCCAATGTGCGTGTAAAACAGTGCGCCCTGCGTAGTCCCCTCACATGGGAATCCCAAGCAAATGAAGACATCACCCAGAGAGTTGCGCTGGCTTAACTCTGGTTTCCTTAGCGCTGCAGTATAATTTCCAGTGCTTGTCTCAGTCTGTGAGCAGACTCTGGAATTTTGACACCGGGATCTTTAATCAGGATTTGTGCACCGAATGCCTGCTTTATATACATAAATATGCTTTGACGGTAACATTCAAACTGACCCGCAGTTTAAAGGCACTCGCTGTACATTTTGCTGCCTTTTTGTTTTGGCTGTAAACACATTAGAGGGGGCTGCTTGCCTTTCCTGTATTAGGGGTTCCCATTTGTGGGAAATACCCTTTGCATTTATTTCAGATGCATTCCTACCCAGCTCAGTTTGCCTTCCTGGCTTAAAGGCCACCCCCACAGTGCCACTCTGCGGCGGACAGGGCACTGCCACTGCAGCACTCATGAAGCGTGCACCCTTCTGCTGTACCTGAGCCTGCATTTCTCTCATTTTTACAGCTATAGATTTGTTTTGGACAAACGAGAAAAAGTTGCAAAAAAAAAAAAACCCCCCCAAAAGAAACACCACAAATCCGTTTTGAAACAGTGCCGCTGTTGCTAAGAATTTGATTTCCAGGAACTTCAAGACAGGTAACAGGTAGAAGATATGAAAGACAAGGATACACCCGGGCCGGCTGTGGCTTGAGGCAATGGGAATTTTATGTGCTCATCTACTCAAATGCCAGAAAACCCGTTATGGGCAAAGTGGCATTTCTCTGCCATCACTTCCTAAGTGCCCATGTATATTACTATGTTATTTCTGCAAAACTGTGCAGGATTTGCCTGAAGGTGACAGATTTAGGAATCTGGCGAAAGTTCCATGGAACGTTTGGAAAAGTTTCTGTTTGCAAGATTAACATTTTTCCCTTCCAGGCTCTGCAGGAAATGAAATACTTGGGCAAAAGATGCTCCATTTCAAACTTGTCCAGGTAAAACGGACTTGTAGGCTTTAAGTACTTTTCTTGCTCAATCATTTAATTCTAGCTAGCTCTTAAGTTCTCTCATTTGCAAAATTCTTGAGCTACAGAAATCTGAGTATCTGGAAATCAATTCACATGTTTTCTCATCCTGCAAAAATGATATTTGGGGTTGGTTGCTTGGTGGGGAGAGGAGGCTTGGTGGATATAGGGCTCCTCTGCATGACTTTTTTTGTACACCTCTGAAATTTGCAGCAGAGAGGCCATGCTGAATTTGGGGGGGGGGGGGGGTGCTTTATTTTTACATACCATGTAAAACAAAATTTTACAATAAAAATGATAATGAAGTTTATCAGGGCTTAATTTATAGATAGAAAGGAAGTGGAATTGTGGAGGGGTGAGATAGTCGGGGCCAGGACCAGGTTTGACACTCAAAGAGCCCTGTGCCTGCCCTTGTCTCAGGGTAAGCAGCTCTGCTTCCTCCAAGGGCTTAGGGGGCCATAAGGGATCCTTGGAACTACTGGGGAGCCAAAACTGATATACAAGGCCAACTCTGCTCCACTTTCTCGGATCCCAGAAATAAAGTGGCAGAAGGCCATTCTGGGTTGTTCTGCCAGAAATTAAGCCTTTGGTAAGGACTCAAAAAGGGGTTGAATTATCATAAGTTTGAAAGTTGAGAGCAGTAGGAGCCATTCACCAGGTCAGGGCCGAAGCCTTGACAATTGGCAGTACTGCTTATAAATTTCAGACTTGTACTAATTCAACTCCTTTGTTCTTAACAGTGTCTGCTTCCATACCCCATCCCCCTTCTGTGCCCTGCAATACAGGAGGAGGAGTGAGGTGGGGGAGGGGGAACAAGAGAGGAAGGGCTGGATTAGGGAGCAGAGTTGGCTCTTCTTTGCTCTCCTCCCTCCAGGCTCACACCCCTCCTCTCCTCTTCCCTGCAGGCTGCCTGGAGGGGAGGGGCTGGAGCAGAACACCCTCCCCCGCTCCTCTGCCTCTTAAGCCTGAAAAGAAATGCCAGATCTGCATTGCACCCCTTTCCCCCGCAAATTAAGCAAAGTATGAAAATTTGCCCAAGAGTTTACACCTAAACTACTGCTGGAGCTCAAGTTCTGCTGTCAGTGCAGGAATATAGCTTCAGCCATAGATATCACTGTACCATGGAGCCACTTTACATCCAGTTCTTAATTACCACCCGTGCCTCAAAATGACTGGTAAAGAGATGGCAATGAGGGTAAAGTTTACAGAAAAGCTCGCAGGAGCATCCAGGGGGAATGGTGCATTTACCCTCCATAGATCTACCCAGGCTGCAGTACACTGCTGCCGAATGCTGTGCTTTCCTGCCTGGTGCCAAAGCCCCCCCACCTACATGCAAATGAAAACCGCCTTAGTGAATAGTAAGTTATGTTTTATGACTGCTGGTGTTATCAAATATCACTCCTATAGCAAGATGAGATTCAGCCGTACTTAGCATGAAAAGCTCTTGGCTGACCCGGAGGTTCTCACCTGTCCACCAAGATGTAGGCTAAAGTCAAGGAAACCTTTCCACTCACATGCACTCCAACTCTTATCAAAGACACTACATACTGAGAGCCATTAGCATGCAATCTGGTTAGCAGCAACTGTATCCAAATATTTGGTCATAAATCTGACCCTCAAGGTTTCTGCCTGCAACTACACTCAAGTGCATATGGTACAGGACAGGAAAGATGTACCTGCGTATTGAACGAATGGAGCATCACATACCCTCTAAACTGCAGCGGTGGAGGCTTGCAGTAAGTGAACCATATTACAAACGTCTACTCTTAACTTGCATATCACAGAGAAACTAAAGCAATCCAATTAGCCAGTCCAGGTGTCATCAACTGGCTATCAAACCTCAAAACTTTAATCTGCAACTTTTCTGCCACTGCATGCTCTAGCAATATGAAAGAAAGAAAAGCAGAAACTCCCTGCATGCAGTAACATCAAGAGCCAAACTCCCACTGTTGAAAAGGCTGTTTTCATTATCATGGTCTCTGATGAGTGTGTTCTTTTCTGCACCATTCATATGTACAGTGACTATCAAGTGCTACACCCCCTTTAACATTTTTTCCCATTTTGTTCTCAATCTGGTAGACTTGCATGCATTTAAATGAGATATTTTCCTACTTATCAACACACCATTATCTACACCTTTCAGGAAAAAATGTTTCAGGGACAAAGCATACACGTATACAAAAAACAAAATTGAAATCTAACAACGGGATAAGTTGTTAGATTTCAACTTGGTGGCAATACTTGGTGGAAGCACCTTTGGCTGCAGTTGTAGCCGTAAGTATTTTGGGATAGGTCTCTAACAACTTTACACACCTGGATTTGTTAATATTAGACCATTCTTTTAAACAGAACTATACAAGCTCTGTCAAGCTCATGGGGAGCATTGATGAACAGCAATTTTCAAATCATGCCACAGAGTTTTGATTGGATTGAGGTTAGGGCTGTATTAGTGTATAATTTTGTCCTTCATGAGAGAAAAAGTACTGATATATAGTTATGATTTGTTTATAAGGATTGCAGGTAGTTTTGTGTCACTGAGGAAACAGTTTTTGCTTCATGTTTTACAGCCTCCTTCGGCCCCCACCTCTCCCCCCTAGTATTACAGAAAGCAGAACTTAGACTCCATTATTGTGCATAAGGTCAGTCTGCATATTTTTTTTGCTAAGAAAAGATAACAGAATGAAGAAATTGCAGGTTTGTAGGCTGTTAGCTCTCTCACTCCCTTCACTCCCTTTTGGTTAGAAGCAGCCAGCACATAGTCTGTTACAGAGTACTGCCTAAAAATAACACACACACAGTACTGCTTCAAGATGTTAGGTAGTTTCTCCCTACTAACACAAGAACTGGACCAATGGTATGCTCAAAACATCCTAACTCAAAAAACACCATATAGAGAAACACAGATTGCGAATTTGTGGTGAAAGACCTCATAAAAATTTTTTTCGAGAAAATCACTCGAACTACTGCCAACGCAGCCTTGGATTTTGTTTCCCCCAGTCACTATAGTGAAATGTGACTGTAGCAATTTTTAATCATTGGTCTCAATATTCAGGAAAGCTACACAAAGAAATCCAAACAGCGCATGGCCTGTTCCAAGGGGCATATAACCTCAGTACAGAAAACGTTTGTCAGATTCCCTACTGAGAGCTGATAGATGGCACGACCAATCTCGCACTGATAGGGATCTTCAGTCCTGACCTGTATCCAAACTGAGAACTTGCTTAACTGACTCACCATTTGGGAAAGCTGGAGACTATTTTTTTTAGGAAAAGGTGACAGCTTCCCCTAGGCTTTTGTATATAATTATACCCCATTAGTTGGGGAATTGACTTGCTTATTGTGCTGATTTATTGTATATGTTTTGTTTTATTTGTTTCAGGTGTTCTCATAAGTACTTGCTTTGTATGTATATTGTAGAGAAAATATAGTTTTTCATTGTTTCTGTCAAGACATGAGTGTTTTTATTCTCCTAGTTTGATTCTTTAGTACAGACTACAAGGCAAATACCACATACCATAGCAGAACCCACTACAGAAGCTATGACTGAGACACTTGAGGACATTTTCCTTTTATTACACAGCCACTCCAGTGTAGCCTTCGCTATGTGCTTCTAAGTTGTTGTCATGCTGAAAGGTGAACTTCAGTCCCAGATTCAGCTTTCTTGCGCAGGGCAACAGGATTTCCTCAAGGACTTTTTTTTTTTGTACTTTTCTCCATTTATTATTCCTTCTGTTCTTACTAGGGACCCTAATCCATACTGATAAGAAACATCCCCATAACATGCAGCTGATACCACCATGCTTCACAGTAGGGATGGTGTTCTCTGGGTGATGTGCCTTGTTGGGTTTGTGCCAAATGCAAGGCCTTAGTGCTACCTCTAACTGTGGATTCTTAGAGGGGCCTGCCAAGGACTGCTCATGCTTGCCTGTACCTGTGCTCATGCTGCTTTATTGGCAACCTCCCACCTGCCAAATGGGTTCCTGCCTGCCTCTGGGCTAAAACCCTTCCTACAAACTATCTCCTGGTGGTTTCTAAGGGTACTTATCAGATTACAAAGTGATCTCAAGGCATTTAAGAAAAGTTTAAAAACATGGCTTTTTAAACAGGCATTTTACAAGGAGACGGGAGAATAGAAATTATCCAGGAATAAGCAGATAAACACCGACACACAGTACTTATGACAATACAGTAGAGTAGTCTATGAACCCCACATCACAACTAGCATATTGATAACACTATGTATAATAAATTTACCCGTAAAAGTACTTTCAGTACACTCGGTCATGACCCACTTCTCTAAAAATTATTTTGTCTAATGATATATTGTAACCGAACCTTTGATGGCACCTGTTAGAATGTACTATAGTACACTTTTACTTACATTAAATATGTGCCTACATGTAAACCATTGCAATGGTATATAACTTAGCGACGGTATAGAAAAGATTTTAAATAAATAAATAAAATAAATACTGAGGCCCCACACAACCCAAGGGTCACAAAGTTCCTAAAAAATGCACCTACAAATACAAAAAAAATGCTGGGTTCATCAATTATTCAGAGCTAACAAATTAAAACATTTATTAACCGCAAAAATAGTGAATAGAAATAAGATTTAATGTGTAAACAACACAGATAATATCACAAGGATTCCAACAAGGTCCATCAATAGTCTACTCTCAAGTCTCAATCTTGTTCTTAACACCTCTAAAACAGAACTACTATTCATCTCTCCTAAGGTCAACAACCCCCTTACTCTCCATCTCTCACCATTTGTAAACCACGTGAGAGATCTAGGAGCCATGCTTGACTCCAGAATGAACCTCAAAAAATTCATTAATACCACCACCAAGAAATGCTTCCATAAGCTTCACGTCCTGAAACAAATAAAACCTCTCCTTCACTTTCAAGACTACCGGTCAGTACTACAAGCCATACTATTTTCAAAGATAGACTACTGTAACGCGCTCCTCCTTGGCCTTCCAGCCGCCTCAACGAAACCACTACAGATGCTTCAAAATGCCGCAGCAAGGATCCTTACTAACTCTCGGCACAAGGACCACATCACACCAATCCTAAAAAACCTACATTGGCTACCTATCAACCACAGAATAATGTTCAAGACCTTATCCATCATCCACAAAAACATATATCACCGATCTCTAAAACTCAAAATACCTCTCGAACTTCATGTGTCCACAAGACCGATCAGATCAGCTTACAAAGGATCGCTCCATGCCCCCCTAATAAATCCACTACTCACACTTCCATCCAGAAACGAACCTTGTCCACGGCCGGACCGTATTATTGGAATCTTCTTCCCCCGGAACTTCGACAGGAACAATGCTCGTTTTCTTTCAGAAAGAAACTAAAAACGTGGCTGTTCACCCAAGCCTTCCCTTAATGGACACCATACGAACAGCACAGCTATGCAATCCATTCTCACAGATCCCCCCCCCTCCTTCTCCCTCATTCGTGCCTGCAGCTTTATAGACCTAAAGACTAATCTATTGTCTAAGCTTGCTACATTCGTTCCTATGTTAAACTTCGTTATGTTAAACTTAGTTATTTATAACTTTTATATTAATCGTGTGCTTTTGCTCTCTACTCTCCCATTCTGTAAACCCCTTGTTCATTGTAACTTTATCTTCATAGTTAATTGGTTACCCCTTGTTTCAATGTAAACCGGTACGATAAGACACTAGTCTTGAGTATCGGTATATCAAAAGTATTTAAATAAATAAATAAATAGTTAATAAATAAATAAATAGTCAAACAACTACCACGCAAACAACTCAAACCACTCAAATCACCTCAAACAACCTCCAACAACTACCACTCAAATCCAAGCATCCAAGCATCCTCAAACAACGACTACTCTGCACTCTGCTCTCAAGCAACCTCAGACTACAAACACCCAACGCGCAACATTCAAGCAACTCCTTTATTAAGCGCAGCCATACCGCACTTCACCCTCCTTTAACTTCCCACTCTACAGTATTTGTATCTCATTTGGACCAACACTTTTATCATGATAAACTCCCACATTCCAGTGATTAAATACTCAAACTTCACCTCCAATATTAGGATAACAAGGAATATCAATCCATATTACAAAACCCTCATTCCCATAATGACGTCTCCCTTCACTCAAATTATAGGTCTTATGACGTTCTCTATCCTGCTACTGAACACACAATCGCTTCTAAAAAAGATTAATCTTTTAGACGACATACTCAACGATGAGTCACCTGACATATGCGCAATCACGGAGACCTGGATCAAAAGCACTGACGTCGCCGTAATAAATCAACTTCCCTCAGATGTATATGATTTGTTCTCCATTCCGAGACCTAAAAAGAAAGGAGGGGGACTTCTCCTGGCAGCTAAAAAGAAGTTCAACCTCTCCCTACAACACACCTCCCCGCCCTCATAAGATAGAAATTGGTCTCTTCAAATCCAAAAGCCTGCAAATTTGCTTAATATATGCTCCACCCGGCATACTGGAAAAGAATCCATCAACACTTACGGAATACATTACAAAACACATTGACATCAACATGCCAGCCATCATACTTGGAGATCTCAACCTCCATTTTGACCGGTCCCCCCTCACACCGGCATGTGATGCCACACTCGCAACCCTTAACGCAATTGGATTTAAACAAATTGTCTCAGGCCCAACACACAAGGCTGGCCATACACTGGACGTTATTTTTACGAACTCTCTCATACAACCTGACCACCCCCAATGCACACCTATACCATGGTCAGACCACTACCGAGTAGACACGCACTGCTCCATTAACTGCAACCCCCAAGCAACACACTCAAAGAAAAGAACCATCGAATTCAGAAAAAAATGCCGAATAGATGATATTATCGAAGCTATAACAGAAGATCTCCATAAATTAGACCTCTCTGATGCCAATACTGCTTGTACCTCTTGGCATCAACTCACCAGCAGCATATCTAATCGACTCTGCCCACTACTAACGAAAGAAATCAGCACTGATAAAAAAGATAAAAAACCATGGTACAACACAGATCTTAGAATTATGAAGCGCGAACTCCGTAAATTGGAAAAGAGTTGGCGTAGAAATCAAGATCAAACACATCTACAGAAATTCAAATCCCTACTCCATAAATATCATAAAACAACAGATGAAGCTAAGAAAAACTACTACACAACAAAAATTCATCAGTACCAGTTCAACCCCCGTGCTTTATTCCAATATATTGCTAACATTATTACCCCACCATCAAACAGCAAACCAGAAAACGACGATAAAAACAAATGTGAGAAGCTAGCCACCTATTTTTACGACAAGGTTTCTAATATTATGGCGCGCTTTACCTCACATTCTCCACCTGTTTCCCTTCCACCCACAAGCACCATGATCACCTCACCCTCACTCACTAATTTTGAAAACACGACTGCTTCAGAAATTGAAGGAATTCTAAAAAAGATAAAACCTGCATTGCACCCTATGGATATCATGCCTACAAAAACACTCCTCTCCATCCCTACTAGGATTGCACCTCCCATCTCTAACATCATCAACAAATCTATATCGACTGGTGTTTTTCCTACGCAACTCAAGCATGCAATTATAAAGCCGACTCTCAAAAAACCAGACCTGGATCCATCTGAACCGGCCAATTATCGTCCTGTCTCGAACCTCCCATTCTTGTCAAAAATCATAGAAAAAGTAATCAACAAACAACTCACTGACTATCTAGACGATAACCGATTACTATTCCTGTCACAATATGGTTTCCGTAAGAACCATAGTACTGAAACGCTGCTAGTATCCCTATCAGACTTTATTCTAAAAACACTTGATTCTGGTCATTCATACATTCTTGCCCTTCTTGATATTTCTTCGGCATTTGACACAGTCAATCATAATATCCTTCTAGCCCTCCTCTCTCAAATCGGCATCACTGGCACTGCATTATACTGGATCCAATCTTTCCTGAAAGACAGGACATACAGTGTCAAGTTGGGATCCCAAATATCTAAACCAAGAAATCTGCTACAAGGCGTACCACAAGGC
This sequence comes from Rhinatrema bivittatum, assembly GCF_901001135.1. Lineage (NCBI taxonomy): Eukaryota > Metazoa > Chordata > Amphibia > Gymnophiona > Rhinatrematidae > Rhinatrema > Rhinatrema bivittatum. The sequence continues at coordinate 19,053,810 of NC_042618.1, read as the reverse complement.
TCTTCGCTATCATCAACCTTGTTTAACATTTACTTAGCTCCTCTCTGTCGACTCCTAGCAAAACTGAATCTCCGTCACTTCTTATATGCTGATGATGTACAGATTCTCATCCCTATTAATGATTCCCTCTCTAATGCTCTGAAAACCTGGGAATCAGCCCTGGATGAAATAAAAAAGCTTCTCACAGAAAACTTCCTAGCTATAAACACTTCCAAAACGGAACTCATCCTCATCACGCCACACAATACCATCTCCTCCAACACATCCCATCTTTCAACTTCAGTTCTTCCCCAACTACAGCAAGTCCGCAGTCTTGGCGTCATAATTGACAATCATTTTACTTTAAAGAAATTCATCTCGGCCACAATAAAAAATGTTTTTTTCAAACTTCACACGCTAAAAAGAATTAAACCATTGCTTCATCCACAAGATTTCCGGACGGTATTGCAAGCTACCATACTACCAAAAATTGACTACTGCAATGCATTACTCTTGGGTCTCCCTAAAAACGCAATTCAACCTTTGCAGATGTTACAGAATGCAGCAGCTCGACTAATCACCAATACCCGCCACCATGATCACATTACACCAGCTCTCATGTTCTTGCATTGGTTCCAGTAGCATCTAGAATTATTTTTAAAGTTCTCTTCCTGATTCATAAGTCGGTCTATAACCAAGAGATGCAATGGTTCTCGGAGCAGTTTGTTTTCCATACCTCTAAGAGACCAATAAGAAATATCCATCAAGCTAAATTTGCAGCTGCGCCTATTAAACATATCAAACACGTGACAACAAGAGACTGCGCTTTCTCCATAGCGGGAATCAACCTATGGAACAAGATGCCCACTGACTTGCGTCTGGAACCCTGCCATGAGAAATTCAAAAAAGGCCTCAAAACGTGGTTATTTGAACTAGCTTTCACACAATGATACCCAATTAAACTGAAATGTCACACATTGATACCCAATTAAACTGAAATACCATTCAATTTGCAACCCCCATTTATCCCATGCTCCTTGTCCCTCCTACCCACTGTCCCTCCCAAAATCTTCACCTCCCATTTGCCCACACCATCCCCGATTATGATATTTTAATTGATTTTATATAATAGAATTATCCATTGATCAATTTAGAATTTGTATTCCCACTCAGCACCGTTATCGTAAATATTTTTAGTTACTTCAATTTCATTATTGTATGTTAAACTCTAATGGATGGTCCACGGTCTGTACAGACTGTTTCTCCGTCAATCCTGTTATTTGTAATTAATTTCTAATTCTAGTTAATAATGTCATTTGTAAAGCCTGTTGCTAAGTTATTGTTAAATGTAAACCGCGGTGATGTATATCCTTACGTACTGCGGTATATAAAAATCTCTAAATAAATAAATAAAATAAATAATGCGAACTAGACAAGTTTCACTGTACATAGGCTGTGCCTGGGGCGTTTCAGGTCAGGCTGGCATCACAAGGATGTGTAGAGCTGGGACAAGGCTTTGATACAGATCTGGTTCCTCTGTACTCCCATCCAAGACTGGAGAGTCTAGAAATTTCAGGGCAAGTTCTCTGTGGATTCTGTCTTACAGGAAATGAACTCTCTCTGAGGAAAACACAAATTCCAGGGTAAAACAATGACTCACATAAAAAGCCCTGTTTTGCCATTGTAATATTTTGCATTCATACCAAGAAGTTATGTTTTAGTTTTATCAGACCATAAAACCTTTTGCCACACAGCTGAAGTATCACCTGAATGTTCCTTTGCATACTTCCAAACAAGGTGAGCTTTTGAGTAAGCCTTCCTTCTCACCTCCCTACTATATAAACCAGATCTGGGGAGTGTTTGGGATATTATCGCCATGGGCACGAATTGTCCAGTCCTGTAGCTCTGTCAGTGTTACCAGTGGCCTCTTGGTCGCCTCCCTGATCAGTCTCCTTGCTTTGTCATCCAGTTTGGAGGCCTGGCCTGCTCTGCCATACACCTTCCACTTCTTAATAATCCTCTTGACTGTGCTCTGAGAGATATTCAAAGACTTGGTAATTCTTTTATACCCATCTCCAGATCTCTGCCTTTCCACAACTTTGTCCTGGAGTTCATTTGACAGTTCTTTGGTGCTCTTGGTTAGATCTTTGCTTTGACATGCAACAGGAACTGCTGAATGTATCCCGTCGTCATGTGAATCAGTGTAATTTAACAAAAGCTTCTGAAGTACAAGGGGGTGGACACTTATCCAGCCAAGTTATTCCATCATGTTTTTACTTCTACTTCATTTTCTAAGAAATTCTGGAATATATTTTTCACTTTGCTGTTGTCAAGCAGGATGTGTGGATTTATTGAAAAACAAACAAACACTTGTTTAATACATTTTACTTCCAGGCTATAAGGCAGCACATTTTGGAGGGGGGTGTAGACTTTCTATAGCTGCTGTATATTATAATATTGCTGTAAGTTACACATTGCATCACAATGGCTGAATCCTTCATCATTTGCTGAAGAAAACATGTAGGGAAGGCATGCAGAAATATGACTTTAGGAATGCTTGCCAACAGATTTCTAGAAAGTGGGTGTGAGGAGAGGAGTATAAGTGGTGTATGTGGCGGGGATATCTGTGTGGATGGGGTGGAGGTATGTGTTCAGGGAAGTGAGGGGGTATAGGTTTGTGTAGTGTGTATGTAGATGAGGTTTGTGGATGAGGTGGAAGTGTTTTTTTGGGGAAGTGACAGGGTATAGGGTTGTGTACTGTGTGCAGATGTGGGGAGGTGCCTGGGGGAGCGTGATTGTGTGTGTGTGTGTGTGTGTATATATGTGTGTGTTTTTAAATGGATAGATGGTTGGGTGAATGGATGGAATTGAATGTATGAGAGTTGTGGGGTGTGCTTGTTTGGGGCGTATGGCTATGTGTAGGTAGATGTGGTGAGGAAGTATGTGTGGTTGAGGGTGCTTGTATGTAAGTTGGATGTGTGTGGAGGGGTTTTATGCACGATGGTATCGGGAATATGGGTGTGTGTGTGTTATATATATGTGGAGGGAATGGATGTGTGTGTTCAGGTAGGTTTGTGTATGGGGATAATGTGTGGCAGGTCTGTGTGTGTGAGAGGAAATAGAGGGTGTGGGGTTTTTTAGGTATGGTTGTGTGTGTGTGTGTGTGTAAGGGGGTAATGATGGGACAAATGTGTGTGTGTGGGGGGGTGAATTTAGAAGCTGTGTTACTTATTTTCCCTGTCTGGGGGTGTAGTGTGTGTGGGGGTGCAGTGGGGTCTAGGGAGGGGGATGGTGTGTGCATCTGTCATTTGAAAGTGCCTTTTTGTGCCAACCTGTGCCAGTTGTTTGTTATTTACCCAGTCTCTGTCTCTTTGTGGTAAGGAGCTGGTACAGTAGGTTGCTAGGGAGGTGGGTGCAGAGGGCATTTGCAATCAAGCGCTGGTCACCATTCTAACTGTTCAAACAGCTTCTATTTCAATTTCCCATAGAAAGCGAGATATTTTTGGAGACTTAGGCCTGGATTCTCTAAGGTCTGCGACCTTAGAGAATCCGGCGGTAGCGGGGGGTGGGCCTGCGAAAGCCGGCAGCCATCGCACTACTGCGATGCGCTGGCTGCCGGCTTTCACACCAAATAACTACACCATAAAAGGTGTGGTTATTTGGCGTGAAACTGGTGGCGATAAGGGTCCTTACCTTTCGCCGCCAGCGATGTGTCTGTAGTGTTGGCCCCGGTGCCGCCCCGACTCCTCCTCTTCCAGGGCTGACTCCGCCCCCATTTAAGTGATCGCACGCGAAAATTGACTTTTTGCTTGTGATCGCTTTTGAAAATGACCCCCTTAGTTCTCTGAATAGACTGATCTGATGACGTCCCTGTTTTTTTAATTCACATTTTCTATCTGTTTGCCAAATTTGGTGAATTTCTATCCTTTTCTTGAGAACTGTATCTACAGCTGGACAGACAGACAGGGATCTCTTTTACATAATTCTTGCCCCCATTCTGTATTTGGAAAGCATAAAAAGAGGGTTGGAATATTAAGACATGGAGAGCGCTCACTGGCAAACGGTTTTCTAAAATCCACCCTTAGGCGTAAGGGGTGAGGCCTGAGGAGAAAAGGCTCCCTGCTAAGAAGCAGGCCATATCTAGTCTTAAAATCAGATTTCAAGGGGTTGGGTAGTTTTATTTTTTATTTATGGATTTTCGAAATACATTTCAAGAAATCACTTGAAATTGCAAACAAAGAGACATAAAGGAAATACAAAATTGACGAGGAAAAACTATAAAAGAAAAAAAACATAAAAATAAAAATAATAATATCTCTTACAATCTTAAATCCTCTATCACAGGATCCAAGTTTCACTACCACAGGAAAAATTCTTCCAATCTTACAGGGAAAGAACTAGCATACACGGGGAGCGAAATCAATGTAAACAGCCCAATGCCAGAAGCTTACGCTCTGTCGGGAACAATAGGAGAAGAGCTTAAGGCAGCTGATTCTTTATCACTCAAGAAAGAGGAAAGTTGTAATGGTAGGAGAAAGAGATATGTAACATTCCGGTATTTATACATTTGCAGGGAAAAAACACCCAACTCTAATACGCGGAGCCTTAACAATTGAAAATGCCTCCTCTTTCTGTCTGTTTAGCCATATCTGGATAGACACAAACTTTAAGATCCATAAAAGTCTCCACATGATGACGAAAGAACCTCCTTAATATCCATTCTCAACAGTTGTAAGAACCGGGATTCCCCCTTTTTAAGCGGTGGGATATAATACACTCTTGAGGCAAGAGGCAGTGCTTGCTCAGGGATTGTAAGACCCTCACTCAAAATATCTCTTCCGCACATCTTTAGGGGTCATTGAAGGATCTCTTGGAAAGTTAATGAGACAGAGGCTCCTCACCCACACTTGATTCTCCAGTTGTTCTAGTCTATTGGAAATAAACAGGTTTTCCTTAATCATATTTTGTTGAATATCTGATATGAGGGGTTATGGAGTTGAAGGTTTTGACCGCTGCTTCTAGTTAGGCACTGTCGTCACGATGAATGTCAGTAAATTGGGGGCGGTGGTGTGAGGGGGTTCAGCTTCAGAAACCTGGGATAGCGCCAGCCTGCTGCCTCTGACGCACGGACCACCTCTGCCCTGCGGGGACATCTGAAGAATGACCGAGATGGGGTAAAGTCATAATGGGGCCACGCTTCCTAATTGTTACATTTCAAAGAAATGCCTAAAAAAGATAGAAAATGATGTTGGCTTGAGGCAAAGGAAAGCAGGAATATGATCGGCAGAGGGAAAAAAAGAAAGCTAAGAGACAAAAGGCTGGCTCAGGATCTTACTGCTGCTTTGAATCTTGTTGTCAGGGAGTCGCCCTGCGAGTGCATCCGTTGTGTGAAGACTGAGTTAGCCTTGTTGATATTCTATATCTGGATTTTCAAATCCCATAAGAGATCTCCCATATGAGTTCGGGCTCTTAAGCTGGGAAAAGAGATGACAGAGAGGATAGGATAGAGGTTTATAAAATCATAAGCACTTTGGAGCAAGTTAATAGGGAACAGTTATTTAGCTGTTCAGATACTGCTGAGACTAGGGGGCCACTCCATGAAAAATCTGTAAGCAGATTTAAAACAAAATTTAAGAGAGGTTTGTTTGTTTTTTTTTTTCAGTCAATGCACAATAATTAAGAAGGATGTGATCAAGGCTGGTAATGTAGCTGGATTTAAAATAAAAAATATGGACAAGTTTCTGGAGAACAGGTCCATGAGCAGTTACTAGCCAGAAAGGCTTGAGGATCAGTCCCGTATAATATTCTGGGGCTGAGCAGCATGAGCTGGATCCTGTCGGACTCAGAATGGCAACTGTCAGACAGGATTTTGGACTCAGTGGACCAGAGCATGGTATTGTCACTTGGGCAAGCATATTTAATAAATACATAATTGCAAAAATGTAGTTATTTTAAGAAAAAGAGAACCTGAAAAAAGTATTGCAAGAGCAAAATGCAAATCAGACTTCACTAGGCAGACTTTTTGCTATTTTATTTACTTATTTATTTAACGTGTTTTGTATACTGTCATTCGGTTTCGCCATTAGTGCTCGTGAAATAAACTTATTTATTTATTTATAACTTTTTTTAATACCGAAGTTCAGGTAACAATTACTTATCACTCCGGTTTACATTATAACAAGTAGAAAACAATGACAACATATGTCTTACAATGAACAAGGGAGTGAACAACTTGGATAATATAACATAACATAACTAGGAACAGTAGCAGTATGCACTATTAGAGCGAGACTAGCGCATGGGGAGGGAGGTTTGCTAATGGGGGGGGGAGGGGGAAGGAAGGTTGTTCGTGGAGGGGGGGAGGAGGGAGAAATTTCTTATTGATGAGTAAAAACATGAACATAGGTTCTGGACATCAACAGTATGAAAACAGCCTATGGGAGCTGTGGAAGACTAAGTAAGTTAAGGGAATGCTTGACCGAATAAACTTGGTTGCAAAGACTGGACAGACTTCACTATCCCCGGTCTAGCTTTTCAGAAAGTCTTCACTCCTCACGTTACTGAACCAAGGGACAAGTGGTGGCTCATTTGAGTAAAATGCAACAAAGCTGTTTAAAATAGCGGGGGCGGTGGAGTCTTCAGCATATCGAGACGTCACCGCTGGTCATTTTGGGTCTCGTTCCTAGGCTTCTCTATTTGCTTGAATGTATTGCAGCTTTTACGTTTTGACACTTGGAATAAAAGGCAGGCACCTACTGAAAGAAAAGAAATTGCTGAAGTCCACTCCTCAGCTCTTCATACTTTGTCCCTAAATAAATATATTCAGGCATGCCTTACACAAAAGCCATGCACGCACCGGTGTCATAAAACAGTGGGTGATTCTCCTCCCTCTCTCATAGCCTCTGACCTTGATGGCGTCATGAAGGATTTGCCTGAACGTTCAGGATGTCAGGAGAGAAGCTGGTATTGCCCCTTACATTTGTTATGGAATGGCTTTCTTTTTGGGCAAATGTTTTAAAACTCCACTTGGTTTTTCTTTGTTTTAAACTTGGACTCTAATAAAAAAAAAAAAAAAGTGGCGTACTGTCAGATTCTACGAAATGGGATGGATAATCACGGACTGTTTTATGTGTAAAGTGTGTTTAATATATTGAAAAGCTGTGAGACCCATCGCTAGATTACTGTGCTACTATCGGGCCAATACAGAAAAAAGTGCGGGAGAGTAGGCGAGCGCCCGCTCTCCCGACACGCGCACAGGCCACTCTCCTGGACGCACGATTTAGTATCGGCCCCCATGCAAATGAGGGCCCGCGGTAAAAAGAGGCACTAGGTACACCAGCGCGTCCCTAGAGCCTCCTTTTTGACAGGAGTGGCAGCTGTCAGCGGGTTTGACAGCCGACGCTCAATTTTGCCGGCGTCGGTTCTTGAATCCACTGACAGCTACAGATTCAGAAAACGGACGCCGGCATAATTGAGCGTCCCGTCTTCTGACCCGCGGGCCGCTGGCCGATTTAATTTTTTTTTTTTTTTTTTTAATTTTGGGGCCTCCAACTTAATATCGCCATGATATTAAGTCAGTGGGGCGCACTGTACTGTATCGGCCCATATGTAAGTATCATGCCTTCATACCCATGATGTGGGTCGGCACAGAAGTGTCACACATTTGCTTAGATTATCTTCAATATATCCTGAGAAATGGAATAAGAAAGGGGATGCTGAATACTTCTCTGCTTTAACGGACAGCCACACAGACCCTTCCCCGCCACGTTGGAAACGGGATACTGGGCTGGATGGACTTTTGGGCTGACCCAGTATGGCGAGCCTTATGTTCTTAAGACCCGTGCACCTGTCAACCACAGCCTTTGCCAAGTCCGACTTCCAGTGCTGCCCTGGAGAACCGTCGGATCGTCACAGAAAACAGGAAGTCCATAAGCAATGTTAGAAACCTGTGTTAGCTCCTTTTCAAATACTCTAGTCTAGACCCCTCCCCCCCTTTTTTTTTTCTTTTGGAACAGGAAATGCCTTTTTAAAGAGGCACCAGGTGACTCTGTTTCCTTCAGGTCGAAGTGGTCCACCCAGGTGGTGAAATGCAGAGCTACACGCCCTGAAAAAAGTTCAGCGACCTCTGAGAGCTGCGCAGGAGCGTGGGACTCTGGCAGGTCCACGGGGTCTTGGATGCTGTGCATCTCCTGAGTGCATTCAATTCCATGTTTCAATGCCATGCACCCACAGATAGCAATGTCACCCTCACTAGCATTTCTGAGTCAGTGAGGCTGAAACGCTTTTTTTTTTTTTAAGTAATAAGGATTTTCTTTTTTTCCCCGTGTTAGTGGCCACACATCATTCCATCAAGCTCGCACGTACTCATCCCCAGACCCAGGCTAGAAGGAGGGGACATTGTATCCCCTTCCTCACTCCCCCCCCATTAGTTTAGCCCTTTCAGAAATTCATTTAGCACAACAGTTTTACAGTTGCAGCATGCGCCGGAGAAAGACGATGCATGCGAGTCGACCTTTATGCAGACACAGCCACAAAATGTGTTCATTTGATTTCTATCCTGCCTCTCCGGCACTTCAAAACGGCTCACTTTCAGGTACTGTAGGCATTTCCCTGTCCCCAGAGGGTCCCAATGGAAGAAACCCTTCGCTGGAGGTTTGCCAGCTCTCTAGTTTTATAACGATGCTAGCAAAAGGTGCCTTGTCGAGAACAAGAGGGGATAAAAAGGGCATTTGCAGAAGACGGGCAGTCACTCCCCTGACTCCACCCCTTTTTTCTGAGTGGCGGGTTGTGCGCTGCTCCACGGCGCACGCGCTCACTGCCGCGGTCTCACGTGCACTTGGGGCCTGTGCAAAGAGCGGGCAGTGTCCACAGTCTCACGTTAGGAGTTGTAAAGACGCATGGACAGCTCTGGCTTTGTCTCCCACTGAGAAAATAATTGTAAATATATTCTGTGTGCAGTTAAAGGGGCAATTTTTCATCAGATGCCAAGAGTAGACACTAAGAAAAGAAAACCGACTATTAAATCTCCCCCCCCCCCCCCCCCAAAAAAAAAACCAACAAACCAACCCAGCACCAAGATGGTTGTAGGAGCACGATACACAGAGTGAGCAACGCACAAATGTAGCAGGTTACAGAGAATGAAGACCAAATGCTTTCTTAGAAATAAGACCAGTGAGCCTAACTTCAGTGCCGGGAAAAATAGTGGAAACTATCCTCAAGATCAAAATTGTAGAGCATATAGAAAGACATGATTTAATGGGACACAGTCAACATGGATTTACCCAAGGGAAGTCTTGCCTAACAAACCTGCTTCATTTTTTTGAAGGGGTTAATAAACATGTGGATAAAGGTGAACCGGTAGATGTAGTGTATTTGGATTTTCAGAAGGCGTTTGACAAAGTCCCTCATGAGAGGCTTCTACGAAAACTAAAAAGTCATGGGATAGGAGGCGATGTCCTTTCGTGGATTACAAACTGGTTAAAAGACAGGAAACAGAGAGTAGGACTAAATGGTCAATTTTCTCAGTGGAAAAGGGTAAACAGTGGAGTGCCTCAGGGATCTGTACTTGGACCGGTGCTTTTCAATATATATATCAATGATCTGGAAAGGAATACAATGAGTGACGTTATCAAATTTGCAGATGATACAAAATTATTCAGAGTAGTTAAATCACAAGCAGACTGTGATACATTACAGGAGGACCTTGCAAGACTGGAAGATTGGGCATCCAAATGGCAGATGAAATTTAATGTGGACAAGTGCAAGGTGTTGCATATAGGGAAAAATAACCCTAGCTGTAGTTACACGATGTTAGGTTCCATATTAGGAACTACCACCCAAGAAAGAGATCTAGGCGTCATAGTAGATAATACATTGAAATCGTCAGCTCAGTGTGCTGCAGCAGTCAAAAAAGCAAATAAAATGTTAGGAATTATTAGGAAGGGAATGGTTAATAAAACGGAAAATGTCATAATGCCTCTATATCGCTCCATGGTGAGATCACACCTTGAATACTGTGTACAATTCTGGTCGCCGTATCTCAAAAAAGATATAGTTGCAATGGAGAAGGTACAGAGAAGGGCAACCAAAATGATAAAGGGGATGGAACAGCTCCCCTATGAGGAAAGGCTGAAGAGGTTAGGGCTGTTCAGCTTGGAGAAGAGACGGCTGAGGGGGGATATCATAGAGGTCTTTAAGATCATGAGAGGTCTTGAACGAGTAGATGTGACTCGGTTATTTACACTTTCGAATAATAGAAGGACTAGGGGGCATTCCATGAAGTTAGCAAGTAGCACATTTAAGACTAATCGGAGAAAATTCTTTTTCACTCAACGCACAATAAATCTCTGGAATTTGTTGCCAGAGGATGTGGTTAGTGCAGTTAGTGTAGCTGGGTTCAAAAAAGGTTTGGATAAGTTCTTGGAAGAGAAGTCCATTAACTGCTATTAATCAAGTTTACTTAGGGAATAGTCACTGCTATTAATTGCATCAGTAGCATGGGATCTTCTAGGTGTTTGGGTAATTGCCAGGTTCTTGTGGCCTGGTTTGGCCTCTGTTGGAAACAGGATGCTGGGCTTGATGGACCCTTGGTTTGACCCAGCATGGCAATTTCTTATGTTCTTATGTTCTTAAGGTATCATAGTAGAAATGGCTTTATGGCTTTTATGTGGTAAAAGGCTGTCACTCTACGTGAGCATTGTACTTAAACAAATAGATTTATGAGGAGGAATCTTTGTCAAAGCAGTACCTCAACCCTAGTGTAAGGACGTGTACGCACATGGATGAACTCCCCGCAGCCTTCCCCCACCCCAGGAATGCTCCTGTCCTCAGCCGCAGAAGGTATGCACTGATGTGGCTAGACAAAGGTGTCCTGAGCCAGCGTGTGTTTCTCTGAGTGGGTAAGCTGGGCAGTGAGCCAAACACCGTCTCACACTTAGAAACACATTTCTACCTTTGTGAAACCTGCAGACAATCGCCATCTTTGCAGCCCATATCTCAAATCTTTCGAGATATGCGCACTACGGGAGATACGCGCATATCTGGGCAGCTTTTACAATCTATTTGGTGCACGCGAGCCCGAATTTTTCGTGCATCCCCAAATTAATGTACGCACAGGACTTTCAAAATTCACCTTTAAGGAAACAAAATTGACCATTAAATGTCCTGAAAAGGCAGTGCAAATAATGTTTTTTTGGAGTGTGACTGACAAAATGACCAGCACATTCATGTAGGGAGACAGCTGAATGAAAAGTTAAAATATTGTATTCCCATAAGAGAAACTGTAGTCTTTGTAGGTTATGGTACCTTTTTAAAGGACCAATGAAAAAGATGTTTTAGTATATGGACTTTCAAGATCAGGTTCAGATTGGGACCTGTGAGGCCTCAAAAGCTCATCTATTACCTCTTCTTGGATGATCTTTTTCACAACCTACAGAGATTCCAGTTTCCTTGTGAATCAATACAACTACTGGAACTCTACTGTAAGTGAAAAGAGAGATTTAATTAAACCTTGGTATATCACATCTCGGCCTTTTGGCTAAGATCAACTAAAGGTCTGAGTCATGTGTCTAGGTGAGTCTAGACTTTTGCTTTTCTGATTTCTTTCTTTGTCTCCCTCAGTTTCACCAGGTATGGTCTGGGGAAACAAATAAGCAAGAGCGTAACTTGCTGATGTGGTGGTTACTGCCCTTAACCAATAAGCCTGATACGTTGATGCAACTCCAACATTGCTGTTTCAACGGCAAGGGGTAATGGGGAATTGGAATCAAAGAGCAACGAACGAGGGCCCTGACTTTTACGGTCTGGGAAATTGATAAGCATGGGGGTAATCTGCACAGTGCAGCAGATACTACCGTAAGCTTGTTGGGCAGACTGGATGGACTATTTGGGCCTTTTCTACCATCATTTCTATGTTTCGTGAATACTGTTATTTTTTACTGGATTTTTTCAGCCATCTCCTTTGAGAACTAGATACTTTCTTTCTCCTTTTACTTTTCTTTACTTTTCTAACATATAGATTTGTTGCCTTTGTAATAGATTCTTTTAATTTGGCCCACTGTGGTTCCACTTCACCCATTTTCTCACAGTCTTCTAGTTCTTCCTCCAAGAACATCCCCATTTTGACAAAGTAGGTATTTCAGGAATTCAACATTCGCATCTTCATTTGACTTTTCTGTATCTTATTTGCGATACAAGCCAGTGAATCTGACTTCAGTGCCGGGAAAAATAATGGAAATTATTCTCAAGATCAAAATTGTAGAGCATATAGAAAGACATGGTTTAATGGAATACAGTCAACATGAATTTACCCAAGGGAAGTCCTGCCTAACATATCTGCTACATTTTTTTGAAGGGGTTAATAAACATGTGGATAAAAGTGAACCGGAAGATGCAGTGTATTTGGATTTTCAGAAGGCATTTGACAAAGTCCCTCATGAGAGGCTCTAAGAAATTTAAAAAGTCATGGGATAGGAGGCGATGTCCTTTCTGTTATGGTTATGAGGAGCCCCGTGAGGAACCGCAATACCAGGCTAGACTCTATACACGCAAACACAGAGAAGTTGTATTTATTGTACAGCTCGATGGTACTGTCCGGGAGTGAACAGCAGAGGAGAATAGCAACAGCAGTTGTAGGCCAGAGGTCCTCAGCAGAAGCTGAAGCTGTAGGTGAGATAGACTGAAAGGGTTAGTACTCACTGAGGCAGAAAGCTGTATTGTTGGAATTCCTGGCAGGCAGAAGTTGTTCAGTGGCAGGCACCAGATTAGGGAGAGCAGGCCCTCGAGGAGCGAGTACCTGGTGTCCCAAGATAGGTACCTGAAACAAAGCAGAAGGACCCCCCCGAGGAGTGGGTACCCAGGTTTAGAACAGAATTACCACGAAGGGCAGAGAGAGCTTCCTGCGGCAGCTAGGAAGTGGCAGAGCAGCTTAGACCGGAGCTAATTCAATCCTTGCTAACTCACAGGCCGATACAGTAAGGAGCGGTAGGAAGAGCTGCGTTAGTGCCGGGCGCACCCGCGTTTGCCGAACGCACAGTCCAGCTCACCTACCGCTCGATACTGTATGTAAATAGCTTGCAAATGCAAGCTGCGTCCAAGAAGCGTCCGTGAAGCATTAGGCCCGCGCAACCCATTTTACTGTATAGAGCGCCTACACAGTAACCTGGGTGCGCGGGCCTAACGCTTCACGGACACGCTGGTACCTGTCATTTCAAATGACATTTGAAATGACAGGTACCAGGAAGTGGATGGTTCTCCTACGCTCGGGATTGCCAATCCTCTCTCCCCTCCTCCCGAAGCAAGGCGCAGGGAGGGGGGGGAGAGATGACTGGTGAAACGACATGTAAAGTGTAAAGCAATGAAGCGACTTACTTTTCTTGCAGCCCTCCTCCGGAGACGGACCGCGGCTCCCCTGTCTCCCAGGGGGCAGCCGGCGGCGAAAGCGGCCCCGCCGGCGAAAAGTCGAAAAAGCGAAAAAAAAAAAAATCAACGAGTCTCCAGCGATCACGGATCCTCAGGAGACAGACCGCGGCTCCCCTGTCTCCTGGAGGCAGCTGCCGGCGAAGATGGATGCCTGCACAGGCGAAAGCGGCCCCTGTGCATGCAATTTGGCCGCACAAGACGTGACGTCACACGCCGTGACGCCAAACGTCATGACATCACGCCTTGACGTCACGCACAGGGGCCGCTTTCGCCCGTGCAGGCATCCATCTTCGCCGGCAGCTGCCTCCGGGAGGCAGGGGAGCCGCAGTCCGTCTCCTGAGGATCCGTGATCGCTGGAGACTCGTTGATTTTTTTTTTTTCGCTTTTTCGCCGGCGGGGCCGCTTTCGCCACCGGCTGCCCCCCGGGAGGCAGGGGAGCCGCGGTCCGTCTCCGGAGGAGGGCTGCAAGAAAAGTAAGTCTCCGGAGGATCCGTGATCGCTGGAGACTCGATTTTTTTTTTTCGCTTTTTCCGCTTTCGTTGCTTCGGGGGGAGGGGGGAGAGGACTGGGGCTGCCCCGGAGACCAGCACCCATGGACGCGGCCAGGGCAGGTGAGCGGGGGCTGGGGGAAAGTTTGCCGCCTACCCTTACCCCTGCCTCTAACGCAGGGGTAAGGGTAGGCGGTAGGTTAGCAGGTTAAACGCGCGGCAAAACGGCAGGGTAAAAAAGCGATAGTCGGGGCGCGCGTTACTGTATGGGAGGGAATAGCTAATTCGATCGTTTACATCTAATATACATGCCGCGTGCGGAAGGGGTTACCTGGTGATTTAAAGAGGCGGTAAGAATGGGTTAAAGGGGACAGTGTATCGCGGGGTTGGACTAACGTGGCCGAAAAGTGAGTAGAAAGCGGGTTAGGAGCAGGGTAACCGCGGCCGCACTTTACTGTATTGACCTGTCAGTTTGTTAGCAAATGAAGGGCAGGCTAAATACCAGGATGTGCTCTCATCACACGGAGGGGACGCCTCCGAGGTTCCCGCCATGACGTGGATAAAGATGTGGGTGGCATGCGCGTGCACACCCTAGGAGGTCCTCAGGAAATACATGGCGAGCACTGTCGCTTTCTCCGGGGATGCCGGAGAAAGCGGCATGAAGACGCGGCAGCAGACATCTTCCCAAGGCTTAAGAAGAGAGAAGGAAGAAAGGTGAGGTACAAAGGTCGAAGCCGTCTGAGACCGACGGACGCAACACTTTCGTGGATTACAAACTGGTTAAAAGACAGGAAACAGAGAGTAGGATTAAATGGTCAATTTTCTCAGTGGAAAAGGGTAAACAGTGGAGTGCCTCAGGGATCTGTACTTGGACCAGTGCATTTCAATATATTTATAAATGATCTGGAAAGGAATACGATGAGTGAGGTGATCAAATATGAAAATGATACAAAATTATTCAGAGTAATTAAATCACATGTGAGTTGTGATAAATTGGAGGAGGACCTTGCGAGACTGGAAGATTGGGCATTCAAATGGAAGATGAAATGTAATGTGGACAAGTGAACATAAGGAAAAATAATCCATGCAGAAGTTACACAATGTTAGCTTCCATATTAGGAGCTACCACCCAGGAAAGAGATCTAGGCATTATAGTGGATAATACTTTGTAATTGTTGGCTCAGTGTGCTGCAGCAGTCAAAAAAGCAAACAGAATGTTAGGAATTATTAAGAAGGGAATGGTTAACAAAACGGAAAATGTCATAATGCCTTTTTATCACTTCATGGTGATACCACATCTTGAATACTGTGTGCAATTCTGGTTGTCGCATCTCAAAAAAGATCTAGTTGCAATGGAGAAGGTATAAAGAAGGATGACTAAAATGATAAAGGAGATGGAACTGCTCCCCTATGAGGAAAGGCTGAAAAGGTTAGGGCTGTTTAGCTTGGAGAAGAGAAGGCTGAGGGAGGATATGATAGAGGTCTTTAAGATCATGAGAGGTCTTGAACGAGTAGATGTAAATCGGTTATTTACACTTTTGGATAATAGAAGGACTAGGGGGCACTCCATGAAGTTAGCAAGTAGAACATTTAAGACTAATTGGAGAAAATTCTTTTTCACTCAATGCACAATTAAGCTCTGGAATTTGTTGCCAGAGGATGTGTTTAGTGCAGTTAGTGTAGCTGGGTTTAAAAAAGGTTTGGATATGGGACAATATCGGTACCTTCAAGGAAAACCAAACGGTTGGGATATCTGATTGTTTTGATGTGATAAATTGTAGGATCTATTCTGCTTATTAATGTTTAATTCAGTAATAGCCTCAATCATTATATTGATGTTCTATTGACTTCAAAGTTCATATTTTGTTGTTATTATCAACATTATTATGTTTTATTAGACTGTTTAATAAAACTTTAAATAATAATAAAAAAAAAAAAGGTTTGGATAAGTTCTTGGAGGAGAAGTCCATTAACTGCTATTAATCAAGTTGACCTAGGGAATGGCCTCTGCTACTACTGGCATCAGTAGCATGGGATCTTCATTTTCCCTATTTGTGAGCACTAAGTCGAGTATCACACCCTCCCTCGTGGGTTCCATTACCATTTGTTTGAGCAGAGCCCCTTGAGGACATCCACTATCGCTCTACTTCTTGTAGATTCTGCAGAAAGGATACTCCAATCCACATCTGGCAGTTTAAAATTTCCAGCAAGCAACACTCTGCCCTTTTTTTCTATTTTTTGGATGTCTTTGATTAGAGCTCTGTCCATAAGAACATAAGAAATTGCCATGCTGGGTCAGACCAAGGGTCCATCAAGCCCAGCATCCTGTTTCCAACAGAGGCCAATCCAGGCCACAAGAACCTGGCAATTACCCAAACACTAAGAAGATCCCATGCTACTGATGCAATTAATAGCAGTGGCTATTCCCTAAGTAAACTTGATTAATAGCCGTTAATGGACTTCTCCTCCAAGAACTTATCCAAACCTTTTTTGAACCCAGCTACACTAACTGCACTGACCTGTAGGCCACACCAATGTAAATGGAAGCACCATCTTCTTTTTCTTAGGACAGCCCATAATGCTTCTTCATTACCCCGTGTCCCTTGCATTTCAGTTGCTTGGATATCGTTTTTGACATAAAGAGCTATTCCTCCTCCTTTCTTGTCCTTCCTTAATAAGTTATAGCCCGGGTTGGTCATATCCCAGTCATGAGACTCAGTGAGCAGTGTGTCCGTTACAGCAACAATGTCCACGTCTGCCTCCACCATTAGGGCCTGCAGGTCTGGGATGTTATTGCCCAGACTATGGGCATTTGTGCTCATAGCTTTCCAGCTTCTCTCCCTCAGCTTACTATTCTTTTTGGACATCTTTTCTGCCCTATTCAGCTGATTTTTGTTAATTTCCTCACCTACCTTTTGGAGATGTCAGGAGTGACATTCTGCCACCCCTGTCCTCTAGTTTAAAGGCCTTATGGTATATGATTTGAATTTTTCACTTAGGATCCTTTTTCCTGCCACAGATAGATAGCTGTAAACCATCTTTGACATAGAGCCTTGTACTATTCCATACACAGCCCCAGCCCCCAAAACTTGCAAAACTTTCTTCCTTACACCAGGTTTGAGCCATGCATTGAAGTTATCTATAGGACTTAATCTCTCCTTCCCCTCTCCATGAACTGGTAACACTTCTGAAGAGGCGACAGTCTTCCCCATGTGCCTAATCTGCTTCCCCAGAGCCTGGAAATCTCTCTGTACTACTTGGATGCTGTTTCTAGCAAGGTCTTTGGCTCCCAGATGGATTATAATGTCAACTTCAGAGTCCTAACTTTCTTCATTGCTTGCACTGGCTATCCTATTTGCATTCCTACCAGCTGAGGATCCTGGAAGGCATTTAATTATAGTGTTCGCCTTGAAAATAATTCCCAAATTAGTTTCTCTGATGACAGTCTCTCAGCAGAATGAGCTTTCTCTTATGGTTTTTGGTTGCCTTATGGAATTTCTGTGTGCATAGAGTTTCTTTAAGATATCACTTCCGTGGCTTTTGCTAGAGCTTCTTCATTTTCCAATATAGAGAAGGCATTTTGTACTTGAATCTCTTGAGAGTGGATGTCTCTGCATCACAGGTCTTATCCTACTGGAACGCACAACTCTCTTCAATGAAAAATGAGTTGACTCACCTTAAATCTGAATTAGCTACAATAAAAAAGGAATTAGCAACCACCAAGGAAGCCTCACCCACTTTACAGCATTCAGGATTCTTTTCCCCACTATCACAGAAGATTCAGAAACCCAGAAACAAGTGGTTTACAGTGAGCTCAGGCAGCGTAAGACCTGTGACCCAAAGACACCCATTCTTCACAATTGTGCAGCCCAGATGCTCTCCCCCACTGTACAGAGCAACCAGAACCCAAGAATAAATGGATTACAGAGCGCTCCAGTAGGATAAGACCTGTTTGGCAGAGACATCCACTCTCTCAAGAGATTCAAGTTACAAAATGCCTTCTCTGTTGCGCTGGAGGTGGACCCTTGGCCTGGTGCAGGATTGGTACGGCCCTCTGGTCGGACCCAGAGAGCGCCTGCCACCAGGAAGCGGAGCACAGGAGGAGGCAGAGGGTAGCTGGAGCTTCGCCAATAGCAACCCGGGGTTTCCACAGGTTGAGCCCTTGGGTACCCGGGCCGCTGGGTCTTAGGTGGGCCTCGCAGCGTCTCCTAGAGAGGAAGCGCGGGGGAGGTCAGACGTGGCTGAGGTCAGGCTTGGAGAAGGCAGGCGAGGTCAAACAGGCTGGGGTCAATCTGAAGAAGCAATCCGCCAGTAACAGAGTTCAGGAACCAAGAGATCGCCTAGGAGGCAAAAGGGAGCGGGTATCAGGGCGATATTAAGTCGGAGGTCCCAAAAGTAAAAAAGTAATTAAAAATAATTAAAAAAAATTTTAAATCAGCCCGCGGCCTGCGGGTTGAAAACCCGATGCTCAATTTTACTGGCTTCCGGTTTCCGAACCCGTCAGCGGGTTTGAGAACCGACGCCGGCAAAATTGAGCGTCGGCTGTCAAACTCGCTGACAGCCGCCGCTCCTGTCAAAAAAGAGGCGCTAGGGACGCGCTAGTGACCCTAGCGCCTCTTTTTAACGCGGGCCCTCAGTTGAATACTAAATCGCGCGCTCATGAGAGTGGCCTGTGCGCTCGCCCGCTCTCCTGCCACTTTTACTGTATCGGCCTGTTTGGTAGCTACTCCACATTCAAACAGGAGTTAGAGACATTTATTTTGGGTCACCTATAGAGACTTCAGTCCATGATTTAATTACAGGCCTAAAAAATATTACAAAACAGTAGTCTGGGCCCTGGGCTAGTAAAAGGCAACCTATTTCGAAGTAAAGAATTTGAGAAGCAGTGGTCATGAGATGAGGCTCTAAAGGGATAGGGTCCGGAAATATTTCTTCCCTGGAAGGCTGGTGGATGCAGGGAACAACCTCCATGGAGGCAAAAGCAATAAAAGTTCAAGAAATCAGGGGCCGACTACTACCGAGGCGGGGGGGGGAGCCGAGATTAAGCGGGGTCTGGGGCCCTGCAGCAGAAGTAAACTGGGCAGACTGGACGGCTCCTTATCTGCCTCCCTCTCATGGGAAGAATCAAGCAGCGGCTCCGGCTGTTTGGGAACCGGACCGGGTCAGCCTTGCCCCGGCCCCCTCTGGGGAGTGCACGGGCTGCTGGGGGGCACCCAGGGCTCTCCCAGGCGGGAATCCCCCCTCCGGCCGCTTTCCTTCCTCCCCCGCCAGGGGGCGCCGGCCCAGCCCCCAGCTCTGCCGCAGTCGCGCTGGCGCTCGGGCGGCCCCGGCCCGGCTCGCACGCCCGCGATGGCCACCAAGAGGTCGGGCTCCCGGCTGGAGACGGAGATCGAGCGCTGCCGCTGCGAGTGCCAGTGGGAGCGGATGCCCGAGCTCGTCAAGCAGCTGTCGGCCAAGCTCATCGCTAACGGTGCGGGGCGGGGAGGAGGACCCGGGCCTAGTCTAGCAGCAGAGCCTCGGACTCTCCTGCCGGGGCGGCGGGAGGGCTGCGATCGCTCCTCTACTAATGTGTAAAGAGGCTGTGCATGGTCATGGAGGGGCGGACGGGCCTGTGTCTGGAGGCGAGCGTGGCAGGGGAGGCTCCGTGGTGCTGGGAGAGCGGGTATAATAAAAAGTCGCTGCTAGGATGGAGATTCAGTGCTTGCATTGGGTCAGGCAATGAGTGCTGGTGCTAGTAGGGAGGTTCAGTGATTGCATAAGGTCAGGCAGTGGGTGCTGGGAGAGAGATTCAATGGTTGCTTTGGGTCAGGCAGTGAGTGCTGGTGCTGGGAGAGAGATGCATTGGGTCAGGCAGTGAGTGCTGGTGCTGGGAGAGAGATGCATTGGGTCAGGCAGTGAGTGCTGGTGCCGGGAGAGAGATTCACTGATTGCGTAAGGTCAGGCAGTGAGTGCTGGGAGAGAGGTTCAGTAAGCTGATATAGTAAGTTGCTGCTAGGATGGAGATTCAGTGCTTGCATTGGGTCTGGCAGTGAGTGCTGTTGCTAGTAGGGAGGTTCAGTGATTGCATAAGGTCAGGCAGTGAGTGCTGGTGCTGGGAGAGAGATTCAATTATTGCATTGGGTCAGGCAGTGAGTGCTGGTACTGGGAGGTTCAGTGATTGCATGAGGTCAGGGATTGAGTGCTGATGATCGGAGGGAGGTTCAATGATTGCATAAAGTCAGGTACTGAGTCCTGGTGCTGGGAGAGAGGTTCAGTGATCGGGTATAGTAAGTTACTACTAGGACAGAGGTTCCTTGCTTGCCAACGGTCATGCTGTGAGTGCTGGGAAAGAGGTTCAGTGCCTGCATAAGGTCAGGCAGTGAGTGCTTGTGCTGGGAGGGAGGTTCAGTGATGCATAAGGTCAGGCAGTGAATATTGGGGCTAGGACGGAGGTTTGGTGATTGCATAAGGTCCAGGCAGTAAGTCCTGGTGCTGGGAGACAGGTTCAGTGATTGTGTAAGTTCAGGCATTGAGTGTTGGTAGTAGAATGGGAGTTCAGTGATTATATAAGGTCAGGCAGTGAATCTTGGTGCTAGGATGGAGATTCAGTGATTGCATAAGGTCAGGCAGTGAGTGTTGGTGCTAGGACGGAGGTTCAGTGATTGCATATGGACAGGTAGTGAGTGCTGGTGCTGGGAGAGAGGATCAGTAATTGTATAAGGTCAAGCAGTGAGTGCTGGTGCTTAGAGGGAGGTTCAGTGATTGTATAAGGTCAAGCAGTGAGTGCTGGTGCTTAGAGGGAGGTTCAGTGATTGTATAAGGTCAAGCAGTGAGTGCTGGTGCTTAGAGGGAGGTTCAGTGATTGTATAAGGTCAGGCAGTGAGTGCTGGTGCTTGGAGGGAGGTTCAGTGATTGTATAAGGTCAGACAGTGAGTGCTGGGAGAGAGATTCAGTAATTGCACAAGGTCAAGTAGTGAGTGCTGGTGCTTGGAGGGAGGTTCAGTGATTGTATAAGGTCAGACAGTGAGTGCTGGGAGAGAGATTCAGTAATTGCACAAGGTCAAGTAGTGAGTGCTGGTGCTTGGAGGGAGGTTCAGTGATTGTATAAGGTTAGACAGTGAGTGCTGGTACTAGAACAGAGGTTCAGTGATTGTATAAGGTCAGACAGTGAGTGCTGGTGCTTGGAGGGAGGTTCAGTGATTGTTTAAGGTCAGACAGTGAGTGCTGGGAGAGAGATTCAGTAATTGCACAAGGTCAAGTAGTGAGTGCTGGTGCTTGGAGAGAGGTTCAGTGATTGTTTAAGGTCAGACAGTGAGTGCTGGGAGAGAGATTCAGTAATTGCACAAGGTCAAGTGAGTGCTGGTGCTTGGAGGGAGGTTCAGTGATTGTATAAGGTTAGACAGTGAGTGTTGGTACTAGAACAGAGGTTCAGTGATTGTATAAGGTCAAGCAGTGAGTGCTGGCGCTGGGAGGGAGGTTTAATAATTGCATAAGGTCAGGCAGTGAGTGTAATGTGTAGCAGATCATATAGAGAGTGTTGGTACTGACAGGGCTGGTGTTTCCTTTAGGCAAATTAGGCAGTCATCTAGAATGCCAGGATTTTGGGGGTAGGAAAATCCTTCCAGCATGAGGTTCAGAGGAATGTTGTACGAGAGCCATTATCACCAAAGAAGGGTGCACTGTGCTGGAGCCACTGCTGTCAGTAGTTACGTTGGGGTGGAGGGCAGGGGTGAAGGACCAAAGGTTTACCTAGCGTGCCAAATAAGCTGAGATTGAGGTTAAGTGACCTTATGCAGGAAGTTGATGCTAAGTGAGGGTACAGTGATGTGCTATAGGTCTTGAAGTGAGTGCTGGTGCTAGGACGGAGGTTAAATGATTTAATAAGGTCATGCAGTGCTGGCGCTAGGATGGATAAGTGATTGAATAAGGTCATGCAGTCCTGGCGCTAGGACGGAGGTTAAGTGATTGAATAAGGTCATGCAGTGCTGGCGCTAGGACGGAGGTTAAATGATTTAATAAGGGCATGCAGTGCTGGCGCTAGGACGGAGGTTAAATGATTTAATAAGGTCATGCAGTGCTGGGGCTAGGATGGATAAGTGATTGAATAAGGTCATGCAGTGCTGGCGCTAGGATGGATAAGTGATTTAATAAGGTCATGCAGTGCTGGCGCTAGGATGGATAAGTGATTTAATAAGGTCATGCAGTGCTGGCGCTAGGATGGATAAGTGATTTAATAAGGTCATGCAGTGCTGGCGCTAGGATGGATAAGTGATTGAATAAGGTCATGCAGTGCTGGGGCTAGGATGGATAAGTGATTTAATAAGGTCATGCAGTGCTGGCGCTAGGATGGATAAGTGATTGAATAAGGTCATGCAGTGCTGGCGCTAGGATGGATAAGTGATTGAATAAGGTCATGCAGTGCTGGTGCTAGGATGGATAAGTGATTTAATAAGGTCATGCAGTGCTGGCGCTAGGATGGATAAGTGATTTAATAAGGTCATGCAGTGCTGGCGCTAGGATGGATAAGTGATTTAATAAGGTCATGCAGTGCTGGCGCTAGGATGGATAAGTGATTGAATAAGGTCATGCAGTGCTGGTGCTAGGACAGAGGTTAAATGATTGAATAAGGTCATGCAGTGCTGGCGCTAGGACGGAGGTTAAGTGGTATATTGCAGGTCACACTGGGGCCGATGTAATAAGGTGCGCTGAAGCTGCCGTGGGTTTGTACGCAGATGTACGCGTGTATGTACGTGCGTTTTCCTGCGCAAAGCCCTATATGGGGATGTAATAAAGGTTTTGTGCGCGGGAAAAAAGCACGTATGAACGTGCTTACAGACCCGTGGATTTTCCCTGCACGAATGCATTCTGACAGTATGCAAAGGAGGCGATTAGCTAATCGTAGGCAATGCAGAGAGCTGCGCTAATGCTAGTGCGGGTTTTTAATGCAGGTTTTTTTACTGCCATGGTCAGGGCATGAGTTAAGTGTCAGCGCCGACTCGGGAGGCCTATCTCGGCGTCGGAGTGGCCAGCTTAGGTAGGTGCTTCCCTAGGCCCTTTTCTCGACGTCTGAGCAGCCAGATTTGCGACCAGCTGAGCGCCAAGCTCAGCGCCTGAGCACCCAGATACACGGCTAGAAGCGCGCCTAGATCAGTGCCTGAGCAGCAAGATTAGCTGGGGGCCTTTCTGGGTGCCGATCGTGTAGATGTTTCTGCCACGAACAGAGCACAAGCGGCCTGATAAGCGCCTACCTGAGCGCCTATCTCGGCTTCAGAACGGCCAGCTTGGCAAAGCGCTTTTCACGGCGTCCGCGGTAGGCGCTTCCCTGGGCGGACAGATACATGGCCAGAAGAGCGGCAAGATTGTTGTGAATTAGCATCCATGAAAATATTTGCCACGTTTCCTGCAGCACAGTTATTTTGAAATATTAAAAATACTTTCCAGGGTCATTCTTTCACTTAATAGGGAGACCTGTTTGCTTGCTCACTTTTATGCATGGATTATCGGCGTGGATTTTGAGCACGGATTCGGCCGCTTATTACATAGGCCCTTATCATGCTTAGGTACGCGCATTTTTCCATACATGCACAGATTTCTGGGTGCAAATCAGTTGCATAATTAATGTTTTTTACATCCTGCGGAAGCGGCAGCTTCAGCCGCGCGCGGTGGATCAAAACCAGTGTTCATAACGAGCGCCTGTTTGCATCGGCCCTATAGTGAGTATTGGTGCTGATATAGAGGTTAAGTGACATTATGCAGGAGAGAGGTTCAGTGATGTGCTAGGACGGAAGTTCAGTGCTTGTATAAGCTCAGGCAGTGAGAGCTGGTGCTAGGACGGAGGTTACGTGATATGCTGCAGGGCACATAGTAAGTGTTGTTGCTGAGATAGAGGTTAAGTGACATGCAGGAAGCTGGTGCTAGGAGAGAGGTTCAGTGATATGCTGCAGGGCACATAGTAAGTGTTGTTGCTGAGATAGAAGTTAAGTGACCTGCAGGAAGCTGGTGCTAGGAGAGAGGTTCAGTGATATCCTGAAATTCTTGAAGCGAGTGTTGGTGCTGGGACAAGGGGTTCAGTGCTTGCATAAGGTCACATAGTGCGTGTTAACAGGTCATTGTTATCCTTTGTCTTTCACGCCTTTCCTGCAGGCCCAAACTTCCATTGCAGTGCTCAAGATTAGAGACTTTTTTTTATACCTTCTCATTTAATCACCCCTTTCTTTGTCGCAGATACCAGAGTAGACAGGTTAACGCTTGATGTTTAGATCTTATTGCTGATTACTTGTCGGTTTATTCTTTCCCTAATTTTGTAATTGCTTCGTATTTCTTGCCTTGCGTTTCCTTTTATTTCTGGTCTTGTCTCCCTCCTAACCTTGTGGACTTTTAGCGTTTTGAGAAGTGTGGCAGATTCGTGGTATTTGTTGCTGGGTTTTGGACGCGGGTTCTCGAGGCTCGTTTTCTGGGTACTTGTAATCTAAGAGTGGTAAATGCCTTAATAAAAAAAAAAAAAAAAGGACGCGTGGAAGGATTTCCTGCGTACTTTACTGTATACCTGAAGGAGACGTTCCTGGGGGGGGGGAGTTGGGGGTGAGGAAGCCTTGTACACTAGGCGTTTAGAGTTTTGAAAGGATGCATGGATGCCGTGCGCACAGAAATCCCCTCTCAAAGCCCCCTGTACTGTGGGCCCTAAGCGGGCTGTTACAAATGCGTCAGTGACAGAAAGGAAGCCTCATCGTGCATTGTGGGGTCGGAGAGGTAGAGAGGGCGGCTGCATCGGTGCAATTCACGACCTCCAGGATGGGTAATGAGAGTACAGGGTTATAACCGGATAAATTATTGGTCTGAAAAACATCTCCGCTGGTAGGTGTACAGGTTTTAAGGTTTGTTCGGAGGGGAGGGGTCATTCTCTGTTCGGGCCAGGGGCCCCGGTGCTGCAGACGTGGGTGGAGTTTAGGTTCCACCTTGGGATTGCGGCTGCGGGCTGAATGCTCTTTGGAAGAGCCACGGTTTTTTTTGTAACTTTCTGAAAGCAAGTAGTGCTGGGACTTGTTTCCTAGGGGTGGGTCGGCCCTTCGGAAGGTCCACTAACGGGTGATCACGAGGCGTGGTTCCTTGAGGGCTGAGGCGGCGGGTTGTGTTTTGTGACCGCGAGCAGAGAGGGAGGGAAGGCATTGGGATGGAGTGGCGTGTTGCCTGAGAGAAGGCCTTGTAGGCACGAGTCAGGCTTTTGAATTTGCCCCGGTGGAGTGTCGGGGGGCCGGGCTGGGGTGATTTTTATCATGCTTGCTCAGGTTCAGCGTTCTGCATGAGCTGCGCTCGCCGGTTGAGGTTGGTGGGCCTCCCAGTCTAGAGGGAGTTGCAATATTCCAGGCGGGAGATCACGCAGGCCTGGTGGCTGCCGCGAGGGCGGTGTAGTTGGAAGAAAGCTGCTTCAGTCACTGCTAGGGCTTGGGTTTTGGTGGCGAGTTTAGGAGGAATCCTAGGCTCTGGACTTGGCGGCTGTAGGGGAGAGCCCTACGGCCCTAGGGTTAGTTCTGAATGTAGGCGGCTGCTTTCTGAGGGTTGAATTTTCGCTTGGATAGCTGGAGCTAGGCAGAGATTTTTTTTTCTAAGCATTCATTGAGGTTGTCCCTCGCTTTGCCTGGGTCTGGCAGGGTGGGATGTGAGCGTCTGAGTAGGCGGAGATCGGGAGCGCTCTGATAACTTTGCTAAGGAGAGGGGCGCAGTTTTCTGACGCAGGGATTGGAATTGGGATCTTCCCGATTCATTCACACTGTCGGGCAGGATTTTTGTTCGCTGGCAGTTTAATCCTTCCTGGGCCTCCAGTGGGGTCGGTGGGGGGGTGGGTGGGTGTGGGGCATCGGGCCCCCATATTGCGTAGGTTCTCAGTGTCAGCCAAAAAAAAGCCAAAAGAGAATCTTTTCTCGACGCTTGGCTGAAGACGCTGTCTTGGATCTTAGCCACGAGGCCACGCGTGATCCTCCCGTTTCTGCGATCTGAAGACAAACCAGTCTTTTGTTGCCCTGCCAAAACATTCACAATAGGGCTCGGAAACCTGGAACGTATTGTTCCACCCTTCAGGCCATGGGTTCTGCGCACAGACTTCCCACAGGTGAAGCCTGCTGCTCTGCAAGACGCTAGGCACTAGGGTTTCTCTGTGCTGCATCTCCCCTCGGGGCTGCTGCGCAGGACCCTGGCCCACTCCCAGCAGAGAGCATGGGTGGATACCGCCGCCTCCTCTGCTCCTGTCGGCCGGCGCATCCAGCCTCTTCACTGGGGGTGTTCCCCCACCGATCCCCAGCAGGGGTTTCTCTTTCCAGGTGCAGGGGTCTCCCCCCTCGAGAGGTCCAGCAAAGCCCTCTACAAAGCCTCTGGCTGCCCTGCCTGTGCCTGATGCACACCGACGGCTGTTACTTGTCACCGGCTAACGCAGCGTAAGACGTTGGCAGCTCAGGTCTGTGCATGGCGGCTTCTCGTTCCGGGCTCGTCCACGGGTCCCAGCAGGTCCTTCTCTTCTCAGTACGCCCTGGCTGTGCACGCACTGTGTGGGCCGCTGGAGCCTCCCGCTTCTCACTTGATCCGCGGCGGCTGCATTAGCAGGGGGGCCGCTGGGTGACGGGCCGCGACCTTTCCCACCATCTTTCAGACAAGGGAAAGAAGGAGGTTTGCAATTGGTCGTTTGTATTTTTAGTTGAGGGGTTGGGGGATTCACAGGCCTGGCTAGTGCCTTGCAATGCAGACGCTGTGCAGTTGCACACTTGAGGAGCGTGCGCAGAGCCACCTCGAGAGACGAAGCTGCGGCTTCCAGTGTTGGGGCCTGACCTGAGTCGGCCGCCGGCGGAGAGAGCAGTGTTGTGGTTACAAGAGGTCAGGCGGGAAAAGAAATCCTTGAGGGCAGAAGCCAAACTTTGTAACAAACAGCCCAAGATGCCCGTTGGGAGGATGGCATGGGACTCAGCTCCTCCTCCATCAGAGATTCTCAGAGACGGGACAGAGCCAGGGTGAAACAGAACCTCTCTCTCCAGCTTTTTAAAAACAATCTTTTCTCTGGGTTGTTCTTGGGCTTTTTTACCTTTTGTCTTTGTCCTACTCCAAGCCTTTTTCTCCTTTGACAGTGGTTCCCCTCCCCAAGCATAGCTCGTCTCCTGCCCACTGATGGCTCACTCCGATCTGGGCCCTGCTCCTCCTGTCACCAGCGATAGTGGCTCCTCTAATACCCATGCCCGGCTCCTCTCCCCAGCTCCTGGGCCCTGCTTCTCCTGTAACCACCGACAGTGGCTCTTCTAATACCCGTGCATGGCTCCTCTCCCCATCACCTGTGCCCTGCGCCTCCTATCACCACCGACTGTGGCTCCTCTAATACCCGTGCACGGCTCCTCTCCTCACCTGGGCCCTGCTCCTCCTATCACCACTGACGGTGGCTCCTCTAATACCCGTGCGCGGCTCCTCTCCCCATTACCTGGGCCCTGCTCCTCCTATCACCACCGACTGTGGCTCCTCTAATACCCGTGCACGGCTCCTCTCCTCACCTGGGCCCTGCTCCTCCTATCACCACTGACGGTGGCTCCTCTAATACCCGTGCACGGCTCCTCTCCTCACCTGGGCCCTGCTCCTCCTATCACCACTGACGGTGGCTCCTCTAATACCCGTGCACGGCTCCTCTCCCCATTACCTGGGCCCTGCTCCTCCTATCACCACCGACTGTGGCTCCTCTAATACCCGTGCACGGCTCCTCTCCTCACCTGGGCCCTGCTCCTCCTATCACCACTGACGGTGGCTCCTCTAATACCCGTGCACGGCTCCTCTCCTCACCTGGGCCCTGCTCCTCCTATCACCACTGACGGTGGCTCCTCTAATACCCGTGCACGGCTCCTCTCCCCATTACCTGGGCCCTGCTCCTCCTATCACCGACAGTGGTTCCTCTAATACCCGTGCACGGCTCCTCTCCCCAGCTCCTGGGCCCTGCTTCTCCTGTAACCACCGACAGTGGCTCTTCTAATACCCGTGCACGGCTCCTCTCCTCACCTGGGCCCTGCTCCTCCTATCACCACTGACGGTGGCTCCTCTAATACCCGTGCGCGGCTCCTCTCCCCATTACCTGGGCCCTGCTCCTCCTATCACCACCGACAGTGGCTCTTCTAATACCCGTGCACGGCTCCTCTCCTCACCTGGGCCCTGCTCCTCCTATCACCACCGACGGTGGCTCCTCTAATACCCGTGCGCGGCTCCTCTCCCCATTACCTGGGCCCTGCTCCTCCTATCACCACCGACTGTGGCTCCTCTAATACCCGTGCACGGCTCCTCTCCTCACCTGGGCCCTGCTCCTCCTATCACCACTGACGGTGGCTCCTCTAATACCCGTGCGCGGCTCCTCTCCCCATTACCTGGGCCCTGCTCCTCCTATCACCACCGACTGTGGCTCCTCTAATACCCGTGCGCGGCTCCTCTCCCCACCACCTGGGCCCTGCTCCTCCTATCACCACCGACAGTGGTTCCTCTAATACCCGTGCGCGGCTCCTCTCCCCATTACCTGGGCCCTGCTCCTCCTATCACCACCGACGGTGGCTCCTCTAATACCCGTGCGCGGCTCCTCTCCCCACCACCTGGGCCCTGCTCCTCCTATCACCACCGACGGTGGCTCCTCTAATACCCGTGCGCGGCTCCTCTCCCCATTACCTGGGCCCTGCTCCTCCTATCACCACCGACAGTGGTTCCTCTAATACCCGTGCACGGCTCCTCTCCCCACCACCTGGGCCCCGTTCCTTTTATCTCTGTCCACAGTGGTTCCTCTCCCTCCCAGGCTCGGCTCCACTCTCCCCTGGGCCTGGCTCCTTCTCTCACTGGTGATGGTAGCTCCCCTCCTGCTTAGGCCCGTCTTTTCTCCTGGGAGACCTGGCACCTCTTATTCTTCCAGCCCTGGCGAAGATCCTCTGGGAGGCCATGAGCGACGCAGACATCGAGCTGCTTCTCTGGTATTTACCAGTGTGGTAAATGGTCGTGTATCTAATAAATTCAGCCCTTTGGTGGTTTGCTGTGTTCCCTGACACATGTGAGCCTGCAGCCAGCAGCAACAAGCTTTCTGGTTTTTCTCCTCCTTTCTGTGAAGAGACCCAGGGTCGGGGCAGAGACAGGAGACGAACGTTCCTGATTCACCGCTGCAAGGACTTCTCATGAGTCGTGAAAGTCTCTCATGAAGAAAGAATCGCTTGCCGAGTATTCCAGCGCGACCTGGTGGCTGTGGATGAAGGAGGTTTAAGTCATTCTTGGGCTTACTGAGTGCAGGTGGTGGTGTTGATGTGTCCTGGTGCAGAACGAGATCTCTGCCGTGAACAAAGTCAGCTTTCTGGGAGGGTGCGGGAGGCTTTGCCCCCTCCCCAGAGCTGGGCAGCCTGTGCGGTGAGGAACCCGAAGAGAAGATGCAGATTTGTGTCTCGGTACGAGCTTGGCAGTCCTCGCAGGTCTGAGGCCTTGCCTGCCTGGCCCCCTTACTGCCTGCTTATCGTTACTGTGCTTGTTGGGGTTGTACAGAGAGAGGCAGTGCGGAGCCGGGGAGCTCCCCCCCCCCCAACACATCCCTGCCATGTCGTTCTGCGCTGACGCCCGCTCCCAAAGCTTCAAGCCGAGATGCTCTCCAATCCTGCATCTTCCATAAGCTTTCAGCATTCAGTTAAAAACGAACCCCTCGGAAGGGAATCTTTCTTCATTCCTCAGCTCCTGCCCGGATCCATGGGATGAGCTGGGCAGGCTGACTCTGAGCTTCTTTGGGGGGGGGGGAGGGGGCTCCCATCGTGGGAGGGGCAGGGGAACGTGATGGCGCCGTGGAGGAAGAGCCAGGGGAGAAGCACTTTAGGAAGCTGGCCTGGGGAGTGAGGAATCGGACCTCGCCACACATCCTGCCACGAGCCCCGTCCTCTTCCTGTGGTACATGGCCAGTTCTCTTTAGGCTTTCAGACGTTCTGGTTCAGCCCATTAGGGTTTGGGGAAGCGTGTAGGTGGCTGGAAGGTGCTGGCCGTGGGCGAGGCCTTCGCCCCCCCTGCGCAGCCTGAGTTCCAGTAAAGCTGGGTCAGAGGAGGCTGAGGAGGCCGCCAGACCGGATTCTCTTCTAACGCGTTGCTGCCTGGCTGCAGTGCTCAGCTGCTTGGGGTGAGGTCCCTCAAAGAACCCTTGGCAAATCCAGCTCGCCTCCTGCTATTGCGCCCGTCGCTTCCTTTCCTCTTCTCACCAGTAACGACAGCGCCCGTCTGTCCTTGCCCCCCAGCGGCGGAGGTGCCCGGGTGCTGCGAAGCGGGATCGTTACTCTGGGTGCGGGCCTGCGAGTCGGCCCGGCAGCCCCACCGTTCCCCTGGGGTCACCTGCAGTTTACAGGCCTGCACGTGTTGTTCTGGAGAGCCGTTGGGTGTCTCGAGTTCCCTTGCTTAGCCAATGCCTTTCCCCCGGGCGACTGCCACCTCCCCTGGCGGGGGGGGGGGGGGGGGGAGCCATGGCCCGTCCCCTCCGGACAGGACGCTCGCCCGGCGCTGGCGTGTGGTGATACAGGCCTGCTGCCCCGCTCTGCGGCTCGTAGGGGGTTCTCTCCTGCCTGCGCTGGCCCTCTTATCCCTGCCCTTTTCTCTTTTCCACAGATGACATGGCAGAGCTGCTGCTCGGGGAGTCCAAACTCGAGCTTTTCTTGAAGGAGAACCCCTTAAAGGAGGGAAGCAGTCCCCGGGCTCCCAAGCCGAAGCTGGTCGAGGTCAGGAAGCATCTCGCTGCTGCGCTGGACAGAGGAAACCTAAAGGTACTGACCAGAGCCTGGGCGGGAATGGAGGAGACGGAGGGACTGCGAGAGCGTGCCACTCACTCTTTAAGATGCGAGAGATGCGTCCCTCCTCTCCCTGCCTTGACCCTTGACATTTGGAGGTCCCTTATGGGGAATTTGTAAAAGGCCCCGTCTCGGCGCTGTCCTGCTGGCAGCTTACTCTGTTCAGGAAATTGGGTGATATGACAGCGAGTCTGTCCAGCCTTACGTAGTAACACAGAAAAAGACTGAAATTAGCCTGACCACAAATTCCCATGCTCCCCGCCCCTCATGTCTTTTCCCCGAACTCTCCTCCCCTTACCTGCCGCTGCCTTCCATAGCAATCCCATAGCATGGGGCACATTTAAAACTAATCGGAGAAAGTTCTTTTTTACTCAACGCACAATTAAACTCTGGAATTTGTTGCCAGGGGATGTGGTTCGTGCAGTTAGTATAGCTGTGTTTAAAAAAGGACTGGAGAAGTTCTTGGAGGAGAAGTCCATTACCTGCTATTAAGTTCACTTAGAGAATAGCCACTGCCATTAGCAATGGTTACATGGAATAGACTTAGTTTTTGGGTACTTGCCAGGTTCTTATGGCCTGGATTGGCCACTGTTGGAAACAGGATGCTGGGCTCGATGGACCCTTGGTCTGACCCAGTATGGCATTTTCTTATGTTTTTATGTTCTTAAGTGCATTAAAGTACTGGCCTCCATCACCTCCACTGTAGCTGTTTCATCTTCCTCTGTGATCGTTATGAGATCAGGACTAAATCCAACATGTACCCGGGTATCTTTGTCTTAACCGGCTGCGTTCAGATTATTTAGCCTGTTAAGTGCCGACAAAGAAATGAAAAAAAAAAATAAAATTGTTAGCGGGCCTGCAGGCTCGAATGCACCCCCCCCCCCCCACTAAATGCCCGATCTTCCCATCCTCCCTAGGGCTAGCAGCCTGAGGAGTGCCCCCAACTCCCTTCCCCTCCTCCCCACTGTGCCCCGTGCCCCTCCACACCCCCCCAACCCAAACCTTCCTGCTCCACCCTGCATCCCCGAAACCCCCAGGGCCCCACCAGGGGGGCAAAGGCTGGGTGACACCATTTTGAAAAACATCCGCTACCAGACCCAGAGCCTAGGGGGTGGCAGGGGGTCCCCACTCGACCACCCGGGATACTTTGGTGAGTAAGGGGCCTACTAGACCAACAGAGCCTTTTTATGTCAGGAGGCACCGGGGGGGATGCACTAGGGTGGGGGTCCACTAAGGGGCATGGGATGGGGGTCTCTGGGGGTTTTGGACTACCTTCAGGATGGGGAGGGCCAGCATTGGTGGCCCCACAGTCCTGGGGCCATCATTGCTCATTGATACCGGGCCATTTACCGCTGTGGTATTTTTCCTCATGGAAAATACAGTGGGGGGGAAAAATACCACAGTAGTCGCAACACGGCAGGGCGATTGCGACTCCGAGGGAAAAAATACCGTCTCTTAGTGAATGAGGCCCTTATATGGGGAACCCTCTGGGGACGGGAAGGTACCTGCAGTACCTGAACCTAATCCACTTTCAAGTGCCGGAAAGCTGGAATTGAAATACAAAGAAAAATTTGTGATCCTGCCAGAAATGAACATCCTGAACGTTAACGATGGTGAAACAATGATACCATGTCATGCTTGTAAAGTCTGAAGGCCTAGGCCCCGCATTCTCCTGGACCCAGCCTTAAAAGTGGGCGGTCTTTGGACGGGACATGAACTTGGGGGCTCAGCGTTGATTTCCAGCCCTGGACGCTAAGCTAGGCTGTTAAAGTTAGCTCCTGGCCTTACTCCAGGACGCAAAAGTCAAGAGACATTCCAGAGCAATGTTAGGTGCCTGATTTTTGCCTCCTGACTTAAGGCCTAAATTGCTCGTTGAATATCCGGCTCATTGTGTTTTTAGTTGTGCTCAAATTAAATCACCTGGTCCCTGGCCCGGAGAGCTTGCAGCTTAAGCTTAGCACGGGGGAATGTCAGTGACTTGCTGGAGGGGGCTAATAACCGACAAAAGAGCCCTTAACGTGCGGTGCCGTTAATCCGTGCCACGTTCATCCTCTTTCCAGCCAGAATTCATCCAAGAGGCCAGCTTGCTGATGGGCAAGTTGGAGTACGTGGAAGGCGACTATGCCGAGGCCGTTGCTGTTTATGGGCAGGTGGGGCTGGATGACTTGCCCCTGGTGGCCATACCCCCCTACAAGCTGAGGATGATCACCGAAGCCTATTCAACCAAAGGTAAGAGCTGACGCCTCGTCCGGCATCGGGGGGGGGGGGGGGGACATACAGTGAAAGGGATGGACGCGGCTGTCGAGCCAGTGCCCAGAGGTGGCGCCATCCCTTCCTTTCTGCACCAGCTCCGAAGCTGCGCGGTGGCGCGGCTTCCACAGTAGCGGGTGTCTGGCGTCGCGGCCGCGGGTCCCTGTTGCGAACTGGGAGGCTGTGGGAAGCACTGGGTCCGCAAAGGCTCTCTCCCACGTGTTTTTTGGCGCGCCGGTTTTACGCTTGCGCTCGCGGAGGGGAGGCATCCAAGCAGCCCAGGTAAGGCACACATCGCCAAGGCGCATAAAGTTACGCCAGCGGCGAGTCCACCCACAAGGTTCCACCTGCTCGGCGAGGGTTAATTTACACGTGGACTGTTTGAAAGTCAGAAGCAGGGGGTGGAAATCCCCCACGCTGCCCCCACAATGCCCGCCCTTTGCGCACAAGAAAGTCGACTCAGAATCGGAGACGCGCGCTCACGGGTGCACAAAGCCTGCACGGCTTTATGGGGAGGCGTTTCCGTGTAGAAGGGCAAAGAGGGCTTTGAAAAGCCCCCACCCCAGAAAGCACTTGCAAAACGCAGCACAGCTTATGACAGGTGGCCGTCCTCTGGTCTCCTTTCCTCACCCCCCAGCACTGGAGAATCCTCCCATTCCCAAGAGTGTTGCCAGCATCTTATTTTATTTATTTATTTTATTTAAGGTTTTTATATACCGGCATTCATGATACAATCACATCATGCTGGTTTACAGTTGAACAAGGGGTGCAAGATGCATTAAATCTGGAACCTGTGCAAAGGAAAGTGCAGTTACAATGAACAAGGATGATCAGACTGGGAGAAGAGAGAAATACAGTAGTAATTTAACATCATGTAGAGTTATTTACAAAGAGCTACTCTGGCTGAGTTATAGATGTTGATGAGGTGGAAATTAGGAGGGGTCCGGAAAAGCTTGTTTTAAACAGCCAAGTCTTAAGTCTTTTTCGGAAGGTTGGGAGGAAAGGCTCCTGTCGGAGATCAGGTGGGATGGAATTCCATAGTGATGGTCCAGCTGTCGAGAAGGCCCGTTCTCTTAAAGTTATGTGTCGAGTGGATTTGGTATGAGGTACCTGGAGGGATCCTCTGTCTGCTTCTCTGGTGGGTCTTGAGGAGTGATGTTGGCTGAGCGGGAATTGTAGGTCAAGTGTTGTAAGGTGGTGGATGGTTTTATATATAATGGTGATGGACTTGAAGATGATTCTGAAGTGGATAGGGAGCCAATGTAGGGTTTTTAGGATAGGGGATATATGGTCTCTTCTCCTGATGTTAGTGAGAATTCTTGCTGCCGCATTTTGGACCATCTGTAGAGGTTTGGTGTACGAAGATGGGAGACCTAGTAGGATAGCGTTGCAGTAATCTATCTTTGAGAAGATTATTGCTTGTAGTATTGTTCTGAAATCTTGAGAGTGGAATAGAGATTTTATCCTTTTCAGCACTCGGAGTTTGTAGAAACAGTCCTTGGTTGAATGTTTGACAAATGCTTTCAAATTCATCCTGTTATCAATTATAACTCCTGAGTCTCTCACTTGGGTGGAGAGTGGGTTAGCTGGAGGAGTAGTGGTGGTGTTGCTAATTTCTGGGGAGATGAGCAGGAGTTCAGTTTTAGCAGCATTTAATACGAGGTTTAGGCTGGCAAGAAGGCACTTGATTTCTTGTAGGCAGGTTTCCCAATGTTCGAGAGTTTTAGAGAAGGATTCTTTAAGGGGGATCACTATCTGGACATCATCTGCATAGAGAAAGTGTTTAAGTTTTAGATTTGTTAGGAGCTGGCACAGCGGAAGGAGGTAAATGTTGAAGAGCGTGGGGGATAGTCAGGAACCCTGTGGGACTCCTACCGGTGAGTCATGGCGGGGGGATTCTTTGTTGTGGATTTTAACTTTCTAGCCTCTGTTGCTGAGGAAAGTTTTGAACCAGGTTAGTGCCATACCTGTTATACCAATGATCGAAAGTTGGTTTATGAGGATGGAGTGGTTAACGGTGTCGAAAGCTGCCGAGAGGTCTAAAAGAATCAGTAGGAATGATTGTCCTTTGTCGAGACCCAAAATGAGGTAGTCTGTCAACGATACAAGGAGAGATTCTGTGCTGGAAGCTTTGCGGAACCAATATTGAGAAGGGAATAGTAGTTTGTTATCTTCGATGTAGTCTGATATTTGAGTGTTAACTAGTTTTTCCATGATCTTGGCTATGAATGGTAGGTATGGCTATGAATCCCTATTGTGCATCTTCTTCCTAGGTGCCCCCTTCATTTAATATCTAATATTTTTACCCTGCCTTGGAATAAAAGGTGTATTATGTCCCTTCCCCTGTGCTTAGAAACCTCTTGTCTTTAGCTGTTTATGCTGTATTAGTAGTTCTGGCATACCCAGGTGCCACTACGGCAGCTTTCTGCTGATGAACAGCACAGCAGCACCTTCAAGTGGCTGGAGGGAATACAGCAGATGAACAGTTTGATCCCTCATGAAGAAAGAAGTACTCGGAGGGGAGAAGCCTGCTGCTGTTCTCGCCGCTTGTTGAATATGCGAGGAATGGTCGCAGCGGTGAGGTGCCCGGCTTTGATCTCATTACAGTTTATTGTCCTCATCTATAGCCCACTCACAGGGGTTTTGTGCAAGAGCTTCACCGTGTCCCTTTCCGTGCATTTATTTACACCCGGCTCTGTGGTGCCAGTGCTGCCTTCCGTAAGCCAGCGAGGGCTGCCTGCAGTGCAGGTACCGGGCCTTGGGGTGGCAGCAGTACCTCAGCTTGGAGCGAGATGCCGCAATGCCTGCTGCCTTTCCTGCATTTGATCCTTAGAGTGCATTGTGCTGGGAGCTTTTGGACAGCTGCTTTGGAAGCAGGTAGTGCTAGCAGAGTTTCGGATTCTTGGCACTGACTCAAAACCCCATAATAGCAGCCTGGCAAGATGAGGGGCAGGTGAGACAGAGGGCACAAACTCACGAATCCTAACACTCAGGCTGTTACAACACAGCGCTAACTCAATTCTGGTTGCCACAAAAATTAATTGGCACAATCGTTGAACTCTTTTATTCACACCTGTAAAGAGGCAGAAATAGAACATTTCTGGGCCAATCATCAGTACTTGACGGTTCTCCCAAATCAAGATCCCAAGATTTGATATGTTTCGGTGTTTCTGGTAAACGGCCGTTAAGAATATCATAGATTTTTAAAATCAGGTCTTTCATGTGGTCAGTGTGATCGCAAAAGTTCTCAAATAGTGACTTACATTTGCTTAGAAGACCCTTACGGTGAATAGAGTCAAGGACATTTTAAGTTGAGCATGCTCCAAGAAATGGCTTACCGACAAATGAAATTTATCTTGGAGCTCAGAAAATTGTAGGATAGATCCTTGAGAAAAACAAAGGCTTATAGGTGAAACACCAGCAGCCGACAACTTGTTAAAAGTGCCACGTTGCAACCCCAGGGACAACGTAGTATTTTGAAATAGATGGGATAGAAGAAAATAAGTTTTGGAACCTACCAACTTGGATCGCCATTGACACCACCATCTCAGAGTACTATGCAGGGCTAAAGAGACGTGATTAAGAGGGCGCCAGGAGGATTTTGGCTGTCAAGGGAGAGCAGAAAGAGGCATAGCCCCTACTAGCACCTGCTCCAACATAATCCACTGAGGGGCACATTTCTCCCTATGTAGGTCGACTAGAGAGTGAAGTTGGGAAGCCGCAGAGTATCACACTCGATTAGGGACCCCCAGCCCACCCCGTGACTTGGGTTGAAAAAGAGTTGATCTGGCTACCCGGGGAAGACGCTTGCGCCAGATGAAATGAAAAATTTTCTTTTGCCAAGATCTCAGGATTGTGGGAGAAATAACCATAGGGAGAGTAATGAACAAATATAAAAAGCAAGGTAAAATATTCAATTTAATGATGGCTATACGGCCAAGCCAAGAGAAAGTATACCTCTGCCATCTCTCCAGATCAGCATCTACAGCCTGCAATAAAGGCTGAAAGTTTAATGAAAAGAGATCTTTCACTTGAGGGCCAATACAGACACCCAGATACTTAAGAGAACGAGCAGCCCAGTGAGCATTTACTTCAACCGAGCTCAGATTAATATTAAGTATCTCTGATTTATCAAACTTAACTGTAAAACCAGACACCCGATTAAAGCACTCTAGTTCTGCCACAATACCCCTCATTGAGGATGTGGGGTCAGTGACTGTGAATAAGAAGTCATCAGCAAATAATGAGAGCTTAAAATGTAACAGCCCCAGCTGTACCCAGCCACCTGGGGAGGGGCACGAACCCTGATAGTGAAGGGTTCCAAAAGTAACGCAAATGGTAAAGGTGATAATGGGGAGCCCGGTCTTATTCCTCTGTCTATATTAAAACTCACTGTTTACTTTAGCTCTGGCCTTAGCTTGTTCATATAACATCCTTATCCATTGCAGAAAAAATGGGCCAAAATGCATTTTCTCCAGTGTTTTAAACAGCAAAGGCCAGCGAGCCTTTTCGGCATCTATAGATAGTAAAACGGAAGGAATGCCCTCTCTACGAATTCCCCAGAGTATGCCTATGATCTTGCGGACATTGTCGGCTGCCATGCGCTTGGGTATAAAACCCACTTGATCAAAGTGGACTATAGAAGGTAAAAAGGAATTCCGCCTTTCAGAAGTACACGGGCTAAAATTTTCAAATCCAAATTAATCAGATAAATCGGTCTATGAGACCCACAACGTGATGGATCACGCCCAGGTTTGGCAATAACTGTAATGCCTTCTGTGTTAGACTATAATGGCAAAGACCCACCCTCTCTCAAGGAGCTAAACAAATCAGTTAACGGGGCCTCTAGTATATGCGAAACTTTCTTATAGTAGCCACTAGAAAACCCGCCTAAGCCAGGGGATTTTCCAAATTTCAGCGAGGCAATAACCTTTAACACCTCGGGTGTGCTAATAGGCTGATCCAGAAAAGCAAGCTGTTATTCAAAAAGAGTGGGAAGCACAAGAGAAGAGAGATAATCATTAATCTGGGAATCCTCTACCATAGAATCCGCACTATAGAGTGAGGCATACAATCTCTGATAGTCACGGACTCTGTAGCCCATTGACCCTGCAAATTTAAGAGTTTTGCAACAAAACCTTGAGCAGTAAGGGCTTTTAACTTCCTAGCTAAATACCACCCTGCCTTGTTGCCCCCCTCATAGTAGACTTGTTTAGCTAGATCAAGGTGATGGGGAAAGTCATTCATCGTCAAGGGACTGTAAGGCAACTCTAGCTAGAGCGAGATCCCCAAGCACAGCTGTAGAGTAGGTTTTCATATGGAGGGCGAGTGAGCTGAGATATTTTATCTTTTAGTGCAAGGCGAGACCTCTCCTTCTCTTTCTTACAGAATGATGCACAAGAGATAAAGAGGCCTCTTGCAACTTCCTTAGAAGATTACTAGAGCCTACATTTAGATACCATATTGGGTGCATTAGTTTGAAAGAAAAACTGAAGATTTTCTTCCAGAGATTTGGCAAAAGAGTCATCCCTGAGGAAGCTCTCTTTAAGGCTTAAACCTTTTTCTACAGCATCGAATTTAACATTAAGCCATATAGGGGCATGGTCCATCAGGTTATATCCCCAATCCCCACCTCTACAACCCTGTTTTGTAGGAGAACATCTGTAAGAAAATAATTGATTCATGAGTAGGAGCTATGAGGGTGAGAAAAGAAAGTGTACATACGAGAAGCAGAGTAGCCTTGCTGCCAAATATCAACAAGTTCTCACGGAGACTTCTGACAGCCAGAGAGCATCTACTCCCTCGATATAGACAAGAGGAGGTGTATGAGTTATCCAAATTAATATTTCTAGTGAGATTAAAGTCACCACCCATTATGATAGCACCCTCAGCGAGATCCAGCAAAAGTCTATTCACAGTATGGAGAAAAGAGCTCTGATCCGTATTGGGAGCATGCACATTGAGAATAGAAATTCCTTCCTTCCCCTCCCGTAGTTTCGCCATACAGTAGTGACCCATGGGATCTGTAATCTGAAATAGTAGTTCATGAGCTGAAAGCAATATACTCACCCCAGTATATTGGGCACCATTAGAGCTAGCCGCTAAAATCTTATGAGGAAAGTCAGGGAGGAGCAGCACATGTTCAAGGTGTTTCCTGGAGCAGCGCAGTTCCTGAGATAATAGCTACCTCTTCTGAGGAGTATTGAGACCCTTTACATTCAAAGAAATGATCTTAGTCGCCATAACAATA
Organism: Rhinatrema bivittatum; assembly: GCF_901001135.1. Classification (NCBI taxonomy): domain Eukaryota; kingdom Metazoa; phylum Chordata; class Amphibia; order Gymnophiona; family Rhinatrematidae; genus Rhinatrema; species Rhinatrema bivittatum. Next base: position 19,014,649 of record NC_042618.1, on the reverse strand, counting down.
TAGTTTTAAACAGAGAGAAAAACTTAAAAGAGGCACACAGAGAGAGCGCCTGCACCCAGACAAATGAGGAGATCCCCCCCCTCCCAAACCCGCAGTCCCCAAACTGATTCGCCCAACCATTCCAGCAAATCCTACCACCCTGAGGGGACGAAGACATCAGACCAGAAATAGCTCCCGTCTCTATTCCCGGAACTGTGATTGATGAGAGAAAGTTTGACCTTCACTTAAATAAAAGGTAGAGGGCAAACCTTTAAAGATAAAGGAAATGAATACCTGTTCAACTAATCTTGAATAAACAACCTGCCAAAGCAATAACTTGCTCACAGCCTGAAGCCTATTATTAACCATGAGGCGGAAGAAAACTGAAAAGAGTCCCAAGTCCTTCAGCCCTGGTCTGATAGGCTGAGCGGGAATCTTCAGAGAGCCTGCGGAGTCGCCGGCCCCCTTTTCCAGCTCTTTGCCACCTTGGCTGTAAGTCCACTTTCAAAGACGTCGACGCCATTTTGGGCAGTGCGAAAGCCGCAGTCAGTCTGGCTGTCTGAAATGCCTCTGCAACCTCTGCAAGAGATTTCATCTGATACGTGGATCCCTTAGTGGTAAATTGTAGGCTGAAGGGAAAATCCCAACGATAAGATGCCAGCTGCTCTCAGAGAGGCTGTAACCTCACGCAGTTCATATCTCTTTCGTAAAGTCGCGGGGGCAAGATCGCTCAAGATAGAAAGGGGGTTCCATTCCCACTCCCACTCTCTCCGACTTCTTGCCGCAGCATAAATCTGAGACTTCTGCACGAAACTGTGGAGACAAAGAATAAGATCCCGAGGGCCATTCTCAGGACGCGGGCCTAAGGCGCAGTGTGCTCTCTCTATTTTGACAGAGGATGTAATGGAGCTGTTATCTGAGGCTCCATCTGCATGCGCCGATAAAATAAATGCACAGACCTTCTGTGCTACCACATGTGCATCGGCACACTCGGCTGTTTCAGGCACTCCACTGACTTTCAGGTTGCATCGCCGAGACCTGTTTTCTAGGTCTTCTGGTTTTTTCTGCTAGAGAGGGGCATTCGGCCTGTAAGGCCTTCTGCTGTGCCGCCATATTAGTGAGGACAGCGCTATGATTTTCAACGCGTAGGTCTAGTTCATCTACTCTGGCTCCCATAGTGGATGAGTTGTCACGAATCTCCATTACAGACGCCTGCAATTCTGCTTAATGCTGCTTCATGTCCGCCCAAATCTCCAGGAACCAGCTTCGGAGTTCATCCCGGGAAGGCAAATCTTGTGAGCTGGTCCCATTTGCTGAGTCTGACGCTACTTCATCTGCTTCTCTCCTGCCTGTGCAGGCTGTGGCCTGCAGTGGTGGCTCGTTGTCCTTCCCGAGGAGAGTGGAAGCGCACTTACTGAATAAAAACTGCTTTAGGTCAGCAGTAGTTTGCTTGGTCGTCATCTCTAATATTCCATTAGCTGGGGGACTGAAAGAAAATTCCAGGGTCGCAGGTGTTTATCAGGTGTGTGAAGGTTTTATTATGCCGGGGTAGAGGAGCTCAGGAGTTAGTCAGCCATTCTGGTCCGTGTTGGTATAGCGCCCCCCCCCCCCCCCCCCGCATCTATCGAGCTTTATTTACCTCCTGCAGCTGCATTCCCTGCATCTATCAAGATTTATTTACGTCCTGCAGCTGCATTCCCTGCATCTATCGAGCTTTATTTACCTCCTGCAGCTGCATTCCCTGCATTTATCAAGATTTATTTACCTCCTGCAGCTGCATTCCCTGCATCTATCGAGCTTTATTTACCTCCTGCAGCTGCATTCCTTGCATCTATCAAGCTTTATTTACCTCTTCAGCTGCATTCCCTGCATCTGTCGAGCTTTACTTATCTCCTGATGCTGCACTTCCTGCATCTTACAGAGCTTCATTTGCCTCATGCAGATGCTCCCTCTGCATAGTACAGTGGCTGAACCCGTCAGGAGAGATTGCAATTGCTCAGCCTTGTTGCAAGGCTGCATTAAAGAGGCGTGTGCAGTTGGAAGAGTCTGTGGTAGCATTTGATGAGGGGTGCTGTGGCCATCCTGGGCGTGTGGCATAGAGACACGCCAGTCACTCTGCCCCTTATGGATGCCCCCAGCAGAAGCATCCAGGGATTTCTCACAAGGCTCTTGAGTTCTGAGCTTAGGATGGTGCGGATGGAATGATTTCTGGAGCGCTCCAGCGTTTACATTCACTGTGATGTACTTGCCGAAGAGAATTCTCAAAGCAATGCAGGTGCATTCAAACAGATCAGCGCTCCTAGATTGCCCGTATCTGGCCAGCTAAAAGTGTGTGTGGGCTTTTAGCCGTGCTTAAAAAGAGAGGTTCCTCTGGGAATGTTTACAATGGGAGAGTAAAACAGTGCAGGTACCTGACGTTTTCAGCAGTATCCTCCTCTGCCTTGGGCATAAAATAGCAGGCACAGAGTATGTGGATGCTCTTAGCTTGCATACTTTATGCTGATATTCAAAGCTGAACTACTTTGTTGCCCCCATTATGTCTTAATCTTGGGCTGTAAAAATCTGGGGCGCCTTAAATTTGGTGCCTGGCACCCGATGGAAGAGATGTGGGCCACAGGTGTGTGCTAGCCGCTGGCAGGGCCAGAGCCAGGGCTGGGGGTGGTAGGGTAATATTACTGTTGGGCTGCTGAGGAGAAAACCGCTTGTTGGGAGGGGGGAAAGCTGCATGGGAGCGTGCCTTAAAGGAGGGAGGAAGGGTCCCTGTAAGGGAGAGTGCCTGGAGATGAGAGAAAGGGAGAGAAAAGAAAAGTGAAAATAAAGGAGAAGAAGCAAAATAAGCAAATAGAAGAAAACTATTAAGGACAAAATAGCCAATAAAGGGAAAAGGCAAAAGAAAACTAAATTTCCTTCTTAAATATTTTTGACTGTTTTCCATTGATAAGCTGGCTGAATTAGCCATTTCACGTGGGTGACGTCATCTGCTGGTATTGGACTGACTCATCTCTCCCTGCTGTAGAGCTTTCAGCTCTACTGAGCATGTGTGGCAGTTTCTACATGGGCGTTGCCTCGTGTATCTCCTCAGTCATTTTTTGTCCGAGTATAGCATAGACATGACCTCTGTCTTTCCTATAATTTCTATGTAAAAATCCTTTAAAACATTTCTCAATTTGAAATTTTTATTTCAGTTTCTTCTATTAAGTTGCCTCACTGCCTCTGCAGCCCCATAACAGCACTTTTCAGAGCTAGAAAAAAAAATCCAACCCATCATACTGACAAAGCGTGGCCTTTTCCAGGAGTTCCTAAAAAATTCTGAAGTCTGTTCAGGCCAAAACTGCGGAGTCGAGTTCCACCAGCTGCTCTGTGTCATCAATCACTGGAGCCCTCACAGCCTGTTTTGAAGAAGAATAATCATTCTAAGCTGGCGCATCAGCACTGTTGATGCAACCATCATCAGCGCTGTCGGCACCAACAGCGTTAATGATGTGTGGTGAATTGACTTGCCCAATGCATCGTCTACTGATGCCATGAACGCACGGTGCACTGAGGCACTTGGCGCACCAGTGCGCTTGATGTATGACACACCAATGCACCCAGTACATGACACACCGATGCATTCGATGCTCCGATGCCATGGAAGCCTATGGCCTCCATACATACAGACACACCTGTTTTGCTGTCAAAGCTGCTCAGGTTTCTGTATCACATGATCCTGCAATGCACGGTACAAGAACCCACGGCACAGCTCTGATGCAATTGACACAATATTGTCAACCTGCACTGTATTCCTTGACATACATCTCTAACGACCTGTTGAAGTATACCAAAGAATCCAAGGGTGTAAACACTCTACCCCATCAAAGCCATTGATGCATCAATTTATCAACTGCTTTACCAACACAGCTCTATACAGCCCATCCTAGATTTATGGGAGAACGGATCAGGTTACTTCTACCAATACCTATATTCAGGGCATTTAACTCTGTCTGGACTAGTAGCAGAATGACTTTGCTTGGAGACTGCAGAACCAATGACCTCTATAGTACCATTTACTTCTAACAGGTCACATGTTCTCATGCAGGAGGCTATCCTGGTCTCGGAAGAGGATGTCCCATCACTTACACTAGGCCAGAGGACACATTAGTCGCTGGACCAAATCACTGATGTGGTGAGGAATTTCTTTACCTCTTTGACCAGGAAGACAGAAGGAACATTGCAGCCTCTCCTTTCCACTATCTCTACTTATCTCAGACTGGAATCTCAATAAGTGGTGAACTCATCATCAGAACCTTTGATTCTAGCAGGTAGGGGATCCTAGACCAGGCTGCTTCTCCTCTGAGTAAACCAGAAGCCTCTCCCAGTTCACGCTTTTTGTCACTGGAATCCTGAGTAAGCAACCCAGCACCGTTAGGCTCATATGAAAACTGTACCAGCATATCCTCTGATGCTCTTCCAGATCCTCTGGACCACACCTTGCCACCAGAAGATTTTACCTATTCTAAGTTCTGGAAAAGATGGGTCTGCATTGGGCATCCAAAGACCCCCCTGCTGTGAGCTCTTTGGACTTCTTCCAATACTAGACACTCCAACCGAACCAATGGCCCTACTGGTGCACAACATCCTCAATGATCTATAGATGAGACTGTGGCAGACTTCTATTTCGGTCACTCCTGCAGCTAGAAAGTTAGACTTCAAATTCAGAATTTAGCACTCGCAGACTTTGGTGTAATTCATCTGCCTCCTTAGTAGTTGAATCTGCTATGAAAAATGCAAAGAAGATACAGATTTACTCAAATTCTTCTGGAAAAGACCACAAACTTCTAGATAACTCTGGCAAGAAAATGATTCAAAGTGCAATTCTGTCTACAAGTATCACCATCCACTGGTTCTACATAGTGCAGTACATTCATGATTGCATTCAAAAGTTGAAGCTTTTCTTACCTGTCACTAAGCAAGGCAATTATTATCCACAACCACTTCTGGATGCAGAAGAGAGCATCCACCATCCATGCCAATCAGCATACAAATCCTTTGATTCCATTTCACGTACGTCTTCTGCCTCTATTGAGGCTAGATGTATGGCGTGGCTTTTAGCAAGTAGCATCTGAGAGGATGTCCATGAAAAACTGGTGAACATCCCTTACTTAGGGAACAATGTTTTCAGCGAAAAGCTCTGTGAGACAGTCGCTCAGATTAAGGACCAGAATGTAGCAGTTCAGTTGCTTTTGACAACTCTTGAACAGCCCTCCACAGCGCACTGTTACTTCTGTCCTTACAAACAACTATACTTCCACAGGCAGCCTTACTGATCTTTTCAACAGTACCTTCTACTGCCCCTTCAGGCCCACTGTTCAAGCCACTTCTAGCTAGGCCTCAACAAAGAGAATGCGGTCAACAGAAACCTACACAACAGGACTAGCCCTAACTGGGGTTTAGTTTTTGATCTCTCAGAACAATTTGTTTTGGACTCTTCAAGTAATGGGAAGAATATGACATTTCATAGAGGAGAGGTATCATCACCAAGAACCTCTGGGTCCTCCAAGCTGTGCAGTCTAGGTGCCAGTTTTATTTCACCTGGCCTCCATCCCTCTTACCTTGTTTGTCGCTCCATCCGGCACCATCTCATTTACTGCAGCTTCATCTAGAAGTCCAATTGCTTCTCCAACAACAAGAGAGAGAGCCAATCCCAGTATCTTGGCATGCACTGGCTTTCTATTCCTGATACTTCCTTATCCCCAAGAAAATGGGGGGACTGCGGCCCATTCTCGACTTCAGACACCTGAATAAACATATGCTTCCAAGAGAAATTAAAAATGAACTGCCTCAGCACAATCCTGCCAATTAAAAAAGAAGGACCAATGGATGTGTGCCTTGAATCTAAAGGATGCATATGCTCACATTCCCAGCCACGCTTCTCATTGGCACTACCTCCGCTTCCAGGTACATTCTTCCACCTACCAGTATAGATTACTCCCGTTTGGCCTCTTGTCAGTCCTAAGGGTCTTTACGAAATGCATCGCGGTAGTGGCAGCGCATCTCCATCAATAGGGAATACAAGTTTTCCCGTACCTGGATGATTGCCTTATCACAGCGAACTCAAGGAATAAAGTGCTACGTTCTCTGAGCTCAATCATAGCTCTTCTAAAAATCTTAGGTTTTCTGATCAACTTCGAGAAGTCAAGCATGGACCTCACTCAGTGACTCAAATTCATCAGAGCTTGAATAAACTCGATACAGGAAAGAGCATTCCAGACTCCCAACTGAGCAAACACTATAACATTGCTCATCCACAACTTCTCCACACTAATCTGCAGGGCAGCTCCTAGTAGTTCTTGGTCAGATGGCAGCGGCCATCCATGTGGTTCTGTTGATCCATCCTCACATCTTCTACGTCCAGTGGGGTCTACGTACCCAGTGGGATCAACTAACTCAACTGCTGCTGTCTCCAGTGCAGTTCACAATGACTATGAAATGAGAGATCAGTTCATACGTAAAGACTGAGGTTTCGGAGGTTGCCTGTTATTTTTCACAGGAACATTCGTTAACGCTAACCTCCACTCCCCACCCCCAGAAAACCAATGCCTGCCAGGCAAATAAAACCAGAGGCTTTCTTTTGACCCAGCAGTTTCCTCGTGCTCCTTCAGTCGGAAGCAGGGCTGGGATCTGGTGCCAGGAGTCTTCATCAAGAATTTACGCAGGGGATTTCTCCCCCCTCCCCACTCAACGTACCTAGTCTGATCACTGCAGCGACAGTCGTGGGGAGGGGGGGGGGCAATGCACCAGGGATCCTTCCGGAACCCTCTCTTCATGGACCCTGAATCCGGCCATCGGGTGTCACCCTTAAGCAATGACCACAATTCCCTGCCGTCTCCCCGGGGTTGTGAGTGCTGCCTCTGCAGCTGCCTCGGGGAGCCGAGGGCCCCGACTTGAGGATCAAACCGGGCACCTGAGCCCCTGGACTGGTCCTCAGCCCACTGGATTTTAAAGAGGACCTGCTCCCCTCCAGAGTATGAGGGAGGGGAGGGCAGTGCTGCACCTGTCGTGTAGCGCTATGGAAGTGTTAAGTAGGATAGTAGCAGCTGCATGACGCAGACTTCAGCCAGAAACTCGCTGCTTACAGATTTCTTTTTCTTTCTTTTAACTGAAAATCCTCGGGTTGACCTTCGGCATTTTTCACGCACGCTTTGGGTGCCGAGCCTCTAGCATGGGCGAAGATGGCATTTTAAAGGTGGGATCCCCACGGCTGAGGGAGGGGTTTCTTCTTGTGAAGTGAGACTGTCCAGCGTTGTCCACCAGTAGAGAATCATTTGTAAAGTTTTCTCACTGGTTTGTAAGCTGCTTGGATGCTCTAGGAAAGGCGAAATATTAAACGAAGTATATAAATAAAGAGAACGAATTGTGTGAACTAGGCCTGGGAGGAGAAATTCTAGAGAAGGAGCTGGTGCTGCAGACCCGCGTGATTACGTGGGAAGGCTCAGTTTTTCAACATCATTTTGCTTTCTCCCTCAGTCCCAGTTCTGCATTTTTCTGAGTGCCATCAAAATATTTGTGATTTTTGGCCATGACGCTGCATCTGCGCCTCCCACGGTTCTGTACCCGAGGCCCCGGTTCTCTCCTTATGTCATGGCAGACTCTTGCTATGATGGGGCTTAGTGATGCCACAGGCAGAGGTAAGCGGCAGGCACTGACCCGCTCGAAGGCCAAGAGAAGACTTGGGAAACACAGGAGAACTGGCCTGAGGTGGGATTTTCCTCCCCTGGAAGATCTCTCTCTTATTCCTTCCCATTTTCTAGTCCCTGGGCCGTCGACCCAAAGCAGAATCCAGAAGCAGCAAGAAGGCAGCTGTACTGTGGCTGACCACTAGGTGTCCCTCTAAGAGCACTCTTTGACCCGGGGGGGGGGGGGATGGAATCGCAGCTCAGTGCAGGGGGCTGGCCCGGATAGTCCTGGACTGAACCAGCAGCGGCTCTCTTTTCTCAGAGCGGCGTGCACGGCCTTGCTTCTCTTGTTACCGGTTCAGGTATCCCTGTTGATATTCCAGTGATGTGAGGGGACGTAAGGCGAGACGGGGGTCTATTGCCGCTGACCCGCATTCATATTTCATGTTTGCTTGGGCGCGGTAAGTGACTGGCTGTTAATTAGTTCTATTTAGAGACAAAGGCAAAACGCTCATTAGGGACAGGGAAAGTGTCAGGTGAATAGGCTTTGGAAGGGTTCCCGTGTGTGTGTGTGTGTGTGGGGGGGGGTCCTTGAGGTTAAACTCCCAGAGTAGGAAGGCGATTGAAGCTTTCAGCAGCCGTGTGGGAAGCCTGGGGGGAGAGCCTTCTCCTAAGGTCAGCAGAGAAAGTCTCTCTCTCTCTCTCTTCCCAGTAAGAGTTCGCTGCTGGGCGGTGGAGGTCTGGGCAGGGTCGCCGCACAGTCCCCAGAGCCTGCCACGCAGGCAAAGCAGGCCTGGGGTTAGGACTCCACTCGGCCTCATGCCCCCGGCTTCGACAGGAGGGCTGGAAGGAGGAGCAGGTATAGCTTGGGAAAGCAGTAAGGCCCTTTTTCTCTCCGGCTGCTCTGGAGGGACTTCCTGGCCTCTGCGGAGACGGACAGAGATTCTTAAAAGCTTGGAGAGTGGCACCCCAGCACCTGCCTGAAGTCTTTCATCCCTGCCCCTAAGTTTGCAGATCTCCCCCCCCCCACCCCTTCAGCTCCTCCATCCTCCTACTACCGCTCTCTCTAGCAGCGGCAGAGAGTAAAAGGCTGCAGCCACAGCCCCTCTTCTCCCCCCCCCCCCGGGGTCCAGAAGCCCAGGTCCTGGGGGAGAGGAGGAGGAGCGGGACGCACGGATGCGTGCGTCCCGCTCCTCCGCCGGTTCCTGCGTGGCCCGGCGGCCTCTGTCTGCCGCGTGACCGGCCCGCCTCCTCGCATGTACCCCCGCAGGAGTTGCAGGTGCGAGAAGCTGGGCCGTGTTACTGGTTCTGCGCCGTCCACGCCAGATCCCGGCCTGAGGCGCACCTCCTCGCACATAACTCATCGCCTGTCCCAAAGGTCAGACCTTCTTTACGGATGAGGGTCGGTGTCTGCGACGTTGTAAATCCCTGGGACGTGAATGCAAGATAAAGAGAAGGACTAGTGGCTCTGCCAGGAATGGTCACAGCTCTTCATTTTTGCTTTAAACAAACTTTTTTTTTTTTTTACTGAAAAAAAAAAAAAAAATCCCGTGTTTTACGAAAACAATTACGTTTTTATTGCCTTCCAGTCTAATTTTGTAGCATGCAACACACAGAAGAATTTTGTTTTGATCCTGCAGAGTTCAGAAGTGACCTTGGCTCCCCCAACCTGCGCACTCCAGTGCGACCCCCGCGTCTGTGCTATCTGCCCTCCCCCACCCCCAGGCGCCTCCTGTCCACCGGAATAAACCCCGAAAAATGAGGCATCCTGTCTCTCTCTCTCCTGTGTGTGTTGTGGCGGGAATAACCACCACGGTTGCAAGGGAACATGAGGGCCCAGGATGAAGCAGCCGGGCGAGCTGGGGCCCGCTGGGGATATTGTGCTCGCCTCGCTCTCGATTCCCCTTACGGAAGGAGCCCCTGAACCAGACCTTTGCCAAGTGACGCAGGAGGGGTGAGAAGGGCCTGGGAACGGTGTCCCTGACAGCCGCCATGTTGTGTCAGAAATCAGATACAAAAAATAAGCCTACAGAGGCTCTGCCCTATGGAATGACGATGCTTTTCAGGAAGGGCTTCTTGCCTCGCTCCCTTTTTCTCTTGCCGTCGGTTCCTCCAGGAAAATGTTATTTTGTTGTTGGTTTTTTTTTTCTCAATTTAAATTTCATTGAACCATTATAAGTAGGGTCCTTTGTTTTTAGTTTAACCTGATTTTCAACGATAAAATTCCCAGACTTTTCCCACAGGTGACAGTCGGGTCAAGCCGATATTCACTCTGATTTTAGGCTGATTAAAAAGCTGTTCCAGAGCTGCTGGAAGCCAGTGCGGGTCAAACCACATGCTGTGTTTCAGGTCCCAGTCCCTACCAGTGAAAGCGCTCACCCTCCAGTGCCGCCCATGCTGTGTTTCAGGTCCCAGTCCCTACCAGTGAAAGCGCTCACCCTCCAGTGCTGCCCATGCTGTGTTTCAGGTCCCAGTCCCTACCAGTGGAAGCGCTCACCCTCCAGTGCTGCCCATGCTGTGTTTCAGGTCCCAGTCCCTACCAGTGAAAGCGCTCACCCTCCAGTGCCGCCCATGCTGTGTTTCAGGTCCCAGTCCCTACCAGTGGAAGCGCTCACCCTCCAGTGCCGCCCATGCTGTGTTTCAGGTCCCAGTCCCTACCAGTGGAAGCGCTCACCCTCCAGTGCCGCCCATGCTGTGTTTCAGGTCCCAGTCCCTACCAGTGAAAGCGCTCACCCTCCAGTGCCGCCCATGCTGTGTTTCAGGTCCCAGTCCCTACCAGTGGAAGCGCTCACCCTCCAGTGCTGCCCATTCTGTGTTTCAGGTCCCAGTCCCTACCAGTGGAAGCGCTCACCCTCCAGTGCCGCCCATGCTGTGTTTCAGGTCCCAGTCCCTACCAGTGGAAGCGCCCACCCTCCAGTGCCGCCCATGCTGTGTTTCAGGTCCCAGTCCCTACCAGTGGAAGCGCCCACCCTCCAGTGCCGCCCATGCTGTGTTTCAGGTCCCACTCCCTACCAGTGGAAGCGCTCACCCTCCAGTGCCGCCCATGCTGTGTTTCAGGTCCCACTCCCTACCAGTGGAAGCGCTCACCCTCCAGTGCCTCCCATGCTGTGTTTCAGGTCCCAGTCCCTACCAGTGGAAGCGCCCACCCTCCAGTGCTGCCCATGCTGTGTTTCAGGTCCCACTCCCTACCAGTGGAAGCGCTCACCCTCCAGTGCTGCCCATGCTGTGTTTCAGGTCCCACTCCCTACCAGTGGAAGCGCTCACCCTCCAGTGCCGCCCATGCTGTGTTTCAGGTCCCACTCCCTACCAGTGGAAGCGCTCACCCTCCAGTGCCGCCCATGCTGTGTTTCAGGTCCCAGTCCCTACCGGTGGACGCGCTCACCCTCCAGTGCCGCCCATGCTGTGTTTCAGGTCCCACTCCCTACCAGTGGAAGCGCTCACCCTCCAGTGCCGCCCATGCTGTGTTTCAGGTCCCACTCCCTACCAGTGGAAGCGCTCACCCTCCAGTGCCACCCATGCTGTGTTTCAGGTCCCACTCCCTACCAGTGGAAGCGCTCACCCTCCAGTGCCGCCCATGCTGTGTTTCAGGTCCCAGTCCCTACCGGTGGACGCGCTCACCCTCCAGTGCCGCCCATGCTGTGTTTCAGGTCCCACTCCCTACCAGTGGAAGTGCTCACCCTCCAGTGCCGCCCATGCTGTGTTTCAGGTCCCAGTCCCTACCAGTGGAAGCGCTCACCCTCCAGTGCCGCCCATGCTGTGTTTCAGGTCCCAGTCCCTACCAGTGGAAGCGCCCACCCTCCAGTGCCGCCCATGCTGTGTTTCAGGTCCCACTCCCTACCAGTGAAAGCGCTCACCCTCCAGTGCCGCCCATGCTGTGTTTCAGGTCCCACTCCCTACCAGTGGAAGCGCCCACCCTCCAGTGCCGCCCATGCTGTGTTTCAGGTCCCACTCCCTACCAGTGGAAGCGCTCACCCTCCAGTGCCGCCCATGCTGTGTTTCAGGTCCCACTCCCTACCAGTGGAAGCGCTCACCCTCCAGTGCCGCCCATGCTGTGTTTCAGGTCCCACTCCCTACCAGTGGAAGCGCCCACCCTCCAGTGCCGCCCATGCTGTGTTTCAGGTCCCACTCCCTACCAGTGAAAGCGCTCACCCTCCAGTGCCGCCCATGCTGTGTTTCAGGTCCCACTCCCTACCAGTGGAAGCGCTCACCCTCCAGTGCCGCCCATGCTGTGTTTCAGGTCCCACTCCCTACCAGTGGAAGCGCTCACCCTCCAGTGCCGCCCATGCTGTGTTTCAGGTCCCAGTCCCTACCGGTGGACGCGCTCACCCTCCAGTGCCGCCCATGCTGTGTTTCAGGTCCCACTCCCTACCAGTGGAAGCGCTCACCCTCCAGTGCCGCCCATGCTGTGTTTCAGGTCCCACTCCCTACCAGTGGAAGCGCTCACCCTCCAGTGCCACCCATGCTGTGTTTCAGGTCCCACTCCCTACCAGTGGAAGCGCTCACCCTCCAGTGCTGCCCATGCTGTGTTTCAGGTCCCACTCCCTACCAGTGGAAGCGCTCACCCTCCAGTGCCGCCCATGCTGTGTTTCAGGTCCCAGTCCCTACCGGTGGACGCGCTCACCCTCCAGTGCCGCCCATGCTGTGTTTCAGGTCCCACTCCCTACCAGTGGAAGTGCTCACCCTCCAGTGCCGCCCATGCTGTGTTTCAGGTCCCAGTCCCTACCAGTGGAAGCGCTCACCCTCCAGTGCCGCCCATGCTGTGTTTCAGGTCCCAGTCCCTACCAGTGGAAGCGCCCACCCTCCAGTGCCGCCCATGCTGTGTTTCAGGTCCCACTCCCTACCAGTGAAAGCGCTCACCCTCCAGTGCCGCCCATGCTGTGTTTCAGGTCCCACTCCCTACCAGTGGAAGCGCCCACCCTCCAGTGCCGCCCATGCTGTGTTTCAGGTCCCACTCCCTACCAGTGGAAGCGCTCACCCTCCAGTGCCGCCCATGCTGTGTTTCAGGTCCCACTCCCTACCAGTGGAAGCGCTCACCCTCCAGTGCCGCCCATGCTGTGTTTCAGGTCCCAGTCCCTACCAGTGGAAGCGCCCACCCTCCAGTGCTGCCCATGCTGTGTTTCAGGTCCCAGTCCCTACCAGTGGAAGCGCCCACCCTCCAGTGCCGCCCATGCTGTGTTTCAGGTCCCACTCCCTACCAGTGAAAGCGCTCACCCTCCAGTGCCGCCCATGCTGTGTTTCAGGTCCCACTCCCTACCAGTGAAAGCGCTCACCCTCCAGTGCCGCCCATGCTGTGTTTCAGGTCCCACTCCCTACCAGTGGAAGCGCTCACCCTCCAGTGCCGCCCATGCTGTGTTTCAGGTCCCACTCCCTACCAGTGGAAGCGCTCACCCTCCAGTGCCGCCCATGCTGTGTTTCAGGTCCCAGTCCCTACCAGTGGAAGCGCCCACCCTCCAGTGCTGCCCATGCTGTGTTTCAGGTCCCAGTCCCTACCAGTGAAAGCGCTCACCCTCCAGTGCCGCCCATGCTGTGTTTCAGGTCCCACTCCCTACCAGTGAAAGCGCTCACCCTCCAGTGCCGCCCATGCTGTGTTTCAGGTCCCACTCCCTACCAGTGAAAGCGCTCACCCTCCAGTGCCGCCCATGCTGTGTTTCAGGTCCCACTCCCTACCAGTGAAAGCGCTCACCCTCCAGTGCCGCCCATGCTGTGTTTCAGGTCCCAGTCCCTACCAGTGGAAGCGCCCACCCTCCAGTGCTGCCCATGCTGTGTTTCAGGTCCCAGTCCCTACCAGTGGAAGCGCCCACCCTCCAGTGCTGCCCATGCTGTGTTTCAGGTCCCAGTCCCTACCAGTGGAAGCGCTCACCCTCCAGTGCCGCCCATGCTGTGTTTCAGGTCCCAGTCCCTACCAGTGAAAGCGCTCACCCTCCAGTGCCGCCCATGCTGTGTTTCAGGTCCCAGTCCCTACCAGTGAAAGCGCTCACCCTCCAGTGCTGCCCATGCTGTGTTTCAGGTCCCACTCCCTACCAGTGGAAGCGCCCACCCTCCAGTGCCGCCCATGCTGTGTTTCAGGTCCCACTCCCTACCAGTGAAAGCGCTCACCCTCCAGTGCCGCCCATGCTGTGTTTCAGGTCCCACTCCCTACCAGTGAAAGCGCTCACCCTCCAGTGCCGCCCATGCTGTGTTTCAGGTCCCAGTCCCTACCGGTGGACGCGCTCACCCTCCAGTGCCGCCCATGCTGTGTTTCAGGTCCCACTCCCTACCAGTGAAAGCGCTCACCCTCCAGTGCCGTCCATTCTGTGTTTCAGGTCCCACTCCCTACCAGTGAAAGCGCTCACCCTCCAGTGCAGTCCATGCTGTGTTTCAGGTCCCACTCCCTACCAGTGGAAGCGCCCACCCTCCAGTGCTGCCCATGCTGTGTTTCAGGTCCCAGTCCCTACCAGTGAAAGCGCTCACCCTCCAGTGCCGCCCATGCCGTGTTTCAGGTCCCAGTCCCTACCAGTGGAGGCGCTCACCCTCCAGTGCCGCCCATGCTGTGTTTCAGGTCCCACTCCCTACCAGTGAAAGCGCTCACCCTCCAGTGCCGCCCATGCTGTGTTTCAGGTCCCAGTCCCTACCAGTGAAAGCGCTCACCCTCCAGTGCCGCCCATGCTGTGTTTCAGGTCCCAGTCCCTACCAGTGGAAGCGCTCACCCTCCAGTGCCGCCCATGCTGTGTTTCAGGTCCCAGTCCCTACCGGTGGACGCGCTCACCCTCCAGTGCCGCCCATGCTGTGTTTCAGGTCCCAGTCCCTACCAGTGGAAGCGCTCACCCTCCAGTGCCGCCCATGCTGTGTTTCAGGTCCCAGTCCCTACCGGTGGACGCGCTCACCCTCCAGTGCCGCCCATGCTGTGTTTCAGGACTCCCACCCCCAAGCAGCCAAAGTGCCTGCTGTCTGGTGCCATGAATGTGTTTGAAGCAGGCCCTGTCCAGCAGGAGCACTTCCCTGCAGGCTCCTTGGCCCTGCAGAGTGCAGGAGCGTCAGTAAGCTGCTGCTGAGGGAGAGAGGAGAAGCCTGGAGCCACCACCAGTAAAGATGAATGGTGTTTGCAATCTGTATGGGGTGGGGGGAGATTCTCGATGGGGAAGGAGGAGAGAGAGAGGGGCTTGATAGGCAGGGGATGGGGTAGAGATGGGGATGCCATGTGTAGATAGGTGGGAGAATCTACTAATGTTGTTTTATTGTCCTGGCTTCTGTCCACCAAAATAAAGGAAAATGTCAAAGATAATACATGACTTATAAATTGCATTTCTATGGCATATTTAACATTTAGTCTCCATCCATTTGACTTAGATAGCCATAATAATAATAATGATGATAATAATACTATGTAGTTATGTAGTATTATTCTTTTTCCCACTACACCTGCTTTTTGAAGGAACAGTTTGTCAGTCGGTGTTAAATGTTGGTCCGGTGTAGTAAATACACCAAAAAGCCAGAGGTTTGGTAGAAGAGGTAGTGTAGTCTGCAGCATCTGTGCACAAGTAATTCGTATTTGGTCCCAAAATTGAGTTATATGTGTGCAATCCCAGAAACAATGATAAAAAGTGCCGACTGCTACTCCACACTTAGTGCACATATTCGTAGAATTTATCCACGTCTGGTGGGTGCGTGGCGGAGCAACATAAATTTGCCATAGAAATTTATATTGGGTCTCTCGTAGGATGATATTTTCAGATATCTCTGATATGGTAGAAAATAGTTTTTGGAAGAGGGGCTGGGATAATGTAAATAGAGGCCACTCCTTCCATTTTTTATAGATTCTGTCTAGTTGTGATAATGAGGCCTGTGATTTCAGTACTCCAGAAAGGTAGGAGATTGTAGTCTTTTGTGGGCTTTTTGCAAATAGGGAGTTTAAAATTTTATGGGATTGGGTGATATCATGAGGTGTGAAATTTAGGCTTTGCAGAAAATGTCTGACTTGCACAAATGCATATGTGTCAGAGGGTAGGATGGCAAAGTCTCTCTGTAGGTCTGTAAAATCATAAGGTCGACCGGTTACTGGTTCGAACATTTGGTATATGTAGGTTAGGCCTTTCTTATGCCATCTTTGAAAGCTACCGGTTTCTAAGCCGGGTAAGAATAGAGGATGTCTCGTTATTGTTAACAGTGGAGTTAATCGCGACGAAAGTTGAACTTGTGTACATATAGCTGCCCAGGCTTTCCTACAGGTTGATAGTAACATGTGTTGTTTTATTGGTGCCGGAATCAAGGAATAGTCAAATTGCAGAAGAGAGTTTGGTGATGAGACTCCCAACCATTCCATATGAGTTCTTAATTATTGTATTTTATTGTGTTTGTCATCTGTGTGGCAATATTATTTTTGTTAGTATGGTTTATTATGATTGATTTATATTTCTTGATTATATTTGATTTATGAGGACTGGTGATGTTTTTCTTTTTTCATTGTCACACTGCATACAGAGTCTGGCTTGTTGTGGTTTCCAGATCAGTTTGTTTTCACATTTCTGTTTATACTTCATGGTCTTTTTATTCTATATTTGATGAGGGTTTGTCTATGTACTGCATCTGGACTGAGGTGAGGTATTCTGGTAATGTGTAGTTTCTGTGTATGGATCTATAGCAGCTTGGCTAATAGGAGGTGTAGTGGGGTTTTAAGGCCTGGTGTAATATTTGCCTTTTCTTTCAAAGGTAAGGTTGTAACTGTTTTAAGTACTGGCACTTAGTGCTGTTTTGATATGGGAGGTGTAGAATATTGTAATTCTAATTCCCTGTACGTACCCGGATCAGTCCAGACACCTGGGTTTTGCCTCCCCTTCAGCTAAAACGTACATGGTGAAGTGATATTTTTAATTAAGAAGACTAAACTTTGAATGTTGTTTTTGTGTAAAATTTGTTATTATAAAATGCAGAATGTTTAATTGTTTGTGGAGTGGGCTGGGGGTGTGGACAGTGTTGAGCTCTGGGGGCTAGGGCCCGAGGCTGCAGAGTTTGCGTAGAGCACCTAATACCCTTGAAACGGCTCTGCATTCACCCCCTTTCTGTGAGCGGTTCATGATTGAACCAGGCTTCAAACCAGACCATCTTAATTTTAATTACATTTTGCACAGGGGTACAAAAGTCTTTTATCTCCAGGCATGTGGAGGTTGGTCAGAAATGAGCAAAACCTTTAAGCGTTCCTATTTTAATACTCTCTATTTTTTATTTCTAGGCCTCTGTCTGGAGAAACTGCCCCGTTCTTCCTCCGAAAATAACCTGAATGTGGACCGCGAGCAGGAGATCATCACGTGCTATGAGAAGGCTGGCGACATCGTGCTGCTGTATCTCCAGGAGATGGAACGGGTAAGCCAGAGTGAGAGGCTCTCTTCGTATGATCCTGTTGGCCGTGTCGTGAAATTTCAGTCCGGGTAATGGCCATTCTGCCCTCTTGTTGGTGACATCATCAGGGTTCTGTGTATTCCCACCGCACTGTGATGTCATCAGCTTGGTTTGGTTGAGTATGTGGGGGAGGGGGAGGGCGTTTGACCTGGTGGTTTCTTCTTTTTCTTCCTGCTTAGTCAGAATCAAGCTGGCACCACGAGCCTTCATTTGCAGCTACCTGTTGATTTTTCCCCTATTTTAATAGACCCCCCCCCCACATTCGATACCTAGTCTGATCATTGCAGCGTAAGTCCTGGGCCAGGGTGCCAAGCACCAGGGATCCTGCCAGAACCTGCGATCATGGGTCCTGTATCCAGCCACGAGGGGGGTCACCCTTAAGCTATAACCTGCCTTATCCATAACTCAAGCTGCCCTAGGTTATTAAGGACCCAGCCTGGGGATTGCACAAGGAACGTTTTGCTTGGCAGTGTGCAGCGCTTGCCACTGAGGTACTGGGCCTGCCCTGGTGGTATGGTTTCATTATTCTCAAATTTACAAGGGTGATTTGAAAACCAGCTGGGTGTGCAGTATTACAGAAGGGCCCAGCTGATACAGAGGTGTTCCTCTCTGTATCGCTGTTACTTCATTTCGCATACAACTGGCCCTTGTTGTCTGTGGCAGGGGGTTCTTAACCCAGTCCTCAGGACCCCCTTAACCAGCCAGGTTTTCAGGATCTCCACAATGAATATGCATAAGATAGAGTTGCACCCACTGTCTCTGTTGTATGCAAATCTCCGTCATTCATATTCATTCTGGAAGCCCTGAAAGCCTGGCTGGTCAGGTGTGTTCCGAGGCCTGGGTTGAGAGCCACTGGTCTACATTGTCCTAAGTGACATCCCTGACCATATGTACGAGTTTGCTGACCAGTGCTGGTGGTGCTGCTCGGGGGATGCAGAGACATTGGTTGAGACGCTTGCAGTGATGTGCACTTGATAACACTCGATAACCGGTCCATGGAAGCTCTTCCTCCTTATCACCCAGTTCTTCAGGAGATTGAGCAGCATCACTTAAGCCTTTAAAGTTGTGAAATGTACGGAGGTTTGAAAGAAGGAGAGCGAGTGTACAGGGCAGCAGGTGAGAACGGGGCGGTCAGTGGCGGATGCAGTGCGGGGTCGGCCCCTTGGCTAGCAGTGGCGGAAGGACCACCTTTGATTTTTGGACTTAGCTGCAGCTCTTCGAGCCACTCCCTACTCCCGGGAGGAAAGGGATCAACACCTACTGGCAGTTTTAGGAGGGGCCTTTGCACCAGGTCCCAAAGAGAACTGCATAATAATGGCAACAACTCTATAGATAAGAAAAGTAAAAGGAAGCTAATATGGTTCTTTAAAGAGGTGACTGGAAAAACTAAGGCAAAAAAAATCTAGTATTCAAATCTCAAAAAGATGAACAGAGGCAAGGATATCTGGAAAAGCTTGGAAAGAGGAAAGAAACCAGAATGGCAACAGCACAATTGGAAGAAAGGAATGCTACAAAGATAAAGCGAAGTGACAAAACATTTTGCAATGATGTCAGAGAAAGGAGGAAGGCCAGAGGCGGCATTGAAAGATTGAGAGGTGACGAGGAGCAATATAAGGCAAGATGGACAATGAAAAATCAGAAATTCCAATCAAATACTTTTGTTTGGTGTTCACTGAAGAGGACCTTAGAGAAAGACCTCTGCTGTTTAGCCAGGGTACGCATGGGAGTGTGGTGGCTACCACACCATTTATGAAGCAAGAGGGTTTGTGTGGACTTAGTAAAACTGAAAAATGGAGAAGGCCATGGGGCCGGATGAGATGCATCCTGTGACACAAAAGGAGCTCAGAGAGGCGGTGGCAGGTCCTAAGGCGGCTGTGGTTCTCTTTCACAAAAGTGGGAGCAGAGAGGCAGTTGGAAACTACAAGCCAGTTGGCACTACCTTGGAGCTGGGACAATTAATAGCGATTCTGCTGAAGGAATCTATCTACAATTTTATTTATTTAATTTTTTTTTATTATCTATTTATTGAATTTTCATACATTTTTACAGAACACACTGTTCAGAATTTATGGCATTTAAAATAGTAGGGGAAAAAGAGAATTAAATGTAAGTAAAAAGAAATAAACATACTATATGATATACATTAACATCCCCTCTATTTAGCCCACCTTATAAGAAATAGGGGAGACAAATATAGATAAAGAGCAGAATCAAAAGAAATTGTTACACATTTATTATACATCATAATGCTTCTGAGTTAACCTGTGCATGTATATCCATAGTCCTACTTCCCCCTGAAGCTAACTGGAATGAGAATTAAGGTACACACGTAACTGATCCGGTTCTTTGAATTTATACCTAGAATTTTTATATAGAATTAAACAATGACATGGAAACCGGAGCAAAAACTTTGCCCCCCTTGCCAAAACTTCCCCCCACATTTCCAAGAATTTTTTCCTTCTTAACTGCGTTAACTTAGTAACATCAGGGAAAATTTTAATCGGGTGTCCATAGAATTTCTGAGCTTGGTTCCGAAAGAACATCTTCAGAATTAAATCTCTTTCAACTGATGAATCTACTTGGACAAAAAGAGTGGCTCTCTCCTTTACCACCAGCTCAAAAGATTTCTCCAATATATTTGGAATCCTCCACTTCCTCCTTCTGGTCAAGCTGATCCTTCATTTTGTCTGGCTGGGGAATATAATATAATTTTTTTAAATTTTTGGCAAGTCCTGTTCCGCTATTTTCAATATATTGATGAAATAACATCTAAGTAACTCTCGATGAGACAACAAGCACATTTTAGGAAAATTTAAAATTCTTATATTATTTCTCCTTATGAGGTTTTCCAAATTTTCCATCTTGGTCATTTGAATGTTCTCTGATTTAATCAAATTTATTTGGATTTTTTTCCATTTCAATGACTCTGTTTTCCAAACCAGAGGTTAATGATTCATTTTTTTCCAATCTTTTTTCTAAGACATGGCTCTGCTCAATACTCTCTTTAACCATAGTAGTAGTCAAAGAGGCAATCGATTTTTTCCATTGCAGAAATAGCATTCAATATATGTCCCAAAGTCACATTGGAAGTTATGGAGTGTGAAGATTCACATACAACACGTATTCTTTTTTCCTTTCTCATTTCAGGCTTAAGAAAACTGTTACCTTCACAGGCTTTCTGTGGCGCTTCAACGGGTGGATCCCTGGAGCTAGGTGACTCTAAGCTCACCGAGGAGATAGGGACTTCCTCCCTTCCTCACCTGGAAGGCTGGTTTTCCTTCCAATAGAGCCGAGATGTTCACATCGGGTTCCAGTTTCTTTAGCGGCGCTTCTGGGGTCTTAGGCGCGCCGGGGCTCAGCGATGTTTCTGTGGCCAGGGGGGGTCTCAATGGCTGCTCTCCGTTGACTCCTCTAGCGGCCCCTCCCTCCGGCTGTAACTGCACCAGGCCAGTGAAAACCTCCTCGATCCGTGGTTGCCGAGTGGATTGAATCGGCGTTGAGGCAATCTCTTTAATTTTCGCTTTTTGTTTTGTGGGTGGCATAATGCCACAGTCTGAAGAAGAAAATTCTATGTTAGGAAATTATAAAGCGAGGAAGAAAACCAAACAGCCATGGAACTCGATTTTTTGCTGCTCACTCCTCGGCAGCCATTTTGTCTCTCGAATCTATCTACAATTTAATGGGTTGCAGGTACCAAGGCAGCGTGGTTTTACTAGAGGAAGATCAGATTTGTTTGACATGATTGATTTTTTTTTTGATTGGGTGACAAGATAATTTGATCAGAGTCATGCCCTGGATGTGGTTTACTGGGATTTTGGCAAAGCTTTTGATACTGTCCCACATAAGAGACTCATGAATAAATTGAGAAATTTGGGAGTGGGTCCCAAAGTGATGGATTGGACATGAAACTGGTTGACTAACCGATGACAGAGGGTAGTGGTAAATGGAAGTCACTCCGAGGAGAGAATTCTGAACAGTGGAAGGCCTCAGAGATCGGTTCTGGGTCTGGTTCTGTTCCGTATTTTTGTAAGAGATATTGCAAAAGGATAGGCGCAAAGTTTCTCTTTTTGTGGATGATGCTAAGATCTGGACCACCTGAAGGAGTAAGGACAATGAGATGTGATCTTAGAAAGCTTGAGGAGGGGTTAGTTGCGTGGCAGTTAAGATTCAGTGCCAAAAATTGCAGAGTCGTACATTTGCGGTGCAAAAATTCAAAGGAGCTGTAGCTGATGAGGGATGAGAGACTGAGGAGCATGGAGCAGAAAAAAGACCTCGGGATGATAGCAGCTGATGATCTGAAGGTAGCAAAGCAGTGTGAGGGGGCAGTGACTGGGGCTAGAAGGATGCTGGGCTGCATAGCGCGAGGTGAACCAGCAGGAAAAAGGAGGTGATAATGCCCATGTACAGGTCCATGGTGGGGCCTCCCCTGGAATACTGTATTCAGTTCTGGAGGCCACATCTCAAAAAAGATAGAGATAGGCAGCCCAGCTGGTACCCGACCGGGTCTGCCCAGAAGACACATGAGCTGCCTTATGTCAAGGAAAGAAGGGGAGACAGGATCCCAGATGTCATTACTGTATTGCACCACGCCTTGTAGCAAGATCCTGTAGCAGAGATGCTGGCAGCTTACGTTTTCTTGCCCTGCACCTGTTAGAGATGTCTTTAGAGAGAATAAAAGCTATAATTCTGCAGAAAAGTAATGTTAACAAAAAGGAGTCAAAGTGGCAAAGGAATATTCTCTGTGCCACGCAAGTTTGAAAATCCCTCTCTGGCACGTCTGCAGCAAAGAGCTGCATGTGTTGGTTGTGTAGGATTAAATGGTCAGTTTTCTCAGTGGAGAGAGGTAAACAGTGGAGTGCCTCAGGGATCTGTACTGGGACCGGTGCTTTTTAATATATTTATAAATGATCTGAAAAGGGGAACAAGGAGTGAGGTGATTAAATTTGCAGATGACAGAAAATTATTTAGCATTGTTAAATCACAAGCAGATTGTGATAAATTGCAGGAGACCTTGCTCAACTGGAAGATCGGGCGTCCAAATGGCAGATGAAACTTAATACGGACAAGTGCAAGGTGATGCACAAAGGGAAAAATAACTCATATTATATTTACACGATTTTAGGTTCCCTATTAGGAGTTACCACCCAGGAAAAAGATCTAGTTGTCATAGTGGATAACACATTGAAATCGTCAGCTCAGTGTGCTGCGGCAGTCAAAAAAGCAAACAATGTTAGAATTATTAGGAAGGGAATGGTGAATAAAATGCAAAATGTCATAATGCCTCTATCGCTCCATGGTGAGACCGCACCTTGAATTCTGTGTACAATTCTGGTCGCCGCATCTCAAAAAAGATATAATTGCGATGGAGAAGGTACAGAGAAGGGCAACCAAAATGATAAAGGGGATGGAACAGCTCCCTTATGAGGAAAGACTAAAGAGGTTAGGACTTTTCAGCTTGGAGAAGAGACGGCTGAGGGGGGATATGATAGAGGTCTTTAAGATCATGAGAGGTCTTGAATGAGTAAATGTTTCAGATAATACAGGGAGTAGGAGGCACGTCATGAAGTTAGCATGTAGCACATTTAAAATAAATCAGAGAAAATTCTTTTTCACTCAACGCACAATTAAGCTGTGGAATAAATTGCCAGAGGATGTGGTTAGTGCAGTTAGTGTAGCTGGGTTTAAAAGAGGTTTGGACAAGTTCCTGGAGGAAACGTTCATTAACTGGTATTAATGAAACTGACTTAGGGAATAGCCACTGCAGATTATGGGCATCAGTAGCATGGGATCTATTTAATGTTTGGGTCCTTGCATCCTGGAGACAGGATGCTGGGATTGATGGACCCTCGGTCTGACCCAGTCTGGCACCTTCTTCTGTTCGTTTGCTCCCTTGAGCTGAAATCCAGCTCTCTCGCTGCTCCTGGGCCCTGGTTTTTTGCTGGGAGCCTCTTTGGAGTATTTAGAACCGAAAGGGAAGGTCCGTCCCCCATGAGGCGTGGCAGTGAGCGCTGAGTGGCAGATATAAATACTCAGGAGGCAGGCAGGGGGGTTCTCCGCAGGGATCAATGACTTAGCAAGGTGCTGACAGGTGCTGTGGGAATCCAGTGACGCAGCAGCCTCCCTAGCCAGGAAGCTCTGCTATTTCAGATGGGTAAGGAAATTGCTTCCTGAGTAATTTATTTGTTGGAAGGGAGAGAGAGCAGGTCAGGCAGTGCGATGAAAGCAGGGAGCAGCCGGCGGCAGTAGTTTGTGCGGGTGCACTTTCCTCTCTGCTCTCGTGTCCCTTGTTTAGCTGGGATGTGATTTCATGTGTATTTATATCTGTCAGCTCACTGGCATCAAACTCAGAGTAATTAACAAATAGCAGGGATGGTTCATATAGCAACCACAGAATGATGGATTCCTGTTCTAAGAACCAGATCCAGATAACACTGTTTTTACCAGGAAAATGTTCTCAGAATAGTGGCATCCACCAAGAAATGTTATGTCATAATTCTGTTTCTTTTCTACAGCTCCTTTATAGGCATTTCTCAGACTGCAAAATATGTCTGCTTCACAGTTCTCTGCCCCAGAGAGCTTACAGTCTTAGGTTTGACCATGAGGGGCTTAAGGCTGAGAGCAGCTCTGGGTTTGAAGCTCAGCGCTCTAAGCCCTACACTAGTGCTCTTCACTGCATGGCCCACAAGCCAGTGGTGGCTCTCACCAACCCCCGAGTGCATCTCCCAATTGCATTTTCTAAAACACTGGAGGTGCAGGCCGAAAGGAGGAGGAGACAGCAGGGGGCCAGGGGAAGACGAGGCGGTGCAGCAGCGCCGTCCTTGACCTGTGGCCTAGCCCAGGAAGGGAGTAGGAAGGTTTTGTGGGCCTAGCTCCAGCCCCATTGGATCCCCTCAGGAGGAGGAGAACCGTTACCTGCTGCCAGCCACTGAGATGCTCTGAGAGAGAGACTGCTATGAACATGGCTGGAGTGTTCAGAGACAGACTGATGAGAACAGGGATGTGGGGGGAGGTTTGAAAGAGCGAGAAAGAGACTGGTGGGAGAGGGTTTGAGAGAGAGACTGGTGGGACAGGGTGGGAGAGGGTTTGAGAGAGAGACTGGTGGGACAGGGAGGGAGAGGGTTTGAAAGAGAGACTGGTGGGACAGGGTGGGAGAGGGTTTGAGAGAGAGACTGGTGGGACAGGGTGGGAGAGGGTTTGAGAGAGAGAGACTGGTGGGACAGGGAGGGAGAGGGTTTGAGAGAGAGACTGGTGGGACAGGGAGGGAGAGGGTTTGAGAGAGAGACTGGTGGGACAGGGTGGGAGAAGGTTTGAGAGAGAGAGAGAGAGACTGGTGGGACAGGGTGGGAGGGTGCTTGAGAGAGAGACTGGTGATACAGGATGGGAGAGAGTTTGAGAGAGAGAGACTGGTGGGAGAGGGTTTGAGAGAGACTGGTGAGACAGGGTGGGAGGGGGCTTGAGAGAGAGACTGGTGGGACAGGGTGGGAGGGTGCTTGAGAGAGAGACTGGTGGGACAGGATGGGAGAGGGTTTGAGAGAGAGAGACTGGTGGGACAGGATGGGAGAGGGTTTGAGAGCGAGACTGGTGGGACAGGGTGGGAGAGGGTTTGAGAGAGAGAGACTGGTGGGACAGGGTGGGAGAGGGTTTGAGAGAGAGAGAGACTGGTGGGACAGGGTGGGAGGGGGCTTGAGAGACAGAGACTGGTGGGACAGGGTGGGAGAGGGTTTGAGAGAGAGAGACTGGTGGGACAGGGTGGGAGAGGGTTTGAGAGAGAGAGACTGGTGGGACAGGATGGGAGAGGGTTTGAGAGAGACTGGTGGGACAGGGTGGGAGGGGGCTTGAGAGAGAGAGAGACTGGTGGGACAGGGTGGGAGAGGGTTTGAGAGAGAGAGACTGGTGGAACAGGGTGGGAGAGGGTTTGAGAGAGAGAGACTGGTGGGACAGGGTGGGAGGGGGCTTGAGAGACAGAAACTGGTGGGACAGGGTGGGAGAGGGTTTGAGAGACAGAGACTGGTGGGACAGGGTGGGAGAGGGTTTGAGAGAGAGAGACTGGTGGGACAGGGTGGGAGAGGGTTTGAGAGAGAGACTGGTGGGACAGGGTGGGAGGGGGCTTGAGAGACAGAGACTGGTGGGACAGGGTGGGAGAGGGTTTGAGAGAGAGACTGGTGGGACAGGGTGGGAGAGGGTTTGAGAGGGTTTGAGAGAGAGAGACTGGTGGGACAGGGTGGGAGAGGGTTGAGAGAGAGACTGGTGGGACAGGGTGGGAGGGGGCTTGAGAGAGAGACTGGTGGGACAGGGTGGGACAGGGTGGGAGGGGGCTTGAGAGACAGAGACTGGTGGGACAGGGTGGGAGGGGGCTTGAGAGAGAGAGACTGGTGGGACAGGGTGGGAGAGGGTTTGAGAGAGACTGGTGGGACAGGGTGGGAGGGGGCTTGAGAGAGAGAGACTGGTGGGACAGGGTGGGAGAGGGTTTGAGAGAGAGAGACTGGTGGGACAGGGTGGGAGAGGGTTTGAGAGAGAGAGAGACTGGTGGGACAGGGTGGGAGGGGGCTTGAGAGAGAGACTGGTGGGACAGGGTGGGACAGGGTTGGAGAGGGTTTGAGAAAGAGAGACTGGTGGGACAGGGTGGGAGAGGGTTTGAGAGAGAGACTGGTGGGACAGCGTGGGAGGGGGCTTGAGAGAGGGACTGGTGGGACAGGGTGGGAGAGTGTTTGAGAGAGAGAGAGACTCGTGGGACAGGGTGGGAGGGGGCTTGAGAGAGAGACTGGTGGGACAGGTGGGAGAGGGTTTGAGAGAGAGAGACTGGTGGGACAGGATGGGAGAGGGTTTGAGAGAGACTGGTGAGACAGGGTGGGAGGGGGCTTGAGAGAGAGACTGGTGGGACAGGGTGGGAGGGGGTTTGAGAGAGAGACTGGTGGGACAGGGTGGGAGAGGGTTTGAGAGAGAGAGACTGGTGGGACAGGGTGGGAGGGGGCTTGAGAGACAGAGACTGGTGGGACAGGGTGGGAGAGGGTTTGAGAGAGAGAGACTGGTGGGACAGGGTGGGAGGGGGCTTGAGAGACAGAGACTGGTGGGACAGGGTGGGAGAGGGTTTGAGAGAGAGAGACTGGTGGGACAGGGTGGGAGAGGGTTTGAGAGAGAGAGACTGGTGGGACAGGGTGGGAGGAAGTTTAAAAGAGGCTGGTGGGAGAGAGTGGGAGGGGGTTTTAGAAAGATTAGTGGAACAGGGTGAGAATGGAAAGAGATTGATGGAAGAGAGTGAGGATGGATTTGAGACAGAGAATGGTAGCACAGGGTGGGTTGGCAGTATAAGAGCGAGCGAGTCTGGTAGTTCAAGCTGAAGGGGATTTGAGAGAGGCGGTGAGATGGGGTAGGGAATTGAGAATGATAGAGATTGGGACAGGAGGTGTTGAGAAAAACTGGTGGGAGAGTTTGGAGGGGACTGAGTGAGAGAATGGTGGAACAGGTTGGTGGGGTGGGGTTTGAGAGAGACTGGTGGGAGAGAGTTTGGTGGAGTTTGAGAGAGAGTGGTAGAATATGTTGGGGGAATTGAAAGAGAGAGACAGGTGGGGGCACGATAGCGGGATTGATAGAGAACGGTAGGACAGGGCGATCGATGGTGGGGGGGGATCGAGTGGAGGAGGATGGGGTGGGTTTGAGAGAGAGAGAGAATGGCTGGAGACAGGGTGGGGGGGGTTGAAAGAGAGACTGGTGGGGGACAGGTGCTGCAGCGTGGGGGTCATTGGTCTGTGCCATTCGGCAGTCTCATTGTCTTTCAAATTCTTGGTTTGGTTTGTTTTTAGCAACGTGGCCCCTGCTTGAAAGTAAGTGAAGAAGAGCTCTGTCCTGCGTGGGTGGAGAGTGCACGGTTATGGAGGAGTCTCTTTCCTCTTTCCAGTCTCTTTCCCAGAGTTAGGACGCACATGGGTGCAAAGGTGGCCGTTCCTGGCGCTCCTCATGCACCACGAAGCTCCGAGTAACGTACAGCGTCCTTCCTCGCCTGCAGCTCTGCTGCCCACGACTCTCTCTCTCCCTCCCCCTTCCCTTCTGTGACGCCTTGCACCTTCCTCACACCTGCCTGTGTCCCTCTTCCTCCCGGCTTTTCTTCCCGGCCGCGGTAGGGCGCTCTCTCTCACCCGTCTTCCTTCCCTCCGGCGTGGGCCTGCAGCGCGCGCGCGATGCCGTAGGGAGCAGGGCAGCAGGAAGTGCTTTTTCTGCCCTGACCGCAGGAGGAGGCGGGGGGGGGGAGGGGGCAGCAGTGCCGGCGGGGAGTGCTTCGTGTAGCTCCGTCGTGCTACCGGCAAGCCTCTCGCGTTTTCCGTCGCCTTTGGGCCCCGGATGCATGAACACAAATCTGTCTGCAGGGCCTCGGATCCTTGCAACGCTTAATAATCGGAGAAAGCGCCCAACGGAAACTCCCAGCCCGGCCTCCCGGGTGCACAATTAACGTGCAGAAGCCAAGCAAGAACATGGCCCCTAGCCGGGGCCTTAATTAAACTTCTCTATTGTCTTTTTAAGGATAATTAACCTTGCTTTTTAGACAGCAACAGAGACGCAGTGCAAGAAAGACAAAAGCATGCACGGGCAGCGCTTCCAGCACGAGCTGAATTCTCTCTCTCTCTTCCTGCTGGTGTCCTTGGCTCATCCGCCTTTCACGCAGGCTGCTGGGAAGAACTGGTAGTTATTTTATTTTCTGAGCATGTAGCCCATTTTTCCGGGGAATGGCATAAAATAAATCAAACGGTAACCTCGGGAAGATGTCCCGAGAGTGACTTCCGTGCTCTGTCCCTTGATCCTCCCTCTGCGGGCAGCGCAGCGGGGCTGAGACTCCCTCTGTGTCTCTTCGGGTTACTCGGATTTCCTCCCCCTGTCTCAGCTTTTTCAATGCTCAGAATGAATGGATGTTTGGAGGCTCTGCCATCTCTTATTAGCTCAATAAAAAATAAATTGCGGCTAAGATGCTGCTGCTCATGAGCTGTCGGAGTCTCGTGGATCCTTTCTTCAGATCGGCCGGGGCTGCCTGTGAGGCCCCGAATACCATCACCTGGTATTTCTGCTAATCCAAGAAAGTATATTACTACCTTCAAAGTATCCTGTTTGGATTCTTCTTTTGAATAAATTACAATTTTTTTGACTGGCAATTTCCTCCTTTAACTTTGGGCTTTCAGCTCAGTCAGGACCAGGGCTGACAATTCTGCGCCGAAAGCTTTCAATCACAGTGGGATTGGTCCCCATTTGAACCATGCATGATTCCAGTTAGAAGCCAGTATTCCTGCTCTCTGAGTTTGGTATTTAAGCAACGTCCCCCCCCCTCTACCAGAAGGCTGTGAACGCTGCCTCCCAAGGAGCCAGGAACTGGTGTTGGAAGTTGAACTCGGATCTCCGCTGTGACAGTGCACAGCACGGCCGCTGAGCTGGCCCGGCTTCTTAGAAATGTAGCTGTGGAGTGAAGTTATCGCTTCTATGCGTGACCTTCACCTTGGGGGGGGGGGGGGGGGTGGCTTCCTTTCCGTAGAGCAGCTGAGGGACCCGGGCCCGTTGCATTCAGAATGCACAGCTGGAATCCCGCAGGAGACTGGAAGTGGGGGGACCTCTTATCTCTGACTCTGAAAGAAAAGACAGAAGGGAACTTGAGGAGTACCAAGAGAGCCCACAGCAAAATAAGTGCCTATACCCTCGGCTCAGATCTGGCCCCTCCATCGCTTCCATATGAGGACTGGATTTAATCAAGCCAAGGAGCTTTCTCTTCCCACCCCATTGGTTCTCTTTTCACTCCCTACTGGGCCCTGTTATAGTCCCCGAGTAACTTTTTTTTTGGTCAAACTCGGTGCAAAGGCAGATGCGAGCGCGGCACTTGGCCCTTAGAAGTATTCCGCAACTGAAACGAAGCATTCCAGCGCTGCGCATCCTCCGGTCCGGACTCTTACTTTAAGGAAGAACGGATTTAGAGGAGCCGTGGCAGGTGAGGTAATGCTGAAAGCCGCTCAGCTCGCTCTGCTTTCCTCACCGTGAAACATCCAGGACAAGTCGCAAAATAAAGCCGGATTACTTCCAGTAATTGATAACATCTCATTATGAAATTGACCTTGATTTGATTTGGACTTAATTGAAATTACTTTGATAGGCAGGCAGAATTGAAAGTGAGTGCTCTCCCCTCCTATTAATGCATCTGCGGCTAGGCACTTGGATGTGCTGTCCATGCGGAGTGAAACATGAACAGCAGATGAAAAGATCAGAGGTTAGGGAAGGCTGAAATGATGACTCAGCGGATTCCCGGCTGCGATTGTTTTGACAAAGGCGTTTGATTGTAATGCAAGCCTTTGATATGTCAGTGAACTTCCCTCTTGAATTGTCCATCGCTAAGGGTGCTTAAAAGCTATTCAGCGAATTACAGACCTGCATAATGCCGATTTTTTTAAATAACCCTTTCAAACTGTAACCTTGGAAATGATCGCACTGCAGCATCTGAGCCAGGCTTGCAGCTGCTGGCGATCAGCAAGCAGATGCAACAGATTTGGGCGCGGGGGATTTAAAGGCAAGTCGCAGCTTTTTTTTTCCTTTGATGGTCCAATAAAAGGTATCGATACCTACCAGGATTCCAGTTCCCTCCTTTTTAAAATCTGCAGTAGAAATCAAGTGGCAGCGCTGTTAAATATAATCTTGTGAAGAACAGAACATAGGAAGTGCCATGCTGGCTCACACCAAGGTGCATCGAGCCCAGCATCCTGTCTCTGACAATGACCATTAATCTGGGTGGCAGGTACCTGGCAGATCCCAAGAAGTAGATCTCACTCCCAGGGATAGTAATAGCTAATAATGTGTTATGGGCTTTGCCTCTTTTAAACCCCAGCTATGTTAGTTGCCTTGAGCGTATCCTCTGGCAAGAGATTCCAGAGCCTGATAAAGTACTTTCTATGTTTTAAATCTGTTCCTTGTTAGTTTTGTGGCATGTCTCCTTGTATTAGTATTATTTGAAAGGGTAAATAACCCTTCTTTATTGTTGCGTTCGTGCCTGTTCTCGCCCTCGCTCCACCCTCTCTACCTTTGTGGCGACTCCCTTCGTGTCTGACGGACAGATGCTGCCGCGGCTTCTCCTCGCCGTACTTCCTGGAATCCCCGGGCTGGCCTGACGCTGCGGATCCGCCATGTTCCTGATGATGGAAGGGTGCGCGCGCGCGCTCCAGAGTTTGTACCGGCAAGGGTGCGAACCTCGGGGGCGTCCTCCCGTAGTGATGTCATCCGCTTCCACCTTAAAGGGTCTTTGCTTGCTACTACGAATCGAGTTAGCAAGGGGAATTATTTCTCTGCTGCTCTGCCTCTACCTAGGGGTACCCACTCCACGGGGGCCCCGCTCTCTCTTCTTGATTTCAGATTGCTAAGACGGGATCCGGTACTCGCTCCACGAGGGCCTACGTCCCTGAATGCTCAGAAGACTCCTTACTACCTGGAAGCGATCGCAGACGTGAACACAGTGAGTTCTACAGATAGGAACTGGTACTCGCTCCACGAGGGCCTATGTTCCTAATCTCCAAAGACTCCCTTCTGCTGATATCAGAGTTTCTCCCTGCCCTCTGGAGATGAAATGATCGAGGACAAAGGAAACTCAGTAGAAGCAGAACACGTCTGGCAAAAGCAGGGCCAGAAACAAAGGAGCCTTAATGTGGGTGGGATTGTTTTCAGGTTAAAGTAGTTTATTTCACTGTCATATTGCGTAAGTGATTATCACCATAGGCTCACAGGCCTTCTCTGTATGGTTTAAACCTATCGGACTGGCCACTCTCGGAGACAGGATGCGGGGCTCGACGGACCTCGGTCTGACCCAGCAGGGCACTTCTCATGTTCATAGGACCCTAAGTTAGACCCCTAGGTCTGCTGAAAATAAGTGCCTGAGTTTAGGATTGCTGTTCCCATCCCGGCGTTGGGCGTCCAGCGCTGATAATCGTGACCTGCCACCTCCCCTGGCTCCACCCATATTTTAGGATTCTAAATTCAGGAGTCTAAATGTGGATCCTTAGATAGGGAACATTTTCCACTTGCCAGATCCAGGCGCCAAACTCCTTAAG
Organism: Rhinatrema bivittatum; assembly: GCF_901001135.1. Taxonomy (NCBI): domain Eukaryota; kingdom Metazoa; phylum Chordata; class Amphibia; order Gymnophiona; family Rhinatrematidae; genus Rhinatrema; species Rhinatrema bivittatum. Next base: position 18,983,583 of record NC_042618.1, on the reverse strand, counting down.
TTAGGGGTCTAGATCTTTTGAAAATCGGCCTCTTGGTTTCCTTAAAGCTGCCTTTAGCATTGAAATGCACAAAATAAAAGAGAGATTGCAGAATGATCAGATCTGATGATCTCAGAATTGCAGAAAGAAAAAAAAAAATGCAATAAGCACAGGTGGCCAGAGAGTTTATAGAGAGCCAAGGAGCCCAGGGAGAGAGATAACATCCATAGGAAAAAATGTGCGAATGCTTCTGTATGATTCATTGGTGAGAACTCATCGGGAACACCGTGTCCAGTTCTGCAGGCCTTTCCTCCAAAACGAAATGAAGCAGAGGCAGTGCAGATGCCAAGACGTTCTCCCCCCCCCCTCCCCCACCCCTGCTGGGCAAACTCGAAGGGCGATCCCCCCCCCCCCCTGCCCTTGCCATGATTCGAAGTGCCCTGCGTGGTCCTAGCCTAATGGGGTTCCCAGTTACGGGACCGTAGCCAGAGATGCCGAAAGGTAAAAGTACTTGCCTGAGGCCTCGTAGACTTTTGCCGGCATGGGTGGAGGTCATAGCCCCGTGCTGTTCACTGCTTCACCGCAGCTCCTCTCCCCACTGCGGAGATTCGGTGCTGAAAGACTTCGAAGAAGGCGCTCGCAACAGGGGGTGCCTTTCTCAGGAAGCCCAAACCATTTTCTCTCTCCCCAGCAAGCAGCGGGGGTTTTTTTTTTTTTTTTTTTTGCCAGCGTGGAAACTTCCAGCTCTGCCTTGGCTAGAATTTAACACCAGACTTACAGAACGGCACCTCAGGTCGGCTCTTGAGTTGAAGACTAGCGAGACGTTAATTTGCGGGTTGCATCCAGAGGCCACGTCGTGTGATGATTTGTGACTGCCGCGCCTGCTGACGCTGATGTGCGCGTTTCGGTGCTTTGCAGAGCAGACAGCCCGTGGCGCTGAGAGGCTCGCTGCTCTTCCTGCCTGTGCAGACTTTTACTGGCCTTGTCTCTTCAGGATGGCTCTCTCAGCAATGTAGGCGGTCGCCCATTAGGGCTGCGCTCCATGGGCGACCTGTCTGCGCTCCATGCTTCCTGTCTTTCTTCAGGGTGAGCTTCTCCCTTTGAGGTGTCAGGATAAACAGGAGAGAGAGAGAGAGAGAGACTGAATAATTCACGGTTTTAGTGACCGATGCTTAATTGGCAGAACTGGAAATTGAAGTTGAGTGCAGAATGGATGGCAGCGCAGGCTTCTCCACACCTTGCCCCTCCGGGGCGTCTCCTCAGGGCGCGAGGATAATTCGGTCTCCGTGTCTGTACTGTCTTTGCTCTCTCTTCTGCGATTGCCCACTTGTGATGGCGGATTTTTGCCTTGTGGACACCTGTGGACCGAGGTCATTCCCCTCACTTCTTCACACGACTTTCAAGAACATAAGAACATAAGAAATTGCCATGCTGGGTCAGACCAAGGGTCCATCAAGCCCAGCATCCTGTTTCCAACAGTGGCCAATCCAGGCCATAAGAACCTGGCAAGTACCCAAAAACTAAGTCTATTCCATGTTACCATTGCTAATGGCAGTGGCTATTCTCTAAGTGAACTTAATAGCAGGTAATGGACTTCTCCTCCAAGAACTTATCCAATCCTTTTTTAAACACAGCTATACTAACTGCACGAACCACAAGCTCTGCCTGCGCTGACGTTGGACCAGCGACTGAGAAGTGAAAAGCAGCCTGTTCCAGCGCCAGCCCCCCTTATCCATCCAGTTCTTTCTCTGCCATCGTTTTAAGGCGGATTAGACTTTTTACTGGTGTGGGGGAATGGGTCCTGTCTTTTCCTGTAATGTTCAGTCAGTAGACGGGACACTTTGATTTCTTCTGCTTTTGATCTTATGCCATGCACAGGCACTGAAATCGCTGAAAGCAGAAGTGGAGCAAGGTAAATTGCCTGCATAAAAGGACCCAATCAGGAAATATCGTCCCATCTATTAGCAAAGCAGTCCTCCCTTTCATGTTTCTGAAGCTGAGCTGTAATCTTCATCCGTTAGTGCACGTCAATCTTCTAGAGCCATCTTCTCCGTTCTCCTACGTGCACATTGCTGAAAGTCAATCAATGTTTAAGCCATTAAAGAGATGTGCCAACAACGAAAAGCAAAGAGGAATCCAACGGGTGAAGGAGTCCCAGGGGTCTGAATGCTCTGGCCCTGGTACCACCCGTGTGGCACCTTGGTGACACTTCAGTCTGTTCTGCGGCATCATAGGATCTCAACAGAGTAAAGCCTCGGTATGAGCACAGAACATCTTCTACTAATCTTTTAAGCAAAAAGAAGAAAGAGGACATTATAGCAGGACTTTGAAAAGCGAGCTTAACTGTACCTTCGGTACTTATTAGACTTCAAAAAACCTGTGCCACCTCAAGAAATATTTTGTAAAGGTGGTGTGCCAGCAGCTCATGCTGGGCAGGGCAATGGCAGCTGGGTTGTGTTGCAGTGAAACTACAAAATATCTTTCTGTTTTACATGTTTTCTGCACCATTTGAATGTACATCGCAGGAAGGATGGAGGCAGCCATTTTGTTTGTGAGTGATGCCATTGAAGACGCACCCATTCCTGTTATAGGGTAAACCCGTTGACAGGACCACATTTAACGGGCTGGTTTTCTTTCGGCTGTAAATATGCCGCAGCCCTGAACGGAGGGGCGCTAGTAACACACCTAATTCAGCATCATTAGTAAGCACCTCGCTTCATGCCCGGCAGTATTAGCATAAAACCTTGAAAACTGGGAAATAATGTGCTGTTGCCTGTCACAGTGCGTGGTGATCAGAGTTAATGGTTGCTCTCTTTTAAATATTTTGGCCATCTAGATTTGCAGCATATAGGTACAGTAGATGGGCTGGATTTATAGTTCACAAAATGCAGGGTTGGTGGGACGGGAGGAGGGGTTAAGTGCTGCTCAGACAATGGCAAAAACAAGAATTTGAAATATCTCTGGAGAGGCCTCTAACCTGCTTTCATCCCTCAGAGAATGTGCTAGTGCTGTGGCTGTAATCTGAAGGAACTGAGAGCATGGAAAAACAAGGAAATGCTCGCAGCTTCCCAAGAACAAAAGGCTCAATTAACCCAGATTCCTTTTGACCTCTGGAGCACAAATCTAAAAATGTGAATAACAGCTCTCATATATTTGGCAAGAAGTAAGATACATATCATGGAAGCATCTTCAGCGTGCTCTGAAGGCGCTTCCTCAGTAGCCTGAAATCAACCCATAGACCTACACAGAGCCTCCCCCACCCTGCATTCACCTCTGCAGGCTGTCAGGCCCAAAGAGCTAAGTCAGGAATAAGTTTGGCCTGGATTGTTGCTGTAGCTGTGCAGCTCTGCGAGTGACCTGGGCACTTTCAAACTCTAGCTGAAGCAAACCCCTTTAATTTTATTCTCTTTCATAAACAACCCTAAAAAAAATGTTAACAACTCCTCACTGTTTCAGGGGTCGGCCACTCTGGACCTTGAGAGCCACAAGCCGATCGGGTTCTCAAGATATCTGCACTGAACATGCATGAGACATATTTGCATGCCCAGCCTGCACTGCGGATATCCTGAAAACCCAACCGGCTTGCGGTCCTCGAGGACTGCAGTTGCCTACCCCTGCCTTATGTTAAACGCTGGATAAGGTTTCACTTGCATTTCTTGCCAAGGATTGCAGTGCTGACTTTTAAAAATAAAATCTTTGGCCTACTCTTAACACCTGCAGTAGCTTATACAACATTTATACCAGTTCTGCTGTGTGTTGTATGCTCAACAGAGAGAGCTGAGTCCGTACTGCTGAATCCTAGAAGTGAGTGGTGAATTTGTAAAGTGTAGAAGTGTCCTGAAATAGCTTTTGTGTGACTGTGTGGTGGTTCTGCAGTTTCCAATACGCTCTTTTTCCTGTCGATAAGCCATGCTGTCTGGGGCTGCCCTCCAGCGGCCCTGGGGCGGAGCTTCTCCTCAAGATCACAGAGCTTTGACTCTGCACCTGCGCGGGTCTTCCCGTGCGTTCGCCATTTCTCCACACTCTTTCTTCTTCCGTGCTGCTAGCTGCAAGTGGAGCTCTTCTCTTGTCTCCTTGGAAGACTTTTGCATGCAAGTGACTCACCCAAACAGCACTTTTAAGTGCTGCCATGGCGCCCAAGCCGCTTGGATTTAAATACTGCCAATGTGACAAGGATATGCCCATTGCAGATGGGCATAAATATTGCTACATCTGCCTGGGCCCTGAACACGACCAGTCCACCTGCCGGGACTGTGATCAGTTGTTGCCCAGAGACAGAGGGCCCAGAAAATTGAAAGACTAAGGGAGGAGGGGGACAAGCTCTTATGCCCTGGTGTTGGAATGGCTCTCTTCACATTCATCCCCAGGGCCGAAGATGCATCATCCGGAAAAGTCAAGGAGAGCCTCCTCCCTGGGCCCACTGAGCGGAAAAACAAGGCAGAGCCAGGTGGGACATCCTATCACAGTGCTCGATCTCCCCCACACCCCAAGGAAACACCAGGCGTCGGGGAATGCGTTGGTAAGACCTGTGCCAAAAACAGCGTCAACAGCTGTCGGCAGCATCGAGACCCATGGACCGATGCAGATGTTGAAGCAGAGCAAGCAAGACGCAGGGACACGACACACCGAAGCATGGCTCCCAAGGCCCGCTCACATCAACGCAGAGACCTCCCAAGCATAAGACAACGCAGGACCACGTAACGAAGCGTCCATCCATGACGCACACAACGCAAATGTGCCATGTGTCGAACCCGACGCAGGAGAAGCTGGTGGGGAAGCACAAACCTCCCCAAAAGCAGACTTCCCACAAGGGGAAACTGGAGAAGTAGTGTTCTCACCGGAGGAGCTTTTGGAGCTGGGTTTCTCGGATGTGGAGCCGCTCTCAGATGACCATTTCTCAGTGGGATCCTCTGGCTCATCACAAAGAGTATACTCAGTCATGTTGGTGTCAAGAAGGAAGAGGCACTCGCCTCAACTACTGGAGCCCCTGGCGAAAAGGCATAGTGACGAAAATCCAACTGAACACGGTAGGGAACCTGATTCTACAATCCTCTTAGCTGCAGTGCCTCCTCCAGCCAGAAGAGCTAAGTCCACCTGGACAAGGGGCAGGAAGGGATCTCACCCACCACCCAGAAGAAGAGGTAGCAGATCCCTAGAGAGGGAGGGTTAGCTTCCCAAGCAATGTCTCGAATCTCTGCAATTCTGAGCAATTTTTTCACATCCCTGGAGAGTAGTAAGCAAAGGAGTCAACCACCCAGCCCCTTGATGGAAGAATTTTCCCCTACCAGGGAGTTCCTGTCTCCACCATGGGAGGATTATAACCCATGGGATGAGACGGTGGACCCCTATCCACAGTTCTCCCCACAACCAGACTCTGAACCCAGAGACTCCCCTCCAGCTTCACTGGGGTCCTCCATGGGAATCCCGTCGGACCCACCGGAGGAACCACCAGAGCCGTCTTCACCCCTAGAGGACCTATCCCTATTCTAAGTTTGAAGTTCCAGCTGAGCCTTGTCCTCCTATGCAGTCCTGGACACTGTAACGGACAAGACCTGGGAATCCCCCTTCTCGGGGCCAGCAGTGTCCAGGAAAACCAACCTTAAGTTCCAGATGAGGAAGTCCCCTTCCTACGGAACAGCACAACTGCCACGTGTTTATGTAGTGGTAGAATCGGCCATGAAGAAGTCTAAAAAATCTAGGCTACACTCGAACACTCCACCAGGTAGGGACAACTGTTACTTGGATGAGTTCGGACAGAAAGCCTTCCAAGTAGAGTGTATGTTAAATGCCAAGATTCAACAACATCAATTCTACATATTTCAATACTTATATGATTGTCTACAGTCCCTCAAACCGCACTTCACGGCTGATACATCAGAGAGCGCGTTGCCTCAGCCCTTCATGGATCTGGAGAAAGGATTGCGCCACCTCCTTTGCACGGTGTATGAGGTGTTTGAAACATCGGCCCGCTAACCCGCCCGCCTTCCTGGACAGCCTCCCTATTCCTGCTGTGCTGGATAAGCTATGCTACAGACTGAGGAGACATGGCGATCGCACGGGAAGACCCGCGCAGGCGCAGAGTCAAAGCTCTGTGATCTTGGAGAGAAGCTCCACCCCCAGGGCCCCTGCAGGATGTCCCCAGACACCGTGGCTAATTTACCCTGCTTACGGTAAGCGAAAACTTGCTTTTCTGTGGTGGTGTGCTTAGCACCAGGACTGATGCTCTTTCTCTTTTGGGCTTCCTGCTGTTTTGAGCTAACTGAAGTAAGGCAGCGTGGGGATAGATTTATGGACAGATAATCTGAACTCCTTGTGCTGAGTTTAGGGCGACGTTGGGCAGGAGTCTGCTCACTGCGTTTCTCACTCCCAGTTCCAGATGCTGGCGACATCAAGCACGCGACGTTACGTATTGGGAAAGCAATACTGGAGCTCATCCATCTCGTAATGGGGTTATGTGTTACATGGTTCACGGCGGGGACCATCCTGAAAAGGGTACATACAGGATATTTCCAGTACTTTCTGGAATTGCACCACATCGATGAATAAACATCTTGAAAAGCTCTGTCAGTGAGTAACTTTGGGCTGTACCTTTTCCTGCTTCCTGAACCCAGATGAGGAGGAGCAAGGAGAGGGAACTTAAAGAAACCAAATTGCCTGACGAGAAGGTTTTCCATGGCAGGATCTTCCACGTAGAGCTTGTGTGACAGAAGGCCGTGTTTGATCTCCATTCCCAGCAAGAAAGATTTGGGAGCTTTCTGCCCATGTATTGTAAGAAGACCTAAAATATCATTTTTCTTGTGGTTTTGTGATGCTTTGCAGGTTTGTGATCATTTGAATTACGTAAGAATTATCCAGACCATGTTCAGTCTACTCATGCAACCGTGGCCGTGACCAGTGACTAGAATATGAACAAGCCTGAGGTCACCAAACTCACCCCACTGGGGATCTGTGCTGGATTTGAATCCGGAGCTTAGTCATGAAAAACCCGGACAAACCCCCGCTCCCCACTGTGCCGCTTTTCCTACGTTCTCACTCATTTAGTTGACAGACCTGCTTTCTTGGGGGTTTTTTCACCCGTGGCTTATTGAAAAGGATTGATGTTTTTTGCTCTGTGAGGCCAGGATTTTTTTAATAGGCTTTTTAATGTAAACAGGTAAAGCATGATTGGCCTGGTATGTGAATTTTGACATTTCATGTGCCTCCTCTTTCTGTTCTTGCCTCCTCAGGTGATGCTTTCTAATATTCAGAACAGAAGCCCTAAGCCAAGTCCGGCTGTGCAGGATCAGGAGCTCGGATTTTTCCTGGAAACGGGGCTTCAACGAGCTCATGTCCTGTACTTCAGAAATGGGTAAGAGCCCCTTGTTTGTTTGTTCAGCCAAACCCCAACCAGAACAAATAAATCAGAGAGCAACAGATGGTTCTGCCTTGTTGTGGGGTAGATAGTGGTTAATTGTGTTGAGTATTTTAGTTTTTGTAATCAAACCAGGAGTCAGCATTTTATATCCTCAGCAAATTAGAAATTTGCAGAAAGTTTGAGGGCAGGCTTAGCTGACCTAATGAACGAGGTCTCGCCCACTACCCAGAAACTCCCAGACTCCTTCTCCCCACCTCAAGTGGAGCCATCAGGCCCGGTGCCTCTCCCTCCCATGGGGTTCACAGCCTCTGCTCTGCTGACGGAGCAGCGTAGTGCTCCCTGGGTGATCATCGAAGGAGCGGGTTTGAGAAGCAGTGGGCAGGTGGTTGGTGCCGGGGTGCAGCGGATCACATCCATTATACCCAAAAAAGTGTACTGTATGCTGAATTTTAATTTAAGAGGCCTGACGCACGAGAGCATCATTCTTCAGTCTGGATTAAATGAGATCACTTGCGTGGCCATTAGAGTCTTTGTCCTTTGTGTTTTACTCTCCCTTTCCATTTCTGCCCATGGCAGCTAATTTTGTCCTCTCTGTCAGGCCAATGCATTATAGTGCTCTTGGCCGAGCGCGCGGCTTTATGCATGTTTGGCAGAATCCAAAACCCCTCCTGCAATAAGGGGATTAGCGTGTCCAAAAAGCGCCTCCAAACTAGCGCGTAGCTAATAGCGCTCATTGCATTTAAATTCATGTTAACGAGGCTATTAGCTATTACTCTCCGATGCAAAAAAAAAAAAAAAAGGCGTTAATTCTTGAGGAGCCCCAAAAGTAAACAGAAAAGCAGACAAAACTGCTTTTCTGTAATTCCTCCGACTTAATATCATGGCGATATTAAGTTGGAGGAACCGAAAAAAGGAGAACTGGCAAAAAAAAAATTGCCAGCAGTCAGGTTAGGCAAATGGACACTTGTAAGATTGAGCGTCCATTTTCCTAACCCGCTGACAGCCACCTCTCCTGGGCTTCCGATGCCGAGGAGGTGCTAGGGGTTCACAGTCTTCCCTAGCGCCTCTTTTTTACCGCGGCAGTCCATTTAAATATTAAGTCCGACGCCCGGGAGAGGTGGATTGGCGCGCGTTAAGAGAGCGGGCACTCAATCTTGAGCGCCTGCTTAACGCGCTCCAATATTGCGTCAGCCTGTGTGGCGGGTGGCCTTCATGAGATGGAGCTGAGAAGGGAGAAGGAACAGAGACCCCGCTGCCATTTGCAGAGATGCCTTAAGATTGGAATAAAGTAACAAAATCCTCTTCTATGAGACCTCTTTAGTTAAAACCCCCCCCCCCCCCCAAAAAAAAACCTACAAATTTAAATTTTGTAGCAAAGGTGGGACACTGCTTGTGGCTTTATCTGCATGTTACCAGTAACTTGCTTATCGTATGCTGTTCAGAGGTGATGTAACGTAGGCTTGAGAGAAGATGATATGTTTCCTTCACCCCTGTAATGCTTGCCTAGAAATCTAACATTTGGGGTACACTGCCCTAACACTGTGCACACTCCTGCTGCTAAGGCTACCTGGAGTAAAAGGATGTTGGTATTTAGACCATAGTTTTATTGTAAGGGGTGGACGAGGTTTGGCGTTTGTGAATTAACCAGCTATGCCAGCTTTGGAAGAGTCTGATGCTCTGCTCCTTGCCGGAGAGTTATGGAAGCCTCTGGATTCTGGAGAGGGGTTCGCAGGAGACTTGCAGGGAGCCGATCTTGCCAGTAGGTGGCTTTGATTGACTCTGGCCTTGTGTAAGCAAAGGGTTTCTTTTACAGAAATCTTCTATGCTCGTTGACATGACAGTGCAGGAATTGCATTTTGTTAAACTTTCTTTACTAATTGTTTCTACATGAAGGGTCTCTGGGTATTTTATAAAACAAAAAGATCAAATATTGTTGCTTTTTGTAGCATTATTTGTAGCAGGCCCTTGAGGGAGGTGACATTGAAGCCTGTGAGAGCGAGTGTTGTGGGAAAGAAGATCATTTCCTTAAGTGATGGTGTCATCCTTGACAAGGGTGAGAAGGTCCATACAGATGTTTGAGCAGCTGCTGCTTTCAGGAACTTTGCACCCTGCTTACATCTTTTATCCATGCGCTTAGCTTCCACACAGCGGGGGGGGGGGGGGGGGGTTTCATGGAAGAAATGGTTGTTCCTATCAAGGATATAAATTGAACCCTTGGGAGGCCGATATTCAGCACTATTTTGTCCGACTGTCTGGCTGCAATTAGTGGTTGCCACTTAGCCGGATAAGTGGTGAGTGAGATGTGGGCAGATCGGGGAGGAGCTACTTATCCAGTTAACTTAGCCAGATAAGTGTAGATTTCTGACTTGTCTGGTTAAGTTAGCAGACTAAGTTAGACCTGCTCAATCAGCCGGATAAGCCTTATCTGGCTAGCTAGTGACGTTTATGGGGATATTCAGCAGCGTAGATGTGCTGCAGAATATCCCTTGTGAGTTTGCTGGATAAGTCTGATTATCTACCTGTGGGTCTTTACGTTTCACTACTGCAAATTACCAGGGGAAAAAGCAAATGCACACCGAAACAATGAATTTTGTCTTTTCAAATGTCCTCCGTTGTCAGTTCTTGTAAGGTTGTGCTGCTGGATAACTCTGCATAGGGATCCTCATTATGTGTGTGTAATTCCGTCGGTTGTATCCTGTCATGCAGGTCTTTCTTAGATTGTGCATCTGGCCTCCCTTGATCTATTGTATAAAAGTAAAGGCATTCACTTTTCTCTATCCATTCTCAAGAGCTTCAAAACTCTGTCCTTTTTTTTTTTTTTTTTTACAGAGCTGAATTATTTCCTTATCCCTAGGTAGTCAATTATTTTTTCTTTCTAAACTAAAACAAGCCAGGTTAACGGTTTAATTTTTGTGATTTTTGGGTGAGAGTTGAAGGTTTAAGGAGTCGAAGCTTCAGGTTTTGACATCTGCCTTTTTGCTTTCCCGTTGAAAATTGTCTCTCTCCCATTTGCGGTCGGCTTTATTTGTGGCGGATTTCTCCAAACGGTGCCTGACTTCCGATGGTGGGGGTCATCGCCATGTGCAAAGAATGGAATGTTCCTTGGGGAGCTGGAAACGTATCGATGGTCTGTCTTTGTTTTCCAGTCCAAGTCTCTTCACTGCTTGTCATCCAACTACAAAGAAAGTAGAGTTAACACACGAAGGTGATTTCTAATATTTCCCTGCTCTTCTGCAGCCGTATTTTCATATTTAGAAACCATATTCCTCCTGAGAGCAATGAAATTGCTAGACTTCCAAATAGTAAGTGTTATTTGATTCGCAAGAGAGAGAGAAGTAGATCCAGTAGTTTTTATATCTCAGAGAGTAATAGGATTTCAGAATAACAATTGGGTCCTTAATCCAGCCTCCGAATCCCGGTAATCCTTTCACGAGCTCGAATCCCAAAAGGATTTATATTTTTACAGGAAAAATGAGATGAGAACATGTATCGATTTTCATTGTGTCAAAAGCAAAGTAATTTTCATGAACGTAAGTTTATCAACAGACTACATGGGTTATTGGATTTATTTATTTATTATTTTAGCTGAAAGAGGAACTCGCTCGAAATTGTAGACCAGTAACGTTCCCAGGGAATGGTACAATCTGTCAAATTCAACTCATTCTTCCAGACCTTCTCCAGACCAGTACAAGCAATCTTTTGCAGGCTCCTCAGGTGGTCTGTTTCTCTGTCTGAGCCTTTTGCTTCCTGCTCAGCAACCAACTATTTAAATACTTCAGATTTGCCCTGAAAAAGTACAGATGGGGACTGATGCTGGTGTAGATTCCAGAGAAACATTGATTTACCTAGAATTTTCAGTGAAAACGTTCATTTTATTTGCTCACTTAGAGGTCAATTTTAAAATTGTTGATCGCACAAAAACGCCCACATACGCGCATATGTGGGCCACGTGCAAGCGACGCGGATTTTAAAAGCTGCAATTTATGCATGTAGGTACCCATGTGTGCGCCAAACATAAGGGGGGCAGGGCATGATCTTACTAGGGCGGGGCTAACATTTACATAACTCCATATTTTAAAACTGCTCCTGATGAGAAGCAAGCCTGTAGATCTCGCATTTTAGGGCTTACAAGGACAGGGTGAGGGATCCCGGTCAATTGGGCGGCCTGCGGGATGAAGAACCAGGGGGGTCTGGGAGACCTTGATATTGACCGACAAAACCGGTGGACTAATTGGAAAAACTTTGTGCGAGCATGTTTTAAAATCCGCTTACATATGCGCGTTAAAGCTAGCAAAGTCCTATGGAAGTTATGCGAAGTAGGTTTCCTTGAGTAACCTCCAAAAATTAGGAGCAAACTTACGCAGGGAAGGTGTATTTCAAATCATACGCATGTTTTATAATTGGCCTGTTATATACTCGCCAATACCTAAGATTATTCTCTGATTTAATTTAAAAACTATTGTACTGAAGATTGCGTGATAGAATGTTAAATTGAACTCACAATATTGGGCCAGATAAGATGATTCACAAAGGTTATTTTTAGCTGTGTGAAAGTGCCTGTTTATTTTTGCCGGGATATGTGTTGGTGAGCATGTTGAAGTGAGCCCTGAGCTAATGCATGAGGCACCTCATTGCATAAGAACTCAGGCAGATGAGTTCCCTGCGTTTCTAGTGCACACGGGTGGTATCTTTTCTTGTATATCCTTCCATGAGCCCATGAACACAGTTCGCAGCTAAAAAATAAGCTTCAAGAGCAAAGCCCGGTCAACATCCACACAAGTAACCATTTCGTCACGGAAAGAGTAGTGGATGCATGCAATGGGCCTCTCAGTGGAAGTCGGGGCTGTTGGAAGGGCAAATGGGTGCCTGCTTGGACACCGGTGCAGGGGGCGGGAGACGGGAATGTCAATGTGTCTTGCTGCCGCTGTCACTGCAGCGGCAGATGCAATCTTCTACGTTCTTGCATCATTAGTGGGGGATTATTCATTCCAAATCTTCCTAACTTAGTGGGCCACAGTATCGGCTTGACTACACTCTGATGATCACATTGCAACTGTTCTGAAGGAGCTGCGCTGGTTTCCATTGGATTTCGGGTCCAAATTTAAGGTTTTGACACTGGCCTTTGAAGTTTTGCGATTCAGGGTCCCTAAATATCTTGCTATTTCTCTTTCTCTGTACTTACCAAGTTTTACTTTAAGATCATCTCAACAGGCTCGTTTGACCATTCCTTCTTTGATGAGTGTCTGTTTAACTGTACCCATGGTAAGTTCTTTAGTTATCCTGTTGCTATTTTTTGAACAGTATTCCTCGTCATGTCTTTTTTTTTTTTTTAAGGCAGCCCATGGTTAGGCTGCTCTTACTTTGAGTTATTTTACTTGGTGATCTACCTGGAGAAGCTAACGGATTAACTCTCTTTAACTGGAAGGCATCCATAGGGGAATGGATGGACAGGTTGATTTATTGGTATAGTATGGTCGGGATTAGGCCAATGGTTAAGATGCTCTTACTTTGAGTTATTTTACTTGGTGATCTACCTGGGGAAGCTAACGGATTGACTGGAAGGCATCCATAGGGGAATGGATGGACAGGTTGACTTATTGGTATAGAATGGTTGGGATTGGGCCAATGGTTAGGCTGCTTTTACTTTGAGTTATTTATTTGGTGATCTATCCGGGGAAGCTAATGGATTGACTGTCTTTAACTGGAAGGCATCCATAGGGGAATGGATGGACTGGTTGCCTTATTGATATAGAATGATTGGTATTGGGTCAGATTTGCTATGGTGGGTGAGTTGGGACTGGCTATGGGTTCTTTTAATTGGGGAGGATGAATTGGCCAGTGAGATTGGCTGTTAACTTGTCTTTATGTAAGCCACTTTGAAGTCCTGAAAAGGTGGGGTATTGTATTTCATAAATACAATCCCCCAGACCGCATGGACATCACTTAACCCAGCAACAGTCCTGGGGAGTGGCTAAAACAGTAACAGAGTTCAAGAAGGCCTGGGAAAAGCACAGCGTTGTAAGGAAGTGAATGTGAATTTGTGCAATGGGAGTGGAAATGATTAGAAGAAGCTAGTAGTCCATCTATTCTGTGTTTCTTTCATTTTCAGTGCTAGACATTTTAATATTTATGTGGAAAATGTGATCAGTAGTAGCAGTTGTTGGCCAAAATAAATAGTAATTGACAGAGGGTTTCAACTTCAAATTTCATTGCCTCTGGAGGTTGCACATCCCTCCTAAGAGGTCAATAGTTTTTTGATTATTGATTGAAACTGGTAATCTACGCATGCTTTATTAAACTCTTTTAACAAAAATGGCAGGAAATAGACTTTTGATGATGACATCCAGAAGGCTACATAAACTATTGACTGTTGTAGAGGTCGATAGGTCATTCTCCAAAGTGAGGTTCTGTTTCAGAGTTATGGTGTCATAAATCTATAAAGTACACTCATATCTTTAAGCTCACCCAAAAAAAACAAAACCACAATAGATCCTGGTTTTGCCCTCCAAATTGTTCTGTTACCCCTGCAGTAGTGTCCCATTTTGAAATGGCTTTCTACTGGAACTCATCATTTTCAGTGAATGTTTTCCGCCTTGGGGCTCATTATGGAAGCATAGAATAAAAATGTAAAAAAACTAACCAAGTACTTGAAAAAGCAAAAAGGTTTAGTGCTCACAAAGTTCGTTTCCCTTGTAATTCTGTAACACATGATGTTTACACACTGGGGAGTCAAGTGGAAGGTTTGGGGGTGGGATTATATCCGTTTGGGGGTGGGATTATATCCGTTTGGGGGTGGGATTATATCCTGCCATATTCCTCCTCTGGGTTGTAGAGAGCGGGAGGTTCCCTAGAAGAGCAGTAGGCTCTGAAGCTTGGTGGTATCATGGCCTCCTGATGAAAACTGGTAGCCCACTAAGTTTTCACATTTGTGGTTGATCCCCTGGCCATTGGATTTTTCGGCACACCGAATGTCCTAGGAGTAGTCTTGTCTGCTCTAACAAGGTCTGTACAGGAATGATTTTGGGGCACACAAGTTCAGTTTGTTATAAGTTATGAAGCCCCCTAGTTTTTTTTCCACCAGTCTGAGGGTAGATTTTATAGCCGCATGGTGGACAGAATTCTGTAGCCAACGTTTTTTGCAATTCTTTGATGGGTTTGCGCATGTCTGCAGTGGAAATATGTCCTTATCCAAGCATTTAAATTGTGAAAAAATCATTGCACATGGAAGGAACATGTTTGTTTTTGTAACTGCTGTAGATATTAAAAACCTGCCGCCATGGCTTCTTAACTGATTATAGCTAATCTAAGCACTGGATCTCATTAGATATTCTTTAACTAAGATCTTTGTGTTGGTTGTAACAATTTAAATCCCAAGAAGAACTGAATGTCCTGATTCAGCAACATTCATTCTGTTTTGAAGATTAAATAGTCTTACTGAATACAGCTTTAATAAGACTCTACTTCCTTCCAGTTTTTAAGTGTATTGATGTTTCCAGTTTACTTGCTTCATAGAGGAGTCTGGATTTTGGCACCATGTTAAGATGGTCATGATTGATCTGCTTGTTCATTGTATTTACATGCTAAACTTGCCTCAGGCTATTTTTAATAATGCTGAAATGATTTGCGTGGGATTCCGAGCGGGTTTGCTTGCACTAATTATTCAGGGATGTGTTCCGGTGTGTGCAGGGCCAGGTTAAAGATTGCAGGACCCGGGGATCCCCTTTGGGGGACTGAGGAGCCGAGGGGGTGGGGGGGTTCTCGTTTTTGGGGGCCCCTCACATCTTGCCTAGATCCGGGCCCCGGGTATGAGCGCACGGACGGCCTTGGGACAGAAGGAAAGAACTGAGCAGTGATTTTGGTTCCTGCTGGTGCTGACACTTGAGAATAATTTCACATTTCTCGGCCCCTTGCATTCCCCTGGCCCGTGCAGGGGGGTGGGAAAATGACGGGCCCCAAGGAGCTCTGCTTTACTGTCTCTTGCTCCTGAAGAAACCTCTTTGCTGACGGTGCAGAAGCGGGCGATGAGCGGAGCGGCAGGGTTTTGACTGCAGGGTCTCAGAAGGGAGATGCACGTTTTGTTAGATTTTTTTTTTTTTGTTTGCCTACATGCCTGATCCCCTTAGCAGGGGGTGATAATGCAAAGTAAGTCCAGGAACATCCTCCCGACATCCGCTGGCAGCTGGTTTCACACACCCTGCAGATGTGGTCTGGAGCTGGTAGGCATCTCAGGGAGACAGCCGATGAAAATGTTGGTCCGGTAGCAGAGAGCCATTTCCTGCAACCTGTCAGGCTGAATAGGTGAAGGGTCGGCCTTGAGCAGGTCCCGACACGGTAAGACTTGAGTCGCCCAATGTATTTCATTGCATTGGGTTTGCTCCATTTTCTTCCCCTCCCATCCTCGGATGTCCTGTCCGAGCGACGCAGCACTCTCTCAATGGCTGCAGTCGGGAGGGACTTTCAGTGCCTCTCTCCATCTGACAGGAGCCTTTAACTTGACAGCCA
The DNA here is from genome assembly GCF_901001135.1 of Rhinatrema bivittatum. NCBI lineage: Eukaryota > Metazoa > Chordata > Amphibia > Gymnophiona > Rhinatrematidae > Rhinatrema > Rhinatrema bivittatum. The sequence continues at coordinate 18,967,748 of NC_042618.1, read as the reverse complement.
ATACTTCATTACTTTTCATTTGGGCATCAAAATGGCAGATGAAATTTAATGTGGATAAGTGCAAGGTGATGCATATAGGGAAAAATAACCCATGCTATAGTTACACAATGTTAGGTTCCATATTAGGTGCTACAACCCAAGAAAGAGATCTAGGCGTCATAGTGGATAACACATTGACATCGTCGGTTCGGTGTGCTGCGGCAGTCAAAAAAGCAAACAGAATGTTGGGAATTATTAGAAAGGGAATGGTGAATAAAACAGAAAATGTCATAATGCCTCTGTATCGCTCCATGGTGAGACTGCACCTTGAATACTGTGTACAATTCTGGTCGCCGCATCTCAAAAAAGATAGAATTGCGATGGAGAAGGTATAGAGAAGGGCTACCAAAATGATAAGGGGAATGTAACAGCTCCCCTATGAAGAAAGACCAAAGAGGTTACGACTTTTCAGCTTGGAGAAGAGATGACTGAGGGGGGATATGATAGAGGTGTTTAAAATCATGAGAGGTCTAGAACGGGTAGATGTGAATCGGTTATTTACTCTTTTGGATAATAGAAAGACTTGGGGGGCACTCCATGAAGTTAGCATGTGGCACATTTAAAACTAATTGGAGAAAGTTCTTTTTTACTCAACGCACAATTAAACTCTGGAATTTGTTGCCAGAGGATGTGGTTAGTGCAGTTAGTATAGCTGTGTTTAAAAAAGGATTGGATAAGTTCTTGGAGGAGAAGTCCATTACCTGCTATTAATTAAGTTGACTTAGAAAATAGCCACTGCTATTATTTATTTATTTATTTAGCATTTTTATATACCGACTTTCCAATAACAGAATTACTGATCAATTCGGTTTACATTTTAACAGAACAATAACATTGACAAGTAAATGTCTTACAAAGAAAATGTCTTACAAAGAACAGGTCGATATAACTTGGATAAGTAAATATGGGGTTAACCAGTAAAGATACATTGCCTAATATAGGTATAAGTAAAAGTAAAAGTGCCTAATGTAGGTTAAATAAACAGTTGCTAATTATAAGGGGAGGCCTAAGTTAAATAAACAGTTGCTAATTATAAGACTAGGTTATGTCTTCGACTGCCATAGATTAAGTGAGTTCTATAGATGATCTAAATAGCTCTCAGGTGGGTAATCATTGGCCGAGATGTTCCACAGGAAGCTGTTATGGGAAAGCTTGGTTGAACAACCAAGTCTTGAGTCTTTTTTTAAATGTAGATGAGCATTGCCCTGCTCTGAGTTCTGGTGGGAGAGAGTTCCAGATTTTGGGGCCCGCTGTAGAGAAGGCTCTTTTGCTTAATGCTGACTTCATCGGTAGTGTATGTAGGTTGTTTTTATAGGCTTGTCTTACTGGTCTGGAGGAGGTGTGGAATCGGAGAGGGATTTTGAGCTCGAGTGGTGCCAAGTTGTGTAGAGCCTTGTGGGTTAATGAGAGCACTTTGAATAGTATTCTGAATTTCACGGGTAGCCAGTGTAGGGTTTTCAAAATAGGTGATATGTGGTCTCTTTTATTGGACTTGGTTAAGATCCTTGCTGCTGCGTTTTGCAGCATCTGTAGGGGTTTTATGGCGTTAGCGGGGAGGCCTAGTAGAAGCGAGTTGCAATAATCTATTTTCGTGAGAATGATAGCTTGCAACACTAAACGGAAATCTTGGAAATGGAGGAGAGGTCTCAACCTTTTCAAAACTTGTAATTTGAAGAATCCATCCTTTACGATATTATTTATGAGAGATCTGTAATTCATTTGATTATCAAGGATAACCCCTAGATTTCTGACTTGTGTGGACATTGTTAATTGAGAAGACAAGATGGTACTGGGATGTGTGTGGGTTCCGTCTTGGGAGATGAGTAGGTATTCTGTTTTGCTTTGATTTAGAATCAGATTGAGGCTCGTGAGCAAGTTGTTGATGGCTAGTTGGCAAGAGTTCCAGAAGTCCAGGGTTTTTTGGAGAGATTCAGTTTGGAGATTTGGAGATTCAGTTTGGAGATTTGGAGATTTGGAGATTCAGTTTGGAGATTTGGAGATTCAGTTTGGAGTTTGGAGATTCAGTTTGGAGAGATTGCTATTACTAGCAATGGTAACATGGAATAGACTTAGTGTTTGGGTACTTGCCAGGTTCTTATGGCCTGGTTTGGCCTCTGTTGGAAACAGGTTGCTGGGCTTGATGGACCCTTGGTCTGACCCAGTATGGCATGTTCTTATGTTCTTTCGAGGCCTGGAGTTTTTCTAGTTTCATAAGGGTTGTGGCCTTTCTGTGTAGTACTTACGGAAGTAATGCTGAGTAGGGTGTTGGCCACTAGATTCCTGAGGTCAGGCCGATCTAATGAATCAAAACTTTCAGGCACTCTGGAAATGGCACCTAAGCTTTTAAGCTAGGAGTGTTTGAGCTTTGGAAGTGTTTTCTCCCCTGGCACCAGCAGTTCGCTGCTCTGGCACGCAGCAGTAAAAGAGCTCTAATAATCCAGGCAAATTGCAACTCCTGATCACGTCTATAAATCAGATCCCTCCATGCCAAACCAGGACACGTGCAGCAGAACTGTCCAAGACCGTGCCTCCTGGAGCCTTGTGCTCAGCAGCCAGGAGGAAAGTGTTGGCAGTCACCTCTTGCTGGGATGTCACGGGGGTTCAGGCTGCCTTGGCTTTCATTCATAAAACAAAATTTTTTTTTCTCCATGAATGCAAATGGCAGAAAAGCCCGAGCTGTTGGCTGAGATTTTGGGTTCCTCATTGGAGGGCAATGCTTTCAGCCGAGTTATCGCCTGCTGCCCCCTTTTTCTAGGTCTGCCTCCTCTCTCTGGACAGGTGCAGTGACCCGGTCAGTGTCTGAGGAGACGTGGGGCGCTTGGTTTGATTCACTGCTAATCTTGCTATTTTTGTTCTTTCATCTGAACAGGAACTTGGGATTTTTCTGTGGATTTTCAGGGATCTGTTTGAGCTTTTGCATCCAAAGAGCCCCGCCCACCAGGAAATACTCAGGTTGTGCACGGAGATGTAGATTGTGGCTTTGAATTACATTTTTGGACCGATCAGTGATATCGCTAGGTCGGGATTGTTCCAGTTTGGTCTCAAAAGTGAAGACCTAGTGCAAGATCTTAAATTCTCCAAATGCTGTAGACAGTTATTGACGTGGGATGATTTCTCCGATGCCTAGGAGTTTAGACCACCTGTAGGAGCTGCAGGAAGCTGCCCTGTAATCTCAGTTTGTCTCATGATCTGTGCTGGAAGTGACCATCCAGCAGGATGGCTCCTGTCTATGAACGAGACTGTAAGATGTTCCTGCCGTACCTTCCATGCCACCCACAGTTATATTCTTGCGGGTTTCAGATACTTTCTCTTCCTAACATCATCAAACAGAAAAACAAAGTTCCAATGCCCAAAAGTGTTTCCCGCTTGGTGAAATTGAAAAGAGAGGGAGGAAAATCACAGCTTGAACTTCCCCGTTGATAGCTGAGACTCAACAGCAACTTAGCTTTTGGGTACTTGCCAGGTTCTTATGACCTGGATTGGCCACTGTTGGAGAGAGGATGCTGGGCTTGATGGACCCTTGGTCTGACCCAGTATGGCATTTTCTTATGTTCTAGGATGGCAGGTGCTAATGAGCCGGCAATGACGTGAAAAGCCGAGACAAGTCGGTATCGTGGGTCTAAGGCCTGCTTTCTGTTACCAAATGGACACTTGAAGGGATTGAAGGTCCTACGGTCAAGTTTGATTGACACAGTTGCATCCCGATTCAGTGAGACTCTGTCGTAGTGATCATTTTTGATCTGTCTAAATGCGATTTTTTGGAGGTAGCTCTCGTTCACTTGCATTGTGTCCAGATGGAGGATTCTTGCATGATTCCACCACAGGTGTACTGGAAGGAGGGTTAAAAGCCGTAGCAATCCAACGTCCTTGGATGTGTTTTTCATCACTGCTTAATTTAGGGTGCCTCTTTAGAAATAAAGCACCAACCTTTCTCCTCTAAATATATTTCTGATGATGCACATGCCATATTTAAATGGTATTTTCATTTTTTGTTATGAGAATGACCCCCCACCCAGCCATGCCCCTCCCTATAGGAGTGTGTGGGGGGAAATTGCTTATTATGTCATGGCTTGCTCAAACGCAGGAAAGGCAGAGGGGGAAAATCTCGTGGCTCCGCTGCGCCAGCGTGAGAGCTGAAGGACGTCCCGGCAGCTGAGAGCCTGCACTCAGCAGAAGGTTTTGCTGAAGCAATGCAGAGGTAGCGCGGATGAATGCAGCCCTGGCTCCTGACACCGTGCCAGGGGGCTGCAGCAACAGCGGAGGCTGCGGTCCCTTCCAGCTCACATCGTCAGGCCCCCGTGTGCCTTTTTCCGGTTGCGCACAGGTTCTGGGGTGGCACAGATCCTTTGAAACAGCCTTGTTTTGTTTTGTCGTGCTTAAAAGGTGGATGCTAGCGAGCTCCAGAGAGACCTGTCAGCAGCCTGCCTTGAATTAAAATCAGCCATCCAGGCCACTCGATCCTTGATTTTCTTTCTTGCTGAAGTTGATCCAGAAATCCGTATTTCTGTTTGCTAAATATTGTGTTACTGGGAGAAGAAATGCCACTTTGGAGTTGTCTAAACTTTTTCAGACATTTAACATGGCAAGTGCCATGTTGCTGCCAGTTTGTTTCACACACTGACATGCAGGATTGAATTTATTAGCTTAACAAACTGAGGGCGCCGTGTGCTAAGGATTTCCTGGGAAGACTGCATGGTAGATTGGGCTCTAAAGAGTAACCTAGTGAATGAGGGGAGAGACCAAAAGGCCCAGCAGCATTTACCCCAAGTTGGTCACACCCCCACGTGGAACCCCAGTCCTGTGCTGTCCCCTTTAGGGTTGCAGCTGCAGCGCTGTGCAGGTTTCCCTGGGCCTTCCAGGAAGTGCAGATCAGCCCTGTCACCGTTGCCCCATGCTGGCACCGTTGTTCCTTCCTTCATTACCGTTCTCTTGCCACCAGGGATCCTCAGTGTTTATCCCAGACCTTCTGCCACCTTCTTTGTCCTCACCACCTCCTCCGGAAGGGCATTCCAAGCAGTGACCGCCCTCTCCATGAAAACATACCTGACATTGTTCCTGAATCTTTGAAACTTCATATTGTGACCCCTGGTTCCTTTCCATTGAAAAAGCTTGGCCTCCTGTGCCATTAGTACCTTTCTAGTATTTAAATGTCTGTATCATAGCCCCCCTAACTCACCTCTCTTCTAGGGTCTACGTATTAAGTTCCTCCAGTCTTATTTCCTAGGGCTTCCAGTCCAAGCCCTGCACCAGTTTGGTTGCCCTTCTCTGGACTCTCTCCATCGTTTCTGAGATCCGTCCTCCAGAACCGAGCACAGGATTCCCGATGAGACAAAATTACCTCTCTTCTTCTATTGGTTATGCCAGCATCCTCCCAGCTCTGGCCACCAACTTATCGCACTGTTTGGCTACCTTGAGATCCCATGCTATCGCACCAAGCTCCCTCTTCTGATTGGTGCCCATCAGCTCGTCACCTAACAGACATCGCTTCCGTAGATTTCTGCACTCCCAGTGCATGACTCTGTGCTCTTACTGTAATAACAATAAGGAATCTCAACTTACTCCTCATTTATTATGAAATATACAAAAGGTTTCGTTATCATAAACAATGAATTATCAGGGATCAAAGCTCAGTAATAAATCTCAAATGTACTTGTTGTAATGAGCTATTATTATCTGCAGCTTTTCTTTGTGAAAAGCAATTGAATCAGATATTTCTTTCTATTCGGAGGAAAAGACCTCAGCAGCCAGCTTGTTGATCACAATTCTCATTCAAGCTTTAAATAATCATCGGTCAAAAAACCCTCCCTATTATTCATTTATTAATTTACACATTCCTTTTCTTATAATAAAACTTTTTTTTTTTTCAATTTCTGTGTAAATTATTTATTTCAATGTCATCTTATATGTTTATTTCTTGTTTCACCACTTTCCTTCTAAAGTTCCAAAGTGTCAGGTGAGCGTGAAAAACACCATTGGAGCTATTTATGTCCAACTTTACATCCAATGAAGCTCCAAGTGGCAAACCTTAACTTATCTTTTCTCTTATGCGCTGATTCCCACGCCAACCATTGGAGCTTTAAAGAACTTCCAAGCACCAATGCCAGTTGCCTTGCCGAGGTGGCACACGTTTCGCTATAAAAATGGCTGCTTCAGGGCAGTGCTGTAAAAACATATTGAAAGTAGGTCAGACAAAACTCTTCCCATCAGTTGTTTCCTTGTAAAGAATTTTAACTTCTCCAAAACTTATTAAATGCAAAGTTCTGCTTTTCCGTGGACTCTTATGGAGTTTGATGACAGCCCATTGGCGTAGCATTCTAATTAAATTCATATGTTTAGCTGGAGCCAATGAATGTACAATCCTTTATCCAATCAAACATCAAGTTCTTGATAGTGTCCATATATCCTCTGATCCACGTTATTCTTTTCCACCTGTAGCATTGTGTCCTAAACCAGTTCTAACAAAGCACCCTCAGTTCTTAGCTATAATGATTGTAAATGCCTTTCCAATCTCTTAATACCTTTTCTGTCCTCCAATCCATCAAATTTACCTAAATTGATCTTAATTTTTTCAAAAAGGATTATTTTACAAAACCTGAAAAAGAAAACGGCAGGACTGAGATCTGTGCGGCCACAAACCTTGGAGCCACCGAGGATGCATTGCCTTAACTCATCACATTTTTATAGAGCCACTTGCGATGTTACATTATTGGCACAAAAAATATTTCATATCAAACATACATTAGAGTCCTCTGTATTTAGATATTTAATCTGTTCACAAAATTAATATTCAAGGATGTCTCAGGACTAGAACCCATGATGGTTTCTATCTATTAATCTAATACATGATCGTGGATGATCACTTAGGCTTTGGAGCCACTGAATACTTTATTTTGATCCTTAACATTTTTGATCATAAATGATATTTGACTTTTAAATTCATTTATCATAATTTTCAGTTTATCATCCTTATGAGTGTTGTCCATTCTATATTTTTATTTAAACATAATGGTTCTTCAGTTCCCAGTTCAAAAATCAATTTCTTTTCTAATTGATACATATATCGTTCACAATTGCCTCCTCTTAGAGGTAATAATCGATGGTCAAAAAGCAAAACAACACAAATCTTCCAATTTGTGATCTAAATCACAATGTTATACCATTGGTGCTGATAGTTTCTTCAATTTTATGCACCTCCGATGTTCTGTTAGATGTGTTCTCAATGGTCGAATTATCTTTCCTACGTAAAGTAGATCACATGGACAAATACTGATATTGACTACAAAAGTAGATGAACAAGTTGTAAAATGTTTAAGATAAGAAATTCGAGATGTCCTTGGATGAACACATTTATTAGTTTGTAGTGTGACGTTACAAATACCACATCGTGCACATTTGAAATGTCCTGAAAGTTACTCTGCCTGATTTTTTTCTCAACAGGCAACATCACAGGACACAATATCTCTTTAAGATTTTTTTCCTCTAAAGCATGCCATCCTAAAATCCATGTCATTTAGTCCTGGTATCATCTGAATCAAATTCCAATGTTTACGAATACTATTTGTAATCTTTTTTGATAAGGGAGAGTATCTGGTGACACATGTCAAAATATTAGCATTAGATTGTGGATTGTTTTTTTTGTAATAAGATATCTATTACAATATAACCCTCTTTTATATGCCTTTCAAATTGTTTTAAATGGTTATCCATAGTCCAATAACCTTTTACTTAACAAATTGGATTCTGTCTTATAAGCGATCACTTCTGAACAATTTCTTCATATAAAATTGTGAAATTGGTAGATCTTTCTTAAGTGGTATTGGATGCGCACTACTGTAATGTAGCAGTGTATTCCTTTTCATTGCTTTGCGGTATAATGAGATACCTAATGTGCTATCCTGTTTCTTAAAGACTTATAGATCTAAATAGGATATACCCTCCAAATTAAAATGTAATCTAAACTCTATAGTACATCACATGTATTAAACCACTGATAAAAATGGATTAAATTCTCCTCTCCACTAGTCCACATTAAACAAACATCAATAAACGTTTCCAGAACTGATAAATTCTGAAAAGGAAGAATGGTATATCCATTATTCTTCAAAACAAGACATGACTAAGGGCCTCATTTTCCAAGTGGCTCGCACGCGATAAGGGATGTTTCACACGCGAAAAGTCCCTTATCGCGTGCGATACCAAAATGGGGGCGGAGTCGGCCCCAGAAGAGGAGGACTCAGGGCGTCACCAGGGCCGACTCCGCGAAGACACCGCGGACGACGAAAAGGTAAGGCCCTTTTCGCGTTCGAGTTCGCGCCCAATAGCTACACCTTCTATGGTGGCGCTATTGGGTGCGAAACCGGCAGCGATCGCACCGCGACGGTGCGATCACTGCCGGCTAGCGCAGGCCCACCCCCCGTTTTGGCCCCCCGCCCCTCATTCCCTAAAGTATCGCAGGCCTGCGATACTTTCAAAAATGAGGCCCTAAGTTGGCTAACTATGAAGCCATTGTCGCTCCTATAATGATACCTGATGTTTGTTGGTAAAATATCCCATCGAACATAAAATGTTTTTTCTTCAATGCAAGAGTTGCGAGTTGTATTATAAAGTCTGTTGGAACTCTGAGGTCTTATGTGCAAGTCTAAATACCCTCTATTTACTTTCAAAGCTTCATCCTGAGGAACAGATGTATATAGAGATTTAATATCGAGAGTAACTAAAATATAATCTTGCACATTATCCTGGATCTGGTCAAGTATGTTCACAAAGTGTGTAGAGTCTTGAACACAACAATCACTTTGTGGTACCAGATCTCTCAAAAAACAATCCGCAAACTTGGACAATGACTCATTTGAGGAAATAATTGGATGTCCTGGTGAATTTTGTAGTGTTTTTGAATTTTTGGCACAGTATACATAGTCGGGATCCTTGGATGGTTTGAAAATGATAAATGTTAGGGATATGTGCAGGTGCGGCATTATGATATGCTAATTTGGATCGGACACTGAATGAGGATGACGGTGAGTACTGTTGATAGCCAATGTTGAGTTCATGGGGTACGTGAGTTTGCTCTTCATAATATGGTTTATTACTTGTTTGTAGGTAGTGAATTAAGAGTCACCGCAATGAAGTGGTGGGAATTGGTCATATAATGGCGGGTCAGTAAGAGATCGATGTAGAGGTGAAAGAATTATAGAAGAGTGTGGTGAATGTGGCTCAGGTACACCAGAATTGAAATTTAGTTGTAATGTAAAAAGTGTGGTGATGTAGGAGTCTGTGGTCAGTTTTCCTCCGATGGTTTATTCTGGATAAAAAGGGGTAAAGCGGTAAGCTTTTTTGGTGAAATTAGATTCTTTCCAGCCATTTATGTATTGAAGTTCTGGACAGAACGAGTTGTGGCGCGTGATTGAAGTATCGTAGATAGTTACCCTGAAGAGACCTCAATTGGAGAAACATATTGGATCCTATTGGTTGTTGGGTATTGGGATATTTTTTTTATATGGTATTAGGTGTGTGAATGGACGTGGTATGAATGTGAACAGAAGTATTGATGAGTGCTTAACACTGTAGATAGCTGATGGATGTAACATATGATTTGAATTTGATATAGCTGATTAATATATTTTTTTGTATACTAGTGCTGCACAAACAATGTTTTTAATGTAAACTATTCTGTATGATGTGTTTATGATAATGAAACCTTTTCTATATTTCATAATAAATGTGGATTAAGTTGCGATTCCATACTGTTATTATGGATACGTGTGTGTTGGAATCTGTATGTACTCTCTGGTAGTTTGTTAAATCTTAACTGCCAAATATTAGACCACTCCTTAAGCTTTCTTTTCATTCTGCCTACTGTTTCAGGGGTGTCAACTCTATTGCAGATCTTGGTGTCATCCACAAAAAGGCAGACTTTTCCTTCTAACTCCTGTGCAATATCGCTAACTATTGACTAGAACCGGCCGTAGGACCGATCTCTGCCGATAATAAATCCTCTTAACACCCTTTTCTTTTCACAGAGAATTCCATTTACCTTCACCCTCTGTCTTCCGTCACTCAACCAGTTTCTAATCCAGGCTACTACTCTGGGATCCACCCCCAGGCTATTCAGTTAATTAATGAGCCTCCCATGCTGGACAGTACCAGACAGCTTTGCACATGCCCTTGATCTAATTCTCAAGTCATCCAATCAAAAAAATCAATGAGATTTGTCTGACGCTGTCTGCCTGCGGTAAAACCATGTTGCTTGGGATACTGCAGGCCCCTGGATTGCAGATAGGCCGCTCTCCTTTCCTTCAGAAGAGGCTCCATCAGTTTTCCTACCACCAAGCTTGTGTTTTCCAGCTCTCCTCTCCGTTCCCACTTTTAAGAAGAGGGGCCAAGTCCACCCTTCACCAGTCCTGCGGGATCCCACCCAACTCCAAAGATCCATTGTTCCTTCAGTGGACCCGCCAGGACTTCTCTGAGCGCCCTTTACTATCCTAGGGTGCAACCCATTCTGCCTCTTGGCTTTGCCTCCTTTCGGTCCTTCTCCAACCCCCCCTTTTCTTCCAGGAAAACTGAACAGAAGTATTTATTTAGCATTTCTGCCCTTTCTTCACCTCTCTCCACACATTGCTCCTTGTCTCCTCTCAGTCTTACAAGCCCACCCCTGGCCTTCCTTCTTTCACTGTAAACCGATGTGATATCCTTGATGAATGTCGGTATATAAAAACTATAAATAAATAAATAAATATGTGAAGAAAGATTTTGTTGCCTCGCTTTACTTCCTTTGCTGGCTTTTCTTCCGTTCATGCTTTGGTCATCCTGACTTCTTTTCCTGCTTCTGACTCCTTTCTTTTTTTTTTTTGAACAAACAGAATCCTTTCTCTGCCCTCCCCCACCTCTTTTCTACGGTGATAGATTGGGCCTCTTAGGGGCCACTGTACTAAAGTGCATTGAGGCCTTGGAGGGCCTGAGAGAGAGGTTAATTGAGAGGGGACGAGACCTTACGGCCCACATCGGGCCTTGTGAAATCTTACCATTGATAACGCCAGTGCATCACCAACACCAGTGACTCGTCCTCATCTGCTGCAGAACCCTGGTTTTTAGCAGTGGTTACTATATCAGGCATACAGTGCAGTATTTCGCGGGAAATAACGCCTTTGCTAAAACCGTGCAGTTTAAATGCTGCTTAGTACATTGTCCCCTACATTTTTTTTTTTTTTTTTTGCAGTGTGTCTCTTTGGTACATGAATACCATTGGCTAATAGGAAGAGCTATTGTGGAGCCATTCTATATGACGGCGGTAACATTTCTGCAGTGTGTGACAGCTTTTCTGAGGGAATTAATTAAAAAATGTGTTGGAACACCACCTGCACAGCGCGCTGCCCTGTGGTGAAACAAAGGTGGCCGCCTGTCTCGCTAGCAAAGGACACAGGCTAATTGTATATTTTTCCCTCTTTAATTGCACTTATTATATTTTGTTGAATCAAGGATGCATGTTTCATGCAAAAATCAACTCTGTAATTGGTCCAAGGCAGATGTCAGCATGTGCTGTGTCCCCTGCCAGATTAGCTGCTGTCGGCTGTGTAGGATGGAGCATTGTCCTCTTTTTAATAAGTCACTCCAAGTAAAATAAACTACTTAAGGAAACCCGAGCATGCTCTTGTTGCATCCACAGGCTCCCTCTGTCAAGGGTTGGCTCACCTCCAGTGCTGCAGCCTGAGGCCTCTCAGCCTGGCCCTTCTCGACTTCACGCATCGCCAGCGGCAGCCGGTCCAGGGCAGAGAATAGCATTTTTCTACGGCTGGTGAAAAAAACCACAGCCTGGTTTTCCTCAGTTGGATTATCTTGAAATGAGAAAAATCACCAGTAAGCCAATCAGATGTGGAAGGTGGCAAGGGAGCGGATAGCAGCACAGTTTTGGCCCAGTGGTGCAAAACATTGCTCCAGTCCTGCACTGGTGTCTTCAGCTCTGCAGATAACGGAGATGTTTCCCTTGACTAGCGCGAAGCGGTTTTGCATTGGAACAAAGGCCCAGTAAAACTATGAGAAGTTCTTCCAGAGAGAGAGAGAATGCATACAATCTCGTGATCTCGGAGTTACTCATTTCTTTAGATTTCGATTTTTACATTCCGCTTTTCGGCACGTCACAGCGTACATCACAGCGGATTACGTTTAGGTACTTATAGGTATTTCCCTATCCCCACAGGACTTACCATCTATACAGTCTGCACAGTCTATACCGGATTAAATGCTTGGGTCCTGTTCTTTCCTTAGAGCAAAGGGGTAAAAGGCAGAGCAGATGTTACAAAGGAGCTGCTCCCATGTCTTAAGCTTCTTCTGAAATTGCTGTCACGCGGGATACAACCTCCCGAAATGAGGCTTCGTCAAGTTTTTTTTTTTTCCTTCCACGGGGGGGGGCAATGATCAGACCTGTCCACTTTGCCGTGCCGTGTACGGATTCTTCCACCTGTGCTCTTTGCGCCGGTCCTCAAGAGGAAAGCACACGCGCGCTCTCCCTTTGAAAATCTGCACGGGGGGAAAAGTATCCCCCAGAGATCTGCACCCCCTTTTTCAGCGGCTTCTTTTCTCCTTCAAAGTAATGTGCATAGATTTGAAAAAGTGACCTACAGGCGTTTGTTCCCCCCTCAACCGAAACGCGCCCCCGGGGAGTGAGGGCGCGCGCGTTGTTGATCCCCCGCCTGCGTTCTTACCCGGGTGAGGAAGGGGTGGGTTTTCAAGTAGCTGGTGCAGCTGGCTAAACGGCTTCCAAAAATTGTCTTCATCGTGACGAGACAGGACCCGTAATATTCTGCCACAGGCTTTGGGATCAGTGCCCTGGGCTCTCAGAACTGCATGCCTTCTCGCTCTCCTTCCAGCTGCCTGTCCCGGAGAAGCCCGGAAAGGCCCTCTGAGACATCTGGAAAAGCCCAGGGACCCAGCCTTCCGGTGCACGTTCACGGAGCTCTCTTAATCCTGGTTTTCCTATTATCCTGCCCTCGTTCCGTTCCTCGGAAACAGAGAGCTCAGTATTCAGTCCCTGCCACTGGCCGGATTGCAAAGTTAGCTGCATAGTCTTATCTGGCTAACTCTGGAGGATATTTATTTCTTTGCTTTTCCATACCGATGTTCATCGTACATTCAGTGGTGCAGCCCCGCACTATTGATAGCCATAATGGGGCGGATTTTAAGAGCCCTGCGCGCCGGTGAGCCTATTTTACATAGGCCTACCGGCGCGCGCAGAGCCCCGGGACTTGCGTAAGTCCCGGGGTTTTCGGAGGGGGCGTGTCGGGGGCGGGACCGAGCGCAGCGGCGTTTTCGGGGCGTGTTGGGAGCGTTCCGGGGGCGGGCTCGGGGGCGTGGCTATGGCCCGGGGCGGTCTGGGGGCATGGCCGCGCCCTCCGTACCCGCCCCCAGGTCGCGTCCCGGCGCGCTAGCGGCCCGCTGGCGCGCGGGGATTTACTTCTCCCTCCGGGAGGCGTAAATCCCCCGACAAAGGTAAGGGGGGGGTTTAGACAGGGCCGGGCGGGTGGGTTAGGTAGAGGAGGGGAGGGCGTTAGAGGATTCCCTCCGAGGCCGCTCCGATTTCGGAGCGGCCTCGGAGGGAACGGGGGTAGGCTGTGCGGCTCGGCGCGCGCCGGCTATACAGAATCGATAGCCTTGCGCGCGCCGATCCCAGATTTTAGCGGATACGCGCAGCTACGCGCGTATCTACTAAAATCCAGCGTACTTTTGTTTGCGCCTGGAGCGCCAACAAAAGTGCGCCTATTCGCGGTATTTGAAAATCTACCCCAATATGTTTATCCAGCTAACATGAGGACTGCTCTCTAGCACGACCAGAGTTAGCCGGATATGTTATCCGACTCACTTGTAATATCAGGGTTAGCTGGAATATTTTATGGAATACTATCCCTTCAGAATTACGACTAATTGCGGACAAAAATGCATTCGAGAAAGCCCTCAAGCACTACCTTTTCCTACTTGCTTTCCCAGACCTGTGTATATATACATTTATTTCATTCCATGTTTTTATTAAGTTTTAACTTCTTTTAATTTTCCATACCTTTATTTCAAGTTTTATGTTATACATTTATTTTTCATTTACTTTTTATTTACCTTTTATTTTTTGTATGTACTTTTTGTAACCTGCCCCGAACTTTGGAGGGTGCAGGATATAAATACAAGTAAATAAATAAGTAAGTTAGCTGGCTAACCTAACTCCTCCCATAAAGAGCCCCGAAACGTCTCTATGTTATCAGGCTAAAGTTTAGTTGGATAACGAGATAGCGGATTAGATTTTAGCCGGATAAGTGCACAAAATATTCAAAAGTCGGCATTTACCCAGATAGCTTGTGAGTCATGCAGCTAAATGCCTCTGAATATGGGCCTGCGACTGTCATCACTTGATCTGTCACTGGGGGGCAGCACTGCACTGGTGCATGGGGTTTCCTTTTCCCTTGATCTTGGGCACACTGCCAAGCCCGAGCCATCCCAGGACATGGGAGATTGTTATGCACGTCCAGGCTTTCTTTTGCTAATGTGAGTTGCTCCTGTTGCTGCTTTTAAGCATTTTCATAAGGAAGAGTAATATCAGATTATAGTGCACTTTGGTGCCAAGAAATGTGATTATTAATAGTCATAATGTGTTTGTCGTAGATGGGGATGATAGCAGTAGACAGTAGCTGGAGATTAAGTCTAAATAAATCTCTTGAAAATATCTCATTTTAGCAACACTGAATGTAATCAAATAGCAAAACTGGATTTTCCGAAGCCATCTCTGCGTGGAAATAGGGTACACAGTTTTCAAAGACCCCACTGATAAAAATGCTAGCCAATGATTGCTCAGCTGTTGAATCTAGAACCGTCAAGCACCGGGGATCTCCGAGGAAGTGGGAGGGATTGTAGAGCCGAGCAGTTGGTGTAGATGGGCAGATTAGGTAGGCCATAAGGTCTTTTTCTGCCATCTCGTTTCTCTGTTCTTATACATTCGAGCTGCACAGTTTCTATTAAGCCAAAGAGTGGCTCCGTTGTATAATCCTGGGTCCTTTGCTCATTGGGAGATAATGTAACATATCTTTGTGGTCATAGCTTCACGCTTTTAATTCCTTTGCTGTCCTACCTTTTCACTGTATAGTGTTGGCAAAATAGTTGGAAAAAAAAAATCCTCCTGGGATTTTGTCCTTCAAGAGAAGATTTTTCATCTTGGGCATGAGTTCCTTCCAGACAGGATTTTTAAAAATCTTTTGTGCCAGAATGTTGTACAGTGAAAAGGCAGGGCTGTGAAGCAACGACACCAAAGCTACATCGCATCCTTTTCCTTCCCTCGTGCTAGATGTTTCTGGACTCTCTTTAGGGGCAGACGTTTGTGAGATTTTAGTGCATTTCAAAACAGTTTGTCGTTTCCTTATAACGGAGTAGAGGAGCCACAGTTAATACAATTGGGGCCCTCGTAAGAGCATAAGAATTTGCCACACTGGGTCAGACCAAGCCCAGATCAAGCCCAGCATCCTGTTTCCAACAGAGGCCAATCCAAGTCACAAGTACCTGGCAAGTACGTAAACATTAAATAGATCCCAAGCTACCATTGCTTATTGATTAATAATAGTTTATGGATTTTTCCTCTAGGAACTTATCCCAACCTTTTTCAAACCCAGTTACACTAACCACATCCTCTGGCAATGAATTCCAGAGCGTAACTGTGCGCTGTGAAGTCCGGATAGGTGATGGTCCTGTATTTGTACTGGAGCTGGAATATTGTCAGTGGGTACAATGGTGAGTCCCGCTGACTTTGTTCGTCTGCCGCAGGGGGTCTTCTGGTGCCACTCTGTGTGTATCTTTACCCGCGGCGAGGGGATGTCGTCGGGGAGGAGTTTGCACTCGGGTTCGTGCGTTTGTAGTTCCAGACCTACTCATTTACATTTAACTGGGCAGGTGCCCACCCCGTATGGAGCAGCAGTGTCATTTCCCCCGGGGGGAAAGTTTTCCCCTTTGTGAATCAGCGTGTACAGGCTGCAGGCCAAAAAAAAAGTTTCTGAAACTTGCTCTCTCACGCTGCAGCCATGAGAGAGCGCGAGGAGGTCGCAGGGCCCAGAAGCCGATTTTGAAACGGAAAACCGCGCTGGCCGCGTCGCAGTGCGAAGGACAGACTGGGACTTCAGGCTGAGGTCGTGGTACGCGGTGCAGCTGGCCCGCCCTGGCCCCGGTCCAAAATGTTGAGGAGGGATTACCGCTTTTCAGTCTGCCCCACGAAGGCGCCCGGTACAGAAATGCGCCTTCTTCTCTGGCGAGGACGGCTCCCTTCGATCGGACCCGAGAGCCGGGGTGAGAAGAAATGCCTGTGGGATACACGCGAGCCTCCTGCTCCTAGCAGGGAACGGCTTTCAGCTGTTTTGCTGCAGGGTTCCCCCTGTGCCGCAGTCGTTGGATCCCCCGACCTTATACTGCCATCCGGTGACCTCCAGCGTTGCCGCTCCCGGTCCTGCTGCCTGCCAGCGGAGATTGAGGAGAGGCCGCCGCACTGAGCTCTGATCGGGAAGAGAGATTTCACGGGCTCTGCAGATTATAAAACCATCTAACAGCCCCCGAGGACCAAAGGAAGCTCAGCCCTTTTACATAAGCCAGCCAAGAAAGCCAGTTAGTTAATCGATACGATGCACCCCATCCAGATTACTGAGACATCTTCCTCAGTCCCTCTCCTACCTGGGAATGTTAGAGCTGTGCTCAACCTGAGCTTACAGCAAATACTTTCTCTCTTCCATCCTTCCCTCGCTCACTAATTGACACTCTCTCTCCCCCCCCCCCCCCCCCCAGGCCAGATCCCAGGCCCCTTCCCCTGAGCCCTGCATTCTCCTTGCCCTACCCTCGATCAGTCATTCAGGCTCCCTGATGGGCTTCCTCCTTCCTCTCTCTGCCCTCAGCTGATTCCAGAGGGGCTGCAGACCTGTGGCCCCCGTCTGCTCCAGCCTCCTCCCATCCTCGTTCTCTTCCCCCCCCCCCCCCTCCCCAGCACAGGAGAGGAGAGGATCAGGCTGGAGATGCCACAGCAGAGGAGAAAACCTTTGCTCTGTTCCCTTCTTCAGCCCTTCCTGGCTTGTTCCCCCCGCGCGCCCTGCCTGAAGTGGAGGGGCTGGAGCAGCAACCAGCAGGCCTCTTGCCCTCGGCTTTGCAGGATTTTATGCAGATCCCTGGAGCCTCGGGCATGACCCAGAGAGTTCCCAGGTGTGGTGGGGAAGCCCGAGGAGCAGGAGGCAGGCTCTCCCTTGCACAGCAGGGCACATTGTTGCCGCCGGGCTTGCATTTCTTTTTACACATTTTATTTTCAGGTCAGCCGATGTCGTTCTTGGGGGGATGTTTCGGTGCGCCCACGGTGAATTCCCAGTTTCAGAAAAGGTTTCTGCCTGGCCTCATGCGAGCCCTCTCTCCTGACCGTGTGGGGGCTCGGCATTCCCTTTTGACCAAGCATAGGGGGGGCCATGAGAATGAGAAACCAGAGATCTGGCAAGAAGTCTGAGAGCCGGGCTCTAGCACCGGCGGCTAAAGGAGGAATGAGAGTTAAGGCAGAGCTAGAGCAGCGCTGAGAGGTGGCTTAGATGGAAATCTGGTGAGCAGAGCTTGTGGAGGTCCAGCGGGCAGGAGGAGTGCCGCGTTATTACTTGGGACGTATCTTCCAGTATTCCCGCAGCAAGTTAAATACCGATCACTCTGCACGGCATTTAAAAAACGGGTGGAAGAATGGACTCCTCAGACGCTGAGATAGGAAAGTCTGCAGGCTGGGAGAGCACTGGCCTGGGTGGCCTTAGGATGAGCCGGGTCTGCTCCCTGCACCGGTCAGGGCAGAGGCAGCATTCACAGGCCCTGTGGGAAGTGGGGGAGGGGGGTCAGACTCCCCGCGGGGAAGCACCGTCAGCAAGAGAGAGAAACATGGGGGAAGCTCCCTCGCCCCCTCCCCTCCCCATGGGAGCTACAAATGAAGGCTCAGAACAGCCCAATCCAACGTAGCCCAGCCCAGGCCAGCTCCCGCTCGGCCAGAAACCCATTTTCTGTCCCTGGTACTGTAATTATTTGCTAGGTGCTCCCAAGGTCACGTGAAGGTGACCAGCACGCTCCTTCCTATTTAGTGCCCGGTTGGGCCCCGTGAGGGCAGGTTTGTCAGTCCCGCAGCAAAAGCCGCCCAGCGCGCTTCTCCCCGAACTGCCAGAATGTCTTTCCCCGCCAGGCTGCCCCGCGTCTTGCTTTCACGACTTCTGCTTGCACGCAGGAACCTGACAAGAGGCGTCGGAAGGTTCCGGGATCTGCTGAGAGCCGTTGAAACCCGGACAACGCAAAACCTGCGCATGGTAAGTTGTGTTTTCTGGTTTTTCGTTTGGCCGTACCATGACACAGTAAAGCTGGGCTGCCCTAATATTTAGATCACTGCTCGGTGCTTTTTCCAGCTTCATTGGATGAGTTGGAAGAGAGAGGGAAGATTGAAATCCCTGGTTCTGGGGGGTGACTGAGCGATGGTGGTCGCCCTGGCTAGGCGACCAATAACCTGAGGGCCTCTCTCTAACCGGAGCCAGAGTTGCCTGCTTTATCCCCGTCACTTCTCAGAGAGCTGTCCAGAGTCAGCCCTGGCTCTAGAGCCAAGGGAAGGAGCATCCAGTCTGCAAGGTTACCCGCTGCGTGTGAGGGCTGCAAGAGCGCAGGGAGCTCCAGCGGTTCCTCTGTGGGACAGGAACTATCAAGAGTTCATATCCTGCTTCTCCTTGTGACCTTGAGCAAGTCACTTTGCCCTCCATTGCCTCAGGCACCAAGTTAGGGAGGGGGGGGGGGTGTCACTTACTTATCTGTGTTAGGCATTCAGCAGTGGTAAACAGCGAAACACAGCGATAACGTTCAGTATTTAAATTACCACTCTCCCCCTGATACCATAAGTATGCTAATGAGCTGCTTTGCAAAAATGTGGCTAACTCTGGCCCACCTTACCCACGGAATGCCCCCCATTTATGTGGCTTTGCCATTTAGACAAATAACTTCTCAGTTATCCGTCTAAATGGCTTTTGAATGTCGGCCTCACAAGGAAGTGAGATTTGAACCCTGGTTTCCAGCCCATTGCTCTAATCCCTTGGCCACGCCTTTCCGGCTTTTAAGAATGAAGCTATAGTAGGGCTGTTCCAGTTAGGTCCAGCTCTGCTCTCTGCATCAGTGGCAGGGGGGAAGGAAATTGGAACCAAAAAGTTACCAATAAAGGCCGAGAGTAACAGATAAGTATGAGAGAAAAATAAGTGTGGGAGCTTGCTGGGCAGACTGGCTGGGCCATTTGGTCGTCTTCTGCCCTCATTTCTATGTTTTTTTTATGTTTGCTAGATGCGATCTGGTGCAACGAAGTGAAATATTCAGGGGAGAGGAATGGGAAAGTAGAATATCAGAAATGCTGATCCCCAGGAATAAGTACCAGCGGCAGTTTTGGTTTGCCAACTGAGGCCTGACCGTTGTGAGATCCGTCATTGGGACAGTGCTCAGGCCGCAGATGTGGAGTGCGAAACCCTCACATCTGGAGGTCCGAGAGCAAAGACGTGCCCACACGCAGCTGGCCCCGTTCTAAGACTCCCACTGCACAGCTGTTTTGAGTCTGTCACTGACTTGTTTTCCAGTGCTTCTTCGCCTGCTTAAATGCGGCAGCTTAAGCTCGTAGTCCGAGCCAGGGCGGCTGAAACTGCCGCGCAGTGGGAGTCGTCACACCGTGTCCCTAAGCGTTGCTGTGAAGTCCTCCCAGCCGATCTCACTCGAGCTGTGCGCGATTCGTCTTATTGAACGAATGTGACTGTTTTTTCTCCTGTGACTTCCTCAGACGATAGCCAGGCAGTTAGCTGAGATTTTACTGCGGGGCATGTGTGAGCAGAGCTACTGGAATCCATTGGAAGAGCCACCTCGCAAGTCTCCCCTCGATGACCCGCTGCGGCAAGGATCCAACACCAAAAGCTACGCGCTCAGCAGGCGACCACGGGTCTACGGCGGAGAGAAGTACGCACTTCCTTTCGAATTTTAATAATGCTTAAAGCGCTGTAAGTAGAACTGCAGAGGCCACCTCGAAGGAACGTGCCTGGGGTTTTATATTTTTTGGGGGGTAACAAAGAAAGGGGATTTCTCCTTGAAGCTATGAGAACGAAGTTGCCTTTCTAGCCCGCTGTCTTTCCAGCAGCGGCAAACACGATGGTGACAGGGAAATTCATTAGGTCTTGGTGACAGCTTTCAAAGGCATTTCAGGCACTTTGCAAAGGAAGATATTTCCCAGGGCAGTCGCTTCCTAATCCTCTTAAGCCATCCTTGGCGTCCCTCTGCCATGTTGCTTTCTTCAACAGTTTGCTTTTCCTCTTGCTAAGTGGCGGGCTATCAGATTCCCCTCTGCACTGATTTCATTCACCCCCCCTTACTTTGTAACCTGTCCCTCTCCTCTCACTTGCTTTTCATGGGAACTCATGGCATTTGGGCCCTGACGTTTTTTTTAAAAATATTTTTTTGCTAGCTGCGGCAGCACGACTTCCTGTTTTCATATTCCTGTTAAGAGGTTCCATCAGAGGTTTTGTTGCTTCCTATTTTAACCCTTCCGCCTTTGTTTCTGATATTAAGAGTGTAGATTACTTCACTGGGGAACAACAGAGCTTCCAGGAATTAATCTGTAGGGGAAGAGGGGGGGGGAGTGGAAGGCAGGATCTGGCATTTCTTTTCAGGTTTCAGAGGCAGAGCAGCGGGGGAGGGTGTTCTGCTCCAGCCCCTCCCCTCCAGGCAGCCTGCAGGGTAGAGGAGAGGAGGGGGCGAGGCTGGAGCGAGGAGAGTTGTCCAAGGAAGAGGAAGGGAAAGAAACTGCACAGCAAAGAAGAGACCCCAAAAGGGTTTGAATTAGGCACAAATTAGAACTGTATGAGCAGTGGGGCCAGTAATCAAGGCTTCAGCCCTGGCCTTGCTGTTTGGCGCTACGGCGCACAAGTTTCAGTCTTGCACTAACTGGCAGCCCCTTTTGGGCTTAATTTCTGGTGGAATAACCCGGACTGGCGTTCTGCCTCCTTGTTTCTGGGACCCAAGGAAGCAAGAGTAGTTCTGCTGGTATAAGTCAGTTTTGGTTTCCCCACTGAGCGGAGCTGCTGGTGTCCCGCATCATTCAGGTCCCAGAGGAAGCAGAGCAAAGTGTGTTGGGGCTGCTTATCTTGAGATGGGGCAGCCACATGGCCTTGATTTTTCTGCAGTTTCCTGGCACAGTCGAGGAGGTCTTGAGGGATTAATGGCCAGGGTCAAAGAGACACCCAGTGAATGCCCGACAGTCTCACTGCTTTTGATGCTTTTAGGTGAGCCATCTGCATGACCAGGCTGCTGCTTACCATGCTGGCTTCCAGGGCTCTGCCACCCTTGCCCCTGATGACCACCCTGGGGGGGGGGGGAAGGGGCAAGAAAGTGAATGAGGCGATGGGAGGGAGGGGGGTGGAGAATGAATGAAGGGATCAGAGGAAAGCTGAGAGAGGCTGGGGGGAGGGCAAGAGAATGAGTGAGGAGATCAGAGGGAGGGGAGAGCAAGCGAGTGAGGGAAGTGAGAGGCAAAAGAGTATGCAAGAGGGTCAAAGCTGTGGGTGCGAGTGAGAGGATTGGAGGGGGTATGAGTTATGAGTGAGATGAGGGCATTTTCAAAGGTGCAGCACACGATCGTAGCAATTTTCAAAAACCCATGTATGCACGTAAAATGCTCCTACACAGGTAATCCCAATGGACAATTCCATGGCGTATAGTGCAGCAATTTTCAAAAGCCCACTCACGTGGGTAACGCGCATTTACACGTGTAAAACCCTCTTTTAAGCATGTGAGTGTTTTTGAAAATCAGGCCCATAAGACTGAGGGTGGTCTTGTGAGTAAGGCGATTGGAGGGGGCAGGGAAAGAGTGAATGAGGGGATAGAAAGTTGTGTGGTGAGGGGGGGGGGGGGGCAGGGAGAAAGTGAGTGAGGAGAGCACTTGGTGCCCGAGGAGGCATTTTTTGATTTCCAGACCCTCTCCCAGCCTGTCTGAGAAGGCGGAGGTCGGTGGGTAGTGCACGCCAGTCTGCCTCCACCCCCAAGAGGGCGGAGGATAGGCAGCTGATACCAGCTCGGAGAGGAGGCCTGCAACTTACTGGCCAAGGAGGGGGAGGAAGAGGCGTGCTGGAGAGGATACGTTTTCAGGAAGGGGGGAATTAGTGGTGGGGGGAGGAGGTAAGCAGGCTCAAGAACCGACATGGATTGGGGATGAGACCTGGGGGATCTAGGACCACTGGGGAGAGATGAAGACCACGAAAGGAATCATGGGGGGGGGGGGGGAACGACTTGGGATGGAGAACCGGAATCACCAGGGTAGAGAGGAAGGGCCCCATTCTCTCTCCCTGCCTCCTCCTGCTCGCCTCAGCAGCCCTCCATTGCAGTCCCTAAGATTGTTCAGCCACCAGTGCTTACTGGTGGCCACTGGTGGGCAAAGAATGGCTGGGGGAATCAAGCACTGTGGGGGGATGAGGGATGACTGGGATAAGGAGAAGTAAGAGTGTGAAGAATGTGTGAGAGTTTGTGTTCAGGAGAGAGAGAGTTCACACCCAGCCCTGGTTCCCCCCCGCTTCACAGTTCCACTTCCTTTTTGACTACAAATTAAGCCCAGATAGTCGCATCTAGGATCAGATTTATTAAAAATCCCAAACCCTCTCCCACCCCCGCCTCCTGGTATTGTTCTCACGGTATTTTAAGATAAATTAGCCAGATGACTTCTTCCCTTCTAGAACATTTTCATCTGGTGCTGTTTTCAAAATGGCGATCCAGAGGCATTCTGGGATTTGAAGTCCTACTTTTCTGTTGGGAAAAAGTGAAAGTGCAGAGCCCCTGCTGTACTGAAATTTTTCAAATAATCTTGAATTTTAGTTGAAAGTTAGAAAGGGAACGTTCAGCAGTGGTGCGAGGGTTGCCAGCTCACGGCAGGGGTTTTTTTTTTTCTGCCAGCCTAACCTTTTTATGGACATGGATCCTAGCTTTGTCATTTTGTGCACAGCTGGACTTGCTATGCCGAGATTCGCCCCTCTGTGCGCTGAGTGAAGTCCCAGACCCCTGAGGTCCGCAGCCTGGCAGGGCGCTATGGCACCGGAGTCCGTTGCTCAGGCTGCTTTAATTGACATGAAATTATTTTTATGGCCATGTTGTTCCATTGACCGTAGTGTTACTCCTGGTTGGCCAACCTGAGCATGCTCTTGCAAGCCTTGTGGGCCGGTTTGTTCTGTGAGGAGGTTAAAATCTCCCCAAAATTCTTTCTTCAGGATTTTCTTAGCTTTTGTCCAGTGGTTCTTTTCAAAGGAATTCCTAACATGCTGTCCAGTACAAGATAATGAGTTCAGTGCGATCCAGCTTTACTTGAAATATTTGTCATTCTGCTCCTGTGAACCAAGGAAATGTACAAGTGGATAGGTAAGACTTACTATTAAGAACCTAAGAAGTTCCACCTTGGGTCTGACCGAAGTCCATCGAGCCCAGCATCCTGTCTCCGAGAGCCCAAAAAGTAGATCTAATGCCTGTTACTTCCAGGAATAGCCATGGCTTTCCCTAGACTCCTCGGCTAATAATGTGTTATGGACTTTTCCTCCAGGAACTTCTCCAAACCTCTTTTAAACCCCGCCGTGCTTGTCGCCTTGAGCATGTCCTCTGGCAACAGATTCCACAGCTTGATTTTGTGCTGAAGAAAAAAAGCACAAAAATAAACTGGGAAGGAGTGCCTTTCTGTTGGTTGCACATGATGCCGTTTCATCGGCTCGTGCCATGATTGATGTCTTCTTGTATGTCTGCATTAGGGAATGCCACAGCACAGGCCTCGTCTACTGGTGCTGCAGTTTGTGCTCAAGAGCGGAGGCAGACGCTTGCTAATTTTTTAAAAGCTGTCAGATTTACGTTGTATACTTAAGCCCTTTCAGTTGGGTTTTACGTCTGTGTTCCCTGTACGTACCCGGATCAGTCCAGACTCCTGGGTTTTGCCTCCCTTCCAGCAGATGGAGACAGAGAAAGTTTTGCAGAAACTGCCACATAACCTGCTGTGCCACCTGCAGTCCCTCAGTATTTCTCTGTCTCCAGCAGATGGTGAAGGTACAAAACCTGCAGTTCTGAACCTGTGTTAAAATATATATAAGAAGAAGATTGGAGAATTTCCTCCCAGGAAGTTGGCAGGTCCTGGTTTGAAGGTGGACGAGCAGGGGTTTGGTTGCTCGGTCCTTCCTTGCCGGAGGCAGAAAGCTGGTGGATCCAGTTCCCTCGCCTCCAGGAGGATTAGCGGAGCCTTGCTACCACTCTATATATCAGGGAAGTCCTTTTTTTGTCTTTTTAGTAAAATTAAAAAAAAAAAAAAAAAAAAAAAAAAAGAAGTGAGGCTTTAGTTTGCAGATCTGATCAACCTAGCAGTGGACAGACCGTCGAGGCTTGCTCGTCTGCATCAAGGCCCCATATTTTCAGATAAGGTGGCTCGCGGCTTGGCTTTTGAGAGGAAGCGCTTAAGGGGAAAAGGGTCGTCTGAGGATGTTATTTCTACTCTATTGCAGGCTAGAAAGACTTCCACCTCCTTGGCGTATGTAAGGGTATGAAGCGTTTTTGAGGCTTGGTGTGTGGAGCAAGGGGTTGATCCTATGTGGGCATCCGGGGCACATATTCTGACCTTTTATGCAAAGAGGGTTTGTTCTTTAACTCCCTCAGAGTTCAGGTGGCGGCTTTGGGTTGTCTTCGAGGCAAGGTGCAGGGAGCGGCTCTAGCTGTGCATCCGGATGTGGTGCGTTTCCTCCGGAAGGGTGAAGCATTTGCGCCCTTCGGTTCAGAAGCTGGGCCCCTCCTGGAGCCTTAACTTAGTCCTTAAGCGCGCGTGTGTGGCGCCGTTCGAGCCTCTTAAAAGGGCTTCCATGAAAGATCTCACTTTGAAGGTGGTTTTCTTGGTGGCGATTTGTTCCGCTTGGAGGATCTCAGAACGTCAAGCCTTGTCATGCAGGGATCCTTTTTTGAGGATTTCGGATTCTGCGGTCTCCTTGAAGACGGTTCTTTCCTTCCCGCCGAAGGTGGTATCGTCAGTCGGTTGAGCTCCCTCCCGGCTTTCTCAAATTTTGGATGCTGTTGCGCCTCATGTGAGAGAGTTGTGACTCTTGGATGTCAAGCGTGCATTGTTGCGGTATCTTAAAGTCACTAACGGCTTCCGGTTGTCGGATCACCTTTTTGTGCTATGGAGTGGTGCTAAAAAAGGGTCATAAAGCGTCAGAAGCCATGATTGCACGGTGGTTGAAGGAAGCCATTGGTTCTGCGTACGTCTGTCAGGGTCGTCCTGTCCCGGAGGGGTTAAGGGCTCATTCTACCCGTTCCCAGGCAGATCTCCTGGGCCAAGTGTCAGCAAGTTTCTCCACAAGAGATTTGCAGGGCGGCTGCTTGGAAGTCATTGCACACTTTTGTCAGGCATTGTCATTTGGATGTCCAGGCCCCAGAGGCCGTGGGCTTTGGTGAGCGTGTACTTCGAGCGGGACTCTCGCAGTCCCACCCTGTTTAGAGAAGCTTGGGTACATCCCAGGTTGCTGGACTGATCTGGATATGTACAGGGAAAGGAACATTGGTTCTTACCTGCTAAGTTTCGCTCCTGTAGTACCACAGATCAGGCCAGAGTCCTGCCCAGTTCAGGGAGAGAGATTTGGAGAGTCCGCTCGATCTGTTATTGTAATTAATCTGGAGAATGGCACAGGTTTTGTTTAGTCCTGCAGGTTTTTTAGTGTGGGCAAAGTTTTCTGTTCTAAGTTTCCCTTTCCCACTGCTTGTTCAGGGGGATATTAATTCGTGGTTGGTATTAGTGTTGCTGCGGTCTTGGCTTGGGTAATTATCAATACTGAAGGACTGCAGGTGGCACACCGGGTTAAGAGGCGGTGCCTGCGAAACTTTCTCTGTCTCCATCTGCTGGAAGGGAGGCAAAACCCAGGAGTCTGGACTGATCTGTGGAACTACAGGAACGAAAATTAGCAGGTAAGAACCCATTTTCCTATGCAGTCGATGGTAATGAAATCAATTTCTAACAGCATCAGAGTTGCATTTTAAATCTCATTTGCATAAAAGTTAAATAATTGGAGAAACATGTTGATTATTTAGTTCCAAATGTGCAGTTTCTGAGGTCATAACTTTCTTGGGCTAAGTGTACTCCATCGCAAAAGAATATTATCCTGGGATGCTGACCAGCAGACCTTTTAATTGTACTGAAATACTTTTCAAAATGTAAGAGAGAAAATGAGAGCGTAAGGTGAACGGAACATTTTTTTTGTGCACTGGGGCAGCCGTTCCTGTTGAGAGAATGGAGAGTGAAGGATCTAGGTTTAGCAACACATTGGCATGCACGGATTGGGGTAGCCTTCCTTTGGACATCTTTGTGAGTCGGGTTAGGCGGCTTGCTAAAGAAGGACAGGGCTGCAGGTAAAGCGCCAAAAAGCATTTTCCAGTCTGGAGGCCAAAGATTGACAAACAAATCTCTTCTGTTCTCCCTTTATCTTGAGGAGATGCAGTTGTGCAAAGTGTTGGTCAGCAGCCCAGCTCCCATTTTGTAGGGCTCTAGCAGATCAGAGCAAAGAGGCTTTGGAAATGTCATCCTGGACACATCTGTACCGGTGCACTGCTGACTAAATAATTACAGAGCGTCTTTTGCCTACGAGCACTCCATGTGTCATGTGGCCGAACCTGCCGAATTTGAGTCTGACCTGTCAAAGCTGTGTAAAGCACATTTAGGCATGGATATTACTTGCTGGTATCTGAAATAAACGTATTTTACTTTTTGTGCAGCATTTTCTGTCCACAAGAAAATACGGAAGAAGCCCTGCTCTTGCTGTTGATCAGTGAATCTATGGTAAGTTCACATCGCAGGGCATTTTGTCCTACTGCTGGTTGAAAGGGACCCACTGTCAAAAGTCAGCGTGCACAAGGCTTTCACATTGCCTCGGGGCTTGTGGATTAAAGCTGCTTAGTTTATTGCCTGAATACCCCCTTTCTGGATGCCGTTCCAGTGCCTTCTGTTGCCGTTCCAGATCCCCGCGCCACTGGAGCCGGGTACAGGAAAGCCGAGGGATCGCCTCGTACGGGGTCAGTCCCTGGAGTTATGGATGTTAGAGCCTTTCGCTCGTTCACTCCGGGGGGGGGGGGGAGGGGCTGCTGCGGAGAGCAGTGCCCCCAGCAGTACAGGAGCTTGCTGGCAACAGCTGAACCCAGCGCAAAGCAATGTACGACACCCACCCCCCCACCCCCCCACCTTCTCTCTTCTGAGATCTGGGCTTCAGGAACGGGGTGACGCCTTTCTCGCCAAAGAGCGAGGCCACCGTGCACGGGGAGACTTCATGGGGCAAGGCAGAAAAATGAAAGGGCGGGAAGAGAGGAAGTTGGGGGTAAGGAGCGGATGGGTAAAGCCAGGTGTAAATAGAAGAGAAGGGGAAAAAGAAAATCCAGATATGAAGAGAGAAAGGAAAACAGGCAAAGAATCAGATGTATGTCAGTGGAAAATGCAAAGCCAAAGCCAAAAAAAAAAAAAAACATAAAAGAAACGTTTCAAAAGAAGCGCAGGATAGAGGATACAGAAAGCCAGGGGCATGAAGGGAATGGGAGCAGCTTCTTGTCTGATGCCCTCGTCCTGAGCTTCTTGCGATATTGCAGGGACTCTTATGTTCGCCAGTGCTCCTGTATGTGGTGCAGATCTGTCAGGCCTGGACGTGCTAGGGAGGAAGGGAAGGAGGCTGTAGTAGTGGCCCTTACCTAAGAGCTAGTGTGGAGGAGAGGGCACCTCCGAGGAGATGCCTCTCCAGGCCTCGATACCTATGTCCCTGGGGGGGAGGGGGAGGACAGCAGAAGGGAAACGGGCAAAACCCACGGTGCAAGGTGAAGCTGAGCGGCTCTGAGACCTAGGAGCAGGAGAGCGCGTCTCACGGTGCTCACGAACACTTAGAAAGCAGTGGGGGAGCGCACTGTGCACAGGATAAGATGGTAATCGTTGGACACCAATACAGCGCACTCTTACAGGGTCATTCATCAAAATGTGTTAATGCCACAACGCGTGCGATAGTCGCATGTGGCGCGAATGTAAATTTTTCAAAGGGGCAGGATTGGGGAGGGGCTTGAGAGGGATTAGTGAAAACGAGGGGCATTATCGCACTGTGTGACAGCGTAACGCATGCTATCGCACACTTTTGACGCTGGAAATAACCAAACCTTTTTTCCTGGCATTAAGCTGTGCGATATGGCCGAAATGGCCTTAACGCAGTTCGTGATAAAGATTGCAAATTGCTTTTCGGCCACTTCTGAGGGGAGAGATGGAGTGGGGAGAGAGAGCGAGGCCTCTGGGGAGGCCTTCACAGTATCCAACTATTTATATGACTATAGGAGGGCCAGCTATTAACGCGAGGTCAGGTTTTGGTGGTGGTCTAGTGTTTTGGGACCAGTTTTACATGCAGAGTGAGACGTACGAACAGCACAGTACACCTCGGTGAAGATTTGACGTCATTTGGAGTGAGGAAAGTCTCACAAAGAGGAGATTTCTACGGTGTTCTCTCACCCTATCTTGATAGTACCCTGGTAGAGAATCCATCAAGCTAGGGTGAGAGAACACTGTAGAAATCTCATTTTTATGTGACACTTTCCTCACTCCAAATCACGTCAAATCTTCACCGAGATCTACTGTGCTGTGTGTACGTCTCACTCTGCATGTAAAACTGGCCCCAAAACCCTAAAACCACCACCAACAGCTCACCTCACTCACTCTCTCTCTCTCTCTCTCTCCCTCCTTCCTACCTATGCGAAGCGCTAGCATAGCGCATGGTGCAGTAATTGTAAAATTATCATAGACTCGCCCCGTTTTCTTATCCCGGGCGTTACCCATGCGAAATTATAGCATTTTGGTGGATCTAGGGGTTAGTTCAGAAGGGGTTAGAATGATTTGGAGGCTCCTTGTCGGGGACCGGTTTCCCCGCAGTGACAGAGCACGGGCTTAGCACCCTGAGCCTTGTCCAGTGTTAAAGCAGGGCTCCCACTCGGCATCCTGCAATGGCAGCACAACAGCTGTCTCGGCGTCTGCCACTGTTTGAAGAGGAAATGCTTGTTTATCCTTAAACAGTAAGGTGAGGACTGCAGATGCAGAGCCAGTACCAGAAGGATCTGTGTGGTTATGCGCCTGGGTCCTGCTGTCGAACGGTCCTGGCTAGCGCTTCGCCTGCTCCCAGGTCCTCTTGAGATTTCGCTGCAGGGCGATGGGTTCGTCATCCCCAGCGCTCCCCAGCCGTGCAATGAAACAGAATCGGCTCCGCTGCTGCTCCTGCATATCTTTTCCCCAGCCATCCATCTCCTGCCGTCTGTTGATGGAATTAAAAGCCAGCTGCATCCAACACCCTCGGAGCAGCCAGCATGACAGCTTTGACTCATCCAAATGAATCCTTAAACTGTGCCATGCTGAAATGAAATACCCCTCTCTCTCTCTCAGCAGATGCACGTATGGAGCCCTGCCACTCTTCTGGTTTGGGTTTGCTACTGTTTAACTCTGACTTAATAGTTTAAGAGGCATCAGTATTAATTGGCTAATTTCCTGGGGATATTCCCCCCCCCCCCCCCCCCAGAAATTTGCAAGGGTCTCCTAAGCTGCTATCTCCAGCCAGTGCACCTGGATTTGCTCCTCTGTCCCTAAGACCGTGACGGCAGTGGGAAAGAGACCGCATCTTTCACAGGAGAGCGCCCCAGCAGATCTGGCTTTCAGGATATCTTAAGGTGCTTTGCCCCATTGGATGCATGAAGGTGTGCTCTGATTTCCCTAAGGCAGGACTATGTCTCCAAGCACAAAAGGGCCGATACAGTAAAAGTCGTGGGAGAGAGCCTGCATCACCCCCTCCCCTCCTGTTCCTGGTAAGGGAGGGGTTGGATTAGGGAGCCCAGTAGCTTTTCCTTACTCCCTTCTGTGCTCTGTCCGCTCCTGCATCCCCCCTCCCCTCCTGTTCCCTGCAAGGGTCAGTAAGAACAGAACATAGTAACATAGTAATGGCGGCAGGAAAAGACCAAATGGTCCATCCAGTCTGCCCAGCAAGTTTCTTATGGTAGTAACTGCCGCTCCGTGCAGGTTACCCCCAAGCCTTATGTTAAGGGTAGCAATATTTACAATCCAAACCAAGCAACTGTCAAAGCCCATCACAAAATTATTGCTAGCATCGTTTTTACAGGGCGAGCAGCCTTCATGATAATTCAGACAGTGCTGCTTGAACGTGCTTTGCCATAGAAGCAGTCCTGTGCTTTGTCCCTAATGTCAGCATATCTGTACCCCTGACCATAAAATTCTCCTTTTTCCCCTTTCAGGAATGGAGGGAAGGTGAGGGGAGTGAGTTGTATTAGGGAGCAGAGCGGCTTTTCTCTGCTCTGCTCAGTGCTCTGTCCACTCCAGCATCCCTTCTGCCCTTCCTTTTCCCCAATTGGCACGGATAGTGCTTCATGCATGCCGGACACTGGGGCTTTTGTTGGAATCCATTGCAAATCCGAGAATGTGTCTGCTGTGTGGCAAGAGATAGTCTCTGAAAACCTGAAAAATAAGCTGTCTGAGACAGGTTTGATGCCAGCACTAGCAGACTCAAGATAGGTATAAATTAGAAAGAGATGTCGAGGTACTAAGATCCATAGAGGAGAGTTTTCAAAGTTACTCAGAGGTCTGAAATCGCCTTTGCTGAATGCAACTAAAAGTCTGTGCACTGTCCCCTTAAGTCGTATCGAGGGTAATTTTATAACTGCATGCAGTCAGTAAAGTCCGAATTTTCAAAGCCATCTCCTGCACATAATTTTGCTTTGAAAATTCGGGGCGATTGACCCACTAGGTGCGCAGAACTGACAAAAAGTTACACCTGCTGTTTGGAGGGCGCCACTTTCAGAAATACGAAAGCATGCGAATAAGTTCTATCGCCCCTTCCCCGGTCCGCATGAAAGCTGGTTCCGCACTTATGACACTGTGTGTCCCCAGGGCCTGTTCTGGTGCACGCTGAAGCACACGGAGCTCACTTTTGTGACTTCAGCCCCCCCGTTGAGAGGAGGCGTTCTCCGAGACTCGTGCAGGTTGGGAAGGGGGAGGGTGGAGAAGTGTGCACGTGGGTGGTATTTTCAAATCTTCGCGTCAACACTTGTGGCAGAATCTTTTCCCGCGGAAAGAGCAAGGTGCAAGTGAGCGCGTGCGGTGTGTTTTATACTGAAAGCTCGCGTGCATTTCTTGTTGACAACTGAGGGAAGGCCTTGGGTAAAAGGTGCGCATGATCTCTGGCCTCATGTGCAACATCTTGGCTGCATCCCCGACAGGCTGATGTCATTGCAGCACCGTCATGGCAGGCAGGTCAAATGCTGAAGAAGGGGAAATGCTGAAGAAGGGGCAAGTCAAAAGGGATACCCTTTGCCGTGCCCTGCTGTGAGGCCTCTCAGAGGGCCGAGATTGCTGCTGGTTCTACTTTAAGACTGGAGGGGGTGAGAGAGGGAGAACCTCCTGCCTGTCTGAACTCTGTTGGTGGTAATCTTTCTATTTTTGTTATCTGTATGGTTGTTTTGCTGCTGGTGTTATCTGTGGTGGTTGTTTGTTTGTCATTATCCTTTGTTGTAAGGACATTTTGTCTAGAGGTAATAAGGTCGATATTCAAAGGCTTTTATCCAAGTAGCTTTTGCATTATCTGGATAAATGCTGAGCTTTGAATATCATTGGCACTTACCTAGATACATTTTATCCGGATAAGACATTACTCAAAAAAAATGTATCCAGATGAGCCACAGGTGCTTCAGGGGGTGTTCTGGGGTGGAGTTGAGTTAGCCAAATAACCGATATTTGGAGTTAGCTGAATAAGTTATTTGGCTAAGTCAAGATGTGACCATGAACAGGGTTAAAGTTTTCCACGTATGTGTACCCAGATATCTCTAACCTTAACCAGGTGTATTCAAAGAACATAGCTGGTTAAGTGGCGATTCTAATAAAGCAATATATCCTTGCGGGCCTCTCCCGGTCCTATCCCTACCCCAATGAAACAAATGTCAGCCCTGCTGGCCGAGCCCCCCTCTCCTCAAGCCTTCCAAAATAGCTGCAAAACATTGTGGTCCTATAGGCCCGAAAAGCCTTTGATGACAGAGACCTCCTGTAGAAGCCTTCCCTCCACCTCCCGCTCTACCCAGAACCTCCCAATTCACTTGCCATGGCCAGGAGCTGGGAACAATTGTCCAGTTCCCGGAGCACTCGGTGTTATTCTGTCAAAGCAAATCTCTGATGACAGTACTGGTGGGCTTCTGCAGGGGGGGGGCTTTCATTTCATTCTACTTTTTGCAGTTTGAGAGGGGGGGGGGAGAAGAGGGAGGCTTTGTGGGATGTTTATCCTGCCAAATATCCCTGATAACTTATCCAGCTAACTTTAGATGTTTTAAAAATTGCCCTCTGTATGTATAGTAATTACTATATTTTAGATAAATATCATTTTTATTTGATTATTTTTTAGATTATATTTATGCAGATATTGTAATTGTGCTTTAAAATTGTTTAATGCATTGTTGTTAGCCATCTTGCGTAGTCTTTTGACTGGAAACACAGGAAACAGCTCTAAGAATGGAATAGAATTATCCATGAAAGGTCGTTCCATGTGTGCATTTGGAGACCCCCAGATGTGGTGACCATGCTAGGCTCTCCTGTTTTACTTTTGTTTTCCTCTGTGGTGCAGCAGTAGTGATATGCAAATTTAAGTGATTGGATTGGCTGAGTCAGTTCCTATTTCTTTATTGTAAAATCCCTGTTTGCTCACAGTACTTGCCCCAACTGCAGTAGAAGACCTTTTCTAGTTCAGCATTAAAAAAAAAAGCAATTTTGGTTTAAACATGGTACATTTTTCTACATTGGTAAATAACATCCCTTCAGCTTCATTGCTCACTATTTTGAATAGGTTTTGTGAAGTCAGGTGACCCTTTTAATTTTAGCTGGAGAGAAAAATATGCATCAAAAAGTGGTTTTGCTGGGAGGGTGGCATGGCTCAGGCCATAGTGCTTTGCATGGTGGAGCAGGGGAACCGAGTTCTGATTCCCCCACCCATCTGGGGCAGGTCCAGCCTCAGCTTGCCATGGAGGTTTGTGCATGCTAGCCCTCAGAGGGAGGGAAGACGGCTGTTGACCAAAGAACGCACTGAGGAGGCAGCCCTTGGGTCTGCAGGGTCCAAAGTGCCACCTGACCATGTTGTCTGGGAGGCAGGGAAGAGTGGAAATGTTGGGCGTGAAAGGGAGAGCATTTAAAACAAACATAATTTTGCTGTTCGGGAGCTTTGCACTGCACTTTTAGCTATTCCATTGTAGGTTTGTTTTTAAAGACAAATTTGGGGGCTGATATTAAAAAAAAAAAAAAGCAAGCTCAGCTCCTGAGTCAGGAACCTAAATTACGAATCTATTCTCAGCCAACTTTAGGGGCCCAAGTTTTCAGCTGAAAATTCGCCTAAATTTAGGGACCTAAAAGTTAGGCTCTATCATTCAGTCCTGCTCTTCATTTGCCTAGATTTAGGCTCGTAAGTTAGGTGCCTGGTTCTGAAAATCAGTGCTGAGCTCCTAACTTTCTTTCCTCTCCCTAACTCCACTCCTGTAGCCACCCACTTTTTAGGCTCCTAAATTTAGGGACCTAATGAAATTAGGTGCCCTAGTAAACTTTCAAAAGGGACTATTTGGGAGCCTGACCTCCAAAAATTAGGAGCCTAAACTCATTGACCCCTGGGGCGCTAGCACCGCGGAGCAAAATGGCTGCTTAAACCAGAGCTCCTTGCCTCTTCGAGCCCTCAGCAGTAAATTGCCAGTGCTTAAGGGACGGTGATCTTGTTTGCTATACGACATCCAACTGACTATTGTACTCAGATTGCTCAAAAGAAAAAAGGAGTGGATGTTAAACAATTCTCCTACTCTAAAAATGTGCTAGGAGATGAGGGGCCTACAGATACCAGAGAAACCACGAGCCTTGCAGCTTCGGAGGAAGAGGGGGATACATGCCCCAGTCTCACTGCGGCGGGTTCCAATGACATAACAACAAGGGATGAATTTCGACAATGGTTTGGGGAACTGAGAAAAGGACATGAAGGATAATAAAAAAGAATTGCTGATAATGATGGCTGATCTACGTGAAGAGCTAGCAGAGATTGGACGACGGGTTGATGACTGCGACGTGCAGATAGATGCACAAGTAACTAAGTTGGATGTATTACAAACCCATTATTAACAGATATCTCAGGAATCGGCTGAATTACAAATTAAGTTGGAAGACCTAGAAAATAGAAGCTGCAGAAATAATCTGCGTTTTCGTGGCGTTCCGGAGACGGAAGACTATGCAGATTGCACAGAGACTGTTAAAGACATATGCAATTTCTTCCTACAACAGGGACTGGACTCTGAGCCCGGCACATTAGAGGTGGAAATTGAACGTGCCCATAGATCCCTGGGACCGAAGGTGGGAAATAAACCACGGGATATAATAGCTTGTTTTAATCGATATATTGTGAAGGAGAGAGCGTTAATGGCAGCTAAGAAACAACAGACCTGGGAATGGCAATCGCATAACATTGCTATCTTCGCAGATATTTCCCCAGTAACAGTCAAAGAATGGAATTCCGCGAAATCACCACCACTCTCAGGCGAGAAGGAATCGGGTACCGCTGGCTATTCGCATTTGGACTGGCAATCACAATTAAAGGAGTAACCACCAAGATTCAAACCATGGAAGAAGCAGCGGCCATCTTGTGGGACGCAGGCCACGCTGTCAAACTTGTTGCAGCACCTAAGAGATTCCCTCAGGCCCAAAGCAGCGACACTCTGAAATGGCAGCGGGTATCTAAAGGGGGTCGGAGACTCCGTAGACAGAATGAAGAAGCAGCGCAGGATAAACTGTTGGGAAATGGCTGAATGGACGTTGAGATTCACAGACTTTCTTTTTCTGGTTCTCTGGGGAACCGCGTATGTATACCAGGGTAACAGCTGGGTCACTATACCAGTGGTTGAGACCCAATTTATGCTATATTATGTTATTGTATAGCTAAAGTTAAAGTTAGGGGGCAATTACTGCACATATATTTATTGTTGTTAATACTTTCTTATCATAGGCTCGGGGGGTGTGGGAGCGTGTTCCGTGCGGGTGAGTGGCCTGTGTGCGCGCCGGGAGAGCGGGCGTTTGCCCGTTCTCCCACGGACTTTACTGAATCGGCCCGTATGTTAGGTAACCGCCTGGTTCTACAATCAATCATCCTTACCAAAGTTGACTACTGTAACTCTTTGCTGCTTGGTCTACCAGCTACCACCATTAAGCCTTTACAGATGTTACAGAACTCTGCGGCCAGGATCTTGACCCATCCTCTATAACAGACCTGGGCAAGGGGCGGCCCGCGGGCTGAATCCGGCCCGCCTACGGTCTGAATCCGGCCCGCCCACTGCTGAGAGCAGACGGGGAATGAGGCGTTCATTCTCCGCTCCCTTGCTCCCCGATTGGCCGGCCAATCGGGGAGCGAGGGAGCGGAGAATGAACTGGTTTTTTTTTTTACAGCGTCCGGGGGGGGGGAGAGGAGGGAGTGACTCGAGCGAAGGCACGCTGTCCGATTGGCCGGTGCTGGGCAAGCCTTGCCCAGCACCGGCCAATCGGGCAGCGTGCCTTCGCTCGAGTTTCTTTCCTACATATGTCACGGAGTTTTTTGCCGGTCCGCGGCGCGTGCTCCCGGTCTCTCCCGCTGCTGTTGCCGCTGGGCTGTCAGCACGTTCAAGCCCAGTGGAAACGGCAGCGGTGTTGGAAGAAGCTATGGCACCCGCGGCTGGCCTTTTCTTCTTCCCGCGCCTGCCCCCCCCCTCCCGTGACCCGAAACAGGAAGTGATACACGGAGCGGTGCGCGGGAAGGAGAAAGAGCCGTGCCGCGTCGGCTGCAGCATCGGCCCCCGAGCAATTGAACCAGCCGGCAATCGAGAAGAGTCAGCAGCATGAGCCTCCCGCGGCCGAAGGGATTCTTCTTTCTTGGCCTGCGGGGGCTCATGCTGCTGACTCCTTTCTCGATTGCCGGCTGGTTCAATTGCTCGGGGGTCGATGCTGCAGCCGACGCGGCACGGCTCTTTCTCCTTCCCGCGCACCGCTCCGTGTATCACTTCCTGTTTCGGGTCACGGGAGGGGGGCAGGCGCGGGAAGAAGAAAAGGCCAGCCGCGGGTGCCACAGCTTCTTCCAACACCGCTGCCGTTCCCACTGGGCTTGAACGTGCTGACAGCCCAGCGGCAACGGCAGCGGGAGAGACCGGGAGCGCGCGCCGCGGACCGGCAAAAAACTCCGTGACATATGTAGGGGGAAGAGGAAGTGAGTAAGAGAGAGTGAGAAGCAGCCAGCCAGCCTGTGTGTGATTGAGTGGTCAGAGAGCTGATGTGTGTTTGTATGTGAGAGACAATGAAAGTGATTGCTCAGGGAGATGACTGATGTGTATGTGAGAGTGTGAGGCATTAGTCAGGGAGGTGACTGATGTGTGTGTGTGTGTGTGAGAGAAAAAGCATGGAAGTGAGAAGTCTGGGTATGTGGGAAAGCATGAGCATAAGAAGCCTGGAGTTGTGGGAGTGAGAAACCTGGGTGAGTGTGCATGCATGAGAGAGAGAGACTGCTTGGTAAGGTGACTGTGTGTGTGAGAGAAAAAGACTGGTGTGTGTGAATGTGAGAGAATGTGATTCAGGGAATGAGAAGCCTGTGCAGGTGGAGAGTGAGCATGGAAATGAGAGAGACTGGTTGGGTGTAACAGAGAGAAAGTGATTATGGGAATGAGAAGCCTGTGCATGTGAAGAGTGAGCATGGGAGTGAGAAACCCGGGTGTGTGTGAGACACATCATGGGAGGGAGAAGCCGGTATATCTAAAAGAGAACATGGGAGTGAGAGACTGGTGTGTGTGTGTGTGTGAGAGAGAGAGAAAGAAAGTGATTTTGGGAATGAGAAGCCTGTGCATGTGGAGAGAACAAGCATGGGAGTGAGAGACTGGTGAGTGAGTGTGTGTGTGTGTGAGAGAGAGAGAGACAGAGAAAGTGATTATGAGAGTGAGAAGACCATATATGCAAGTAGAACACGGGAGTGGGAAGCCTGTGTGTGTGTGTGTATGGCATGAGAGAAACTGTTCAGGAAGGTGACTGGTGTGTGTGTGCCAAAGACTGTTTGGGAGATGATTGGTGTGTGAGAGACAGAAACTGGTCATGGGGGCATGACTGGTATGGTGTGTGTGTGAGAGACATGGGCACTAAGGAAGAGGACCATAAGTATAGAGCTTAGCTTCTACTGCTGCTTCTGGTGTGTGCCATGGCCTGCAGGGAAGGGGAGTAGGAGAGCTGCTGGAGGGGGTAAGTAAAGGTGGCTTTAAGTTTATTTTTCTTGACTGCCATTTTAATTGTGTGATGTCTGCTTTTTTGAAATATTTTATTGGTGTTTGGAGAATGTTTAATAGTTTTTATGAGTTTTTAATTGTTGGATGTTATTCTGTTCATAGCTGTTTAGAAACATTTATTCTGCTTATTAGTATAGTTTTACAATTATTTCTGTGTGGGGATCTATAGCTGCTTGTTAGTTCTGTTTTCCTAATAAGAGGTGTATTGGTGTTTAGGGTCTGATGTAATATTTGTAGTGTTGCCTTTTCATAGATAGGGTTGCTCCTGTTTGAGTGTATTCCATAATACAGGTGTAACTGTGTGCGGATTAGTTTATGTGCATTACTACAGATCCTGGGAGTATGTTATGTCGGTTCTGTGTCTGTTACCGAGATGAGATATTTTGCTAGCATGTAAGCGTTTGTATCGGTCTTATTTGTTGTGTTTTCTCAGAGGACATGCATTGGTGGTAAACTGCTGTCTTTTCATAAGTAGGGCTATTGAGAACTGAGTTAATTATATTAGTCCGGCCCTCTAAAACCATCCCAATTTCTCATGCGGCCCCATGGGAAAATTAATTGCCCACCCCTGCTCTATAACCTCCACTGGCTTCCGATCAAATACAGAATTCTCTACAAAATTCTGACCATCGTGCACATATCCTTAAACAACTTAGCCCCAATTGATCTTACTTATCAGCTGCGCACCAACAAATCCACGAGACCGATTAGAAAAGCATACCAAGGCACCCTTTTTGTCCCTCAAGCCAAAACCTCGCTAAGGAATAGGGCACTATCCACTGCAGGTCCTACCCACTGGAACACACTCCCACCAGACCTCAGACAAGACCCCTGCCAGCATTCCTTCAAGAAAAAACTGAAAACATGGCGTTTCAGCCTAGCGTTTCCCTGATGGCTCACAGTTTATTTCCCTTGACAACTATGATTTGTTCTATATGTTATCAATCCACCCTTAAACCCTCCCCTAAATCCACCAATTCTGGATCCACTGTTTCTCTTATTCCCCATCCCCGTGTCCTCCCTCCGACGTCCTCCCCCCTGCACTCTAGCCCAAATTCATTCGATGCATTCAACTGCTTGTTTACTTTTAATTTTAATGGCTTTGTGCAAGGCATCTAGTATAAGATGTATACTTCAATACCATGTTACTTAAAGTTTTTCATATGTTCTTCGTTCTATGTAATGCTCTCAGGCAAGTTTAATTGTTTCACTGTAAACCGGTTTGATTTGTATCCAATGCAAGAAGATCGGTATATAAAAAACCAAAAATAAATAAATAACTATGCCCTTATGGGCAACCACTTGGCAGCCACGCAACACCTGGTTATCTGCCGGTGTACTACCCTCGACTGTTGAAACCACTATGAAAGTTTGGAGACAATGGAGATTTAAATTGGTAGGCGCAAGACAGTATTTTCTTAGCTCATCATTATTCCACAATAGCTTATTCTCTCCAGGCTGGGAGTCACCGTGTTTCACACCTTGGAAAAGGAGAAAAATTTTGACTATGGGGGGGACTAATCACTTTTCAGACTCTTAGAGAGAGATACCAGCTTCTGGATAGGGCTGCTTTCTCCTATACCCAAATATGCCACTTCATTCATTCCGGCAAAATAGCAGATGATTTACTTAAAGGGAAAACACAACTGGAAAGGTGGTATGCACAGGCGGACAAGATAAAAGGGGTTATCTCCAAAATTTACAATTTTCCTAATAGTGAATTCAATCAAAACCCCACAGCTTGGGAGAGGGACTTAGGAAAAGAATTGGAGACCAACAAATGGGATTTAATCTTTATTAATACAAAAAGAAGTTCCATATCAGCTTCATTAACTGAAAACAGCTATAAAGTGTTACTACGTTGGTATTATGCACCGGCTGGACTCTATAAAGCAAAGATTAACAGCACTGGTGCCTGCTGGCAGGGATGTGGAGGTAAAGGCACGTTTTTCTCATATGTGGTGGGAATGGCCTGAGATACCACAATTCTGGGGGACAGTCTCAAAGTTGCTACAACAAATTTTAAAGATTAGCATTAACCTGCTCCCAGAACAAGCTCTACTGAATGTACCTCTGGATAGCTCCAAATCTGAATGGCTATTGATACACAAATACTGATAGCTGCCAGATGTGTTATTGCAAATGCAAGAGATTCAGCTCAAAAAGCAAAACAAGGGGATGTTTGTTAAATCTCTGGGGAAACTCATATAGTGCCACTAGGGACTACGGCTTATTGTGTACAGCTCTAGAAGCACTAGGGCTTTTTGAATCATTGGAAGCCCAGAGAGGATGATTCTTGGAAAAGCTATCATATACATAGGTACAAAAAGCCCTCTTGGGACCTTGTACTTTTTGTGTTACCAGTCCTGTAGAATTACAGTCAGACCATGCCGGGTTTTTTTCACAGAATATCTTATGCGATCTGCACGCAGTCCGACCATGCCGGGTTTTTTTCACAGAATATCTTATGCGATCTGCACGCAGTCCGACCATGCCGGGTTTTTTTCACAGAATATCTTATGCGATCTGCACGCAGTCCGACACTGCAATGTTTCGGGAGATCCTTCTTCAGGGAAACAAGAACTGCTAGATGCCGGCAGATATGACTGGTGTGTAACATATGGTGAAAGTAACAAACAACCCTTTCAAAAGATGGACCACATCTTTATCACATGCAGAGCTGTACACGATAAACAGTAGCCCCTTGTGGCACTATTTGAGGTTTCCCCAGAGATTTAACAAACATCCCCTTGTTTTGCTTTATGAGCTGAATCTCTTGCATTTTTGATATTTAAATATTTTCAGCGACTTTGGATTTCTTAATTATTGTATTTAGATGTGTTATTGCGGCACATAGAATCAATCCCCGCTAGCATGCTTCTTTCTAAAGTGGATAAGATGTGTGAGCTTTACAAGCTGACAGCCCGAAAACATCACAAAATACCTCAGTTTTCCATGATATGGCTTCCGTACCAAACATGGAGGAAGACCCCCCCCTACAGACTGGGATCAGTTTCTTGCTAAAGATACCACCCTTAAGGATGAAAATTCAGTATTATTACTGACGTACCGTTGTTGTATGATCAACTGAGATTAACAAGATTGCGAACTCTGCATGTCAATAGAATAGAATTTCCATTTGATACTTATACAACATACTGAATGTATATACAAGTCACCATCTGTTCATTCTTATGTTTGCATGTATTACATTATGTTTCTGATGGTTAATAACATATTATTCACAAAAAAAAAAAGAAAATTGACCCCTTTATGAGTTGGATCAGAATAATCTACTGGATGTGTATGTATTAGGAAGGTTTCTCTTCTGGCTTTCCCCCCCCCCCCCCCCCCCCCAAAAAAAAAAAGAAAATCCCAAGTGAAACAGAATAATAAGCTAAAATGCTTATTTAGATAATCACTTTTATAATAAAGGCTGCACTGATGCACTATCCTGCAGCTTTGTAATATTATGGGGTCTATGTTCAGCAGCTATCTGGCAGGACACATTAGCCCAATAAGCTTATCCG
This sequence comes from Rhinatrema bivittatum, assembly GCF_901001135.1. Lineage (NCBI taxonomy): Eukaryota > Metazoa > Chordata > Amphibia > Gymnophiona > Rhinatrematidae > Rhinatrema > Rhinatrema bivittatum. The sequence continues at coordinate 18,926,787 of NC_042618.1, read as the reverse complement.
GCTACTATACTCAGCTATCTTAAAAGATAGCTGGATAAGTTTATCTGGCTACCTTTAGACCAGCTGAATAATAGCAGCTCTAACTTAGCTGGATAAGACTGAATATCGGCACTTAGCTAACAGGCCGATTCAGTAAAGTGCGCGCGATACAGTATTTAAATTAGGCCCGGCGGTAGAAACGGGCAAAAGGAGGTGCTAGGGACACTAGCGCGTCCCTAGCACCTCCTTTTTGACAGGACCGGCGGCTGTCAGCGGGTTTGACAGCCGACGCTCAATTTTGCCGGCATCGGTTCTCGAGCCCGCTGACAGCCATGGGCTCGGAAACTGGTCGCCGGCAAAATTGAGCATCCGTTTTCGACCCGACAGCCGCCGGCCTACTTCCAATTTTTTTTGTCTTTTATTTTTTACTTTTGTACTCTTCGGGACCTCCGACTTAATATCGCCATGATATTAAGTTGGAGGGTGCACAGAAAAGCAGTTTTTACTGCTTTTCTGTGCACTTTCCCGGTGCCGGAAGAAATTAGCGCTTACCTTTGGGTAGGCGCTAATTTCTAAAAGTAAAATGTGCGGCTTGGCTGCACATTTTACTTTCTGAATCGCGCGCGAATACCTAATAGGGCCATCAACATGCATTTGCATGTTGAGGGCGCTATTAGGTTCGGCGGGTTGGACACACGTTTTCCGCCCCTTACTGAATGAGGGGTAAGGGAAAACGCGCGTCCAATAGCAGGTACTGTCCAATAGCAGGTACTGTATCGGCCTGTAAGTTAGTTGGATAAATAGCTCTACCTTGGAACATCCCTGTCCTGCCCCTAACTTATCCAGATAACTTTTTAGCCAGATAAAAAGTTATCCACATGGCCACTGAACTTGGCTAAATTTTGAAATGGTGCCACCTAGCCAGATAAGTTCAAACTTAGCCAGCTAAGTGGCTCTGAATATTGGCTTCCATGTGCATTTAACGAGGCGATATTAACCTTTTAAGTTAAAGTTATTCTCATTTTGGGGCCTTGCTGCAGCGTGTTATCGGGGAGTCACGTAAGGAGCAAGGCTCTGCATGGATTAAAGGTGCCGTTGTTGAGGGAACAGCGAGTCTTTTTTTTAGGTGCCAACCAGAAGAGAAACCTTCCCAATCTGGAGCGGCAGGTTTTGTCCAGCTTGCTGATCCGTTAATCAAGAAAGAGCCTTAACCAAGACATTTTAATACCGGGAGCCTTCTGCTAAGCTGTGCGGCAATGACTCTTTATGGTACTTTGAGAGACAGTTAGAATTTGCAGAATCTGAAAGGGGACAGGCAGCTTCCATTTACAGGTGACATGGTGTTATACATGCAAAGCAGAAAATTGTTTTTGTGTTGCCTTTCTATGAAACCCATCCTGGCTGTTCAGACCTGAAAGGTTTTGTGCCACCCTGCAGGCTAACCGGGATGCCGTGCTGAGCAGGATCCCCGAGCACCGCAGCGATCGCATTCTCAGCCTGCAAAGCGCCTCCGTCGTCTACGACCTGTTGACCATTGCGCTGGGAAGACGGGGCCAGTACGAGATGCTGTCCGAGGTATGTTTGAGCCGTTCCAGCTCTCCAGGCCTTCCTCTCTGGTTCCCTGAATTTTCCTCAGCCCTTTCCACTTGAAAATGATTTTCCTGGTTTCTACTCTCTGCTCACTTGTCTACGTTGCATTTTTGTGTAATTTTCTGAGACACAAATGTACATGCCAAGCAAACTGTATTACAATAACTGGGTAAACAATAAGCCAAAGCTCTTTATTAATTAAAATGGGAACCTTGGCTTTTGGCTAGGGAATATTTAACCTTCCTTCCCTCATAAGAAATCTGAAAGATTGTTCTCCTATTCTTAGGATCCTCTTCCTCCCCACCCATATTCCTAGCAGGCAGAAAAGACACAAAAGTAGTTCCGTGCAGGCTTGACTGTTTGAGGTCTTTGTGGCTTGAGATGCGGGCAGCGGTGTGTACTCGGGCCCAGGCAGGTCTGTTCATGCAGTGAACACCCCCGTAGGTTGTTTTCAAATTGATACCCTGCAGCATGGAACATACAGCGAACACATTTGTAAAGTAACCGAAATTCAATGAGCAAATAATCCTTGCACTGACTTATGTGGTAAGGCGCCCCTGTATGCAAGCCGTTCTTTCCTTGTGTGGGCTTGACGGCAGCTTGGCTCTGATGAAGTCACTGGGAGCCCGTTGATGAACCGAGCCATGGCAGGCTGTCAAGTTCTTTTGCATAATCTACTGTGTAACACGGAAGGGACCAGGCCACGTCATCTCCGTGTTATTTGTACCAGGCTTCTTTCAAGGAAGTCTTGTTTTAGGTCTTGCAAGGGTTGCAAAATTCTGTGCAGCTATCCAGCAGAGTTGCCCCGCGTTCTGCCCAGGAGTTACTGCAGAATTATCCAGGTCTTGATTCCATGTTGCCATTAGTTTTATGCTTGTAATTAAACAATTAACTTGAGGCGTTTTCAGGTTTGGTAGAAGTTTACTGTTTCAATCGTCTTTATTTTCTTTTTATGAAATGGAGCCCAGCCAGTATTTGCCCTCTGTTTAACCTAGAAAGCCCACATCCTTTGAAGAGTTGTGAATTGCAACCTATAGATAGCATTTTGCTGGGATGATTCATAGTTAAACCAACAATGCAAATTGCAGTACCCAGAGGCTATGAATCAGCCTTCTGTGTTTAACAAACAGTAACTTTCCTGGAGAAGCGTCCTGTACCACAACGGGCCTTGCACCTTTTGTTTTTTTTCAGGCTCCCTGATCCAGGGGAGAGCTTGAAAATTCTCCTGGAGACCCAAAGTCCGGGTCCAGAACCCAGGGAAGGAATATAACCTTGCTGTTAAATTTTTCCTGGAGGATACAGAGCGGGCAGCAAAGCTGTCTTCAAGGAAGCGATGCACGTCAAACTGTGTCTGGAACTGTGAATGTGCCTGGAGGGAAAAATTGTTCAGGAAGACATTGATTTTATTAAACAAATAAGATCATCCAGGCTAAAACATTCCAGTTGGCATTTCCAAAAGGAGCAAGGAAGAATATTATTTCTTTCTTTGGTTTATTGCCCATCTTTCCGGGTATGAGATTAAGAAGAGAAGCCCAGTGTTGCCGGCCTCTGAAAGTAAACTTTAGTGTCCTCGCTTGCAGCCTAGAACAGAATGGCTCTGCTTGATTTCCCAGGAGCTTGTGGGATGGCAGTATCCTCTCTGCCTCTTCATTCTCTCTTGTTCCTCTTTAAATTTAAAGCAACAGAGGTTTCCCAGGACAGTCTGCTCCTGCATTGTGCCATCCTTCCAGCTTTGAAGGGTTTGTTTCTCCGTCTGCATCCCATCCGCCTCACCAGATACTTGGTAACGTTTGTATAGGGGCCTGACTGCTGATGGACCTGCATTTTAGTGGAAATCCAAAAGAGCAAACTCTCCGGCCAGAACTGCGTAGGCGCCAAAGTCTTGAGACTGTAAAACAGAGGGTGAGCGGATGAGTAAAAAAGCGAAGGGCTAGTCCAGTGCCTGAGTCTTTTTTTTTTCTTCAGAGAGATCCAGATTATATATGTGTTCTCTTACTTAAATGGTGCGGAGCGGAGCCCCAACCAGGTCCTGCTTGTTTAGGTCCCTGTGAAGGTATGTGGACTTCCTTGCTGATATTGGGTATATCTCAGAGACAGGAACATGGGAAGATCAGAAGGTCTCTTCTTACCAGGCAACTAATTACATCGTAGAGAATAAAGCAGGAGCTCCCAGCTCTAGACCTGTGTTCTCCAAAAGGTCCTGTTTTAAAGGTCATCAGTTAACTTGGCTCTTAAAGCAAATGTGGGCAAATGTATCAGATGCACATTCAGCCTTCTTATGGGCCACCATCGCTGTAAATATATTTAATCCAATGAAAAAGGTCTCCACTACAAACTTTTCTGTTGACCTTTTATTTTTAAGTATCCAAGTGGGCCAACATGGCAACCACAGACATTTACTTAAGTGAATGAAAGTTGGCCTTGCTGAATTTTTAGATGTGAGTATATCAGAATGTTTGTGGAGCTCTTACTTCTTTTTTACGCCTTATTTTGGGTGCTGTCTTCTAGGCAAGAACTCCAAGCTGACTTCTCATAGGGTCTAGCAAGGGGCAAAGACTCAGTCGGGAAGAAGTAACTCCTTGTGTGTGCAAGCCCAGAAAAGTACAAAACTAATTGCTTTCCCCAAAATTCTAATTTGGCTTCCGTAGGTGGTAGGGCACACATTGCTCTTTGCTCATCAGCTGTGTTAAAGGGCTGCTTAAGGATATCTTTGTAGCTTCTGTTGACATCCTTGCCACACACTGTCCTCACTTGTAGCCTCCAGGAGACCTTGCTGTAGGTTTTGAGCACTTCTAAGATCCAGTCCTGTCTTTCTTTTGAAGCTCTGCTTCTTGATTCATTTTCAGGAGCACTCTTTAGTAGCTCAGTCTGATTGTATCCATGAAATATTCTTTGCACTTTGATCAAAAACTTACTTTTGGAGTTCATTTCCTACCTAGTATTCTCCATCCTTGAGAAAATCAATGGTGGTGTCTTCCTTCTGGTCCTTCGCCATCATTCTCTGCAGTCTCAGTATCTTGCACTTGACTCACCCTTAAGTGCCAAAGCTCATCATTAGCTACAGAATCCTGACCCTACAAGATACTTTGTATGACGGGCCATAGGTACCAGCTCTCTGGGTACAATGGGAGCACCCCCAATATTCAGCAAATTTCCTCATTGTGTCCAGGGCAGGGTAACTTGTGTTTAGCACCCCCAGTCATTTTGAAAAGTTGGCTCCTATGTGACAGGCTGAAGATAAACGAGGAAAAAAATGAACAAGCACACTGATGCAATAGGGGTCCCTTACTAGTGAGTATCATTGCTCATTGGTAGTTCAGGGTGAGAAGCCAGGAGGTTAAACATTCAAACTTCGAGATCCTCAGTTAAGCAAAAAATCATGTAAATTTAACACTTTTTCATATAAAAAATATATTGGAGCAGTTTACGTTAAAAAGCATCAATCATAAAATGTACAATACACAATAAAATAATACACAGTAATCAAACAAACATAATAAAATTGGAAGTACAAAAATAAAAGTAAAATACACTATTCCAATTCACTAAATAAAATTGACAAGTCCTTAAGAATGAAAAGCTTGGATAAAAAAACACCATACTTTAATGCCTTTGCAAAATTTAAGGTAGCTAGGCTCCTATCTTAATTGTAACTTATTCGACAGTAAGGGAGGCTTCACGTGTAGATTTCAGCCTGATAGCAGTAGGTGAAGGAAAGGTGAACAGGAAGCCAATGGGTCTCCATTAAGAGGAATGACGTGGCCACAACTTTTCCCCCCCAGTGAGTACCTTAGCTGCAATGTACAGCTAAGTGCAACTTTAGTACAACCAAGATATAAAGAATTCTAGAAATCAATGCGATTTAAGATCAACAAATGAACTCGTTTCTCCAACTCGCTCTCATCCAGCAAGGGCCTGATACGATGCAAATAACCGAAGATAAAAAAGGGATGATAGAATTACTGAACAGATTTATTTATTTATTTATTAATTTTTAATATACCGATGCTCCTGTATACATAGAAACATAGAAGTGACGGCAGAAGAAGATCAACGGCCCATCCAGTCTGCCCAGCAAGCTACGCAGTTTATCCATTTTTTTTTCCCCCCCTTTTTCTCCCTCCCACCCGTCTCTATTGGCTTCCAGCACCCTCCGGCCCCAATTCCCTTCCACCCCTCCACCAATGCAGAGAGCAGCGCCATCCTAGTGAACATCCAGCTCAATCAGGGGTAGCAACCGCTGCAACCAGCAGGCCACACCCCTGCCCCTTACCCACCCCTGTTTTGTTTGCTTGTTTGTTTTTTTTTTGTTTTTTGAGATGGCAGCCCTCCATCCTTCCGCTCCGTGAAGGTGGAACACCAACCACTGGCCACTGACATCCCGCTCCGTGAATGCCTCTGTGGCTACTGCCGCTCCGTGCAGTGTTTTGTTGCATGAAAGTGGAACACCAACCACTGGCCACTGGCATCCCGCTCCGTGAATGCCTCTGTGGCTACTGCCGCTCCGTGCAGTGTTTTGTTGCATGAAAGTGGAACACCAACTACTGGCCACTGACATCCCGCTCCGTGAATGCCTCTGTGGCTACTGCCGCTCCGTGCAGTGTTTTGTTGCATGAAAGTGGAACACCAACTACTGGCCACTGGCATCCCGCTCCGTGAATGCCTCAGTGGCTACTGCCGCTCCGTGCAGTGTTTGCTGCCTCCTCTCTATTTTTGCCCACTAGACTTGATGGATCCACAGTGTTTATCCCACGCCCCTTTGAAGTCCTTCACAGTTTTAGACTTCACCACTTCCTCCGGAAGGGCGTTCCAGGCATCCACCACCCTTTCCGTGAAGAAATACTTCCTGACATTGGTTCTTAGTCTTCCTCCCCGGAGCCTCAGCTCGTGACCTCTGGTTCTGCTGATTTTTTTCCTACGGAAAAGGTTTGTCGTTGTCTTTGGATCATTAACGTTTTTCAAGTATCGCACCGGTTTACATGGAACTGAACTGTCGCCACAGTGGCGGGAAATACATTGAAACAAGTTGAGGAAAATTTTTCAGGAAACAATCAAAACAAGGTTAACTGCAAAACAAAAAAAAAAAAAATGTGGGTTTGCATGGACAGCTAAGAGTTCAGTTCCGTAACCAATGTGGTCACAACGTGTTTGAGACTTGACAACCTCGCCGCCTCAGAAGAGAGGAAACTTTCTGAAGGGTTTGGCAGAAAAGGCGGCCTTCTCACACCGTGGCTCGTCCTGCGGGCACGGATCCAGTCTTCAGAGGCATTGCTCTACACTCAGGATGGGCTCAGGCCTGCGTTCCGGATCTCTGCCAGTCTTTTGCATAGAAACCAGGGGTAGAATCTAGGGTGAACGACCCTAATTAAAGTTGTCATTCCCTAAACACTAGAAATTCCACCATTGGAAATGCCTTTGGGCTCTAAGAGCAGGCAACCTGAGCAAGACAAAAGGACCTGGGGCAAAAAAGGTGGCATGCCACTGGAACGTGCAGGGGTCTCCTGGCGACTTGACGTGAGGCGTGGCCTGTACGCATTGCTGGCTGGGATGTGCATTTGCTGCTGCGTTAAATCTGGGAAGCTGGGGGGTGCATGCCTTCATTTATTATGTAATCGAGCCAAAAACCTTGGGGTTTCCAAACCCGCCCTTCTCGCTGGAAAGAGGTGCAGGACAGGTGTGCCAGCGGCTGCCGCAGCGCCCAGTAACCTGGCCTGCGAGGGGCTGCTAGCTCGCTTTTGGTGCCCGCTGTGATCACATGCTAGGGGGGGGGGGGGGGAGACAGGTCCACGGCTTCCTGTAGTAATAAAATAAATTGCTCCCACCTCCCCCAGTGACTGTGCTTCAATCGGCATGGAAGGGAAAGCATGACAGTAATTCAGTTAATCCTGTAACTCTTATTAGGCTTGGTTTGCATCGTATCCGCCTCACAAGGCAGATATCACAGCGAGCTGTCTTTCAAAGGCAATCGAATGTCACAGAAGCCCACTCCTCCTGCACCGGGAGCGTTTCTCCCTCCAGAGAGCCATTAGAAAGAAACATGAAATGAGAATGGGAACCCAGCACCAGGGCTGTAACTTCCCAGTCGGCTGCGTCCTCTTCTTGTCTCTAATAATCCCTTGCATATGCCAGGAATTTCTCTACTTGTTTCACTCCAGAGGATATTGGCTCAGTCGGGGAATGTTAATGAGGCGGGTTTGAGAGGAGCTGTCAATGATGCTCACCGTGGCATCATTTGCAGAAGATTTTCTGCTTCCATCACGTGGCCTTTGCATGCCGCTCTCTTCATCATCTGCAGCCTTGGAAGTGCTCGGCGGTGTTTGGTAGTTGGTGCCCTCTGGGTACAAGGTGACGCCCTGTGCTAAAGGAGAAGGCGGAGCGGGCAGGTGCCAGACCCGCGATCTTGACTGCCTTTGCGTTCTCTCTGACAAGGGGCCCTGACATTTCCAGTCATGCTGGCCGAAAAGTAGCAAAACCAGGCACTTCCAGGCGAGAAGGAAGAAAAAAAAACCCCAAACCTATTTAATATTTTAAAACACATCACGTCTTTAGCCTGTCGAGCATTTGAGTTCCAACACCAGAACCTTCCTCAAAGACCGTGAGGGGCCATGCTCGAGACTCACCAAACTTACCCCACGTCTATCACATATCACAGAAATCACAGGTTGTGCTACCAGCCCAGATTTGTTTGTAGGAACGGACGAAATTGAGGATTAAGTAAAGTTGGTGCCTGTTGGGGAAACGTCTGTCTGTGCCTCATCTCTGGCCAGCTACGTTTCCCTTCTCTGGAACGTGTACATTTAGTTGTTTTGGGGATTAACCATATGACTTTGAATGTTTCCTTGATGGGTGGTGTTTAATTTTAAGCAGATTAGACTAATTACCATTGCACTGAAAAAAAAAAGAAAAAAAAGCTCATCAGTTTTGCAGATCTCAGCCGGCTGTAAACGGTTTGGGTGGCGGGAACGTCCCCTGGTACCTGTGCGACGCTGACTCCCTAGCTAGGTTGGCGTCGAGAGGGTGGAGGATTTCCAGAGAGATTGGGCTGGGGTAACTTGCCTTGCTTGCAACGCGCCGCCCTCGGAGCAGCGAGAAGCAGGCCCTGGGCCTTCACGACGCGCCCACCTTTGCAGCTGCTTTTAGCAAGAGGCGCTCCAGGTCGGGGAAGTGAACTACCTGCATAAACCTGGATTTCCAGACGTGCTTGCCCGCTTTGTCCCCGGGACAGGAGGTACAAAATGTGTGGATAACCTTATTGCCTGCACGTCTTGTAGGCAGTGTTCAAATGGAAACTACCCTTGTTTACAAGGTCCACGGGCACAAAGGTGCCATCCCAGCCAGGCCTCTGCCTCAAAGCCCGGCAAGAGTTAGCCGCATTCGTTGCAGGAACGCACTCGGCTGCTGTAAATGGCTCCTTTCAGTGTTAACAGCGCGGCGGCTGCTGCCGGTGCCAAGGACAATAGAATTTGAACAAAGACCATGACCACACAGCGGGCAGGTACGGACGCGCACCAAATGGGCCTGTTCTGCCAGCATCTTCTGTGTTTCGACATCTGCGCTCCGGTTTTTCCAGCTGGGGGTTATTTTGAGCTCAGTTAATGGAGCCTAACACAAATTAAAAAAGGGAAATAAAGAGTTTCTGGATAAATGCTGAATGTAAAATGAACAATTAGATGCATTAGAAATTAAGGAATTAAATTCTCTTTTGCATTTGAATAACTCCGGGGTCCCTGGGCAAATGGCCATAGAGCAAGCATGAAAAGCACTGGTGAGTGATTAACCCTCCTGTTCTCTTTTAAATTCACAGTAACCTTCCGTGGGTTGGTTGGTTTCAGAAAGCAATGTGTCGCATTGTATCCCCAGGCATGGCCTCCCCTGGGCCGCACAGCTCCTTCCTCCTCCCCTGCACGGCAGAGAGCCTAACAGAGGGGGATCGGTCGCCTTTATTTCTGTCCCAGCGACGAAGCTCTCTGCCGATAAACTCATTCTGGCCTTGGGACTGTGGCTGAGGATTGCGGAACGGGCCTGAGTGCAGAGGGCTTTATCCTGAGTCACTAAAATAATGAGATTTGACTTCAAATTTGATGTCGCTCTGGATTCAGGCACACACTCGGCATTCTTTATTGAATTTAAATACACAGAATTTGTTCATATAATCTGAAGTCTTTTCCAGACCCTATTGGGATGGTTTAGGCCTGGTTGGTGCCTGCCTAATGCCTCAGCATTGTTCACAGAGTGAGCTGAATGTTTTTGACCTTGCTGTAAAGTAGATTTTTTCTTTTGTTATTCCCCTGTGCAAAGATTAACTGAGTAACTCATATTGCAATGGATTTGAATTTACTGAACTTGAAGATTTGTAATCCTGTTCTCCTCCTGCTTTCTGCATAAAATGAATTTTGCCACAGACATAGGAAAGAAGGAAATATGAAAGCATTTCCCTATCCTGGCTTTTAAGATGGGACCAGTAGAGCTAAAAGCCCAGAATCATTCAAGCAGTGCACTGGGTCCTGAGAAAATACTGGCAGTCTGCTATGGAATGGCTCCTTCCCAGTGCAGATGGTCAGAGGTTGAGTCCTTGCCAGCAGCTGGCCATAGTAAGGCCCCTTCCTGCAGATGGTAGATGGTCAGAGGTGGAGTCATTGCTGTCAGCTGGCCATTTTATGGCTCCTCCCTGTGGATTGTCAGAGGCGGAGTCATTGCCAGCAGCTGGCCATTGAATGGCCCCTTCCTGCAGATGGTAGATGGTCAGAGGCGGAGTCATTGCTGTCAGCTGGCCATTTTACGGCCCCTCCCTGTGGATTGTCAGAGGCGGAGTCATTGCCAGCAGCTGGCCATTGAATGGCCCCTTCCTGCAGATGGTAGATGGTCAGAGGCGGAGTCATTGCTGTCAGCTGGCCATTTTTACGGTCCCTCCCTGTGGATTGTCAGAGGCGGAGTCATTGCCAGCAGCTGGCCATTGAATGGCCCCTTCCTGCAGATGGTAGATGGTCAGAGGCGGAGTCATTGCTGTCAGCTGGCCATTTTACGGCTCCTCCCTGTGGATTGTCAGAGGTGGAGTCATTGCCAGCAGCTAATGGCCCCTTCCTGCAGATGGTAGATGGTCAGAGGCGGAGTCATTGCTGTCAGCTGGCCATTTTACGGCTCCTCCCTGTGGATTGTCAGAGGCGGAGTCATTGCCAGCAGCTGGCCATTGAATGGCCCCTTCCTGCAGATGGTAGATGGTCAGAGGCGGAGTCATTGCTGTCAGCTGGCCATTTTACGGTCCCTCCCTGTGGATTGTCAGAGGCGGAGTCATTGCCAGCAGCTGGCCATTGAATGGCCCCTTCCTGCAGATGGTAGATGGTCAGAGGCGGAGTCATTGCTGTCAGCTGGCCATTTTACGGCTCCTCCCTGTGGATTGTCAGAGGTGGAGTCATTGCCAGCAGCTAATGGCCCCTTCCTGCAGATGGTAGATGGTCAGAGGCGGAGTCATTGCTGTCAGCTGGCCATTTTACGGCTCCTCCCTGTGGATTGTCAGAGGCGGAGTCATTGCCAGCAGCTGGCCATTGAATGGCCCCTTCCTGCAGATGGTAGATGGTCAGAGGCGGAGTCATTGCTGTCATCTGGCCATTTTACGGCTCCTCCCTGTGGATTGTCAGAGGCAGAGTCATTGCTGTCAGCTGGCCATTTTACGGCTCCTCCCTGTGGATTGTCAGAGGCGGAGACTTTGCAGTCAGCTATCCACTGTATGGCCCCTTCCTATAGGTGATCAGAGGCAGAGCATTTGATTGAGTGCTACTTCAGAAGCTCCTTGGAGGGACATGCCACTGCCTCCTGTCTGCCTTTTTCTTGGCATAACTTAATTGTGGAATTTGCTCTCTGGTTTTATTATCACAAGTACATTTTTAAAAATGTTGACCATTTCCTCTAAGTCTCTTATTCACAAAAGAATTAATTTTTGCAGTAGCTGGGAGGCATGCTTGCTTTAAATGATATGCACTGTTGCTGTGCAATCCTATTTTCTGGGGGAAGTATTTTCATATAAAACAAAACACTATGGGCCAGATGCAAAAAGAGTTTTTACCACAGAATAGGAAGAAAGCTAAGTGAATGAGGTCCTGTGTCCAAGGGAAAGGCCCTGGCAGACAGATTGCATTGTGAATTCTGATGCCGTAACTGCACTGCTGTAGAGGCTCATGCAGGCCTTCCTAAATATTTTTTCTCTCAAGGACATCTGTTGGGCTCTACAATTCCTGCCCCTTTTCATTTTTTCTGCTAACCTGTCTAGTGAGGCGGGTTAGAAATCTAAAAAATACATGGAGAAAAATCATAAAGTGTGTTAAATAGGGTAACCTGCATGGAGCGGCAGTTACTGCCCTTTATAGATGGTACAGGGGGAAAACCAGCATGGAATGGCAGTTATTGCCCTTAACAGAAGGCATGGAGGGGGGGGTAACCTGCACAGAGCAGCAGTTATTGCCCTTAACAGAAGGCATGGAGGGGGGGTAACCTGCACAGAGCAGCAGTTATTGCCCTTAACAGAAGGCATGGAGGGGGGGTAACCTGCACAGAGCAGCAGTTATTGCCCTTAACAGAAGGCATGGGGGGATGTAACCTGCACAGAGCAGCAGTTATTGCCCTTAACAGAAAGCATGGGGGGATGTAACCTGCACAGAATGGCAGTTATTGCCCTTAACAGAAGGCATGGGGGGATGTAACCTGCACAGAGCAGCAGTTATTGCCCTTAACAGAAGGCATGGAGGGGGGGGGGGGATGTAACCTGCACAGAGCAGCAGTTATTGCCCTTAACAGAAAGCATGGGGGGGATGTAACCTGCACAGAATGGCAGTTATTGCCCTTAAGAGAAGGCATGGGGAGGGGGGGGGGGGGAGCGAATGTAACCTGCATAGAATGAAGTTAAGGGCAATTACAGCCCTTAAGAGAAGACATGGGGGAGGGGTATAACCTATATGGAGCAGCAGTTACTTCCCTTAAGAGAAGGCATGGGGGGGGGAATAACTTGCATGGAGCGGCAGTTATTGCCCTTAACAGAAGGCATGGGGGGGGGGGTGTCCTGCACAGAGCAGCAGTTATTGCCCTTAAGGCATGGGGGGATGTAGCCTGCACAGAGTGGCAGTTATTGCCTTTAACAGAAGGCATGGGGGAGGGGGGAGGGGGGATAACCTATATGGAGCGGCAGTTACTACCCTAAAAAAAACTTGTTGGGCATATTGGATGTTTTTTTCTACAGACATTATTATGTTACATAAATATTCCCAGGCTCATCAGACCTTCATCTTTCCCTTTCACTTTCTTTTCCCTTTCTCTTCCTCTTTTCACTCTCTGTTCTTTTTATTTTCCCTCCTCCTACTTCTGTCAGTTACTTCAGACATGGTTATGGCTCCAAAGATAGATGATCTCCACCTAAATGCTTCTGTTCTGTTTGGTGGCTAAAAGCCTCCTCTTCTTGCTGTGATCGGTGGCTCAGAGCTGCCTCTCCTTGCTGTGATCGGTGGCCCAGAGCTGCCTCTCCTTGCTGTGATTGGTGGCTCTGAGCTGCCTCTCTCCCTGCTGTGATCGATGGCTCTGAGCTGCCTCTCTCCCTGCTGTTTTCGGTGGCTCTGAGCTGCCTCTTCTTGCTGTGATCGGTGGCCCAGAGCTGCCTCTCCTTGCTGTGATTGGTGGCTCTGAGCTGCCTCTCTCCCTGCTGTGATCGATGGCTCTGAGCTGCCTCTCCTTGCTGTGATTGGTGGCTCTGAGCTGCCTCTCTCCCTGCTGTGATTGGTGGCTCTGAGCTGCCTCTCCCTGCTGTGATCGATGGCTCTGAGCTGCCTCTCCTTGCTGTGATCAGTGGCTCTGAGCTGCCTCTCCTTGCTGTGATCGTGGCCCAGAGCTGCCTCTCCTTGCTGTTTTCGGTGGCTCTGAGCTGCCTCTCTCCCTGCTGTGATTGGTGGCTCTGAGCTGCCTCTCTCCCTGCTGTTTTCGGTGGCTCTGAGCTGCCTCTCCTTGCTGTGATTGGTGGCTCTGAGCTGCCTCTCTCCCTGCTGTTTTCGGTGGCTCTGAGCTGCCTCTCCCTGCTGTGATCGATGGCTCTGAGCTGCCTCTCCTTGCTGTGATCAGTGGCTCTGAGCTGCCTCTCCCTGCTGTGATCGGTGGCTCTGAGCTGCCTCTCCCTGCTGTGATCGGTGGCTCTGAGCTGCCTCTCCCTGCTGTGATCAGTGGCTCTGAGCTCCCTCTCTCCCTGCTGTGATCGTGGCTCTGAGCTCCCTCTCTCCCTGCTGTTTTTGGTGGCTCTGAACTGCCTCTCCCTGCTGTGATTGGTGGCTCAGAGCTGCCTCTCTCCCTGCTGTTTTCGGTGGCTCTGAGCTGCCTCTCCCTGCTGTGATTGGTGGCTCAGAGCTGCCTCTCTCCCTGCTGTTTTCAGTGGCTCTGAGCTGCCTCTCCCTGCTGTGATTGGTGGCTCAGACCCGCTGCCTCCCTGCCAAGATTGGTGGCTCAGAGCAGTCGCTTCCCTGCTGTGATCAGTGGCTCAGAGCACCTCTCCCTGCTGTGATCAATGGCTCCGAGCTGCCTCTCCTTGCTGTGATCGGTGGCTCTGAGCTGCCTCTCCCTGCTGTGATCGGTGGCTCTGAGCTGCTTCTCCCTGCTGTGATCGGTGGCTCTGAGCTGCCTCTCCCTGCTGTGATCGGTGGCTCTGAGCTGCTTCTCCCTGCTGTGATCGGTGGCTCTCAGCTGCCTCTCCCTGCTGTGATCGGTGGCTCTGAGCTGCCTCTCCCTGCTGTGATCGGTGGCTCGGAGCTGCCTCTCCCTACTGTTTTTGGTGGCTCGGAGCTGCCTCTCTTTGCTGTGATTGGTGAATCTGAGCTGCCTCTCTCCCTGCTGTGATCGGTGCCTTTGAGCTGCCTCTCTCCTGCTGTGATCGGTGGCTCTGAGCTGCCTCTCCCTGCTGTGATCGGTGGCTCGGAGCTGCCTCTCCCTACTGTTTTTGGTGGCTCTGAGCTGCCTCTCCCTACTGTTTTTGGTGGCTCTGAGCTGCCTCTCCCTGCTGTGATCGGTGGCTCTGAGCTGCCTCTCCCTGCTGTGATCGGTGGCTCTGAGCTGCCTCTCCCTGCTGTGATCGGTGGCTCGGAGCTGCCTCTCCCTACTGTTTTTGGTGGCTCTGAGCTGCCTCTCTTTGCTGTGATTGGTGAATCTGAGCTGCCTCTCTCCCTGCTGTGATTGCTGGCTCTGACCTGCCTCTCCCTGCTGTGATTGGTGGCTCAGAGCTGCCTCTTTCCCTGCTGTTTTCGGTGACTCTGAGCTGCCTCTCCCTGCTGTGATCGGTGGCTCAGAGCTGCCTCTCCCTACTGTTTTTGGTGGCTCTGAGCTGCCTCTCTCCTGCTGTTTTCGGTGACTCTGAGCTGCCTCTCCCTGCTGTGATCGGTGGCTCTGAACTGCCTCTCCCTGCTGTGATCGGTGGCTCTGAACTGCCTCTCCCTGCTGTTTTCGGTGGCTCTGAGCTGCCTCTCTCCCTGCTGTGATTAGTGGTATGGAGTTTCAGCTCTTCCAAGAGCGGCTTCCCATTCTTGCTGAGGAGCAGACAGGTGGGATGTGACTGTCTCGCATCTTATCAAGAGAAGGGTCCTCCACATTATGCACAGCGAGACCCCTCATAGGCAGTCACTGTGTAGATGCAGGAGAGAACTGGAGAGTTCTGTGTTTAATGCTTTGCAATTTATGTATTTATTTCGCTGATATATAGTCCTCAATTCGCAAAGCGCCAATGCGGATTACACGCAGCGTGCATAATAAAATCATGCAATTTAAAATAAACATATAACAAAACATTAATATGGAATTCTCTCAGCGTTTAAGTTTATGCCAGGAAAGATTACTAAGACTGCTTCGAGGTACTGCAGACCTGGTCTCCATCCCTGCAGCTGATTTGGTTTATAAAACCTGAGGCATCAGGAAGACTTTCTGTTTCCAAAATATACACGGGACAAACAGATACCAATGAAAGACATTTTAATCGATAAAGAACCCCTTGCCAGCTTGGCGACTGAGGGTGAGGGAGCCTCTGCGGAACGCTGCCCTCGCGGGCGTAGGATTCCCAGAGACTGCAGTAAGTTTATTCTTAAAATCAGCCTCAGAAAAGTGGCAACGGTGATCAGATCTGCTGCTTTTTTTTTTTTTTTCCCACGCCGGGTTGCCAGACCTAAAGCAGTTTTAGGATGTTGGGTGCAAGAACGCGTTGCTTGAATGTGACCGGGCGGGGGGGCGGAATTTGGTTCCTGTGCTTCTAGAATACTCTTCGGTGACTCTGCACATTTTGAACCCTGTTGAATATTTTGCACTGATAAACCCGCCGCAGGCCTTGAGAGAGGCGGGAGGGCGTGCCAGCGTCGGTTCTCTGCGCCACAGCACAGGGTGGGGGTGTAGAAATGCTTTTTCCCATGCCGTTCATGCTTCTGTTCTTTCCCTTTCGTTAGTGCCTGGAAAGAGCAATGAAGTTTGCATTTGAAGAATTCCATCTCTGGTATCAGTTTGCCTTGTCCCTGATGGCAGCAGGAAAGGTACCTTCTTGATTTGAATAACCCTTATCTCAGCAGCATCTCTGAGCGCTTGGGAGGGGGTGGGGATAGAGGAGAGATTGGCTCTGCACACAGCAGGGGCAAAGACAGAGGAACCCATATTGTAGCCCAGGTATAGGGGAGCAAACGTGCATCCTGCAGAGAGTCAGTGGAGGAGCTGGGATCAGAGCTCAGAAGTCCTCGGAATAGTGAGGCTCTGCCTATGAAAACTGTGCGGGTGAGACAGTTTGATGGGACTAGCGCTGGAGAGCCGTACTCTCTCCGTCCGGTCAGTGCAGCCTGAGCGGTGGGTCCTGAATGTACAGGTAAATGCCAGGTTGCACCGCGGGGGTGGTGGTTGTTTGTTTTCAGAAGCATGCGGAGGATGAGCCTTTGTTTGCAGCTACTCCGCGCACAATCAGACTAGGGAAGGTGTTGCCAGAGGACATGGTCGAGGCAACTAACATATTGGGGTACAAAAGCGGGTCTGGGCGAGTTCCTGCAGGAAAGGCCCGTGAACGGTTATTAGCCAGGTAGACACGGGAAAGCCAGCGCCTCTCCCTGGGAGTGAGATACAAGAAACAGATCGACCGCTGGGGATCCGAGGGGTACTTATGATCCAGGCTGGCCACTGGCAGAGACAGGATGCTGGGCTCGATGGACCTTGGCCTCACCCGGCAGGGCACCACTTATGTCCTTCACGAGGTATCAGGTCCTCCTAAGACTCCCATTTTCCCCAGGATGGTTAGGAATTAGGCGGCGTTTTATATTTTTCTTTCTCCCGCAGTCTGCTCGTGCTGTGAAAGTCTTGAAAGAATGCATCCGTCTGAAGCCGGACGACGCCACCATTCCCCTCCTGGCGGCCAAGCTGTGCATGGGTTCGCTTCACTGGGTGAGTCCGAGGCGGTGTCTTGGAATCCCGCTCGCGGCTCCAGCGAGTGGCGATGATGTCGCAGCGCGTGCGATCGGGGTGAGCCAGTGGACGGTGATTACGGGGAGGGGGGATCCCTTGAGGCGTGCTTGAGGCTCAAACTAAGGAAGAGTTCTGCCGACCAAAAGGGAACCGTTAGCAACTTGACGTAGCAACTCCGGGTGCAATAACATTTCTGCTTCCCAAGTTCTTTTCTTGGTAAAAGTTTCTGGACGAATGTAAACACCGAGGCGCAATCCATCGGCGTCTGAGAAATCAGTTGACTTAACGTGCGCTCCTACGGGCTCGTGTTTCAAACACAAGCTTGTCCCTTTAGCTGGCGTTTGAAGATTGAGGTCGAGGCACGGATCGAGTGTGTGCCCGTGGACGTTGTCGTCTCGGATGTGATCGTATCACGCGAGCGTCAGTAAGGCGCAGAGGTTTTTGAAAATCGCCCTCCCTCCCGTTTGCCAGGAAATGACTTTTCCCCATGGGCAAGCGGGGGCGGTGGCGAGGTTGGGGCAGGCCCACCTGCAGAGTACGCGGGCTAAGGATTTCCTGCGGCACCAGCTGCCAGTGGATATTTAAAGGGAAAACTGACCGCGTTAAAGAATCGACTGGTGGGGGGGGGCCTTCCGGCGCGGGGCGCCCAGGCCCAACCGCAAGCTACACGGGGGGGGGGGGGGGGGTGAGGGTGGGGCAGCAGGTTGTTTTCTGCCCCTCCTGCTGTGCGGTGGGAAAGACCTTCCGCTGTTCTAGTCCGGTCATTGCAGTGACCGGTCCTCGGCCGGAGGTCGGGCACCAGGGGGCTTCTTCTGGAATCCTGGATCCAGCGGTCAGGTGTGGCCCCTAGGGATGACCGTAGCATCCTTTCCCTCCCATGGGGCTGTGAACGCTGCCTCTGCAGCAGCGCTGCAGGCTGTAGAATATCCGATCTGGCAATCGGACCAGAGACCTTCTGCATGACCGTGCACAGCACGGCCACCGAGCCGCCAGGAGAACATCAGTGTTATGTAGAAATAAGGAATCCGTCCGCGCATGTGGAAAATACGACACCGTGAAGTTGTTTTGCCAACGTTAACTCATTGTACAGAAGTAGTTTGACCTTGTCAGTGGGAGTGCCATTCTGCTGCTCATCTGTCTATGTAATGCTTTTAATCTGCTTCCATTAACTATGCAGATTTATTTGGTAATTCTTAGTCATTGCAGTGAAGCCAGGATCCCCACCGGTAATCGAAAGGCTAGGCCTAGGAGAGACCCTGCAAGCGCAGAGGTCACGAGGAGAGACAGAGAGCTGTAAGCAGTGGCTTTACACAGGCAGGATGCGTTGTGCCGAACGCTCAAAGCCTTGTCCAGAGGTTGCTCGCACCGCCATGTCCCTCACACTCTTCCCCCTTCAATCGATTTCAGATGGAAGAAGCAGAGGGATTTGCCAAAATGGTCGTAGATGTGGGAGAGAAGACTTCCGAGTTCAGAGCCAAAGGTTACTTGGCGCTGGGGCTGACCTACAGTTTGCAAGCCACTGACGGTAAGAATTGCAAAAGGTGTATCCGGAAGCTCCGTACGTTGAAAGATTTCTTGTTGGTGTTGCAGGGCGTGCGAGAGGCCCGCTGAAGCAGAGTCCAGAGCTAACGTCCCGGGCACTGCGGAGAGTTTGTCTAGATGCTGCACCCCTGAGTGCCCTTTGATCTCCTGCCAGGCACCAGGGACCACCGCGCACATTAGTACAGCTCCACTCTGAGAGCGCATAACCTTTGAGAGATTGATGGGCTCCTTTGAAGGAAACGTGACCAAGTGTAGGGACATTGAATGTAGGGCCCCCGGGAGATATTGAAGCGCAGTTGGCCTTTTTTTTGGGGGTGGTTTTGGCCTTTCCTCATTTTTCTCTCTCTGTTGTCCCCCCATCCTCCCGGGAAGGCAGCCTTTGCTGGCCCGAGGGCTGCCACCTGGGAGGCGCACCTTCAGTGCCCCTTCCCCACTGACAGAATGGCAGTAGCCTATGACCCAGGCCAAACAATCCCAAATGGATGAAGGGTCTGAATGCAGATTCCCTGAGTACCAGGGCCAGCGAGTCGCTCCGTTGTAATGCATCACAGAGCATGCACTTGTTAGAGAAAAGGAAAACTCAGAACTTCTAAAGGCTTCCGGCCTGCTGGAGGCTTGACAGCACAATCTTCCCTGAGTGTCTAGACAGCATGGAAGCTGCTAGGTGAGTCCCTCCAACTCTAAAGAGTAGAAAAAGCTGGCAGGGGTTAGGGGTTGCCAGGGAGAGAGTAGCAGGCCCCTGTCCTCATACTATACTGCTGGTCAGTGGATGAATCAACAGCCACTGTCCAAGGAAGGAATCTCAGCCTTGCATCAGGAACGCAGGACATGCAGGCCGAGTAATGCACCGGCCAGCCAGCAAACACGCAGGTCGAAGCTGTCCAGGGGTTTCTGACAGGATGTTAAGCCTTTCTCCGCAGGGCGGACGTTGGGTCTGACTCTCGAGTGATAATAGAGCAAGCCGCTCAGGTGCGCAGGATGGAAGCAGGGGTTCCAAGCTGGAAACCTAACTTTGCTTTTTCCCCCCGAGTACTTAATTTCTGAATGAATTGTGAAAAGACAAATCTCACTGGCTCACGCGTTCTTTGCTTTTGGTTTCAGCCTCTCTCCGGGGAATGCAGGAAGACCTGCAGAGGAAGGCGCTCCTTGCATTCCAGAGGTAGGTAGGAAGGAAATGAGAGCTGCAGAGAATGAGAGCTGCGCTTACAAAGATTATTGACTCTCGGGGTTACCTTTGGGGGACTGGGTTTTCTTTCACATTCACTTCCAGAGTCCTTGCCAAGTGTATCCAGATTGATTTTGACATGAGGTTTCTTCCTATAGCAGGGTGAGAAGAGCATGTCCTGAAAAAAAAAAATGCTATTGACTTTCTCTGTCTGATGGTAGATTCTAAAAGAGGGTTTCATTTAATTTAAAAAGTATTCATTTTCATATGTAATCTTTGTAGTGGAGAAGTGGTCTAGTGGTTAGAGCAGCGCGGGCTACGATCCAGGGAAGCCAGGATTCAAATCCCGCTGTCGCTCCTTGTGACCTTGAGCAAGTCACTTTACCCTCCGTTGCCTCAGGTACAACCTTAGGTTGTAAGCCCTCTGGGGATAGGGAAATACCAACAGTACCTGAATGTAATCCACTTTGACGTGCCATAGCAGAATATAAAAATCTAAAATAAATAAGTCATAATTGGGTTAATAACAGTACCCTTCCATCTCCTCTCTCTCTCTCGCTCCCCTATCAAATAATCTGGGCACCAGAAATATCCTGCAAGGCTTTCCCTGTACGTACCAGGATCAGTCCAGACTGCTGGGTTATGCCTCCCGTCCAGCAGATGGAGTCAGAGAGAAAACTGAAAGCACCCCATAGATATACCGGTGTGCCACCTGCGATCCCTCAGTATATTCTCTGACTCCAGCAGATTGAGAGGCATAACCTGCGGTCCTGACCTGGTCAGGTATTTATACTGGGGAAAAAAAAAAAAAAGGTTTGGGGACTGGATCAATTAGTCTCTTCCCTGTTTTCTCCCTATTGTTACCTTTGTTTTTCTGTGTGGTTTCTTTCTTTCAAGGGAGAATATTGTGCACAGTGCACAGCGCAGCTTGCAGCTTTGCGTCAGGCAGGCACAGAGGGCATTGTCCTTTTCTTTTTCCCGGACTAGCGTGTCCCTGAGGCTGGGGGAGAGATTACCGGTGGGCCGGTCACCCTCCCCCCACTTTCCAGGGGTCCAGCCCTGAAGGGGGTTTTGCTATTAGGATAATTTAGAGGTTGAATCCTCACAGAGAGCAAGTTGAAAAAAAAAAATAAAATAAAAACTATTAAATAAAGTTTGCTCGGGAGCCACTTAAGGCCTGTTGGGGACAGGCAGTGGGCTCTTCTACTTTTCAACCCCGGCCTGCCAGTGCCGCAAAGGGACTCCGGAGGGGGTGGCTGATTCACCCGGCCCGTTTCTTTGGTTTGCTTTGGCGCGCTTTTTTTTTTTCCTCTTCTCAGTTTCTTGCCGCGATGCCTCGATCTTCGGCCTGCATGGCCTGTGGGGGGGGGGGGGGCGGGGGCGCGACTCTCTCGGGAGGGTCTCTGCTCCCGATGCCTTCCCGGGGACGAGGGACCCTCCCGGGGGCCGAGCGCTGCCCGCAGCGGGTCCTCACTTCCCCCGGCGTCGCGGCACCGTGCGGCTTCGGGCAGCCGTTCCCCGGCCCCTCCTCCTTCGGGGAGGAGAGCGGCGGCCATTTTGGCCGCGAGGCACACAGACCCGTCGGCATCGGAGGAGGAAACAAGGACAAGATGCTTGGTCGATTACTCTATTGGGCTATCTTGACAATCCAGTGCAAGTCCACTGTTGTGGGAGTCAGTGATGGTATACAAACGAAGAATGTTATACCAATCAAAACTCACAGTTATGACGCCAAGGTGCTGTATAAGAAACTTCATGCGGTAAGTGTCACGATCCCGACACTGCAATGTTTCGAATAAGATTTCTTCATCAGGGAATCACTCTTAAGCATGGGATGTACTTATGTATCTCGGCTGTAATAACACACTCGATAAATGATGGCACTGTGCGCCTTCATTCGGGTGCTGTGCGTGTGCTGAAGATGGAACGTTGGCTTTATGCGGTCAGAGTACTTCTTCATTTCTTGGATTGCGCGATTGCGATCTGTTTGTTTGCGATCTGCTCCTTGTGCTGCTGTAGCACTGACCTGCAGCGCAAGAAGCAGATCGCAAACAAACAGATCGCAATCGCGCAATCCAAGAAATGAAGAAGTACTCTGACCGCATAAAGCCAACGTTCCATCTTCAGCACACGCACAGCACCCGAATGAAGGCGCACAGTGCCATCATTTATCGAGTGTGTTATTACAGCCGAGATACATAAGTACATCCCATGCTTAAGAGTGATTCCCTGATGAAGAAATCTTATTCGAAACATTGCAGTGTCGGGATCGTGACACTTACCGCATGAAGTTTCTTATACAGCACCTTGGCGTCATAACTGTGAGTTTGATTGGTATAACATTCTTCGTTTGTATACCATCACTGACTCCCACAACAGTGGACTTGCACTGGATTGTCAAGATAGCCCAATGGAGTAATCGACCAAGCATCTTGTCCTTCTGGGGTTACCAATGATTATACATGCATTCTAACAACCACACTGTTGGAGTTAGAATTTCAAAACAAGTAGCCATATAGGCATTTCCATTTAGCCTAGTATTGGCACTGTATGAGGTTTCCCCAGTTTGACCTTATACAATCTCTTTATATTTGAGCTAGACTTTTTTAGTGTATTGGTGATATCATAAGTGTTTTAGCATTTTCTGGACCTTTTGTTTGAGTGTTAAAGATTGTAGGCATAGTGGCCCTCACGTGAGATCCAATGCAGCACTAGGCTGGGTGGATACTGCAAACCCCCACCCCCCCCCCCTGCCCAAAAATCACCTTCCTTTTGTAATGAAAATCTGTTTTCACTGCTGGCTCAGTCCCACCCTATGCCCCCTCCCCTCCCCCCCCCCCCCCCCCACTTCCATGTACAATCACCCAAGTCCCAAGTTTATAATTTCCAGGGGGCCCCCACCTCCCTACTTCCTTCTGACCCAAACCTATTCCCTCCCATCCTCCCTGTACCCTAATTTCCTTTTTTTCAGCCCAGGTCGAGGTAGCAGCTTACTGAAACCCGGGCCCGTGGCTTCTGATGTGGCTGAGCAGCCTCGCTGGACGTGCTATGCTATGCTGATCCTTTTCCTAATGTGCAACCTTGCATTGCGTAGCTATAATTTGGATTAGTATTCTCTAAGTGCAACATTTTGCAGTTGTCCACATTAAATTTCATTTGCCATTTGCATGTCCAGTCTCCCGGTTTTGCAAGGTCCCCTTGCAATTTCTCACAATCCTCTTGTGATTTAACAAAAGTGAATAATTCTATGTCATGGGCAAATTTGATCACCTCACTTGTTGTTCCCATTTCCAGGTCGTTTATAAATATACTAGCCGTTAAGCCCGTAACAACGGGCTACATTTAAAAAAAAATTTTCGGTCTATTTCCTTCCCACTTCCTCCCCCCTCCCCTCCCTCTCTCCTCCCTCCCCCCACCTCCCCCCTCTATTCTCCCTCTCCTCCCCTTACCTCACTCTCTCCTCCCCCCTCTATTCTCCCTCTCCTCACTCTCTCCTCCCTCCCTCTCACCTCCCCCCTCTATTCTCCCTCTCCTCCCTCCCCTCCCCCTCTATTCTCCCCTCTCCTCCCTCCCCCCTCTATTCACTCTCTCCTCCCTCCCCCCTCCCCTCAGCTCACTCTCTCCTCCCTCCCCCCTCTATTCTCCCTCTCCTCCCTCCCACCTCCCCCGCTATTCTCCCTCTCTCCTCCCTCCCACCTCCCCCCTCTATTCTCCCTCTCCCCTCCGCTCACTCTCTCCTCCCTCCCCCCTCCCCTCAGCTCACTCTCTCCTCCCTCCCCTCAGCTCACTCTCTCCTCCCTCCCCTTTCAGCTCATCCACAACCGGCAGACAGGGGGGTGTCCCTCACTCGCGCGCGCGTCGCCACCGCTACTGCTCCTCCCTCCCTCCCTCCCTCCCTCGTGCGCGCGCCGCCGTCGCCGCTCCTGCTTGTCGCCGCCGCCGCTATTGCTCCTCCCTCTCGTCGCCACCGCCGCTCCTGCTCCTGCTGCTGCCGCCGCCGCCGCTGCTCTTGCTCCTGCTGCCGCCACCACCGCTCCTGCTCCTAAGGAGCAGGCGCCATTTTTTTGGGGGGGGCACGCTCTGCTCTGGCTGACGTGCTCGCATGCGCGGTAGAGCTGCTCTCTACTGCGCATTTGCGGCACATCGGTCAGGGCTCCCTTATCTAGTAGATTAAAAAGCAGTGGTCCCAGAACAGATCCCTGGGGCGCTCCACTATCCACCTTTCTCCATTGGGAAAATTTACCGTTTAGCTCTACTCTCTGTTTTCTTTTAAACAGTTCTCAATCCACAATAGGACACTGCCCCCTATCCCATGACTTTTTAATTTCCTAAGAAGTCTCTCGTGATGGACTTTCTCAAATGTTTTCTACAAATCCAGATACATTATATCACATGGCTCACCTTTATCTACAGGTTTATTTAGGCCCTCAAAAAATGTAGCAAATTTGTAAGGCAAGACGTCCCTTGGCTAAATCCATTTGGCTTTGTCCCATTAAACTCTGCTTATCTCTATGTTCAGTAATTTTGTTCTTAATGATAGTTTCTACACAAACCGTCAGACTCACTGATCTGTAGTTTCCTGGATCCTTTTTTAAAATTGGCCTTCCCTGTACGTTCCAGGATCAGTCCAGACCATGGGTTGTTCCCCCCTTCCAGCAGATGGAGTCAGAGCAAAAGCCGAGAAGGTGGACCCTTAATAGTAAGAGCGCCCTCTGTGTCCCCTCAGTATTCCTCTGACTCCAGCAGATGCGGGTCTCACCTACGGTTCCCCACTCAGCTTAACAGGAATAGTTGTTTAGTTTCTAGTTCTATCTTCTATTTTGTTGGATGGATCTGGCTCTTTAAAAAAAAAAAAAAATAATAATAATAATAATAAAGGGAAGTTTAGCAGAGTTTACCTCTGGCACTTGGGTCTGAGCTTGCAAGTGCCCCTTTTACCCCTTTATCAATGATCCAAATGACTTCCTTGCAGGCTTCTTACTTTGAATGCACCTGAAAAAGATTTTATTATGAGTTTTTGCTTCTTTTCAAATTCTCTCTCTGACTTCCTTATCGATGCTTTGCATCTGACTTGCCAGTGCTTATGCTGTTTCCTGTTTTTTACATTTGGATCTCTCTTCCATTTCTTGAAAGATGTTCTTTTAGCTGTTATAGCCTTTTTCTCCTCACCTTTTACCCGTGCCGGTAGTAGTTTGGCCTTCCTTCTGCCTTTTTTTATTTTTATTTTTTAACTGTTTTTATTTGAATGTTACAACTTTAAACAATCAAGGACATGTTATCCGCACATATGAACACATAGTAGCAGTAATACTGTAATTGGGCAGCATTCCACCTAAGATCGTGCGCGGATAGTAGTAACCATAATAATGTCCATAATAATATCAATCAAAATAGCAATAACAATGATAATAACAGCTTGTAACCGAGCTCTGTACAGGAGGGATAAGACAACAAACCGTATGTAGCAATCAGTACGTTTTAGCCATAACCAGCGAAACTGCCGGGCTGCACAGGAGGGTCCCACCTGCACCAAGGGCGTAGTCGTGGTAAGAGCCTCTGTTGCATACAACACATATAAGCACGAACAGTAACAAGAGTGCAGAGTAAAATGTAGAAAGTGAGCGTAGGCATCTCTACGGAAGTGTTAGCCCCGTATTGTTGCTCTCGGGTTAAAGCCTTCTGCCTTTTCCAATGCGTGGAATACATCTGGTCTGGGCTTCCAAGATGGTATTTTTAAACAAGGTCCGTCCCTGATGTAAATTCTTAAGCTTTGCAGCCGCTCCTTTCAGTTTTTTTCTGAAATGTAGGAGCTCATCCTGTTTTGGAATAGAAGCTCTTCATTCCTGTGTTTGAAGGTGCAAGCTTCACTGTTAAACATGGTGACACAATGACACATCCAAAACATTATGCCCTTCTGCTTTTTGTATGACTTCTACTGAATTCTCCTGCATCGGTGCAAGAAATGCTTAAGCTTATGTTGCAGGCTTAGTAACAAAGTAGAGAAATGTATTAAGATAATCAAAAGAGATTCCTCTCACGTTCTGGTACCCTGAAGC
The DNA here is from genome assembly GCF_901001135.1 of Rhinatrema bivittatum. Classification (NCBI taxonomy): domain Eukaryota; kingdom Metazoa; phylum Chordata; class Amphibia; order Gymnophiona; family Rhinatrematidae; genus Rhinatrema; species Rhinatrema bivittatum. Next base: position 18,901,014 of record NC_042618.1, on the reverse strand, counting down.
CGAGCTTACCCCTAAAGTGAGTGATCAAAGACCATAGATACCCCCTTGTGTGGGTGAGGGCTGATTGGTTATTGCAGGAGGCTGCCCTGCTCTCCTGTTATCAGAACTAAGCATTTATTGATCTCAGTGAGTCACATGAAGACTTAAACGGGTGTGACATCACTCAGACTTTAACGGCGAGTGACCCGCAAGGATTTGTGAGGACGGGTCTCAGTGTCCGATCACTCCGAGGGCTGGACCCTTTATGGTGATTTGCAACTTAGATGATATCACCAAGGGCCAGACGCAAAATGGGACAAACCCTTTAGTGCATCTTTGCCCTATATGGCAGCCTGAATTCCCCTCCCCATAATCTGCACTGTCCCCTGATACAGGCTGACGGGTCTTGCCTGCAGCGGACAGTTTTCTGCGTCACTTTTAGACACCAAGGGGCGGCATATTCAAAGCACGTTCAGCGCTTGATAGCCAAATAAGTAGGATTTATCTGACTATCTAGAGGGCCGCTGGGTGTCCGGGTATATTCAGCAGCCACTGGATAGCTGGATAAGTGACATATCTGGATATCTTTTAGCCGCATAAAAAGGTGGGCAGGCAATGGGCGGATCAGGATGGCGCTATAACTTATCCGGTTAAGTAACAATATTTGCTCTTATCCAGTTAAGTTAATCGGATAAGTTAGAGCGGGTCTGACTTAGCTGGATATAAGTTATCCGGCTAAATAGCAATTTGTGCACGGATGTGCCGCTGAATAACCCTTGTAACTTAGCTGGCTATAATATATCCGGTTCAGTTACTTAGCTGGATACTGCTGAATATCAGCCCCAAAATGTACAATTTCAGTGCACGTCACATGAAAATTATGCACTCAGCCTTTTGAGTGGGATTCTGTGCCCTTAATTTATTTTAAATTCTTGTATCTTTGGAGCTGATAGAGAAAGCATGAGGGACAAGTTTGCAAAACAACAGACTCTTTCAGACTGATGTTACTTTTTCAGAACAGGTGTCATTAAAATAACATCTCGCAACAAGATATTAGCTCACTCAACTATTTAAAAAAATTCGGTAGTGTTTGTTTTTGGAGCCTGGCAGTAAATGGCTTTTCCCCAGTGCTTCCTACAATCCTGTGAGACACATGCAGGGAGGAATATTTGTCATATTCTCACTGAACCTGTGGTCAGTTAATATAACACAAGACAATTTCAAACTATATCTTGCCTTTCTAATATAAAATACTACCCAAAGCAGCTAACAGCAAACAACATTTAACAGTTACAATCCGATATATAGTACTTATGTAAGCAAGCATATTTTTGCTTGCTTATATAAGTACTTTGCTGTTCTGTTTCCCTGTTTCTTTCAAATATTTTTTAGGTAAGAATATATTTGAACAGCAGTAATATATATATATATATATATGAAAAGAGAGAATTAACGAAGCTCAATAAATAAACAAATGCATTCATAGTTAATACTTATAACAACCTTAGCGAGGTATAAATAACAACCCCCCCCCCCCCACCCCAGCCTGGCGTATTCTCCCCCATGGGACTAACTTCTCATCCTGAGGGCCACAGCTATTAAGAAGCTTCCTTACCAGTCATGAGGGGGGTGCACCATAGGGGAAGCCCCTTTGACTTCCCTTCCCCTCCCCCGAGCTGGGTCGCCTCTTCAGCCCACCCCAGAACTGGAGGTAGGGCCTGGAGCTCATCCTGAAGTCACCCTGTGAACGTGAGATCCCCTGCTGGTAACTGTGTGTGGCCGAGCTCCTCGGTGCTCTGTCGAGCAGTCACCCTGGTACTGCAGAGTGAGTATGGACTCCTTTTCCTGGAGCAAGAAGATAAGTCATTTTGCAGTAGTGGCAGCTGTTTATCTAATGACTTCTTCTCCATATAGAAGGCAGCTTAAACTTTGTATTCCATGCTTGCTGTGTGGCGTCTGTAAAAGGGATTTGTGGCTCCTTGGCCTCCATACAGAAATCCTGCAACAATTCAAATATCTCATGTTTGCAGACTTTAGTATTTTGCACAGGTATACACATGCCCGGGTGACCCACAAATGACCCATCGTGCGACTGCAGTTTTCTGACTGATATATATATATAGAGAGAGAGAGAGAGAGCGAGAGGGGGTAAACACTATAGTGCGTTCACAGAATGGTTTCAAGCAGCGTGCACACTGGACAGTTGAATAGAAATGTGCAGCACATTTACAGCAGTGGTATGATTACCCTGGGGTAACCTGAACGGATCAATATCAGGCCTCCAAGAAAGCACTGGGGTAACATGAACGGAGCGGCACTGGGTTTCTAAGAAGCCTGGGACAATCTGCATGGGAGGAAGCATAGTTGAAACTCAAACTTTAGTGAGCGTTGGGGAAGGCCGAAATCTCTCTCTTTTTTTTTTTTTTCTTAATGACAGCCTCACTGAGTTTGGGGGCTACAGGGATTATTACAAAACTTGGCAATCAAGGTGGAGAAGGGGACCAGGATGTTGGCTTATATATTGAGTTTATAAGAAGCAGGTGTGAGGATGGCCTTCTGGCAGAGACAATGGAGGCTTTCACTGTAACAGAGTTTGGGCACGATGGGTACGGATGTGGAGAGCAGTACCAGGGAAAGGCCCGAGAGCTCAGGGCAAAGGTTATGGGAGACTGGGGCGTGGGTCCTGGGCGGCAGATGGGAATTTCTATGCACATTTGCCCAGGTGGACAAATCTCAACTGGGCAAACTGGAAGGGGCCATTTTGGTCTTTACTGTGTTTGCTCTGCCTGTTCAGTAACTGTTTTCATTGGTTTAACGTTTTCAGGGCGCACAGCCTGTCGCCTACGGACCATCTGGCAGCCTTTTACTTGGCGTTGCAGCTTGCTATTTCCAGGCAGGTCAGTGGTGCATGCAAACCCAAAGCAATGGAAATGTTCAAAGTACAGTGTGCAGTGCTATGCATGGAAAGCTATGACAGTGAAGCCTTGGAAGTAGAACAGTGCGAGTCGTCTAAGAACACCAGTAAATAAACCTGTGCGTTTCACTTTAGGAAACATTTCGTGGCCGGAGTTCAGTTTCTTGCTTTGTTCTCAGCTGTGTGACCTCCCTGCATACCTGGGGCTGATTCTTACAAGGGATGTGACAGAGAGGCAGGCGAAGGCAGAGAGGGCAGTGAAGGGTCAGTTGGGAGGGCACTGAATGTGCGGTTAGAGAAGCCCCCTAGATGAGTGAAAGCTTCTCCGGCCCCTCTCACATCTCGGGCAGTGGAGGGGGGAAGGGAGGCTGTGCCCCTCCCCCCCCATGGAAATTTCCAGATTGCTGCAGCGTCGTCTTTGCTGTGCACAGACTGAAACGTTCTCTGTTTATTGCGCAGTCTCCCCACGAGGAGCAGTTTTCTTGCAGAATGGTTAGAGCAGTCACGTTGATGCAGACAGTCTGCACCGGTGCATCCTTGGTTTCCAGCCTGTTCATTAGAAAGTTTGTCCCTGTGTAGGGAGGGGGGGGGAGCAGAGTCGCCCACCCATCAGTCTGCACCCTTTTTTTTCCTCCCTTCCAGCTTCCGTCCCACAGGCAGTGTACACCCCAGATAGTGCAGCCACCTTGCCTAGCTCTCGCTCTCCTCCTGGAGCAAAGCCCCCTCCTGAGAGAGGAGGGTGTGGATTGACCTCCCCCCACCCCAGAGTTCTGAGTGCTGCTTCAGCAGCTCCCAGAGCCGCAGAGAGCCAGGCCCCGCGCTCCCGTGCAGCGCAGATCGGGTACGGTTTAAAGCAGCGACGTTTGCTCATCTCAGCCAAATTAGAACTGTGGGCAGGAGAGGCGAAGAACTGCCCACAGGCTGCTCTTTCCTCTAATCGCGTCGCCGAGAACAGGAAGAAGCCGGGAGGGTCCCTCAGACATGTTTTCGGTTTGTTCTGCTGCCTCGGCACTTTTGTCTAAATATTTTTAAATGTAGAAAACCGTGGTTCGCCCTTCTTGCAATTAGGGGCTGTCCTCCTACTCAAGCCGAGCTGGTTGCCGCTGCCAGTAGGAGGTGCTGTTGCTGTAAGCAGATGTCAGGCTATTGTGAGAAGATGGCATTTTGGGAGGGGGGTGGCATCCACGGTGCTGTGGGATCAGGCTCTTCTCAAGCAGATGGTGGAGGGGGGGGGATCAAATCAAGCTGAGTTTCCAGAATTCATTCATGCAAGGGCTTGCGTGGGAGGTTTATCCATATAAAGAATCTTTTCTTAGAAAAAAAAAATGTGAAAACATGTTAAATCGCACAGGGAATTTGCCTATGAATGTCAGGAGTTTGCAAGGCCTACACTTTTCCAGTGCTTCTATCATAAATATTTGGAAAAAGATTTTGAAAGGATGGCCCTGAAAGATCTTGAAAAGCTGACAAATTGTAGTAGTAAGCTAAGAGAGGTTTTGCTACCAGTCAGGAGCAAATCCTGGAAAGAACGTTTTAGGGAGAGGGCAGGAAACAGTTAAAAAAAAAAAAAAAAAAAAAAAGGTAGGAATTACAAGGGAGCGGCTGAAAGAATGGCTGCTTGATCTGTCAGGTCATCCTCTCCGAAGAAAAGAAGACCCACAAAAGTGACCTATTCAGCTCAGAGAAATGGCCCTGAAGAGGCACAATAACTTCTAGCCTGAGGTCAGACTGAAGGGAAACGGCAGCCAGGAGCGGACGTCCCCTGCTCGGTGCCGATCAGAGTGGAAGGCTCAACCACGTGCAAGGGCGTCTGCACTAAATTAGCCCTGACAATCAGGCCGATGCAGTACTGTGCGCTCCGGCGGAGGGCACTGTTAACCCGTGGTTGGACGTGCGTTTTTGATGCGCTAGTTTTACCCCTTATTCAGTAATAACGCGTCGAAAACGCGCGGCCAACCCCCCCGAAACTAATGGCCTGTATTCCCGCGTGATCCAGAAAGCAAAATGTACAGCCAAGCCGCACATTTACTTTCAGAAATTAGCGCCTACCCAAAGGTAGGCGCTAATTTCTGCCGGCACCGGGAAAGTGCACTTAATATCAGGGCGATATTAAGTCGGAGGTCCCAAAAGTAAAAAATAATTTAAAAAAAAAAAAAAAAAAAAAGTAAATCATCCTGCGGTTCACGGATTGAAAACCGGATGCTCAATTTTGCCGGTGTCCGGTTTCCAAACCCGTGGCTGTCAGCGGGTTTGAGAACCGACGCCAGCAAAATTGAGCGTCGGCTGTCAAACTCGCTGACAGCCGCCGCTCCTGTCCAGAAAGAGGCGCTAGGGACGCGCTAGTGTCCCTAGCGCCTCTTTTTACCATAGACCCTCATTTGAATACTAAATCGGGCGCTCGCCCACTCTCCCGCGACTTTTACTGTATCGGCCTGAAAGGAAGCAGATCCTAGCTCTCCGGTTGATGGAGCGTTTCCCTGTGTTCCTTGCAGGGGGCCGAGGAGGTGAAAGTGGTCATCGGTAGCAGTGGCCTGATGTCTTGCCTGAGAGACTGTGGGCACACGGGTGCCTGAGCTCGAGGAGCTGAGCGTGGCCGAGCAGGAAGCTGCAACTTGCTGAAGGTAGTGGGGGAGATGAGCGACTGTGCCAGTGAGAATGACTGGGCCTTTCAACGGTCCAAGGACAAGGTCGAGCAGGACAAAACTGTGCACTCCACAGGATCAGAAATACCTGCCAACCTGGAGACTATTGGAAAGGAAGTGCATGGGTAGGCTGGACAAGTGAAGAAAAGTCACAACTGATGGGAGCGCTGCTAGGAGAAGCTGTGTGGGGATTAATAAAACGCAGGAGTTCAAGCACATCTTTAAAACCCTCTACAGTCAAACAATACAAACATTTTTGTTTATAAAATTGATGCAAATTGTGGCTGGAAAACCTAAAAAAAAAATAATCTGTCTGGTACTCTCAGCTAAAACTTCTTCCTATGTGGGTGCACTAATGCTTAGGGCAGGATTAAATCCATAAATGACATTAGAAACATGATGGCAGAGAAAGACCCTATGGCCTGTCTAGCCTGCCCATCCATTTAATGTATCTACTCGTACCATTCCCATCACTCCCTCGGAGGTTCCCTGTATTTATTCTGTGCTTGCTTTGATTTCAGACACCGTTCTTGCCTCCACCAACTCCACTGGGAAAGCCGTTCCATGCATCCATACTCTTTTTATAAAGTAATGTTTCCTAAGAAATCTATTGGAACAGCTTTTTGTTGTGTCCGTCAGTGCCCGACGCCCTCTGTCCGCCCTCCTTACCTCTTTGGCGCCTCCCTCTCCTTCCGCGGGAAGATTGGCTGCCGCGGCGTGCATTGGCCGAGGACCCTCCGGCGTTCCCGGACCGGCTCGACGCTGCAACCACCATGTTTCCTGGAGGCCTAGGGGGGCGCGCGCGGCCCCGATTGAAGTACCAGCATTGGCGCGAACCTCGAGGGCGTCCCCCGAAGATGATGTCACCCGCGACGGATATTTAAGGTCTCAGAATTTGCTAACACATCGAGTTAGCAAGGGGTTTCACTACCTAAGCTACTCTGCCTCCTCGGACTTACCAGAGGTGCCCGCTCCTCGTGGACCTCACTCTCTCCTTGTTTTTTTCAGGTGACAGTCTGGAACCGGTACTCGCTCCTCGAGGGCCCTGATCCCAGACTTGCTCCGTTATACTTCTCTGCCTGGAAGTCTTCACTACCAACTATATCAGCCTCCTCAGTGAGTTACCATCATTCTCTCTGAGCTTTCCCTGGAACCAGTACTCGCTCCTCGAGGGCCCTTGTTTCCAGACTTGCTTCATATACTCTTCTACCTGGAAGTCAACACTACTAACTATATCAGCTACATCAGTAAATTGCCATCGTTCTCTCTGAGCTTTCCCTGGAACCAGGTACTCGCTCCTTGAGGGCCTATACTTTCTAGCTAATGGGCTTCATTGGGATATTGTGTGAGTGTTACCATCTGCATACCCTGCCTACTCACTATATTTCAGTCTCTCTTGAGCTCAGCCTCCAGGGATCGCGTTTCCAGTATCTGAGGGACTACAGCCCAGCCGGGCTTACCAGCTCACTACTGCCATCTCTGGTGGTTCAGTATACTGTCTAATAAAGAACTAGTGTGTGTCTGTCTCCTAACTCAGAGCCTGACCGGTGGTCCCTCTTGGGATCATCCCCCGGGGGCATGGTCATCTGCCACTGGTCCAAGGATCCACCCTCAACTCTCATATATAACTACAGATCTCGAATAGAGTGCTAACTACTATCTGATTGCTCCTCCCATCAGGCATCAGATCAATAACACTTTTAACATTGAAAAAGGTGACTATGATAAAATGAGGAAAATGGTTAGGAAAAAACTGAAAGGAGCAACTGCAAATGTTGAGTTTAGCTCAGGCATGGATGTTGTTTAAAAATACCATCTTGGAAGCCCAGAACAGCTGTATTCCACGCATTAGAAAAGGTGGAAGGAAAGCATGGTTAAAAGGTGAGATGAGAGAGGCTATAATATCGAAAAGAACATCCTTCAAGAAATGGAAAAGGGATCCAAATGTAGAAAACAGGAAACAGCATAAGCACTGGCAAGTCAGATGCAAAGCATTGATAAGGAAGTCAAAGAGAGAATTTGAAAAGAAGCTTGCTGTACAAGGGAAAACTTATAATAAAAACATTTTCAGGTACATTCGAGGTAAAAAGCCTGCGAGGGAGTCAGTTGGATCATTAGAAGATCAAAGGGTAAAAGGGGCACTTAGGAATGACAAAGCCATAGCAGAGAGACTAAATGAATTCTTTGCTTCGGTCTTCACAGAGGAAGAGATAAAGCAGATACACATGCCAGAAATGATATTCAAAGGTCATAATTCAGAGGAACTGAAACAAATCTCAGTGAACTTGGAAGATGTATTAGAGCAAATTGACAAAATAAAGAGTGGCAAATCACCTGAACCAGATGGTGTACATCCCAGAGTGCTGAAAGAACTGGAAAAAGAAATTGCAGACCTGCTATTGGAAATTTGTAAGCGATCACTAATATCTTGTTGTGTCCGTCGCTGCTCGACGCCCTCACTCCGCCCTCTTTACCTCTGTGGCGACTCCCTCCGGGTCTGATGGATGGCTGGCTACCGCTGTGTCTCCATGCTGTCTCCCTCCGGCGTCCCTGGACCGGCTCGAAGCTGCAACTCCGCCATCTTGTCCTGATGCCTAGGGTGCGCGTGCCCCCGACTCTTGTAACAGCAAGGGCACGAACCTCAGGGCTGTCCCCCTGAGATGACGTCATCTGCTTCCAATATTTAAAGGTCTTTGAAAACGCTAACAATCTGAGTTAGCAAGGGGTAAGGGGATTGCTTCGGCTACACCTCCCAAGCTACTCTGCCTCCTCGGACTTACCAGAGGTACCCACTCCTCGGGGGCCTCGCTCTTCTTTATTTTCAGATTATAGATAGGAACCGGTTCTCGCTCCTCGAGGACCCATGTTCCTGGACACTCTGAAGATTCTCTACTGCCTGGAAGCCAACACTGCTAGAAACAACTGTGAGCTTTCCCTAGAACCAGGTACTCGCTCCTCGAGGGCCTAATTCTTTCCAGCTCCTGAGCTTACTTGAGACCTTACGTGAGTTTTGTCATCTAGTTCTATTCATGAACTTTGCCTTCTCTACCTACTCACTTTCTATAGTTTCTCAACAGCTCAGCCATCCTGGGATCGTTGTTCCAATACCTGAGGGACTACAGTCCTGCCGGGCATATCAGCCTTCCCTCCATGTCCTCTGATGGGCAAGGTCATTCACAAGATCGAACGCCACAGAGGACTTGTCCTTCTGGTGGCCCCGGATTGGCCCAAACACCTGTGGTATGCAGACATGCGGAAGCTTCTGGTGGAGAGTCCCCTATGCCTCTCTCCACACAGGGACCTTCTCCAACAAGGTCCGATCCTTCACGAGGATAGGCGCCCGTTGCTAACTGCACGTTGTTAGGCGCCCGTTGCTAACCGCACGTTCATAGGCGCATGTTGATAGGCGCCTGTTGCTGGGCGCACGTGCATAGGCGCACGTTCATAGGCGCACGTTGATACGCGCACGTTGATAAGCGCAGATTGGTAGGCGCACATCTTCGCTCATATTACAAAGCGCAGACTCCAGCTGAGTTCACAGACGAGATGGAGCGTAAGAGAGCCCATGCGTCAGCAGAGCCGGCACCTCCAGAATCAGGCATAAGCCTCTGCTCTGCATGCAACCTCAGGGCCACTCAGAGCGAGGAAGCAGACTCCCTATGTGCCCAATGTGAAGAGGCCTTGGGAGTTCCAGGCCAGGACTGGTCGCAGCCCAGCGTACTTGCCAGTTCCTCAGGGAACACCCCCGACCTAGCAGGCAGCGGTGAGCTGCCAGGGAACCCGAGAGACCTGGTGCCCCAAAGGTCAGATCCTGCTTTGCTCTCCTGGGTGGAATGTCACAATGCAGTCCGCTCCCCGAACGGGTCCATATGTACCGAATGACCTGGCCCCTGGACCCTCAAGGCCTAGGCATGGCCACTCGCCACCCGGAAGCCCCACTTATGGGGATTCCGATTGCTCTGAGGAAGATGACGAGCCCCCCGAGGAGGGAGGACTTCCCTCAGGGATTGAACCCTATCGGACCATGAGGCATTTCTTTCTGAAAGAGGATCTCCCAGGCCTGATCTTACAATGCCTGTCGGAACTGGCTCTCCCGGGCCATGACATCCCAGGGGAACCTAGAACGAACCCCCTGTTGGAGGGCCTGCGCCAAATGACTCACCATTTTCCCCTCCTACGAGCAGCACAGCAGCTAATCGATTTGGAATGGATTGCGCCGGAGGCCTCATTCAAAGGGGGTCAGGCCTTGGCTGGCATGTACCCCTTAGACCCGGCAACCAAGGAGATGCTGGCGTGCCCCCAGGTAGATGCCATAGTTAGCGCAATTGTGAAGTGCACCACCATTCCGGTGGAAGGGGGGACGGCCCTCAAGGATACACATGACCGGCGCATGGACGCCATTCTGAAACACGCCTTTGAGGTGGCAGCCATGTCCCTACGAATTGCGACCTGCTGCACCGTGGTGACGCGTTCCTGTTTATCACAGGCTAGGAAGAAGAGATGGAATCAGCTCTCTCGTTCCTCACTGACGCAGCCTCCGACCTAGTCCGTACGGCAGCCAAGGGAGTGTCATCTTCAGTGGCAGCCAGGAGACAGCTCTGGCTAAGTAATTGGTCGGCCGACTCCTCCTCCAAGACACGTCTCACGAGAATGCCCTTTAAGGGATCCCTCCTGTTCGGCAGTGACCTCGAGAAACTGGCCAATAAATGGAGCGCCTCTCCATTACCCCGTCTACCAGAAGACAGGTCACGGAGGAGCCAGCGTCCCTTTCCTAGATCATCCAGAGGTAGAAACTCTCAGTGCTTCAACCCTTACAGGACTCGCTACCAAGCACCTCGTTCGCAGGCCAGGAACCAGTTATTTTGGACTAAGCGCAATAAGAGGGGAACCGGCTCGGGTTCGGGTCCCGGCCGTACCCCACAATGACAATCAGCCGACCCATCTGGGGGTAGCAGCCATAGGGGGCAGGCTAATCCTCTTCTACTGCAGGTGGGTCGAGATTACCTCGGACCAGTGGGTCCTCGCCATCATCCGAGAAGGGTATTACCTGGAGTTTCTTCAGCTCCTGCCGGACAAGTTTGTGGAATCTCCTTGTTCACCCCTCAAGAGGTCGGCACTAGAAGTTACCTTGCGGAGGCTCCTATCCCTAAAAGCCATAATCCCAGTGCCTGCAGGGGAGATAAATTCTGGGCATTATTCCATTTATTTCATAGTGCCCAAGAAGGAGGGCACTTTCAGGCCTGTCCTGGACCTCAAGTCAGTCAACCGGCACCTACGGGTCCCCAGCTTTCGCATGGAAACTCTGCGGTCTGTCAAAAATTCAGTACAGCCAGGGGAGTTTCTCACATCCCTAGATCTGTCAGAAGCCTACTTGCATATCCCAATCCATCGGGATCACCAGCACTATTTACGCTTCAAAGTCCTGAACCAACACTTCCAGTTCCGAGCTTTACCCTTTGGGTTAGCCACCGCGCCGCGGACCTTACCAAGGTCATAGTAGTAGTGGCGGCGTCACTCAGGAAGGAAGGAATCCTCGTCCATCCCTACCTGGACGATTGGCTGATCAGGACAAAGTCACCGGAGGAGAGCCACCAGGCAACCAACAGAGTTATAGCTCTTCTGGAAAGCCTAAGATGGGTAGTAAACTTGAACAAGAGTTCCCTACAGCCTTCTCAGTCGCTGGAATACCTAGGAGTCCGATTCGATACCCAGGAAGACGAGGTCAGCCTGACCTCCAAGAGAAGATCAAAGCTCCGGAATCGTCTGCAGGCCCTGCTGAGCGCCACCCGGCCCACAGCTTGGGATTACTTACAGGTCCTCGGCCTTATGGCATCCACTTTGGAGGTGATACCATGGGCGCGGGCTCATATGAGACCATTACAACGCGCCCCTATCTCGATGGTGCCCACGATCACAGAACTACTCCGTACACCTACCTCTACCAGCCAGAGTGCGGAATCAGCTACGGTGGTGGTTGCAGCCCGGCCACATGAGCTGAGGGTCAAGAATGTCTTCCCCAACCTGGACCCTGCTCACGACAGATGCCAGCCTGAACGGATGGGGAGCACACTGCGAAGAACTCACCGCCCAAGGCCGGTGGAACAGAGAAGAGTCGGGGTGGAACATAAACCGACTAGAGGCACGGGCAGTCAGGCTAGCCTGCCTGTGATTTGACCACAGACTTCGAAACAGAGCGGTCAGAGTGATGTCGGACAACGCCACCACAGTGGCATACATCAACCAACAGGTCGGTTGATGTATACCAGTATGGCATGTTCTTATGTTCTTATATTTGTACTTGGTAAATTTTGTATTTGTATATATTTTAGATATTGTTTTAAAAACAAATAACTTGAATGATTTACAATAAATAGTTAGAGACATGAATTTTTAATGCAAATCTATGCAGATTTACCACATTTTGAAAAATCTGCCGCACAATTTGCTAACTTGTAGAACAGAATCTTGACAAATCTGCTGCAGGAAGCCAGAGGACAATACATTTAGGATGTGCAGAAAGGCTGGTGTGTCGCCGTCAGTGACGCAAGCAGCGTCGGTCCTTCCCTAGCTTCTGGTGGCCATCATGCTGAGAAATAATTTGTTGCTGAGATCTGTTGTTGTGCTTGTTAATTTCCCTTTTTTGCCTTCCTGGTTTCAGAATGCCAGACAACTCTTCCTCATTTCATTGCTGATCTGTCACTGCATGTTGTTTTATTTCTGAAGATGTTTTGGAAGGATGTGAAATCCTTCACATGCTGCAGAATCTCAGCATTTTCTACCAGAGTTTAATCTGCAACCTGATTAGCTTTTCATTAGATTTTTAGCGACATTGTTTGCCTTTTGCACTGCACTTTCAGTGTCCTCCACTCGTGGTGTGCTGGTTATGATGTCATTTCACAGTGATGTAGCTTCACAGTTGGCATTGGGCCCGGATCTCTGCACAGGCTTAGTAGCCTGGTGCCTGGGGTGGAAAAGTTCCAAGGCCCACAATACAGCAACCTGTCACCTGTTAGATGATATAGTTAAGCGTCCTATTGAAGGAAGTGAGTTTTGCAGCCCTTGTTGGGTTGGGGAGATTCTTGGTGGTAGCCCACCAGTCACTTCTGCAGCTTTCAGTGTGCGGTGAAGGTCATAATACAAGACCTACGCCACCAAGACAGTACAGTCTCCTGCTCTGTGCCATGCTCACTGTTCGCTCTAAGCAATATGCAAGTGCACACAAGAAATCTTGATATTATTTGCATTATATTGGCTTGCAGAGCACAAATTTCACAAATAATCACAAAAGGTCAGATCACGTTTCCCCAGTTCTCAAATTTCTACACTGGCTACCCATATTTTATAGAATACAATACAAGACTTTATATCTTATTCATAAAGCTTTATACAATAATAAATCTAACTGGATGGATACAACACTCACCTTTCATTCATCAAAAAGAACTTTACATTCCACAAACACTGGCGGCCTCGAAATTCCCTCTCCTAAAAGATACCGTCTCATCTCAACAAGACAATGTGCCTTTTCAATTGCTGGCCCAGTACTACGGAATTCCCTATCAATTGATTTAAGACTTGAGCCTTCTTCACAATCTTTTAAAAAAAAACTGAAAACATGGCTTTTTCAAAAAGCATACACAACATGATATATCGTATTATTCTTCTAATCTCATTTTAACTATTTCTCATTACTTCTTTTTCACACTTTTTATTTTTTCTTCTCGTTTTACATTTAGTCTTCTCACTGTTATGATTATTACAATGTAACATTTCTAAATTTTTGTTATATGTACACCAATGTTATGATTCTAGTTGAATATCAGTATATAAAAAACAAATAAATAAATAAATACATTTGAACTTGGCTTATAAAAAGTTGCATAAAAAGAAGGAGGATAACCAATGGAACACCTTGATACTAGAATTCATATTGACAGGACAGATAAAACTGGTGGAGGGGGTGGCACTATATGTTAAGAATGCCGTAGAGTTAAGCAGAATAAAAGATCTGCAGGAAACAAATGCACTCTTCAATCCTTAAGGATAGAAATTCCAAGGGTAAAAGGGAGAAGTATAGTAGTGGAGATATACTACTGTACAGCTGACCAGGATGAAGAAACAGTCTGTAAAATGATAAGAGATTATTAGACTGGCTAGTAAAATGGGCAACATAATAATAACGGGAGACTTCAATTACCCAAGTACCCATCAGGACATGTAAGGGAGGTAAAGTTCCCAGGTGCCATCAATGACTGCTTCATGCAGCAGTTGGTCATGAAACCAATGAGAGGGAGAACAGCTTAGATTTAGTTCTTAGTGCATCTGGTGCAAGAGATAAAGGTGTTGGATCCACTTGGTAACAGTGATCATAATGTAATTACATTTGACATAATCACTGGAGGGCCAATACTGAGTTAAAATACTGTAGTAACATTTAACTGTAAATAAAGGAGAGTGATAAAATGAGGAAATTTGTTAGGAAAAAAAATTAAAAAGATCAATTCACAAGATTAAAAGCTTGCAGGAGTCATGGACATTGTTTAAAATTACGGTCTTGAGACCCAGACAAAATGTATTCCATGTATTAAAAAAGTTCGAAGGAAAACCAAACTGTAAGCAAGTTTAGGGGTGCAGGGACCTGTCTGCTAAAGGACGCTTCAAGTTGCCCTCCCACCTTACTTCAAGATCCTAAATCAAGAAAAAGACAACATGTTCGCCTCAGAAACAGACTTTTATTTATCAAATCTGGCAGGATATAGCATTTAGAAAATAATAATTCTTTTCTCTAACATCCTGGCCTCTAAACACCAGTTTTCCCTAAAGAAAGTTCTGTACCATGGGTGGTTTTAAAACATGCCATAAACCTTAGCCTGCTTAATATATTAATATTTATGGCTAACTTATTTACCCCTGTCCCAACTTCAATTGATTCTTCGCTGTTCACCTCTGAAGCTGACTCTGACTGGAGAGCTGGAGAATGTGAGCAGGGAATGAGACTTGCTTCTGGGGTTTGGTACTGACAGAGCTGGCGGTGATCCGGGAAGGATACTTGCGTCTGGCTTTGGGGCTTGCTCTCTCCCCTTACTGTCTCAGACTCCATGTCACTTTCTGCACCTGAGCTGGGCATCTCCTCTCTCCAGTCTGCTCTTCTAGTCTTCTCCCTCCTCGATAGCAGGGGGTGTTGGTTTGCTTAGGGCTCCCCTTTCGCTCTTCTGCTTCCTTTGGTTTCAGGGTTGCTCTCAGGGTTCATGCTTTCAGGGTCTCTCCTCCAGGGTTGCTTCCTCCTCCTTATTTGCCCCCCTGTCTTATACTTCCCAGCTGATAAGTATGCATAAGCTCATGCATAATCACATGGTGGGTGGAGGGTCTTTGCTGCATTGCAGGTCTTTTCAACCTTCCCATTTCTTGGGGGGGGGGGGGGGGGGGGGGGGAACTGCCACATTTGTATGCCAAGCTATATGCCAGAGTGATTTTCTCTGTCTCAGACAGCCCCCCTTCTTCCAAGGGTGGGGGGGGGGGGGTTTCTTTCTGACCTCTGGACTCTGTTGGCCGATCCATGACTCCTGCTTAGGGGCTTAGTTGCTGTATTGTCCTTCTGCCTTGGTCCTGTTTACACAGGTATTTACAAACAGGCTGAACACGTCCTTCAGTGTAAAGTTCATCTGGCCAAAGTTTCTTCTTTTTTCACTGAGACAGTGTTTTGCCTGTCAGTCTTGTCTTCATACTTCTTTGGCTATTAAGATTCATATTTGGTGCTTTCAGTGGTAAAACATGGGATACTATTAATGATGTTTTATGCTTTTAAAGATTTTTTATATAATTTTATTTGGTTTTATTTTTGAGTAATTATTTGATGCATTTTATTATCTGATTATTAATATGTATTATGTTATTATGTCACAGTGTTTGAAATGTAAACTGTTGTAATGGTCCTACTTAACGACGGTATATAAAAGCTGTTAAATAAATAAATAAATAAGACGACAGCTGGCGTGGTTTAATAGTGAGGTGAAGGATGCAATTAAAACCAAAAGGGCATCTTTCAAAAATGGAAAATAGAGCATATGTAAAAAAAAAAAAAAAAAAATTAAGTAGGCTAAGAGAGAATTTGAGAAGAAGCTTGCCATAGAAGTAAAAACAAGTAATAAAAACTTGTAATAAAAACTTTTTCAAATACATTTGAAACAAAAAGCCTGTGAGGGAGTCACTTGGGCCAGTAGAAGACCGAGGGGTTAAAGGGGTGTTTAGGCAGGACAAGGAAATAGGATCCTCTGGGAGAGCTGCGTCTTATCCACGCTCTCTTTTACCAGGTGGGATTTCGTCTCTTCATCTCTCCCGGCTCTGCTTGGCCTCCTGAAAAGGCCCAGCTGTATTGTTGGCGCCATGTGGGAATTTATCACTGAACCTCGTTTTAACAATGTTAACTACTTGTCCAGTGTTGCATGCACGACCAGCTCTGTATAAAAGCAAAGCATAGTAGTAGGAACTCTTCCATGCAGTATAACAACTGCTACACAGAGGAGATTAGTAAATCATGTTCAGCAGCATTCAGTATTGAAACTGGAAGAAATTAGATACTTACAGCTTAATAGTGAGCCCGGTTCATGTACTGTTCATTGCTGTATTTATTATAGTTTGTATGGAGTAATGTGATGAATAGAGCACTAGGTTATGCCGCCGTTAAAGTTGGGCGGTGGGGTGAGGGAGCTATCCCAAGGCCCACGTTCTTTCGGGGAGCAGCATTTTCTAAGACAGCTAGCGGAAGTCAATGATGGATCGGCACAGAGCCCATAAACCGACACTGATCACAGGCCCCGCCCCCTCACAAAGGAAACTCTGCAGGTGGGGGCGTGGCCTGTGAGCGCATGCCGGCTCACACTCCCCACATTTGAGTCCATTGTTGACTGCCGGTGCTAGCAGCTGAGCCCAGGACCAGCCCCAGCGGCATCCTTTCTGTTTTGAACCAGTCTGGTTGAGGGATGGAAGTAGATTCTTGCTGGTGTGTTTTTGGGGAAAGGCTTTCTGGTACGTGCTGGGGCCAACGAACATTAATCTGGGTCTGTGCCTACTGGTATGAATGTACTGAGGCTGTGTGACATTAAGCAGAACTGACTTTATAGTTCAATTTTTTGTGGGGCTGATATTCAACCGGCAGATAGCTGGATAAGTAGGACTTATCCGGCTATCTAGCAACTGCTGAATATCCGCTTAAGTTCAGCGGCCACTAGGTAGCCGGATAAAAGGTGAGTGGGCAATCGGTGGTTCGGGATGGCGCTACTTAGCCAGATAAGTAGCAATATTCAGCCTTAGCCGATAACTTATCTGGCTAAGTTAGACCTGCTATTGACCCCTGTATTGTTTGTATATTATATGTGGTTAATTTTGTGATGTATTTATTTGTATTGTCTGTTGATCTATGTTGTGATTTGTTGTGGTTGGGTCTTGGTATTGTTTGGGTCTTTTGCTCATGTGTGTTTGGTTTTCTTGATTTTATGGTTTAATTATACTGCCCATGTATGGCTATGGAGCAGTCTTTAATTCAATTTGTTGAGTTTGCATTCTGGGCATCTTATTTGGCTGGAGGTTTTTATTGTCAATAATTTAGATATTTTTCTTTTTTTATAGTTCTTGTTGGATTGTATTTTGTTCTACATTGTGTTGGTTTTATTGCGGTATTTTGTTATGCACTGTACTTGCTGATTTTCTTATTCGCTGGTATATTGTTTTGTCCTGTAAATCCCTTTGGGACTTTTTTGGATTGTGAAAGATAAAAGAAATTAAAATCGCCCTAGCTTATTTGTTGGTTTATTTTTTTAACACTTTGCCTGCCAGATTCCAGAAGCTTTGGGATATGTCCGTCAGGCTCTTCAACTGCAAGGGGATGATTCCAACTCTCTGCATCTCCTGGCGCTCCTGTTGTCGGCACAGAAACACTACCATGATGCTCTCAACATCATTGACATGGCCCTCAGTGAATATCCCGAAAACTTTATGTAAGTAAGAACCATGGTGCAAATACCCTCTTGTTTTAGAACCAGCATCTCGTTGCGTTTTGGTATTAGCTATAAAGCTTTGTGTCAACGAAGCATGTAAAGAAATTAATGAACAGATAAGATGAGGCTGGGTGTGGGTCAGACGGTAGGGCTGAAAGCCAAGAACCATATCATGCACTTGACTTCATGGTAACTGCCAGTGACATAGACTGCACCGTTCTACCACAGCCAGCTGCTCCCTCTGTGTCCTGTAGAATATTTAAGAAATAGCGACCGGTACTAATGAGCCCCTCTTGTCGGTCATCTTTCGGGTGAGTCCTTGTTTCTGACCCCTGGGAGCTACCATATTTAGAGCAGCGACACTCGATGGCTTCCGACAGAGCCAGGCCTGACACATTCTTGCAGTCTGTCTTGTGTCAGGACAGAACCAGAACAAGATGGCCCGATCCAGTGAACAGGAGGTTCCATGTGACTTTCTTGCCAACATGGCTGCTCCCAAGGGTTCAGGTAAAAATGCAGGGGAACAGCTGAAAGAATTTCAGGAATAATTTTAACTGAAACAGAGTTTTACATGCTTTTCAAATGTTGCATCACAGGAAATGGGCCTAGTTTGCTCTTAAGCCAGAGCTTTTGATAATGCCATTGTGTGAGGGAATAAACCTCTTCTATGTGCATGACCTCAGAGAAAGCAGGCTGAAGTGCTTTTGGAGCAGGAAATGTGTAGTCCTGACAGAAGGACAAAACCAAGGACAAATAGATTTAAATTCAGGGCTTAATTTGTAGATAAAAAGGAAGTGGAACTGTGGGGGGTGGGGGGGGGTGGAGGTAAGGTGGAGCAAAGCTAGATGCACGTTTGACTGGTGCAGAGGAGCAGGACCAGGGTTGGACGTGAAAACTGTCTCCAAAACACAGGTACTCTCTCAAGCACACACACACTTCAATGCATGCACTCTCTCTCTCAAGCCCACACACACATATTTCAGTGCATGCACTCTCTCTCAAGAACACACACACACATTTCAATGCATGCGCTCTCTCTCAAACACACACACACTTCAATACATGCACTCTCTCTCAAACACGCACACATGTCAATGCCTACACTCTCTCTCAAAAATGCACACACATCTAAATGCACTCTTCACACTTAGCATACTTGTTGAACACCGGTGGGTGAAGAGCAGCTAGGAGTTCAGCACTGGCGGAAACTGGGGTTGGAGGAGAAGGTGTGTAGAAAATATTGGCCCTTTTCTTTAATCACTTGCTCCACTCTACCCTGGTAATCCTAATCCTCCATCCTCAGATCCCATGAATGCCCCATTGATTCTTACTTCCACTCTGCCTCCCCCAGCCTCCTGATCCCTGCAATCCAGGAGGAGGAGGGAGAATGGATTAGCGAGCAGAGTGGCTCTTCTCTGCTCTGTTTACTCCAGGCTCACCCCCTTCACCTCTCTTCCCTGCAGGATGCCTGGAGGGGTCGGGCTGGAGCAGAACACCCCTGCTCCTCTGCCTCTTAAGCCTGAAAAGAAATGCCAGAACTGCGTTCCACCCCGTTCCCCCACAAATTAAGCCCTGTTTAAAATTCAAACAAAACCAGTTTTAACCTTTGGGGAGTTCAAATGGGAAATGATAACCGCTTCAGGGGTGGTTAATGGAGGAGGTCAGGACTGTATCCTCAAATCCCAGGCCTGTCCGCGGATCCTCGGTCTTCCCATCCTGCCTTCCGATCCCGGGTCTCCCATCCTGCCTTCCGATCCCGGGTCTCCCATCCTGCCTTCAGATCCCAGGTCTCCCATCCTGCCTTCAGATCCCGGGTCTGCCATCCTGTCCTTAGATCCCGGGTCTCCCATCCTGCCTTCAGATCCCAGGTGTGCCCTCCTGCCTTCAGATCCCGGGTCTCCCATCCTGCCTTCAGATCCCAGGTCTCCCATCCTGCCTTCAGATCCCGGGTCTCCCATCCTGTCCTTAGATCCCGGGTCTCCCATCCTGCCTTCAGATCCCAGGTGTGCCCTCCTGCCTTCAGATCCCGGGTCTCCCATCCTGCCTTCAGATCCCAGGTCTCCCATCCTGCCTTCAGATCCCGGGTCTCCCATCCTGCCTTCAGATCCCAGGTCTCCCATCCTGCCTTCAGATCCCGGGTCTCCCATCCTGCCTTCAGATCCCAGGTCTCCCATCCTGCCTTCAGATCCCAGGTGTGCCCTCTTGCCTTCAGATCCCAGGTCTCCCATCCTGCCTTCCGATCCCGGGTCTCCCATCCTGCCTTCAGATCCCGGGTCTCCCATCCTGCCTTCCGATCCCGGGTCTCCCATCCTGTCCTTAGATCCCGGGTCTCCCATCCTGCCTTCAGATCCCGGGTCTCCCATCCTGTCCTTAGATCCCGGGTCTCCCATCCTGCCTTCAGATCCCGGGTCTCCCATCCTGTCCTTAGATCCCGGGTCTCCCATCCTGCCTTCAGATCCCAGGTCTCCCATCCTGCCTTCAGATCCCGGGTCTCCCATCCTGCCTTCAGATCCCAGGTCTCCCATCCTGCCTTCAGATCCCAGGTGTGCCCTCTTGCCTTCAGATCCCAGGTCTCCCATCCTGCCTTCCGATCCCGGGTCTCCCATCCTGCCTTCAGATCCCGGGTCTCCCATCCTGCCTTCCGATCCCGGGTCTCCCATCCTGTCCTTAGATCCCGGGTCTCCCATCCTGCCTTCAGATCCCGGGTCTCCCATCCTGTCCTTAGATCCCGGGTCTCCCATCCTGCCTTCAGATCCCGGGTCTCCCATCCTGTCCTTAGATCCCGGGTCTCCCATCCTGTCCTTAGATCCCGGGTCTCCCATCCTGCCTTCAGATCCCGGGTCTCCCATCCTGCCTTCAGATCCCGGGTCTCCCATCCTGTCCTTAGATCCCGGGTCTCCCATCCTGCCTTCAGATCCCGGGTCTCCCATCCTGTCCTTAGATCCCGGGTCTCCCATCCTGCCTTCAGATCCCAGGTCTCCCATCCTGCCTTCAGATCCCGGGTCTCCCATCCTGCCTTCAGATCCCGGGTCTCCCATC
Organism: Rhinatrema bivittatum; assembly: GCF_901001135.1. NCBI lineage: Eukaryota > Metazoa > Chordata > Amphibia > Gymnophiona > Rhinatrematidae > Rhinatrema > Rhinatrema bivittatum. The sequence continues at coordinate 18,880,447 of NC_042618.1, read as the reverse complement.
CTGCCTTCAGATCCTGGATCTGCCCCTCCTGCTCTCAGATCCCAGGGCTCTCCTACCATCAAATCCCAGGTCTTCCCTTCCTGTCCTCAGATCCCGGGTCTCCCATCCTGCCTTCAGATCCTGGATCTGCCCCTCCTGCTCTCAGATCCCAGGGCTCTCCTCCTACCATCAAATCCCAGGTCTTCCCTTCCTGTCCTCAGATCCCGGGTCTCCCATCCTGCCCTCAGTTCTAGGTTCTGCCCCTCCTGCTCGGAGTCCATGTCTGCTTCTACTTCCGCATTGCTCCAACTTGCTCCTGTTCCCAGGACCCCTTCCTTTCTCTACCCCTTTAAGTAGTTTTCTTTTTTGATTTTGCTGTCCGCTGTAAAATGCTGTTACCTAGATTGCATTGGAATGCTTGCAGCAGTATAACTATCCTTCAAATTACTTTGTCCCAAAGCAACGAACGTCAAGCAGCACTGACTGAATTATCAAGAAGGCTCCTCACCCAGTAAAAATGTTGCTAGCAGGAATTTGTTATGGGTTTGAAAGTGGCTTGGTTTTGATTGCAAATAGTGCTACCCTGATCATAAAACTGCATAAGAACATAAGAACCTGCCATACTGGGTCAGACCAAGGGTCCCTCAAGCCCAGCATCCTGTTTCCAACAGTGGCCAAACCAGGCCATAAGAACCTGGCAGGATCCCAAGGGGTAGACAGATTCCAAACTGCATATTCCAAGAATAAGCAGTGGATTTCTGCAACCCTACCTTAATAATTGTTAATTGATTTTTCTCCAGGAACTTGTCCAAACCTTTTTTAAACGCAGCTATACTAATAGCTTTCACCACCTCCTCTGGCAATGAATTCCAGAGTTTAATTCTGCGTTGAGTAAAAAATATTTTCTCTTATTAGTTTTAAATTATTACCCAGTAACTTCATTGTGTGTTTCCTGGTCTTTGTATTTTTTGAAAGAGTAAACAACTGATTAATGGTAACTTGTTCCATTCTGCTCATTATTTCATGGACCTCTATCATATCTCCCCTCATCCGTCTGTTCTCCAAGCTGAAGAGTCCTAACCTCTTTAGCCTTTCTTCATAGGGGAATCGTTCCATCCCCTTTATCATTTTGGTTGCCCTTCTCTGTATCTTTTCTAATTCTGCTATATCTTTTTTGAGATGTGACCAGAACTTCACACAATACTCAAGATGAGGCTGCAATATGGAGGGAAACAGAGGCATTATGATATTCTCCGTTTTATTTTCCATCCCTTTCCTAATAATCCCTAGAATTCTATTTGCATTCTTGGCTGCTGCTGCACACTGAACAGAAGATTTCAATGTATTTTCAACGATGACACCTGGATCCTTTTCCTGAGTGGTGACTCCTAATGTGGAACCTTGTATTTTGTAGCTATAATTTGGGTTTCTCTTCCCTAAGTGCATCACTTTGCACTTATCTACATTAAATTTCATTTGCTGTTTACATGCCCAGTCTCCCAGTTTTGCAATGTCCTCTTGCAATTTCTCACAGTCCCCTTGTGATTTGACAACTTTGAATAATTGTGTGTCTTTGGCACATTTGATCACCTCACTTGTTTCCATTTCCAGGTCATTTATACATATATTAAAAAGCAGCGGTCCCAGAACAGATCCCTGGGGCACTCCACTATCCACCTTTTTCCATTGGGAAAATTTATCATTTAGCCCTACTCTCTGTTTTCTATCTTTTAACCAGTTCCCAATCCACAGTAGGACACTGCCTCCATCCCACAAGTTTCTAAATTTCTAAGAAGTATCTCATAAGGGACTTTGTCAAATGCCTTCTGGAAATCCAGATACACTATATCAACTGGTTCAGCTTTATCCACAGCTTTATTTAACCCTCAAAAAAATGTAGCAAATTTGTAAGGCAAGTCTTCCTTTGGCTAAATCCATTTTGGCTTTGTCTCATTAAACTATGCTTATCTCTGTGTTCAGCAATTTTGTTCTTTACGATAGTTTCTACCATTTTGCCTAGCACAGACATCAGACTCACTGATCTGTAGTTTCCTGGATCACCCCTTGATCCCTTTTTAAAAATTGCCATTACATTGGCAACCTTCTTCAGGTACCATAGATGATGTTATTGATAGGTTACAAATTTACAATAACAGGTCTGCAATTTCATTTCTCAGTTCTTTCAGCATGCTGGGATGTATACCATCTGGTCCAGGTGATTTGCTATTCTTTAGTTTGTCAGTTTGCCTTAGTACATCTTCCATGTTCACTGAGATTTGTTTCAATTCCTCTGAATCATGACCTTTGAATAGCATGTCTGGCATGAATATCTGCCTTACGTCTTCCTCAGTGAAGACCGAAGCAAAGAATTCATTTAGTCTCTCTGCCTTGGCTTTGTCATCCCTAAGTGCCCCTTTTACCCCTTGATCATCTAATGATCCAACTGACTCCCTCACAGGCTTTTTACCTCGAATGTACCTGAAATCGTTTTTTTGTTGTTTTATTTTATTTTATTTTTATTGCAGTTTCTCTTGCTTGTAATATGGGTTTTCATCTCAAATCGTACATGAAGTAAAGAAAATAGCATTCTTCTACTATTAAGCATAAAATAATCATGAAACCCACAATTTACAAAGATAATGGGGAGGGAGCTGAAAACAGAGCGTACATATTTTGTAATAATACTTGTAAACCATTGAACGTTTAAGTCCCACCTCTATCTACTTAACCAGTTAACTAGTGGATTCTAACAACATCCTTAGCTGATCTGGTTCATGAAAAACATATCTGGCATTCCTGTAGTTCACTAGGCATCTACACAGATAACATAAGGTAAAATGTCCACTTTTAGCCAAGACTTCAGGTCGTAATGCAAGGAATTTCTTCCTTCTGTTTTGTGTGACCCTAGTGAGGTCTGGGAAGACCCATATCTTCTGACCATGGAAAAGCAATGAGCGAGATCTGAAATTTTTTTTTAATATATTATCTCTATCTGATTGAAATGTAAATGAAACTAATAATGTTCCTCTATTTACTATTTCCATCTCCTGTGAACTCTGCAGAAACTCAGACAATTTCAAATTCAGATCATCTCCTTTTGTAGATGTTCCTGCTTTCACTTCCTCCTGTTGGAATCTCTCCTGCGGAATTTGGTTCCCTTTATTTCCCTGTGGCAAATAAAATGCTTTGCTTATAATTGGCATATAAGCTTCTGGCATTTTAAGTATTTGGCGAACATAGTTTTTAAACAGTTCAGTCGGTGCCATCTGTGGTATTACAGGGAAATTTAAAATCCGTATATGTATATTATATTTTATATATATATATATATATGTATATGTATATTATTCTCAAGATATTCCAGCTTTTTATTATTCATTTGATCTGACTGAATTAAATTAGTTTGCACAAGTTCCATTTTTTTCAGTTTCGTCTCCACTTCAATAATTTTTGCTCTTGGTGTTCCAATATATCAGAATTTTTCTTCAAGGTGTTATTAGTTTCCATTACAACCCCTGTAAGGGTTGTAACAGCTTTTTCTAGCCTCACTATCGCTCCCCATAAAGTATCCATTGTGATATTAGCAGGTTTAAGATTCAAAATCTTATCACTAAGAATGTTGGAAGTTCCTCCAATAGAACTTGGACTCACTGTTTCGACAGGGCCAAGAGATATTCTGCTTCGGTCTTCTGGCGTCGATGTAGTCATTTTTTTCAAATTGCTTAGGTAATGGCGTCTTTGCTGCAGCCTCCAGCTCTTCTTCAATTCCAGGTAATACACCAATACTCCCGGCTCTCTCTTCCTCAGTTTGCCAAGTTCTACTGCTCACTTGGAGCTCCTTCATTGCTGGAGCATCTATTTTCCCGACCACTCCAGGAGGTGTTGATGTTGCCGGTGCCATAGCAGGGAGACTCCGCTCTAAGTCCCCCTCCAAAGCGGCTTTCACACCGGGTGTTTGAGCGGGGCTCGCTGACAAACATTCCTCGATTTTGTTCTACATCATTTCAGGTAACTTGGTCTCTAAAGGCTCAGCTCCCTTAAGTTTTGCCTTGCGCTTTGTTTGAGGCATCACGGCAAAGATACAAGGAAATCTTTCCGAGGCAAGAGGAGCGTTTGCAGCGTGTTGTTCAATGGGCAGCCATATTGCTTCCCTCCCGAAATCATTTTTTTAATGAGTTTTTGCTTCCACAGCAAGCTTCTTTTTAAATTCTCTCTTTTCCTTCCTTAAGAACATAAGAACATAAGAAATTGCCATGCTGGGTCAGACCAAGGGTCCATCAAGCCCAGCATCCTGTTTCCAACAGAGGCCAATCCAGGCCATAAGAACCTGGCAAGTACCCAAACACCAAGAAGATCCCATGCTACTGATGCAATTAATAGCAGTGGCTATTCCCTAAGTAAACTTGATTAATAGCCATTAATGGACTTCTCCTCCAAGAACTTATCCAAACCTTTTTTGAACCCAGCTACACTTTGCATCTGACTTGCCAGTGCTTATGCTGTTTTCTGTTTTCTTCATTCGGATCCATTTAACATTTCTTGAAAGATGTTCTTTTAGCTATTAGAGCCTCTCTTATCTCGCGTTTTAATCATGCCGGTAGTTGTTTAACCTTCTTTCCACCTTTTCTATTCCTGGAAGCCCTGTTCTGGGCTTCCAAGATGGTATTTTTAAACAACGTCCGTGCTTGAGCTAAACTCTTAACCTTTGCAGTTGCTCCTTTCAGTTTTTTCCTAACCATTTTCCTCCTCCTTTTAACATAGTCACCTTTTTGAAAGTTAAATGCTGTCATAATAGATTCCTTTTTTGAGCCCCCTGTAATGAAGTCAAATTTGATAATGTTGTGATCACTATGGCTCCAACACTGTTATTGCTTGCACGAAATCCTGTGTTCCACTAAGGACTAGGTCTAAAATGGTTTCCCCTCTCACTGGTTCTTGTACCAGCTGCCCCATGAAGTAGTCATTTATTTCATCTAGGAACTTTACTTCTCTAGCATGTCCTGATACAATATTCACCCAATCAATACTGAGGTAATTGAAATCACCCATTGTTACTGTACTGCTGATTTTGTTAGCTTCCCTAATTTCTTTTAGCATTTCATTGTCTGTTAGTTTTATTTATTTATTTATTTAGGGTTTTTATATACCGGCATTCGAGAACGCAGTCCCATCATGCTGGTTCACATTAAAACAAGTGTGCATCGTAAACAAAACTAAAACAATGGTGCGGAAAAAGGCAGTTACAAATAACAGGGAGATTCATTCTGGCCAGGTGGATGGTAATACACCCCCATTACTATTTTATTCCCCTTTTCACCTGGAATTTCTATCAAAAAGGATTCAACATTGCATTTTGTTTCCTGCAGAACTTTTATCCTGTTTGACTCAATGCTCTTTTTAACATATAGTGCCACCCCTTCACCAATTTGATCCATTCTATCATTTTGATATAATTTGTACCCTGGTATTACAGTGTCCCAATGATTATCCTCCTTCCACCAGGTCTCTGAGAAGTCAATTATAACTAGTGCTATATAATCTAACTCTCCCATCTTATTTTTTAGACTTTTAGCATTTGTATACAGACATTTCAAAGTATGTTTTTGTTTGTATTAACAACTTGTTCATCAGTTGACGGGGTAATTTGGAATCTTTCTGCACTTTACTTAAATGCCAAAGTGGACCAGGTGTCTTTATTGCAGCCTCTCTACTGGGATGCCCTGTTTTCCCTGTTCTCTTAGAATCTTTCAAAGATGCATCATTACGAGTCATGCGCTTCTGAATGACTGTCAGCTTTCCCCCATCATTTAGTTTAAAAGCTGCGCTATCTCCATTTTAAAGCTTAAGTCCGGATTTTAAAAGACATGCGTGTGTAAAAACTAGGATTTACCTGCATGGCTGGGCCTCGCACACACCATGTGCATTTTAAAATGGGCTCGGCCGCGCATGTAAACCCCAGTGCGCACACAAGTGCCGGGCCTCTCCGAAGGGATGGGCGGGGGGTGCGGGCCAGGACTGCGCCGTTCTACATTGTCCCGGGGAGGCGTGCACCGACAGACGGCCAGCGCGTGCAGATCACTTCTGCTCCAGAGGAGCAATAAAATAAAAACAAAAAAAGGGTGGGGAGGAGAGGGGAAGTGGGAGAAAGTTTAGGTAGGGGGGGTTGGGAAGTTCCCTCCCAGTCCGCACTTTAATTGGGACTGGGGAACTGGGGGAGGCCTGATTGCGTCGCCGCGCGTATTAATCGAAAATGTGCCTGCCCCTGCGCGCATCGCCTGCACAGACGTGCGCGGATTATAAAATCCGGTGCACGTGTGCGTGCGGCCATCAGATTTAATAACGTGCACGCGCATCCATGTGCACGCGCCAGGAACCAGGGCGCGCGCTGCTTTAAAAATTGACCCCATAGCGCCAGTAGCCTGGTTCCACTCTGGTTAAGGTGGAGCCCATCCTTTCGGAAAAGGTTCCCCCTTCCCCAAGACGAAGCCCAGACCCTAACAAATCTAGAACCCTCTTCCCTGCACCATCGTCTCATCCACCCATTGAGACTCCGGAGCTCTGCATGTGGACCGGGGAGCGTTTCTGAGAATGCCGGATCTCAGCTTTCTACCTAGGAGCCTAAATTTGGCTTCCAGAACCTCCCTCCTGCACTTTCCTTTGTCGTGGGTACCCACATGTACCAAGACAGCCGGCTCCTCCCCAGCACTGTCTAAAATTCTCTCTATGTGATGCTTGAGGTCCGCCACCTTCGTGTTAGGAAGGAAAGTTACCAAGCAATGGCGTGATAGTTACTACCCTTGAGAGAAACATGGGGGTATCCTCAGGGAGCGACAGACACTACTGTAAGAAGCTTGCTGGCAGACTGGATGGGCCATCTGATCCTTTTCTGTCGTCATTACTATGTTACTTAGGGGGGGGTCATTTTTCAAAACGCGATGGGCCAGTATCGCGCGTGTTAGGGCCTTATCGTGTGCGATAGCGCCCCAACGCGCCCAATAGCGACCACATTGCGGCAATATAATTTAAATGAGGGGAGGGGGATTGGGCGGGATTTAAAAAAATTGGGGGCCGGTTGCGCTGCAATAGCGCTGGAAATAGCTGCACCTTTTGCATGGCGCTACGGGGGCGATAGCGTGCCCCGCAAACGCGATGCAGCGGGGTGCACACCATCAAACCCCCCCCCCCCCCCCCCCCCCCCCACCCACAGCTCTTCATTCCGCTATTTTTATAGCGGAATGAAAAATCCTACGGGATGTTTGTTAAGGCTGCAGTGCCTCAAGCTTGGGCATTAGTTCGAGAGCTTCTGATTGTGGCTGTGCCGACTTGTAATGTCAGCAGAAGCCGTCCTTGTCGATTACCTCCCTAGAAATGCACCTAGAATTAATGTTTTCTTTCCGTGTATAAAATACAAGAGCAGAGTTAATTTTGCTTGGTAAAACTATGCCTTTAGGATCTCTTTCCCCTCTCCCCTCAAGAAAAAAAACAGAACAGACAAAGGTGTCTTGATCATCTGGAACTCGCCTGCCCTAATTGGCACCCATGAGTAATCTTTCTGTAGCTCAGAGTGGGATAAATTGAAGGGCCGTCAGCAGCAGACGCACATTAAAGTGGAGTCTGCATACGGTTTTAGCAGAAGCTGCATTATGCAGAAGGACTGTCCTAGCCGAAGAGCAGACAGACTGGTTCCGGTTTCACTTGCAGCCCTGTGTGTCACCCGAGTGCCGCTGCCCTCTCCAGCTTTATTTAAGGTGCCGGTGCATCTCACTTACTTTGAATGTGATTTCTAGGGCTATTTTAAGCACTGGGTTGTTGACACTTAACTCTTGTATTGTTCTGCTTTGGCACTGGCTGTCTGGTCAGCTAGTGAGCCCTTCCCAGTTTACCTGCCCAAGCCAGACATAGTGCCATGGCGATGGCCTTCCCAGCCTCGCTAAACTGTGTTCCCTTCCTCCAAGGATCTCGTGTTAATTACTTGTGTCTTTGACTGCCACAGAAAAATCGAATGCTTGTGTTATTTTCTCCTGCAGTAAAGATTGTTACTACAGACACTGTGTAGATTTTGGGGCAGTAGTCTCACTAGGTGCCCTGTTCACTCAAATTTGTTACCCCAATTGTTTTAATGCTCTTCATTTCCCCTGGGATTTACTGAATTACGGGTTATATCAAAGGGTCAACCCGTGCCAGAAGGAGAGAAACGTCTGGGGATTGCTTCTGCCCCGGAGGGACTCTGAGGCTCCAACTGGAGGGTAAAGGGGAGCATCCAAAGAATGGGGGTGAGCAGTAGGGGTGATGTGTAGGTATTGGGTCAGGGAGGTTGTTAGCCAAGTGGGCTATAGACCGGTGAGCCTGACTTCAGTGCCAGGAAAAATCGTGAAAACTGTTATAAAGAATAAAATCACAGAACATTTAGATAGACTTGGTTTGATGAGACACAGCCAACATGGATTTATCCAAGGCAAGTCTTGCCTCACAAATAACCTACATTTTTATGAAGGGGTTAATAAGCATGTAGATAAAGGTAAACCGGTAGATGTGGTGTATTTGAAGGGGTTAATAAGCATGTAGATAAAGGTAAACCGGTAGATGTGGTGTATTTGGATTTTCAGAAGGCGTTTGACAAAGTTCCTCATGAGAGGCTTTTAAGAAAATTTAAAAAGTCATGAGATAGGAGGCAATGTCCTTTTGTAGATTGCAAACTGGTTAAAAGACAGGAAACAGAGAGTAGGATTAAATGGTCAATTTTCTCAGTGGAAAAGGGTAAACAGTGGAGTGCCTCAAGGATCTATACTTGGACCAGTACTTTTTAATATATTTATAAATGATTTGGAAAGGGGCACGATGAGTGAGGTGATCAAATTTGCAGATGACACAAAATTATGCAGAGTAGTTAAATCTCAAACGGATTGTGAACAATTGCAGGAGGACCTTCTGAGACTTCCAAATGGCAGATGAAATTTAATGTGGACAAGTGCAAGGTGTTGTATATAGAGAAAAATAACCCTTGCTGTAGTTACACGATGTTGGGCTCCATATTAGGAGTTACCACCCAGGAAAGACTCCGTGAGCTGCGGCAACCAAAAAAGCAAACAGAATATTAGGAAGGTAATGGTGAATAAAACAGAAAATATCTTAATGCCTCTGTATCGCTCCATAGTGAGACCGCACCTTGAATACTGTGTACAATTCTGGTCGCCGGATCTCAAAAAAAATATAGTTGCACTAGAGAAAGTGCTGAGAAGGGTGACCAAAATGATAAGTGGCATGGAACGGCTGCCCTATGAAGAAAGGCTGAAGAGGTTAAGGCTGTTCAGCTTGGAGAAGAGACGACTAAGGGGGGGATATGATAGAGGTCTACAAAATCATGAAAGGACTTGAACAAGTTAGTATAAATTGGTTATTTTCCCTCTCGGATATTTGAAGGACTAGGGAGCACTCCATGAAGTTAGCAAGTAGCTCATTTAAACAAATAAAAGAAAATTCTTTTTCACTCTGCGCATAGTTAAGCGCTGGAATTTATTGCCAGAGGATGTGGTTACATCAGTTAGTGTGACTGCATTTAAAAAAGGTTTGTAAAAGGTCCTAGAGCAGAAGTCCATAAACTGCTATTAATGAATAAGGAATAGTAGCTTGAGATCCATTTAATGTTTGGGTACTTGCCAGGTTCTTATGGCCTGGATTGGCCAATGGAAATAGGATGATGGGCTTGATGGATCGTTGGTCTGACCCAGTATGGCATAGCTTATGTTCTTATGTTCTAATAATGTTACGTATGTTTGGGGGTTGTGCCAAGAAAGATTTATGTGGGCAGGGAGTGGAGGCTGTAACTCAGGCTACCTGCCCCTTTAAAGATCCTGGGGCAGGGTCCTAGTTTACCAGCAGGTGCTCTTGGGGAGTGTTTACTCCTTTAAGCCTTTCCAAGGCTTATCGCTGATCATGAGGTTTATCATGATCCATGTTGAGCCTTTTTATATTAATCTATTTGCATATGATGCAGCTCATTAATTTTTGTTGCATAACCTACCACTTTTTTGGCATTATTGACAGCATTACCATTAACACGTGTTAAACCACCAAATTTGGCATGAAACCACTACTTAATACAGACATTCCCAACCTTTTTAATGTCCTGGCACTCCTGGCACACAACGCCTTCACTATCACCACCTTCTCTTCTTTTCCCTTCCCTACCTTCTCCTCCTAGCCCCTGGCATCATCATCATCTTCCCTTCCCCCTCTCCACCCCTGGCATCATCACCCTATCCCTCTACCCTTGGTATCATCACCATCACTTTCTCTTTCCTTCCCTCTTCCTCCACTCCCGACATTATCATCACCTTCTCTTCTCTCTCCCTTGTGTAGCCAGCCACAGGATGGCCCCGCGACCAGCCAAACTCACCTTCTAACGCCGCAGCCTTCTCAGTCGCAGGGACGCCGCCATGCTGTTCCTCCCATGATTCCCCTTAGGCATGCGAGCACGCACTGACTCTTAGAGACTCCGAGGCAAGAAACGTGCGGTGTCACTCAGTGATGATTTGGCGCTGGCTTGGTATTTAAACCTAAGCCCTGCTCCTAGCTGGCACCTCAGTAACAGATCCTCCTTCAGTCTTGCAGTACATATTGCTTCCTTGGTGTCTCCATGCCCAGCCTTGTCTCCTTGTTGCCTTATCTCCTCGTTGCCTTGTTGTGGCCCTGCCTTGCCTTCATTCCCTTACTTTTCCTCGTCTTGTCTGCCCCTGCTGTGTCTTGGTCCCTTTGTGTCTTGCCCCGGTTTTGTAAGTCTCTGCCTGACTCCTGGTTTGACTTCGGCTTGGACCTCAATTATTCTTCTGGACCTCCTCCTGCCTTGACCTCTGCCTGGACCTCGACATTGCCTATTCTCCGCCTGCCCTGACCTCTGCCTGTACTTCAATACCGCTTACTTGCTGCCCATCCTGACCTTGGCCTGCTCCTTGACCTTGCCTGACCACTCTTTACAGGACCCTCGCCTAAGCCCTGCCAGCCCTTGGAACCAAGGGCTCAACCTGCGGGGAATGGGGCTGGTATAGGTGAAGTCTTAGTCTTATTCCTTGTAAGAGCGTGTTCACCCACTGTCGACATGGGCCTAGTGGGCTCGCCTGCTAGGCTGCGTCAACCATGCCAAAGCCAGAAGGCTTACATCATGATGCCCTCGCGTCATCACCTTCTTCACTTTCCTCTCCCTCCAACCCCCCATCATCATCATCACTTTCTCCTCCCAAGGTCCTGCCGCTCCAGACCTTTACAATTTTTGCTAAATTATGCAAAACAGATCGTTCTCCCTGCACGAAGGTAACATATTTAAGTCATGAGAAGTTTATGGAGTTTATTAAATAAAATAATCAGTGTTCAGCAGGAAATGAAACATAGTCTCTGAAAACCCTGGAGGACATGAGAAATGGAGGGAGTGTCTTGTTTAGCCGCCTCTAGTTGATTCGTCCTGGCGCCGGAGTCACTCGTGGCTCAGAAGAGTTCTATTCGCACTGGAAGACTGGTGCAAGGGTTTGCTTAGTTCATCTGACACATGGTCTGGTCGTGAGAAACTGGATCTGCTCAATGTACCTGCATTTCAGCATAGGCTTCCGAAGAACCTTGATAGCCTTCTCTTCGCTATTGTGACCTTGTGAGCCATGATGGGAAGTTGGGAAAAGGAGGAGGAAATGTCAGGATGTGCTTCTTTATTGGGGGGGGGAGAGGGATGCCTAGAATCACCAGCAGCAGAGGTGGTGCAAGCCAAAACAGTGACAGAATTCAAGCTCATTTGGAGCAGATCCAGGGAAGACGAAGGCCAGAAATCAAGTAGTGTGGTGACACAGATAAGGTCAAGAGATCCTTATTTGCCAACAGCTACTAGATTGTGTTTGTTACTGGGATATTTTTCTTGTTTGTTTTGCATCATTTATCACTGCGAGCTATTATTTTTTCTTAGAAATGTTTTGCAGTTTGTTTTACCCCTCAGTAAAACAATAAATCACAGAGCAAACAATGTTTTCCTGCTGTCATTTTCAGCTGGGGTAGGGCCAAGAAATTATAAACTAGGCAGAACCTTAGAGACACACAAGTGTACTACAGCCGATTAGGCATTTGGTTACAAACTCAGATTAATGTCTGCAATTAATCATTCAGGTCGCACCAGGGGTCTGACAGCATTAACCCGTAAACTTTTAGAAGCAAATGGAAACATGCACAGACCTTAGATAAGTAATACCATACAGCAATACACGCAATTTACCCTGCACAGAAAGCCGACGTTCTTGGTTTTCTTAATGGCAAATAATTTCTGGGTAATAGTGGTCATAAAAGGTGCCAGATTTGCAACACAGGAATTGTTTTTTGTTTATTCTCAGACAGGATGCCCCATGAACAGCGGCATCAGAGGTGTCCTGGTGCTGCCTTGATAATATCGTATTCTGCCGCCTTAAAGTAGCTTCCTTTAGTGAGTACCTGGATCTTCAGAGCTGCTAATTAGTGCAAATTCTCATGGAGAAGGAAACAGAACTGGGTTCAGACTAGCAACCCGGTTCACAAAGTCCGTTAGATGGTAAAAGACTTTCTGCTGGGTTCCCGATTTTGGTGCTGGTTTCCTGAGTTAGTCTTTCCCATAGTGCCCGTTGATGCAGTTGACCAGGCAGTTTGCTTGCTGAAGGAGGGGATGGGGGATCTGACAGAAACAGTAAAAATATTTGCTAGGCTTCAATAAAGAATGGAAAGATGAAATTTTCAGTAGAGAACAAAATTCAAGGCGTGGACCTGATGCAAAGCTGCAGAGAGGAAGATTAAGAGGAAATATGAGAAAATCCTTCTTTACTAAGAGAGTGGTATTCTCCTAGGATAAACAGGGATGGGTGACATCAATGGATGGAGCCCGGCACGGAAAACTCTTGCTCAGCATGCCGGTATCCGAGTGACCATGCAGGGTCCCTCTTCAGTCTCTCTTTTTCTGCGAAGCCTTTGCCTCGCGACTGTGAAGCTCATGCTAAACTTTTTGGAAAAACTGCTGTATTCCCTTTTTTTGGGTCGCACCGGGTCCCTCAGTCTCCTAAGGTTAGTTATCAGGTGTCGCAGTAAGTTTTTATGTTCTTCACAATCGATTTCCAACGGTGCCGCTTCCCAGTGGCCGCCGATCATCAACCGCCCGCCACATTCTTTATCTGATGGTGTCGTCCAGTTTTCGACGTTGTCCCCAGTATCCTTGGACTATGTCCATCACAGACCCCTATAGATCTGTATTTTGTGCCTGGAGGCATCGCACGACGTCTAGGGTTGCGCTTTCTGTGCCCGGATGACTCCTAAGGGCTGTTGTGTGTGCCTCGACAAGATGGAAAAGTTGTTTGGCACCAGAAAGTCTGAATCTTGAATTCGACATTGGGGGCGTCGACACCCAGGGAACGTGAAGTCTTGGCGACCCCAGCTCCTGCGTTATTTTTCTCACCGCCGGGTTCTCAGGTGGAACTGAGTGCAGGGATCGTCCACTTTCTGTCTCTTCCCGTTCCAGGTCCAGATCCAGATCCTCACCATCTCCCTTGGCTCTGGGGAAAGACCGGACTGCGCATCGGGAGAAATCAAGAAAGTATCACCATCGATCACCATCTTCCCATGGCTCCAAGATCAGGAAGGCACTGGCACCGACCGAGCTGCCATGAAGTGGCTCTGGCCCAAGGTGGCATCACCCTCCATCGAGGCCAAGGTCCCGAGGCAATCCCCACCAATTCCGGTGATGGGCACCAATCCCCCTTGGGGCTCTGATGGGGATCTGGTTTTGTCTCCTCCTCCTCACACTGTTCTATCGTTGTCAGCATTTGAGGAGGAGTTGGAGCACCAAGTGCGGTTGGTGGTCGGCCGAGCCCTACAAGGCATTGAGCCACTGGCCGCATCAGGGACGCCATCACCACCGGAGCCGACTCCATTGGTGCTTGCACCTTTGCTAGAGCGGCTGGATTTATTGCTCGGTATTTTACTGACCCAGCCTCTTCCGGTGCCCCAGGCGCCCTCAGTGCTCCAGGGAACACCAGTGTGGCCCTCACCGGTAGCTATTCTGGTGGTCAGTTTCTCTGATGAGGGCTTGATGGCTCCACTCCCGTGAACAGCCCCTTGGTCGGTGTTACCCCTCCTGAGCTCTTTGGGATCAGTGCCTTTAGGTGCACTGATTCCCTCAGTGCCTCTGGTGCCCGCGGGGCCTCTGGCACCAGTGCACCCTTTGGTGCCTGCGGGGCCGCCAGTGCCTGCACCTATGCCTTTGGGGCTCTTGGTACCTTCAGGTTCTCAGCCTAGAAATGCAATGGGGGCTCCCCTTCTGGTGTCCCTGGGCACTCTGAATAAAGAAGATTCTCCCTATGATTCTTGGGAGGATGAGGCATCCCCATCTTCTTCGGAGGACTCTGAGGACTTGAATCTGAGCCTTCTCCCCAGAGGAGAGGCGTAGATCTCCGCTGGAAGACTTGACTTTTGCGAGCTTTGTGAGGACTATGGTGGAATTGGTGCCATTCCAACTCTTGACTGAGCAGGACTCCAGACACAAGATGCTGGCAGTCCTCCAATGTTTGGATGTCCCTAAGGAGGTGGTAGCAGTTCCGATGCACGACATCTTCAAGGAGCTGTTTGTCCAGCTGTGGGAGCATCCCATTTTGATCCCCCCCAGTAAACCGAAAGGCTGATGCAGTTTACTTGGTGCAACCCAAAAAGGCGAAGAGGTCATGGACCCATGCTTTGGCTCCCCCAGGTCGTGATCACAAAGCCCTGGATGCTATAGGAAGGAAGATCTTCCAAGGGTCCATGCTGGCTGCCCAGATTGCATGTTTCCAACCCTATTTGAACCAATACTCCAACAAGTTCAAGATCGTGGAACGCCTCCCGTAACAACTTCAGGAGGATTTCTTGAAAGTTATTCAGCAGGGGCTGGAGTGTGACAGACATGAGGTCCGGTCCACTTATGATGTGTTTGAAACGGTGGTGAGGGTTGCTGCGATGGGCATGGGCGTTTAGTGTATGGCCTGGCCTCAGACCACCGGCCAGAAGTGCAGGAGCGTATCGCAGACCTGCCCTGTACCAGGGAAAATCTCTTCAGAGATAAAATCAAGGAAGAAGTGGCACAGCTAAAGGACTATCACAAAACCCTCCAGCATCTGTCTGCCAGCACCTCAGATCCTCAGTCTTCTGGCAAGAAATCCTCGAGACAGAGTTTGAGATGCCATTTTTACTGCCCAAGGAAATATCCTCCAGCGGATAGGGCGAGGTCTCAGTGTGCTGCGCCTAGGACACACATGCGGCAGCTGCAAGCCCTTCGACCACAGCCAGCCCCGCAGCAGAGTCCTACCATGGGATTTTGACTACTTGCGAGGGAGTTTAAGCCTGCAATGAACGATCCCCCAGTCGGAGGCCGCTTTTTCTCTGCAGACCATTGGCTCTCGGTCACTTCGGACCAATGGGTCCTGTCCTTCGTTCATTGGGGATACAGACTGAACTTTCGAAAGATCCCCCCAAAATCCCCTCCGTGCCCCTCATGGAAGTTTTTGGTGAACCAGCAAGTACTGTGAGTGGAACTCTCCGCTCTCTTAACACCTTGGAAAGGTGTTGAGGTAGTGTGATTAGGTTTGAATAGGGAACAACATTTGTTAATCAAGGGAGCTGTGAGTCACTCAGGCTGACTAACTAAAGGACACCTACGCTCAGTTTGCTGTCTCTCGAAGCCATCGGAAGTACCTCCGATTTCTGGTGGGAGAGGAGCACTTTCAATATCAGGTGCCCAGCCCTTCGGCCTAGTATCTACGCCCCATGTCTTCATGAAGTGCCTAGCAGTGGTGAGTGCCTATCTCAGGAAGCAGCGAGTGCAGGTTTTCCCCTGCGTGGACAATTGGCTCATCAAGTGTGACATTAGGCCTGTGGGTGCTGCAGTCTCTCCAATCCACCATCTGGAGTTTTGAGGCCTTGGGGTTTCTGATCTTGTTCCATCCCTTCAGCTAGACTTCATTTGGGCCAGATTCAGCATTGTTCAGGGCTGGGTGTTTTTGCCGCGGATCGAACACTGCTCCTAGTGAGTCGACAGGCCTCTGTGCACAAAGTGCTGCATCTCTTGAACCATATGGCAGTGACAGTTCATGTTACACCCTTTGCTCGACTACACATGTGCAGGGCACAGTGGACCTTACGGTCCTAGTGGCGCCAGGCCATCCAGGACTTTCGTGCGTGCATCATGGTCACCCTGCCACTTAGGGAGTCCTTATTGTGGTGGGAAACCCATTCTAACTTAGAGGTGGGGATACCTTTCCAGGTTCTTCCTCCCCAGGTCATTCTCACTACAAATGCCTCCCACCTGGGTTTTGGAGCACGTTACGGATCTTTGCACTCAGGGTCACTGGTCCTCACAAGAGTGACAATATCAGATAAACTTTCTGGAGCTCTGTGTTGTCCGGTACGCTCTGTGGGCATTCTGGGATCGCCTAGCTAACAAGGTAGTTCAGACCGACAATCAGGTGAACAAGCAGGGAGGCACGGGGTTATTCCTCCTCTGTCAAGATGCAGTCCGGATCTGGTCTTGGGCACTGTCCCAGGGCATCCTCCTTTGTGCCATGTACCTGCCAGGAACCAAGAATGTGGTGGCAGACGTTCTGAATCACTCATTCCACCCCATGAATGGTCCCTAAAGCAGGAGGTGTAGGATCGGATTTTCCACCTCTGGGGGATCCTGGATCTGGATCTCTTTGTTTCCCCTTGCAAAAAGAAGGTGGAGCAGTTCTTCTACCTGTTCAGGGGGGACGGCAAGCCGACATTGGATGCCTTCACTCGCCATTGGGGCTCCAGCCTCTTGAATGCATATCCTCCGCTTCCGCTGGTGACGAAGACTCTCCTGAAGCTCCAACAGGACCGGGCAACCATGATCCTAATCGCACCCTATTGACCGAGGCAGATCTGGTTCCCACTTCTTCTGGACATCTCCTTCCGGGCGCTGATCAGTCTGGGGACCTCTCCAGACCTGATCACTCATGATCAGGACAGGCTGAGTCATCCCAACCTCCGAGCCTTATCTCTCACAGTATGGATGTTGAAGGGATGACCTTGCAGACCCTGGGCCTCTCGGAAGAGGTGTCTCGAGTCCTGCTGGAGTCCAGGAAGCCTTCCACTAGATCTTACAGTTTCAAGTAGAAGAAGTTCTCGGCTTGTTGTGAATGACATGGGTTGGATCCGTTCTCCTGTTCCACCTCGAAGCTTCTGAATTACCTGTTGCACCTCTCCGAGGCTGGTTTGAAGACCACCTCCATGAGAGTCCATCTCAGTGCTATTGGATCTTACCACCAAGGGGTGGATGGCTCACCCATCTCAATGCAGCCTCTCGTGGGATGCTTCATGCAAGGCCTACTTCAACTCAAGCCTCTGATTCGGCCCTTGGTGGTATCCTGAGACCTCAATGTGGTCTTAGCCCACCTCATGAGGGCCCCTTTTGAGCCCCTGTGGTCGTGTGACCTGAGGTATCTGTCCTGGAAGGTCATCTTCCTAGTTGCGGTCACCTCAGCACACAGGGTCAGCGGCAGTGGCGTAGCCAGAATTGATTTTTTGGGTGGGCACAAGGTTAACATGAGTGGGCTGTAGGCTTGCAGGTCTACTAGTTGTTTTTTTACTGATAAATAATGCCAAATTATGCAGCACAGCATTCACATCTACCCCTAAGTATGAGGTTTACTTAATGATACAAACATAATTCACGGTGATTTGTGGTACTTTAGCCTTCTTATTATTACGATTTTATACACGGCTCCTACCTGTCCATAAATTTTGAGGGAGCGGTTGTGTTGCTTATATTTAAATTGCTAACATCTCAAAATATAGATATATATTTTTACCTTTGTTGTCTGATCTTTGTATTTTTCTAATCAGTTGGTCCTGGTCTCTTTTTCCCATTTTTTCCCTTATAGCTCATTTCCTAATTCCTTTTCAGTGTCTTTCTTCTATTACTGTCTTCTTCCCTTCCACACACACTTTCTCTCACAGACTCCCTCTCACACACTCAAGCTCTCACTCTCATATGCTCTCCCCCCCCCTCAAGCTCACATTCTCTGCAGACACACATACAAGTTCTCACTTTCTCACCCCTCCCCAGGCTTATATTCTTATGCACACACAGACGCACATCCAGGCACCCATTCTCACCCACACACATAAACCCAGACTCCCATTCTCACCCACAAACCCATGCTCCCAGTCTCACCCACACATATTCAAGCTCCCATTCTCATCCATACATATACACATTTAAGGTCCTATTCTCACCCACACATACACACATTCAAGCACCCATTCTTATCCACATATTCAAGCTTCCATTCTCACCCACCCACACAAACCCAGGCTCTCATTCTCACCCATATATACACACATTCAAGCTCCCATTCTCACCCACCCACAAACCCAGGCTCCCATTCTCACCCACACATACACACATTCAAGCTCCCATTCTCACCCACACACAAACCCAGGCTCCCATTCTCAACCACACATACACACATTCGAGCTCCCATTCTCACCCACCCACAAACCCAGGCTCCCATTCTCACCCACACATACACACATTCAAGCTCCCATTCTCACCCACACACAAACCCAGGCTCCCATTCTCAACCACACATACACACATTCGAGCTCCCATTCTCACCCACCCACAAACCCAGGCTCCCATTCTCACCCACACATCCACACATTCAAGCTCCCATTCACCCACATATTCAAGCTTCCATTCTCACCCACACATACACACATTCAAGCTCCCATTTTCACCCACACACAAACCCAGGCTCCCATTCTCAACCACACATACACACATTCGAGCTCCCATTCACCCACATATTCAAGCTTCCATTCTCACCCACATACACACCCAGGCTCCAGTTTTCACCCACACACACTCCCATTCTCATCCACACATACACATTCAAATACGTGCACAGCTTCCGCTTCCTCCCTCCAAAGCAGGAAGATCAGCTGCCTCTCCTGCTGCCACCGGACTCCTGCTATCTTCGGGCGTCGGCCGGTATGGCCCGCCGAACTTCCTGTCGGGGGGGGGGGAGCGGAAGCGCAGCGCACAACGTCCGCTTCCTCCCTCCCCCCCCCCCCCAAGCAGGAAGATCGGCGGGCCATATGGCCCGACGCCCGAAGATAGCAGGAGGCTGGTGGCAGCAGGAGAGGCAGCTGATCTTCCTGTTTTGGGGGAGAAAGCGGAAGCTGTGCGCGGCGCTTCCGCTCCCCCACCCCCAAACAGGAAGTTCGGCGGGCCGTTTGGCCCGAAGATAGCAGGAGAACGGGTGGCAGCGGGAGAGGCAGCTGATCTTCCTGCATTGGGGGGGAGGAAGCGGAAGCTGCGCACGGCGCTTCCGCTCCCCCCCCCCTCAACAGGAAGACCGGTTGGCCATACGGCCGCAGCAGCGCTTCCCCATGTGTGCTGTGATGGCGCGCGAGGCGTGGGTTCTCTTGTTCGCTGTCGCGGGGATGGGATCCCGCGACAGCCTTGCAGTTCCGGTGCCAGTTGGGTGGGCCTGGGTCTAAGTTGGGTGGGCACCTGCCCACCCAGGCCCACCCGTGGCTATGCCACTGGTCAGCGGACTTCAGGCTTTGGTGTCGTGCCCACCTTATACAAAATGTTTTCATGATAAGGTGGTTCTGCGAACATACTCTAAGTTCCTGCAGAAGGTGGTGACAGAATTCCATCTCAATCAGTCTATCGTCCTGCACATCTTTTTTCCAAAACTGCATTCGCACCAGAGCAAGTGGGCTCTGCACACCCTGGATTGCAAGAGGGCCCTAGCCTTTTATCTGGAGCATACGGCGGGCCATAGACAGTCCATGCAACTCTTTGTCTCTTTTGACAAAAACAGATTGGGAGTTGGATTTTCTAAGCAGACCGTATCGAACTGGCTAGCAGATTGTATTTCCTTATGCTATACTCAGGCGGGACTGCAGCTTGGCAGCCACATGAAGGCTCATTCTGTAAGAGCCATGGCAGTTTCGATAGCCCACTTGTGTGTGGTGCTGGTGGCTGAGATCTGCAGGGCTGCAACCTGGAGTTCTCTACACACTTTGCTTCACATTACTGACTGGACAAGGATGGCTGACATGAGAGCAATTTCGGCCAGTCAGTCCTACGCAATCTCTTTCGGCTCTGAAACCCAACTCTCCCTGCCTCAGGCCCTTTGTTCGGGTTCAGGCTGTCTCCCAGTTTTATAGCAGCACAGGTTGTTGTGCACGTTGGCACCTGTTAAGTGCTGCCTATCTTATGAGTGGGAGCAGCCCGGAGCTACATATTCACCCACGGGTGAGGACTACCATCCTGCTTGTCCAGGGAGAAAGCAGAGTTGCTTACCTGTAACAGGTGTTCTCCTAGGACAGCAGGATGTTAGTCCTCACAAAATTTCGACAAATGTTTTCCGTGCCAGGCTCTATCTGATGATGTCATCCATTTGTGAGGACTAACATCCTGCTGTCCTAGGAGAACACCTGTTACAGGTAAGCAACTCTGTTGATTCCTGGGATCGCCCATCAGCAGAGGTAGCAGCAAGCAAAACCAAGACAAAATTTAAACCTGCTTGAGAAGGACCCAGAGGACAGTGGTAAGGGCAGGCGTGGGAGGGTAACTGATAGGAGAAATGAAGGAGGGAGGCCAGAGTGTTTGTTTAGCTGTATGGAACTTAGGAAGGCCAAAGAGGGGCAAATATAAGCCAGTGGACATGTGGCTGCATCAGGCTTCCATGAAGGCTGGGCTAACCTATATGAAATGGCCATGGTTGCCACCCCTAACATCAGAGATACGTCTGTATCAAGGTACCAAGAAGGTTGGAGTAACCTGCACAGAATGACCATGGTTACAATCCTAAGAGCAATGGTACAGCTACATCCGGCTCCCAGGAATGATAGTACTTACAGTCCTAACCTCAAAGAGCGCAGGGTGGGTGGATGTTTCAGACCAGTGTTGCTCAGCCACCAGTCCCCGGCTTCATTTCTGCCATTCCACAGAGCAACAGCAATTGCAGGACAAGGAGGAGAAAGCAAGACCTGCCCTACATCTGCTCTACACCTTGTGCCTTTCCCTCCCACACTGCAGACCTTGGGGGGGGGGGGTTCCAGTTGGGGGCCATTCCTGAGGCCCCCATCTCTGGGAGAGGAGTGACCGGAGTGATACTGAGGTCAGGGTCTGCTCCATTCTCAGGGCTGGCCTCCTCTATAGAGGCCAAGAGGGGATGGGGGCCTGACCCGGTCTCATGCAGGCTCGTTAACATTCAGCTGCAGTTGCACCCCCTCCCAGAGATTGGGCCTCAGAAAAAAGTCCACGGGGCAGAGGTGGTATTTGTAATCGTGCTGCTGGCTAGGAGGAGGGAGGGACTCTGTTTATTTTAAATGAGGATTTAGTGGTTGACTGGACGGGGGAAGGAGGGAGGATTTCTTTTTCAATGATCAGTTGGTAGCTGGCTGGGTGAAAGCGAATAGTATTTCTTTTCTGAGACCAATACTGTGGGTTGGCTGGGAGAGGGAAGGGGGTTGGAGAAGACAGGTCCTTTTTAAAAATAATAAGAGCAACCTTTTTAGAAAACAACTAACTAGTCCCTTTCTTAAAATGATACAGGCCTCCTGCAGAGCTGACCCGTGAGAATAAAGACCAGGTGGGGGCCCCTCCCCGCTCTTTAATTCCCCGGGGGGGGGGGGGCTTGCTCTACCGTTCCACTCCCCTCCCCCCCCCCATCCATTCTACTCATCAGGGCTGCAACCGATGGACATAACGTAAGGAAAGTAGCTAGCGGTCCAAGGCGCACGAAAGGTTGAGAAAACCACTCTTTTAGACAAAAGCTTTGCTAGTTTTGGTGGCTGTTTTGGATTATTACGAAGCTTGGCGACCAGGCTTGGGATGGGGCCTGGCAGTTGGATTAAGTGTGGAACTTCGAGGAGCCAAAGCTGATTTGGATAAGGGGCGATATTCTGCAGGTGGTCAAACCTCCGTGGATGGCAGCCGGGATGTATCCTTGGCAGCGTGCGACAGGAGCAGCCAAGCAGACCGGATGAGCCAATTGGTCTTATCCGCCATCATCTACAGTGGTTCAGTGGGTGTGTGGGTTGGGGGTGTGTGTGTGTGTGTGGGTTGGGGGTGGGGGGGTGTGTGTGTGTGTGTGTGTGTGTGTACTCATGGCAGCCACCATACGTTGGAAGTTTTCTTAAGCTCAGAAAAAGCAGACTTGGGAGAAGGTTTATGGGACAGGCCAGCCTTGTTGAAGAGGGGGGCTCTGTGTTCGTTGCCATTGAGACAGCTTTGGTACAGGAAGCCATTCAGAAAGCAGAGACGTTTGCTCGCCGGGCCTTTTGTCTCCTCTCGTTTTGAGATGTTTTTCCTTTCCAAACAAATTGGTGGAACAGCTCCATGTTTCAATCCGGCCCCGAGCTACGGCTGCTGTGAAATCTTTAAATACCCTTTTTATTTATTATAGGTCATGGTGCCTCATAAATAAATTAGCACCTGGTACACTGGAGTTGGATTTCTTAATTAAATATTTAGTAGGCAGCTTTTTTATGCCTCTGGTGGGTTGGTGGTTTGGGGGTTTTTTTTATAACCTACAGAGTTATGTTACAGACTCAACAGAGCAGAAACTTATGTCACCTGAGTTGAGTATGATTTAGAGAAAACCCACTTAACCAAATAAGCAATAAACAACAGCAGGTCGATATTATAGTGCAGATAAATGAATGCTCCAGGAGCTATCGGCTGCCAGAAGCAAGGGCCAGCTGCAGGGCTATTTGAGGCACCAAAGCAATGTTCATTTTAATGTTAAGCAGCCGGCTCAAGAGAGGAAAGACATACGGAATGGATCTGAAGGCAACAGAAGACTAGGCTTGCGTTGTAAAAGAAATTACATTTGTTAAAGTATGATTGGAAGGGGGAAAATAACTTTTCTTCAGCAATAACCTCTGGTAGTAAATGCTATTTCGCTGTCCATGGGCACTTTCAGAGCTGAATTGGAGCATGCGGCTCTGAGGTTCTCTTCATAGCATGGGTGTGTTGAGTGAGTGTAAGCTTTGCAGTTTTTAATCATTTTTTTTTTTTGCTACCAAGTAAATTAAATGCTGATGAAAAGCCCATGGCACTGGAAACTGAAAATCTGTTAATTATCCAGAGAAGGCAGATGCAGGGCGGACAGCGGTAGTTAGTCCTCCGACTTGCGTTTGGAAGGTCACCTCCAGCAGGAAGAGGAGATTTTAGCTTTCGTGTTGCACTAGTCCATGATTTGGCTTCTGAGGCTGCCGGTTCAGGTACCGCTTGGTCCCATTATCAGCGGTGCTTTTATTGATGAGAATACCTGGGACATGGCTGAGGTCAGGGAAGCAGCTTTCAAGTGGTGATACCAGGTACACCTTTCTCGTCGGAGTCAGTTGATTTCTTACAAGGTTTCCACGCCCACCAATCTTCGAGGGTCACAAGGTACATTCCTATAGGGACGGTGTGCAGAGTCTGTGTAGGGGGCATCCTGAAGTAGTGCAGTGGACAAAAGCTACGTGATTCACACAGACTTTGCATCTTCTAGGTCAGCCCCTCTCCCGGCCTGTCAGGTTTTCAGAACATCCCTAATAAATACGCATGAGAAATATTTGCAGACATATTCATTAGAGAGATCCTGGCTGGAGGGGCTCCAGGGGCCATGTTGAGCACCCCCTGTTCTAGGTTACAGTTGATTTCCTGGAGATTTAGGTGTGAAAAAGACATTTGGATGGCTGTGGCCTAGGCCATGCTCCCAGCTTGCTAGAAGGATTCTGTGTTCTGAGGCAGGCAAAGCCTGACTTGAGCTCCTCTCTGGGAAAGAAAAAGAATCTGTTTTTAGAATATCTTTGAATATTTAGGAATTGTTTTTCCGTTCGGGACAGTAGGGGGGATACTGTGCTGTCAAAAGAGGTGATCTGGTGGGCCTGGCTGCTCTTTGTCCAAAGTTTTCTTTCATACAGTGGCAGTTAAGATCGCTGGAGAGCATTGCAGCTCTTCTGGGCCCAGAAACCATTAGGTTCCGTTCTACCTCATCAGATTTAGGAAGAAGGGCAGAATTGTTAGCGTAGGCTTTGACTGCTTTAAAATGTAGAAGTACTGAAATGCGATTTATTAGGAATTGGAGTGACTGTGATACTAATTTCAATGCTATTTCAACTTCTTGGTGAGATACATTCGTGGCAGAACAAGGATTTTACTATGTTACACATTTCTTTATCTGTTTAAAAATATATATTCCACTTCATTCATATGATTGGTCTAGGTGGATTATCTACAATTACATAAACAATTCAAATTAAATATAAGCAGAAACATTAAGCCATAGAGAGAGAAATGTAAAAAAGCCCCAACAATTATCCTATAAATGGAATAAACGATTAAAAAGAAATACATATATTATAAAGTTTGATATCTAAACATGAGGATCTTGAGAGCGGACAGTCATGACTAAACCTGCTTCACATTTAATTTCATAAGATCAGTTTGTTCCAGCAAATTGGACCCAGCACTGAAAAAGCCCTCATGCGAGTAACGAGGTAGGATGCAGCATTATCAGTCCATTGTACGGAGCCCCTCATGTCATAAATTTCTTCCAAAGACAATTAGACACTTTTCCAGGGAAGTAAGAAATTGAGGGATATTTCACAAAACAAAGAGATGGGTTTAGGATACATCACAATGGGCTCTTATCCAATAAGAGTTTTCTTACGTCCTGGACAATCACATCTACCTCCCAACCTGATATTTAAATGTCCCATCACCGCAGCTTAAGAATTGGATCCTAGATGCTGTTCAGTCATTTCAGATCCAAGCAATATTTATTTATTTATTTGGTAGCTCCAGGTGAGTTACATTCAAGTACTGAAGGTATCTCCTTGTCCCCAGAGGGCTCACAGTCTTAAGGTCTTGATTTAGTAAAGCTTTTCTCCCATTCTGTGTCTATGGGAAAAAGGCTTAATAAACCCTAAGTGTGACATTGCCCAAGGTCACCGGGATTGGAACCCTGTTGCTGTACCGACTAGACTACTCTACATTTTAGAGACTTTTTGTCTTTTTTTCAAGATGATTGAATGATGAAGGATGCACGAATGGACAGTAGCCAGGGTTGGAGCCTGGAAAACCTGTGCTAATTCAGCCCCCTTTTTTGCACCTGTGTCAAAAATCTGTAGAGAACGGGGCTCTTCAGTGCACCTCTTGGGCTAATGAACCAGCTGCATCCTGTGCTATGTTTACAGACGGGTTTTACCTTATTCAGATCATTCCAAGGCAGCAGAAAAGGACCGAGTCCTGTTAATTCATGCTGCAGTATCGGCTCACATGGATTACTGCAGTACAACTGTACGTTGGCTTGCAGAGAAATAGTATTGAAAACCTGCAATTCAGCAGTACCAGTGTGAGGGAGAAATCCTGTCTAAAATCACAGCCTTTAAAGGCTGCTTTGAAATCCTAACAATAAATCCCATGGATTCCTGTTTGTCCTAAACACATTGTAAGCTCTTATCTGTATCTCTACAGTGTTGCGTATGTCTTGTAGCGCTTTAGAAATGATAAATAGTAGAGCGGTAGAGTATTATGCCAGTACTGAGAGGATGACATTGGCTTCCAGTTAGTTTTCACACCCAGTTTAAGATTTTAATCTTGACTTTTAAGGTTCTTTATGCAGTTGGACCTACCCAACTCGACCAAGAATTATTTTATGTACTCTGGCGAACTTTCCGATCGGCACAAGAGGGTTTACTTTGTATTCCAGCTCAAGAAGAGATTAGCTTAGTATGAACTAGAATGAAGGTCTTTTGTTATGGAATGTTCTCCCGAGGGAGGTGAGTGAATTTCCAGATCTTTTAGCTTTTAGGCAGGCACTTTGTCTGTTAGTTTAGGATTTTATTTTTTGTTTTGCTTTATCCGGTATTCCTTTTAAAGATGGGATTGTATTGGTTTTACCTGGTATTATTTTTCAGGATTATATTAGGTTTTATAATGTTTTTTTATGGATTCATTTGGTGGGTTTTAAAGATGATGAGCTACTGATGTTTTATGCGAGCTATTTGGTATATTTGACGATGGGCATGTTGCACGCCGCCTTGAGCTGAAATGGAAAGGCAGAATATAAATTGAAGAAAGTAAAACAGCTTTGAAAATTGCCCTCCTTATAGCAGAAGCATTGAAGGTTGATGTTTAGTTCTAATTGCTTATTGGATTTTCCAAAGTGTGAGTTTCAGCGTTCTACCTCGGGGTTGCTCTCGCCACATCCTTTTGTGGAAGAGATAATGGCTTAAAATGCTGGTTAGAAGTATCTCTTCAGCTAGATGCTCTTTGGCTGCACTATATGGGTTTCTTTAAGCAAAACTGGACTTCAGCCTCAGAGAATTACCAGTTCTAAATCTTAGACAAAGTTATTTGGTGGCTATCTCATCAGAATTTGATCCAGGGAGCTTCAGTCTTGAACTTGTCGAGTTTGCAGCCCTGGGTGCTCCAGGCAAATGGCTATTCAAGTAGGTTCCAGTTCCAGTTAATTTGTTTTGACTTCAGGCTGAGACCGTATTCATTGTAATTGGAAAAAAACCCCAAAAGGTTGCATAGTCTCTAAAGATTTGTCAGTTCCGCTGGCAGACCTGTGACACATCTACATTCCTAGGGAAGTTTTGAAAAGTGAGCCTCCTCCAGCAGGAAGCAAGGAGCAGATGCTGTAGATTGTAGACATTTACCTTCAAAAGAATTTAGGTGCATCAGCAGTGAATGATTAAATTGCTGCACTCGACTGTAACACAATAACACAGTTGAGGATGGCAGAAAAAGACCAACCAGCTCATCCTTCTGCCTAGTTATCGCTATCCACACTGTTAAGGATATATCCTTGTAAGATATCACTCTCTGTCCAAGACAGTTTTTGTTGTCATTCTTAGAACCCCATCATCTTGGATAGATGAGAATGCATGATCCCTTATTTAGTGCAAACATAGTACCCCTCTTTTCCCATGTCGAAATATAAAGTTGTAACCTGAAAATCCAGCTTCCTGCTATCCCATGTAGCCTGCCAGATGGATTCGTCTATGTGAGCATGTACAATTTAGCTAGGACCTCTAGTTATTACTGTATTTGCACCCTGCCAGATAGGTTTAATTCTGTAATCACAACCTATGTCTTTGTCCTTTGCTTGTCTCCCTAAACAAGTCTAAAATACCTTCCAATGTATCTGTTTTCTTTCTTCTTAATTCCATCCCTTTCATTTCTCCATGTTCTCTTTTGAATGATATCCAAACAGAGAATCCTAGTTCCGGGAAATAAAGCTGTTATCCAAGTCCAGTTCTTACTCCCTTGGAGTCCATACGTTTGTCGCTCCCTAGGTGAATCAGAATGAGATTTAGAAAGTGACGCAGTTCTCCCCTGACCTTAAAGTTGGTATTAATTGATCCATTCAAGGCGAGTATTCCCATCCAGTGTACCCCTTTTGGCTCTAATCATAAATGTTCTAACCATGTCCTCTCTACAGCTTGCTTCTTGGCCCAACACACAAGAGTGGCCACAAATCGAAACAAAGATTCGCTGATCCACTTGCCCTGTTCAGGCTTAGCCTTCCACTCTCAGGCAGTACTCCCGCCACCAGCAATCCATTGCATCGACCTGGCCAGCCTCTGCTGTACCAAGCCAGGTAACCTCCTGGCCTGCGGTTTCACTAGGTCATGCTTCTGCCATCTCTTCAGATTTTTTGCAACTAAGGATTCTCCTATGTTTATTCCATGCCTTCTTGAAGATCATTTTAGCCTCCATCACCCACTCTGGGAAGGCACTGCAGGCATCCACCACCATTTTCATGAACAAATATTTCCTGGCTTCGTTCCTGAGTCTACGCCACTTGGAGTTTTATATTGTGAACCCCTAGTTCTACAAATCCCTTTCCACTGATAATGGTTTACATCATTTAAATCATTAATATCTTTTAAATATTTGAATGACTCTATCATATCCCCCTATCTCTCTCCTCCTCTAGGGCAGGGGTGAGCAAACTGGGGGGGCTTGAACAATTCTAAAAGGGGGCCCCCCATCAAGGAAGACTGTTGAAAAGCTTTCAGCCTCGTTAGCATCCTGAGACACGGCTCAGCGGTCTGGATTCACAGCAGAAGGCTGATTGATCATACGTGCACGGAATGCTTTTCCTTGATCATACGTGCACGGAATGCTTTTCCTTGCCCTGTGC
Source organism: Rhinatrema bivittatum (assembly GCF_901001135.1). Taxonomy (NCBI): domain Eukaryota; kingdom Metazoa; phylum Chordata; class Amphibia; order Gymnophiona; family Rhinatrematidae; genus Rhinatrema; species Rhinatrema bivittatum. The sequence continues at coordinate 18,852,257 of NC_042618.1, read as the reverse complement.
CTCGCATGATGCTGTCATCATGCTCTATAAATATGAAAATTCATCATTTTCTTGGAAATGTTGTCTTCTGCAGAAGGGATGGCTTTAGGTATTCATCTAGTGGCACTCGTCCAGTGCCTCTGCCCTTTTGCAGATTGATAGAAGCATTTTTCTTTGCGTCCTCCCATTGCTCTTACTTGACAAGGTTACGTCATCAGCAGAGTCGAGATCATTCAACTTGCGCTCATCTCTTCAGAATAATTCTGTGCTTGCCTTTTCGTTGTTTTTCTCCAAACCCTGTCAGCATAATAGTTGTGCATTGTCAGAAATCCCCACATTACTAGCAATTTCTGTACAGTGATTTCACTTTTATGCCAGCTCTGTGCAGTGGTTCAGTCCTTGCCTTGGAGGACTGACATGGTCCTCTCTGTTGATCCTTTCTTCCTAAAGCCTTGCTGTACCTAGCATGATCTGTGCCTTTTTTCTGGGTTGGTGCTTTAGCATTGTTGGGGGTTCATTTTTTGAATGATCATTCTGATTGAGTGGCTTCCCTTTTTTTTATCATTTTTTTTTTGTAATTGGCATATAATATTCAGCATCCTATGTTATATTCCTGGATAACTCACCCCTGCTCACTACCAGTATCTGGTGAGTGGATATGTTGCAGTAAAGTCTATCAAGGTACGTATGTCAAAGATTCCACATTATTAATCATATTAATATTTATCTTTAATAAAAATTTTCAATTGCAAATCAACTTAAAGGATGAAAATTATAGTATGCCAATTATAGTATGTCTGCAAACTGTATAATCAAAACCTATAGTCTGAGTCTAACCAGTTGTCAGTTAAATACAGAAACGTAGCAAATACTAGCCATTTAGTATTTTTAAAGCATATTCAGGAATCCTTGAAAAGAGTTTTTCAGCTGTGCAATAGACCTTTCCATATTGTCCAGAATAAGAATTTAAGATATGCTACACTGGATCAGACCAAGGGTCCATCAAGCCCAGTATCCTATTTCCAGCAGTAGCTGATCCAAGTCACAAGTACCTGGCAATTACCTCTTCCTTGTTGCCATCAAATCAATATTTTTTCACCAGACGAGTTCTCTGTTCATGGGCCATGGTGATGATGTGGAGAATCTCCGTCGAGCCAGTGCCAGTGAGTCAAACCTCACCTCAAATTTTAGATTATGAAAATCTGGAAAACTCCCAAACCACCAGACTTTGCGTAACATGGGAAAAGTAACCCCATAGTAGGATTCAGTTTCGGCTATCGCCTCCTTCCAGAATCTGATTTGAACGTCTTGTCAGTTTCTCAGTTACTATGTCAAAGAATCTTAGTGTGGCCGCACTACCCATAAAATCGGTCAGTACATCATTCTATTTATTTTTCGGGCTGTATGAAATGTGTTCACCCTGAGCCCTGGTTGAAGGGGCAATCTTATAAATGTGAGTAAGTGATAGATTAATCAATCCATCTGTGGAAGGCTGTGCCTTCCCAGTCTAAAAGGAGAATTTTACGAAAGTAATCCTTAGAGTTACCTTGACGCTCCTTGTAGCTAAGGAAATATTTCCTCTTATCAATGCGGGCAAATACTATGTTTGTCAGCCGATTGTCCCATGCAGTGAGGCACAGAAGCAGTGTAGACCCCATACCCCAAGTCTCTCCTACTAGATTCTTGCTACTCGAGGTTATATTTCTTGAGGCACAGCAATCCTTGTTGTTGAGGTTTGATTTCTGCTTCTTCAGTCTCAGGGGTCCTTTCTCCATTACAGTTTGCACCTCTCTATGGTTATCTTTTCAGCCAAGATTTTAAAAATTGAAATTTCTTTTTCAGTCAAATAGTTTTTGGTTAACTGCTAAGCTTCATTTTTGTTTTATTTGCTTTATTTTTTTTTTTTTATATCTATTGTCCCAGCGATTCCTTCCTGCTACATTGAACCTTCAGCTCAGTCAGAACCATCCGCATGCACAACTACCAGGGATTTTTGCCCCTATACATTTCATGCTCCAAAAGATGGCTCTTATGTTTTAAGAAAGTCATCCTTTGATTTTCGGGCTTAGCTTCAGTTCACAGTTCTGTCCCCCAAACTGCATGCTTTTCCTTGTCCTCAAAGTTGAGACGGCCAGCTGGATGCAATTTTTTTTTTTGCGATGTGGATCTTTGTTCTGCTTAGCATTGTACTTAGTTTTTGGGTACTTGCTAGGTTCTTATGGCCTGGATTGGCCTCTGTTGGAAACAGGATGCTGGGCTTGATGGACCCTTGGTCTGACCCAGTATGGCATGATCTTATGTACTGAAATCCCCACTTTGTTTCACATTAGAGCAGGGGTGGCCAACTCCGATCCTCGAGAACCACAAACAGGCCAGATTTTCAGGATATCCACCATGAATATGTACAAAAAAAGGTTTGCATACAATGGAGACAGTTCATGCACATCTATCTCATGCATATTCATGATGGATATCATGAAAACCTGGCCTGTTTGTGGCTCTTCAGGACTGGACTTGGCCATGCCTGCATTAGAGGTTCATTGACCAGAGTTGTAGAACAGAGCTTCCTAACCAGTTGGGTTTTCAGGGTATCCACAATGAATATGCATGAGATAAATTTGCATATTCTGGGGCTCCAATGCATGCAGATTTAACTCATGTATATTCTTTGTGGATAGCTCTGGGTCCTGAGGAAGCCCTGTCATAGAAGTTATAGTGTGCTAACAACTCAAAATGTTCCAGTTCCTGTATCCCTGGGAGATGTTTGAGTTGGAATTGTACCACAATTGCAAGCACAATATTGCGCCATCCCATTGTGTTAAGAAGAAGGTTTCCATTGTTGAACAGTCGTCTTCATGTCAACGTCTGTGGTTGTATTGCTCCTTAATTTAAAGAACAAGAAATAGGTTATGTGATAAGGTTTGTGAATGAACACCAAGGGTTGGCTACACAAGTTGTCAGAACTTTGCAGGTGTATCCTTACGAGATGTGCCAACATACTCTCATCTTTTGCAAGGTTGTTTAGTTACTTGAATTACAGCAGAAAGGAGAAGCTTGGTAATCAGGATTCTGTCAATGCTTTGGATTCTAATTACATTGAAAACCATACTAATTATCCATTTTCCATCAGCAGTCATTACATCAAAGAATCTATTTGGCATGAGTGATAGTGTTATAGTGTGGAGAACATACTAATAAGATCGTTACTCAACATGTAATCAACAAAAGGAAGAGTTTGTTATAGATTGTCGGAATGTGTAATAAAGTCTGCACTTAACACCCAAATTAATTTCAGCGGACTGGGAGGGAACTGGGCAAAGGCCCGATCGGTCGCCGCACGTACTTTACAAAATCCCCCCCACCCTGCACGCGTGAGTCGCGACCCGCCTGCACATGTGTGCGCCAATTATAAAATCAGGCATACGTGTACGCATGGATATTGTATTTTATAACGTGTGCAGCGACGCACACATGTTATAAAATCGGTGCGCCCATGTACGAGCAGATTTTAAAATCAACCCCTTACCGTTTAAGGCATGATGCAGATTCCATTATATCGTGCACTCTGGGAGTCAGCAGTACCATGATACCACCACCATCTTGACAGTGGAATAAGGATAACACAGGATGCCCCAATGGAAATATCAGCCCCTGGCAGTGCCAGGACTTTGCTTTAGCTGGACATTCTTCCCCCTGTTCTATGAAGGACCAGGCATCCAGTATATTCTGCACATACATTACTAAAGTATCAGCCATGCCAACATGTCTTTGATTTTATAGTGGGATTACTGGAAATAGCTTTGGTGCAATAAAACTGAAAAAGAATGATAGATAATCCATGAAAAGTATATTAAAGCTTTAACCAACAGTTGTCTTGGTTTAGAGCAAAGAGTAATTCTCGATATATGATCATTAGGGATGTCCATCGGTATGTTTCGTTTCAGTCGGTACACACTAAACGTTAGTGTGCACTAACTTGCAATTAGTGCACACTAAAAAAAAAAAAGAAACAAAAACAAAAGCGGAATAATTTAAAAAACGAAACAAAACTAACGGAACATTTTTTGGCTGCACAATCCTATCTAAGTAATATTTGTTTGGTAATGCATGAAATGAAGATGGTGTTCTAGATATAAATTGCTTCTGTAAATTGAATCGCTACTTGCTTTCATTAAATCTTGGGCTTGTTTTCAGCTTTTCCACTGCCTGTGACAAGAGCCTTGGCCTGGCTGCATTTAGAACAGTGCCAGCCCCGCTGCCCATTCAGTGAGGGAGCTGTGTGCTGGGAATTTCCTCTGCATGGGGACAGAGGCCTGTTTATATAGAAACAGAGCTCAGCAGCCTGGTACGATTATCGGCTGGAGCTCTGTGTGAACTGTGGCTGCAGCTCTGTGCGTTCTCTTGAAAAGGTGAACAGAGCGAGGGACAGGGAATAAATCATGAGCTCATTTTCAGATTTTCTGCTGTCTGGACTTGAGTCCCTCCCACCTTACCCCTCTCCTGCCCATCCCAATATCTGCCTTTCTTAAATAGTCTTTTCAAGAGTATAGATCAAGGGTCTAATCAAATTTAGAGGTAATATAAGGGATTTTGGGGATCTCTTCCCTCCAATCACAGGGGACTCCATTTCCCATTTGCGGACCGATACAGTGAAGCGTGGCCGTGGTTACCCGGTTTTTAACCCGCTTTGGACGCACGTTTTGGACGCGTAAGGCGTACCCGCGATTCAGTATCGGCTTTTACGAGTCCTTACCGCTTGCCGAAAAGGACGCATATCCCTTTTCCGCCCGCCGCATGTATATGACATGTTAATGATCGGATTAGCTATTCCCTCCGATACAGTAAAGTGCGCCCAAATTATCACCCTGTTAACAAGCTTATTTACCGCGTCTTTAACCTGAATATTTACCGCCTACCCTGTCCCTGGCATTAGATGGGAGCCGCGGCAGGCTAGGGTTAAACTGTATGTCTCTGAGGCTTCGGACATGGACGCCTCTACGGGCATCGGAGAGATGGGCATCTGCTAGGTGTCCGCTAGGCGTCCTGAGGATCTGGGGTCCAGCGGAGACATGGACGCCTCTACAGACGCCTATAAGGAGCCTTCCTCCTGCGTCTAGAATAAGGCTGTAGTGGACGCTGAAATAAGAATGCATAGCTGAGTTGAGAATACAAACTTGAGAATACAGTGTTGCAGATCCATGTATGTACTGTTAAATAATTTTTATGTGCTGCCAGTCAAACTGTACACCAGAGAATCCACAGTGTGGCATATCCATATATGTACTGGGAAACTTGGACGTCCGGCCGGGCGCTCAAGGCAGCGGGGCCTACAGGCGGGAAGGTCCATGAATGGAAGCCGCGACCTTGGATGTCCAAGGTCGCGGCATCCATTCACGGACCTTCCCGCCTGTATCCGGGCGTCCATGATTGGAGGCACCGCTGCCTTGAGCACCCAGCCGGACGTCCAAGGTCACGGCTTGGACGTCCGGCCGGGCGCTCAAGGCAGCGGGGTCTGTAGAAAAGAACCATCCACTTACCTGGTGGAATGACATTTCAAATGCATACCGCTCTATACAGTAAAATGGATTGCGAGCGCCTACCGCTTCATTGACGCGCTTTGGACGCCGCTAGGATTTGCGTCTAATTTGAATACTGAATCGAGCGGTATGTGAAACAAAATATGCACGCGGCAAACGAGCGGGCACCCGGCACTGCCGCACTGTTTCTTACTCGTCCTTACTGTATCGGCCCGTTGGCTTGAGGAGCCGTCACAGCCTGATCCCTGGCCTCAGCCCACCAGACTATATCATCCCTTCCCTTTGGTAAGCCCCTTTGAGAATATACAAGGGAAGCATCAAGGGTTCTCCGCATCTCAGTGCAAGTTTAATCTATTTCCATTACCCATTAACCTATCTACCATTCCCTACTCTGACTACAAATCACTTCTTCCTAGTCCCCTAGTTTCCATATCTGACCTGGGTACTGGTCAGATCAGTTCAGTGTCCGTCCCCCCGTCCCCCCCCCCCAGTATATTGAGGTTATCTGGGGCAGAAGGAGGACCCTTCCCCCATGTACTCTTGCACCAAGTGTTTTTGTCCTCATCACCGTTCAGGCCACAAATTCCAATCTGGCCAGTCCTCTCAAACAGGATCCAGTGTGCTCCTTTTACTCGGGCTTGTCAATGTGTGCCCAGCCAACAACAATGTTTCCCTCCTTGCTGATCTTATCAAGGAATTCAAATCGTGTGCCTCGCTGAAAACTGAGAGAGCACGGGTAGTACTGTCATACTCTGATAACTCTGCCCACCAGGTTACCTTTACAACTGTAAACCTTGCTCCAGAGGCTATGGGGAAGATGTAGCAGCCGTCTTCCACACATCCCTAGCATTGGACCTACTGGAGGCCAAAGAAGTAGCAAAGTCTGATTACCTCGTCCTGAAATTTCAGGATGCTGGCCCCACTAAGGCTCGCTTTAATCTACCTCCCTCCCTCCCCCCCGCAACTGGACAGGCCAACTCTCTCTTTCCCCTTGCAAATTTTTGAGTGAACTACCTGTCAGCCAACAAACTTCCCATTCTAGGTGACTTTAATGTATATGTGAACACTATAATCTAAGGCACAGCTAAGTAATTAAGGTCCTTAAGCTACCTGATACAGATATCTCTTCACAACAAGCCGAACTCCTAGTTCAACAATGGAATGACATCCTAGCCCCCCAAAAAACTATCCCACCTCTGTTCTGGGGCTGATGTTAATTTTTGAGGGTTAAATGTGCATGTCAGGTGCACGGTTATTTTTTACATCGGGGGGTAATAGCTGATAGCCTCATCAACATGCCATTTACATGTGATGAGCGCTATTAGCTATGCCCTGGTTTGGACGCTTGTTTTGGATGTGTTGATCCCCTTATTGCATCGAGGTTATGGACGTGTGTCTAGCCTGAGCACATGGTTTTGCATTGGCCTGCTAGTGTGTCACCTGCAGTCCCTCAGTATTATTCTGTCTTCAGCAGATGGTACGTAGATGGTGTAAAACCTGCAGTCTGGAGTAGAAAAAAAAGAGAAAAAGGAAGTTAGTTCCTGCCTCATGGTTAGCTAATTTGCATGCAGCGACCTTTCTCGGCAGTGATTGGGGGTGCAGAGCTATTGAAAGTCAATGCAGTGTGTGTATTTGTCAGCATGCGATCCCGGACACGTGGCAGTGGCGCATGGCAAAGCATGCTGCTCTTTTGGGGGATCGCGATCACGGGTCAATTGGGCTAGCTTGTGCTCAGGCTATATTTCGGGTGGGGAAGACCATGCCACTGAATATCCCCGGCTATCTTAAAGTTAGCTGGATAAGTTTATCCGGCCAACTTTAGGACAGTCTACGGCGTGACCAAAGTTATCCACATAACTTATGTAACTAGCTCTGCTCCACCCGGCAATGTCTCCCGCCTGCCCCTCAAGCTGCATAAGGAATTGTGGATCGAATTTAGCTGCATATGGCTTTGAATACGGCTGGGTAGCCATTTAATGGATAACTTTTCAGTTATCCATCTAAATGGCTTTTGAATATTTACCTCAGATAAGTATAAATAAAACAATAATAGTTTCAACACATTAAAATTAAACAAAATTTTAATAATGTTAATTTATTTATAGTTTGATATATCAATTAATAATTGTATATTAGTGAGTTACCTTTTTGGCTTACAGATTGTAACTTTCCTATGTTTTATTGTTATACTTGTAAACTGTTGTGAAGGCTAGTACCAAACAACGGTATATAAAAACCTACAAATAAATAAATAAAATAGAACATGAGTCATAAGATAAAGTTAAAGAATATAAAATTAAAAGGATAAAATGCAAAATAATAATTAAAATCAGTACCAGTAATGGATAGTGCAAAAGATACTACAATCAATTATACATCAAAACAAAGGGGAAAAAAATCCATGTTTTGAGTTGCTTCTTCAAGTTATGAAAATATTTTTCAAGCTGCAAGGATAAGTGAATGGAGTTCTAGAGGTCTATAATCTACAGCCAAAGCTTTTGTCTACCTCCTTCCGTTCTGGCCATTGATATTCTTGTGGCCAATGGCTTGGTGAGACACTTTCAGAAAACCTGGATAAAATGCACAATAATTTGAAGAGAACCATAATGCGGCACAAAAAATTTGCTGTTATTATAGAGGTGAACCCCATGTTCAGGGCAGCAATAAGTTCTGTCTACAAAGAACCTACGCTTGAGGCTCCCTTATACTTGGCTCTAAGTATATAGAGCTGAATTCCACTTCTGGCAATCCAATAACCTTGCGTCTTCAGCTTCTCAACTCTCTCAAGGTTCTGTTGTCATTTCACATCTCCTTGTTGAAGCCAGTTATGCCAGACGCCTTCAATAGGCAAGGAACGCCCCCAGATCTGGTTCTGGTCTATGGCCAGCCTGAAATTGAGGATGAGGAGATTCTGGACTCTAGTGTCCCATAAGAGAGTATAGTATCTTGTCCAGAGGAAGGAGTATGGCCTTGCAGAAAGACCTTGGGTTGAGGCATCTGATCTCCATGCACCCTGTCTTTTGAAGAAATGTCTTGTAAAGCAATACAAGGAGCCGTCTGAAGGCCATCCCTGAAAGTGGGGTGGGGGGGGGGGGGTGTTACTGTGAGAATCCATTGCCTAATTCACCTTTGGCTTGCAGATGGTACTGAGAGCTAGGTGGATTATCTAGTCCTCCCAACTCTATGCCCCTCACATCCCCCAATGATCATCTTGTTTCCTGCCTAGATATGTATTTTTACTCAGGCTTTTAGTCAGTCAGTTGCTAGAGCTTGGTCCTACTACCTGGTCCTTGTAACATAGTAAATGAAGTGAAATGAGGGCAGAAAAAGACCCGAATGATCTATCCAGTCTGCCCAGCCAGTTTTTTCTTTTATTTCTTTTTATTATGGTTAGTAACTGCCACTTCATGCGGGTTACCCCCTACCTTAAGTTAAGAGTAGTAACTGCCACTCTGTGCAAGTAAATACCCCTTGTCTTCATTTCCATCCTTTAGCCACTAGGGATCCTGTGTCTCAAGCCCTTTTGAAATCCATTACCACTCTTGTCTTCACTGTCTCTTCTGAGAGTGCATTCTATACTTCCCCCACTCTTTCTATGAAGAAATATTTCCTGACATTGTTACTGAGTCTACCCCTTTGGAGCTTCATATTAGATTTCTTTCCAATGGAAAAGGTGTGATTCTTATGCATCATTAATACTTTTCAGATGTTTACTCTTGTTACCTGAATCCAAAAGACTTCATTATCTCCAGTTCTTGCCTTCAGCGTTCCTATTCGACCTCTTTCTTGTTCCTGGTTTCCTGGTGTTCTCCAGCGTCTTCCTCTGTCCCAGGCTTCAGGCTCCATATCTGAATCGGGGGCTACCCCCATTACTTATGCCTTGCTGGCTACAGCACCTGGGGGCTTAACCCGAAGGGAAGGGGTTTGCCCAACTAAGCAGACTGTGGTGGAGATTCACTCTTTGTTTTGGCAGATCTGTCTGCAGCATTCAAAACCATTCATCCCCAGCTCCTGTTACTGCGCTTACAAGAAATTGGAACAGATGGGCTTATCCTCAGATGGTTCCTGTCATTCTTCAGTGGCAGAACTTAATCTATCGTTTGAACCAATAAAGGCTGCCCCCAAAAAGTCTTATGTTTTGAGTTCCTTAGGGCTTGGTCCTCTCATCAGTTCTTTTTAACATTTACATCGGGCCAATCTGTGACATCATTCAGTCCTATAACACTGAATGTCATCTCTTTGCTGACGATACTCAGGCAGCTATGTGTTAAAATAAAAGACAACCAGCATTCCGCCATGGCTGATCATAACAACACTCCATCAGAAGTAGCCCAGTGGCTCAGTGATCACAAATTCAGTCCATGCTAATTCAGGCTTCTTTGGGTAAACTGGTCCAGACAGCATTTGTTATTCCCACCCTCTGTTTCAGAGATCACCCTCCAACCTTCAGACTCTCTGCATAGTCCGAGAGGTCCATCTTGACTACCGGCTGTTAAGGAAAACCCACATTTCAACCATGATAAAGTCCACATTCTTCCATTTACATCAACTTTGACAATTACATAACTTCTTTAAAAAATGCAGTCTATTTGCCATCATTCATTTGTTAATTGCATTGACTGCTGCAACCGCCTATACTACAGTATTCTGCAACACAGTCTCAAGCGCCTCCAACTGTTGTGAGGCCTTTATCAGGAGCCAAGTCCAATGACCTTGTGAAGCCTATCCATGGGTTCTCCATTGAGAGCAGGCTAAAACTTTGAAGTGCTGAAAAGCGGAATATAAAAGTCAGATAAAAAAAATTTAAAGTACTGTGTGTTATATTCAAATGCCTGAATCAAACACCACCATCATACTTGTCTCATCTTCTGCCCATGTATACCTCAGAGAAGGATCTTGGGTCCTCTCACACCCCTTCACTAGCTGTAGCAAGATTAGCCTGCAGGAGGCTTTGTGTATTCAGTTATTTCACATTCTAACATGGAATAATATCCCACAGGAGTTACTTAAGGAAACCTTTCAAAATAGACAAAATGGAATCAAAACCTGGCTATCAGTCAAGCCTTCCCCCGAACTCCGCATTTCCACCCATCTTACTGCGGGCATCCTCCCTTAACTGTGAAAACATATTCTACTTTTATGTAGCATGTTTGTTTATCTTACTGCTAGGTATCCTCCTTATGCTATGAAATTGGCGTACACTGTGCTTTGTTATCTTTTGCATTATTCAATTCCCAGTCTCATATTCTTATGTCCCTTAACCCCATCCCAGACATATGTACTGCGATTCACATCTTTCTCTGAAATCCACCTCGTTCTGGAGTATCAAATGGGAATAAATAAATACATATCAAGCAAATTGAAAGCCGAATTAAAGATGGGCAAGCACATCCATCCTTGTAGGTTCCATCTTGGCTTGAAAGTATTGCAGAGGCAGGGAAGAGCAGATTCCAGTGGGGGGATCTCATGGCCCTCTACCACCATCAGTTATTACTGAAGCAGCTCTCTGAGCCGCAGGACTCCCCTTAAAGCAACGGTCCCTGACTTAGGGAGATGGGATGTGGGGGAGCTGTTTTGCACAGAGAGGAACATCAGGTTGTCAGCAGTCTCCTAAAATTCCTCCCTACTGGACTTGAGCAGAATTGAGCTTGTTAGTCGTGAAACCTAGATGATAGTATTTAACTTTGATATGTGCAGAGAGATGGCAGAAGAAAGCGTGCTCTGATAGTTTGCAGATGTAAAGTAGCATAAAAAAATATAATATAAAGAGTTTTAATAACATTCCTGTCATGGCTTTTTCCGCCCAGTTTGCCTGTTGGCCAAGAATGATCAATGCTTCATGCAGACTGTAATAAAAGAACATTGACTTCTTGCAGCACTGTACCTCATTTACTGGATTTGTTTCTTCTTTTTTTTTTTTTTAAATTGCATTTTGCCTTTTTCCCTCAGCTTATTGTTTTCAAAGGTCAAGTTGGAGTCTCAGTGCAGGGGCCCCGATGAAGCTCTCCTTACTTGTAAACGTATGCTGCAGATTTGGAAATCCTGTTACAATCTCACCAATCCCAGGTAAGCCTCACCGTGCTTAAAACGTTTCAGTGTTTTCAGTGAAAAATGTGAGTTAGGAAAAATTGTGGTTTGAAATGCTGTCCAGTTTTGGTCCTGAATTGATTTCTTCACGGTGCGGTGACGAAGCTAAGGTTCATTCCAGCGACTCCTGGTATTACTGCCGCCTGCCCGGATGAAAGTGCACAGGGGTTTCCATAGCATTCCCTGGGGGCAGTAAAACTGCACGTGCCCTTGCCCGTTTTTCAGCAGTCCCTGTGTTATTTTACCCTGCCTTGGCCATGCAGGCCGTGAGCATTCTGATGCTTTTGGCGCGCGTGCTTTACGCTAGCTAACCTTCAAAGGGCAAACCCCCAAGTAGCAGCGTCTCCATGAAAGTTAGCCTCAGAAGGTGGTAGATAACCAGAGAGAGTGAGTCTCAAATAACTTGGCAGACTGGCTATGCCATTGGTCTTACGTCTGCCATTCTTTTGCTGTGTTACCAAACGACGCGTGTTAAAAGCGTAGGCACCCTTTGCGAGCACGCAGGCTGCACACACGATTGTCCTCATAGCAACACAATGACTAATTGGTAATCCTTTCATATTTTTTTTTTTGACTTGACAACATCTTCCTTTCCCTTTTGGCTTCAAGCTCAGTCAGAACCACCCTCTCTACTGAGCTACAGAGTCACAAGTGTTCATTCGCAGCTACCCAGGGGTTTCCCTGTTTTTAATCCTCATCCCCCTCTGGCCCAGCCATGCCAACAGCAGACTGTGGCCAGGGTTCCATAGGCTTCCTCTAGTATCAAATCCAAGTAGCCAGAGTGTGCCCACTAGGTGTCGCCATTGTGTAATGGTTGATTGCACGCCCCCAAAGCTCCCCCCCCCCCCCACACACACACCCCTTTGGGTCTGTGAACAAATGGTAATCTCATAATGTGACAAGGAGGAAGAACACGGCGCCAGTTTCATAGCCACTTTCACTGTACGCGAACTAATGGTGGTGCACAAACTACTTTAATAAGCGAACTTGGACCTATGCCAGATATATGTATACCACCCAGTGGCCTCATTTAGTGCACTCTAATAGCCCTTACAGTCTGACCAAAAGTGCCGTATCTGTTTCTGCAAATTAAAACAATTCATCTCATAGAGTTGGAAATCTTAGAATTTGCTGTGTAGTTTTGTCACTTCTACCAGAAGTGAACTCTTGAAATAAATGAAGGTTATGGTTTCTTTTAAACTCCAAAATCCAAAGTGTGCTTAGAGAGAAATCTTAAGGTTTAATAATTCCGAATAACAGCTTTTAAAGTAGAGAGGTCATCAACAGACTGATGTTGAGGAATTAGGACTTTGGTTCCCTTCAAGGCATGCTGACCCTCGGCCATGCCCCTGAGTTGCAATAGCCATACGACGTTATCACCCAGCACGCTTTTCCCAGCAGTACCACTGGGACGGCGAGGACGAACCTCACTGCCCTGTGGTGGTCACCTGCCCCTTCTTTCTAAACAGGAAAAGAGTAGATTCAGCTGTGAACAGAGTGAAGGGCATCCTTCTGCATAGCCCTGGATCTGCTCTGACCCACGAGGAAGGGAGAGATGGAGAGGTTGGGAGAGAGGAGAGACAAGGGGGGGGCTCAAAGGCAGAAAAATGGAGAGGAAGGGTGAAAAACAGAGAGGAAGAAAGGTTGCAGTGGTGATAGGAGGAAACTGGGGGATTAAGGGAGAGGTGGATGGAAGAGTGTCAGAAGTGGAGGAGTGAGAGAGGCAGAAGTGAGAAGCAACAGGGAGCGAGGGTGAAAACAGCTGAGACAGGGACAGGAGGGAAGATGGAAACCATGAAGTTGGGGGGGGGGGGGACTGAGAGAAAAGGAGGGGAGGAAAGACAGAAGAGAAGAATTGGGGAAGAGACTGCTGAAGATGTGGACAATGTAAGAGAATGTGGCAAAAAGTCAGGTGACTTGGAGAAGAGAGAGAGAGACAGAGGAATGGAATAGTGGTGGATGCATGAAGCCAGCTCCCAGCGGAGACCGAAACGGGATTTAGGGACACCTGGGAGAAGCACAGAGGAGCTTTAGTGATAGTAAAGCCAGAGGTCAAAGGTGGCGAATGATATTTACATTGGCCAGGCTAGCTGGGCCTTATGTTCCGTACATGCCCTGCCGTATTCTCTGCTTCTAGGAAAAAGAGAAATAATGGGGGGGTGGAATCGGGCAGACGCTGCGTCTCAGCTTGGAAAACAGTTTTACTTTTGAAAGGAAGAAATGAAGACGTTCAAAGTAAGTTAACAAAGCTGCGGAAAGGATAAACTCAGTAATGCCGCTACTTCAAAACAGTTTTCGTTTTCCAGTTTCCAAGTGAGGCAACGTGCATTGCGCTTGATGTGGATAAATGTGAGTGGGAGCTGAAACAATCAAAGTGAAAGCGCCTGTAGGGGATGCAGAGCCCATTTCTAGTTCACAAGCGCATAAAGGTGGTGGCAGGTGCCGCATGCGCCAGGCGCGTGTCGAACGGGGATCTCTCTGCGGGGCGCAATGCTTGTCGGGGTGGCTCGTGTTTATTCAGCAGGGAATGCAGAATCCCATCCCTCCTGCCTCTTACACAGCCGTGTTGAACATTTGTGCCCTGAAAGCAACATTTGACTCTCTAATCGTTTCCAAAAACTCCAAATAATTTTCTCTGTGGGGCGTTGCTAGTGCAGAGGTTCCGCGGCCTGCTCACCTTAGCCGTCCAGCTGTCTCTCCTCAGCGTTGAAGGTCTCGCTCGGCTGATGAATTAAGCTGACCTTTCAGCGGGACCGGAGGGGGGACGCCCACTGCCGCTCCCGGTGATCTTGGGCAAATCACCTCACCCTCCATTACCGTAGATACAAACTCAGGGCCCGATTCACCGGGTCTGTGGGGAAAATGCCTGGATTGTCAGCCCTGAATATAAATCCATTTTGAAGTGACTGACCAGCCCTAAAAAAGCAGAATATTAATGTTAAAAAAAAAAAAAAATGCTTGCAAATAAATAAAGCAAAACCCATCCATTACCTCCCCTTCATTCTCGGCTTTCAGAAAGTAAAGTTTTCCTTACGCTCTGCATAACTCCTTCCTTAGTGACTCCGGACGGGGGAGCAGCCTTCTAGACAGAGCAATTGCAGACAGGCGACAGCTTAACACAATTACGCTACCCGACTTCAGCGATCCTGAGACAGGTAAGAACTGGTGCCGAGGACGACGGCAAAGACGTTCTGATGAGGCTTGGGTAAGGGAAGGGTGAGATGCTAACATTTCAGAAAAATCCCTTAAAATCCAGGTACAGCGGAAATGTAGCACTCGGGCCGGGAATGTGCTGGCAAAAGCATAAACTGGTATGTATCCCTAGCTAGCCCGCGCAGAAACAAAACACATGAAAATTATGCAGACTCAGAAATCCTGTTTTGGGGCACAGCAGATGTAGAGCGCTCTGTGTGTGTGCGTTTGGAATTAAGAGACAAGGCAGATGAAGGACAAATGAGTTCTTACGTCTGTTGACAAGACCATGCTGCAAGCCCATCCCAGATCCCTTGCAGCGCAGTTAATTAACTGCACCCCTATCAGGCCGATGCAATGTCAGCGTGCGGAAAAATGGGTTCTCATGACCGAGAGCCCGCTCTCCCAACGCGCGCCGCTCCGCCTCTCCCCGGCGCCCGATGTAATATTTAAATGGGCTGCCACGGTAAAAAAGGAGGCACTGGGGGAAATTCTGCGCCCCTAGCGCCTCCCCTGCAGCAGGCGCACTGGAGATTTGGCTGTCAGCGCGGATTAGGAAAACGGACGCTTGTTAATTGAGCATCCATTTTCCTGACCTGACCGTCAGCGACTTTTTTTTTTTTTTTTATATATTTTTTCCCCTTACTCCTTTTTTCTGTTCCTCCGACTTAATATCGTCAGAGGCACCGCAAAAAAAGGGAACAGAAAAGCAGTATTTTCTGCGTTTGTTAACTTTAGGGGCTCCTCAAGAATTAATGCTTGCTCCAGGGCAGGCGTTAATTTTCTAGAATAAAAATGTGCATGTCACGCACACATTTTTTTTTTTTTTTTTGCGTCGGGGGTTAATAGTTAATAGCCTCATCGACATGAATTTACTGTGATGAGCGCTCTTAGCTACGCGCTGGTTAGGACTTGCGTTTTGGACGCGCTAATCCCCTTATTGCATAAAGGGTTTTCGATGCGCGTCCAAGTGCATGTTAAGCGGCGTGCTCGGCCGAGCGTGTTACACTGTATTGGCCTGTATGGGTAGTCGCTGCGTGTTGAGATAGACTTTGGAGATTTTTGTTGGATTTCCCAGTCCTCAGTTTATCTCTTGCTTCCATACAAGGAAAATCTGTCACTTCACGGTGCAGTGGGAGTACGTTCCAAGCATGCTCAGCTTACTCAGGTGACAGGTCAAAATTTCCACCAGTCTCAGGTGATCTTGGAATTAAAACAAAGATAAATCCAGCCGTGTCATTTCTCCGTCATGCATTATGAAGCAGACACTGCTTCCAGAATTTTCACCGCTGCTTAGGGATGAGGTTTCATGCAGGCGAAAAGGCCACAGCTTAATCTCCATCCGTGACATTGTCTCCATACTTGCTGAGGCTGACAGGGATTGGGCAAGTATTGCAGGAAGTCATGGAGGGATTTTAAATATTTTAAGTATATATAGTGGCTTGCAAAATTATTCAACCCCCTAAAAAGTCAGCAGATGTGTGTGGATTACAAATGACACTTACACAGATGGTTCCAGACAGTATGTTTATTGCAAACCAGTATGCTCTTAAAGTAAATTTTCAAAGGCACAATTCATTATTTCTCTGCATATTTTTGTAAAATAAAATTAAAAACTGAAAAATGCATGTGTATTCAACCCCTTCAGGCTAATATTTATTTATTTATTTAGGCGTTTTATATGCCGTCGTTCCAAGAGATGATCACAACGGTTTACAAAATCCTCATTCATATATTCATGGTCAGTGGTCATATACTGTGTGTTCAGCATTCACCTTCTAGATTGATTCCACATTGTATACATATTCTAGTTCATAATATAAATATTCTAGGATATTGCAGTAGCTGCTATATAATCTGTTATATATTCATGCATTTTCTTGGTTGATCTAACTGTGATTACAGGTTCTAATCCTACTAACAATGTACTTCACGCCATTCGTTACTCTCTAGTACTTGGTAGAACCATCTTTTGCTGCAACGGCAGCTTTCAGTCTGTTGGGGTAAGTTTCTACCAGCTTTGCACACTGTTTGGGAGTGAGTTTTGCCCATTCTTCCTGGCACATTTGCTCCAGGTTGTTCAAGTTGGTTGGCTGATGTTTATGAACTGCAATTTTCAAATAGTGCCACAGATTCTTGATTGGATTGAGATCTGGACTTGGCCACTGTAGAACATTCAACCACTCCTATGTTGCTTTGGCCCTGTGCTTGGGATCATTGTCCTGCTGAAAGGTTTAATTGTTTAGCAGACTGAAGCAGGTTGTCTTGCAGGACCTCCCTGTATGTTGCACCATCTGTCTGTCCTTCAGTTTTAACAAGATGCCCAGTCCCCCCACAACATGATGCTGCCACCCCCATACTTTACCTTTGGGATGGTGTTTGCTGAGGAATGCGCAGTGTTGGGTTTGCACCACACATAGCATTTTGAATTTTGGGCAAAAAGCTCCAATTTTGTCTCATCTGACCACAAAAGCTTATCCCACATTTTAGCTGGGTCACTCTGATGCTTTCTGGAAAACCCCAGACATACTTTGAAGTGGTTTTTCTTCAGTAATGGCTTCTTTCTAGCCACCCTCCAGTTGTATGCCGAGCTCTTGATATGGTTGACTGGTGCACCTCCACTCCAGTCTCAGCCACTGAACTCTGCAGCTCCTTCAAAGTAATTATTGGCTTCTCTGTGGCTTCCCTCACAAGTCTCCTTCTGGCTCTGACACTGAATTTTGAGGGATGGCCTTGCTGATCAATGGTACTGGAATTAGGGGGTCTGTTATCCAGAAAAGTCGACCTTTTTTAATGATTCACAGGTAGAGGCCAGTTGTAAGCCAATTATTAGGGCAATATCTCATCTGTGTAAACTTGGAGCTTCCACGGCACAGTGGGGTTGAATACTTATGCATGCAGCCTTTTTCAGCTTTTAATTTTATTTCTTGCACTGACGGCAAATGGACTCTGGATGTTGAGCTCAAAAGAAGAAATCCCAAATATTATCGGGCAGCCATACGTTTACTGATATTTGTAAGAGGACAAACAGAACGTTATTGTTTGTAAGAATATTTTTAAGGAAACCTACAAAGGCATAATTCTGATGTATACTGTTGAATTAGAGCTTTCTAACATTTCAGTTAGGAAAGTAACTGCAATCTTTTATGGCAAATATTTGGGCTGAATAATACTTTGCATTTCACCATCCCCCTGTTCTTGCTTTATTTTTTTTGTTCATGGTTCCTTTGCCATTTTCTCTTTCATTCCTTCTCTCTTTTTTTTTTTTTTAGCTTCAGACACCTCTTCTCTTTCAAGGAGCGAGTCTCCTCTCCGCTTGTTTGTGTCTCCTCATCTTCCTCACCCTCCGCCCAGACCTGAGCGCATCCTTGGACCCCAGCCGCCTCCTCTCTGTAAAGGGGTTTCTGCTTTTCCTGCTTAGGCGCTCTCCGACTTTCTCGATAATCTTCAAACTCAGCAGCAGAGCCTCCCACCCAGTTAGCAGGATCCTTAGTCTCTAGTTTGCCGACGCCAGGACAGAGTTTCCCTCAGGTTTTCTTTTCTTTTCTTTTCAGTATTTCAGCAGATGAAGACATTTACAGGTGTATTTCAGGCAGTGGGCATCAGAGTGGGACAGAAAGGTTTAACACCTGGAAGATCTTGGTTCCCTAAAACCTGAAATAGACTAATAACGAGATGCAAGACACAGATTTGGTAGACCTGGGTGCAGGTATTCAAAGCCAGTGGATGTGGGAGCACACAAGGGGAAAATAAAAATAGCCCTCAAAGATATGGCCTCCAAACAGGGTAACTAAGCTCTGCAAATTAACTCAGCTCTGAGGCCAAGGGCATGTAAATGCCTCATGCATATTCATTGCGGAGAATCCTGCAGGCCCAGCCCTGTCTGTGAGCCTTGAGGACCAATTTAATAATAGAAATATTCATCGTGCGCAGGTAAAACGGTGCACAGGCTCAGCATCTCATTTTTCTCACTGCCAGCCTGACGCTCCACGTTGGTACTATCCAGCCCCATCTATCAGGTCCATTCAATAAAGTCCGCGGGAGAGGCGAGCGCCCGCTCTCCCGACGCGCGCCCAGGCCACTCTCCTGGGCGCGCGATTCTTTATTTAAATTAGGGCCCGCGCTAATGGGGAGGCGCTAGGGACATTAGCGCGTCCCTAGCGCCTCCTTATTGGTGGAAGCGGCGGCTGTCAGCAGGTCTGACAGCCGCCGCTTAATTTTACAGGCGTCGGTTGTTGAACCCGCTGACAGCTACGGGTTCGGAAAATGGACGCCGGCAAAGTTGAGCGTCCGTTTTCCGGGCTGTGGGAAGATTTTTTTTTTTTTTAAATTTTTGGAGCCTCCGACTTAATATCGCTATGATATTAAATCGGAGGGTGCACAGAAAAGCAGTTTTTTCTGCATTAGCATGTGATGAGCGCTATTAGTTTCGAGGGGAGGGGGGTTGGCCGCGCTATTAGTTTCGGGGGGAGGGGGGTTGGCCGCACGTTTTCCATGCGCTATTACCCTTTACATTATAAGGGGTAATAATAGCGCATCAAAAACGCGCGGCCAAACGGGGGCTAAACGGTGCGCTTGGCCGAGCGCACCGTTCTATATCGGCCTGTCTGTTGTTAGTCGGTTTCAGGAATAGTCCAGTTAAATCAGCTAATTGCATGCGCATTTAGACCCTGCAAAAGCTCTTAACTGAACTAGTGAGCCTGCTCTGCGCAGAGGCTAAACTGGTTTATCAGTGGTTTCAGTTTCTTTGAACCTGTTTGGTTAAAATAATTCACTGCAGATTGGCTCCTAAGAACCCGTATAATAATTATTATTTATTTGATTTCTATTCCGCCTTTCAGCTACTGAATAGTGTGAACTCTAAAACTGGTTTAGCTTTGCTGAGCTGCTTTAAGAATTGCCATGAGCAGGGCCTAAATGCGCCCTTAGTGATTTGCACTGTGATGAAATATCAAAGAATTCCCTTAGCTGGGCTGGAGGAGATCCTGGTGCCTGTTCCTCGGGCTCCTTATTTCCCTCTGTTATTAATATCTCTCACCACACTTTCCCACGAGAGCACAGCGGAGGGCTAACACTTAACAGGAACGCTCAGGTGGTTTTATCCTAGTGCAGTTGGTGTTTGGCTGTTGGCCAGGGATATTATTTCTCAGGCAGCCCTGTTATTATGTACAGTGTTGTATGGGATAAATCACAGTGCGGCCGAGTATCTGACCTGACACCCTGTCAGTCAGAGCAAACCGTACATCTGATTCCTGCAGGCTCCACACTGTGCTTCTGGCCAGATGAAACGTTACACTGTAATAGGCTGCATACACACATATATTTATACAGAAAATCCCCTAGCAAGAAATATGTAATTTTGCTGCTTAGTTTCATTGGCTTAGGCTGGCATTGCCTCTTGTCTACTCTTGGTTGCCCAGGGCTGCTGCTCTGAGCCATGGGAGGCACATCTGGCCTTCACCTCTGCATTTTCTGCAGGTTTGATGTGCTCACGTCAAAACTTCTATCAAGTAGCTGCCATTAGGAGGCAACTGTTCTTGAGAGAGACTGGCAGAGTCATCCACCTCTAAAACACCACGCGAGGTCTTTGTTTTGGTTATTTTATTTTTTTTTTTCTTTCTCTTGAAAGCTGCAGAGCTCTCAGGCGAGCCCATAAAATGCATTTCTGAATTACTGCTATTATAAACTGCAGGAGCCTTTTGTCCCACCCAGGCTTCTGAAGTTGCAGGCGCTTCCCTGAAGCACTTTTAGAGCTGATTAATTAGTTCAGCACTGTGTTCCCCAGAGGGCTTTGCTGCTCCGTGTGCTACAGTACAGCCCGGGTAGCGCTAGGACTGTTTATTCTTTAGCGGGGCTGTGAGTCATGCTCCGTTCCATGGGGATCCCTGACAAGGAAGGCTGAGGACAGCGGGTGCAGTTGGTCTGAAATCTTCCCCCGCTTAAAGGGAAGGAAGCAGTACCTGGAGAAACAGCAGATGTCTGACTGGCGCGTAGGCACCCAGCGCGGCGCACAGAAGATGTGCCATTAATGCCTGACTAAATTGCAAAGTATGTCGCAAACACTACACCTGACTGCAGGCTTATTTAGGGACCAGCCCAGAGATTCAGTGGCAAGTGCTCTGCAGTTCATGCGGAAAGTGCCCCGGTTCGATTCCCAGGGGCACCTTTGGAGGTGTAAGGGTGGGGATTTGTCCTACAATCATTTTTTTTTTTTTGATACGGGAGGTAGTCAGGATTTGGCTCCTGGCCTACTATATTTTATTTTATCTTGGGGGTGATGGTGGGAATTGAGCGCTCGACACGCTGCATTTGTTTTACCTTGTGGGAGGGGAGAAGGGGGATTGGGCGCTTGGCCAGCTACACTTTTTTTCCCCCAATATTCAGTAAGCCAGCAAGTGGCAAAATTACCCAGATAACGTAAATCGAGTATATTCAGCTGCACTTTTACCCAGATAAGTGTCGCTGAATATTCATTCAAAGCTGTCTGGTTGACTTTATCTGATAACGTCTCCCCTCACAGGTTTATTGAATATTGACCCAACAATCTTTAAACAATCTAGTCATAATAATAGAATAAATTAAAAAACTCCACTACTTCCAATTCCTACCCCCTAATATTCTCAGTACCCCCTTAATCCTTATGAGAGAGACCAAGCAAGTAGAAATACTCACTAGATCCCGTCCTCCATATGTGAGCATTGCATTCTCGTTTCTAAGAAGATTGGTCTGCCTTAAAAAGTTCATTGAATTCCTGCTTGGTGAGCCCGACCTTTGGCCTTTTTTTTTTTTTTCCCACTCCTAGATAATTTCTTTCTGTCCTGAAGTCTTGTGGCACTATGCTCCACATTTCTGGGGTGTAACAGGTAAAACCTGTGCATCTAATACATTAGGCTACCATCTACAGAGAATGGGGATCATAAGCAGCCATTGTTGTCATGAATGCAGTGCTGTAGGTGGTCATATCTTCCAAGCAGGGCTACAAGGTACTTTGATCTGAACTGATTAAGACATTTGTAGACAGGTTTAGAACCTTAAATCTGATTCTGCTCCTAATAGGAAGCCAGTGGAATTCCCGAAAGATTGAGATTACATGATCCCCTCCTGGTTTTACCAACCAACAACCTGGATGCAGTATTTGTCAAAAGTTGGAGTTGCCTTTGACTACAGCCAAGGAGCTTCTAGTACAATGAGTTACAGTAATCATATCTATTTATGAACTCATGGATGATGGTTGCCAATTTTTTTTCCCGAGAAAAGGTCCAAATTGGTGGATTTGTCTAAGAGACAGAAAAGCCCCTCTCAACAAATGATATTTATTTAGCATTTGTTTATATACCGAGGTACAGCTGACATAGCCTTCACTCCGGTTTACATTATAACCAAACCAGTTACATTTAAATTCATAACAGTGTAAAGAGAATGAATCAGAACATTAACTTAAAAAGTCAATAAATACATTGACCCATACATTGAGCAATAGTTATTAGTGTAAGCAACACTTGAAGTAGACTGTTGACACCGTTAAAGAGAAAAAGGTTTCTGCAGGACAGGACGGAATACAGAAGGAGGGGATTGCAGGCATAAAAAGGAACGTGAAGGTGGATATGAAACAGATTATGTTCAATTGTCATTAGGTGAGCAGCCATTGTACGACTTTTTTATTTTTACTGATTTTTTTTTATTTTATTTTTTTTATTTTATTTTTATTTATTTTTTTATTTTTTTATTTGAACTGATATGGACAGCTGGCTGTCCATTTTCACTCTGAAGCTGGTAACAATGTCTTTCAAAGAGATTGTAACTCCCACAGTGGAAGGAAGGACAGCCAGATGATTATTCTGCTATCTAATCCTCAGCAGTGCCTTTGACTTTGTTGGAATAGCCAGTAAGATACTGCCTGCAGGTAGCAGTTGAAATTGGTCATGCCTGGTTCTTGGTTGCTATCCAAATGAACCAGGATCTATAAAACATCTGTATAAAGCTGGCATGCCAGCCCTTAGCTTTGAACAAGCTCTGCAAGTGGTACCCTATAGAAGAGGACTGGGGCCAGTACTGATCCCTGTGACACCCCCTGTTCTAAAGAGCAGAAAGTAGAGCATTGATGGTCCTAAGCCGCACATTGTTTCTAATTAGTTAAGAATGACCTAAACCGTCGATAGGCATTGCTGGCATTCCTGGCCAGTAAGTTGTAAACGAGTTCATGCTTGAGTGTGTCAAATGCAGCAGGATAAATAAGGAATCCTTGCCTCTGTTTGCCTGCATCTTGACACTGTTGACCAACGCCAACAACGCTGTCTTTGTTCTGTATCCAGGACAAAAGCCCAGCTGAGATGGGTGCAAAATCTTTGCTTTTTCCACAGCTACTATTAGGATTATAGCACACAATTCTTCCTACCAATTTACTGAGAAAAGGAAAGTTTGAAAATGGGTGATAACGCTCAATACTAGAAGGGTATAACTCCCTCCTTTTTTTTAAGATCAGTCTAATCACTGATCTTTTAGGCTTTTAGCCTCTCCTTATGGGGGAGTTGTTCCATCCCCTGTATCATTTTGGTTGCCTTTCTCTGTACCTTCTCCATCGCAACTTTATCTTTTTTTGAGATGCGGCAACCAGAACTGTACACAGTATTCAAGGTGCGGTCTCACCATGGAGCGATACAGAGGCATTATGACATTTTCTGTTCTATTAACCATTCCCTTCCTAATAATTCCTAACATTCTGTTTGCTTTTTTGACTGCTGCAGCACACTGAGCTGACGATTTTAAAGTATTATCCCCTATGATGCCTAGATCTTTTTCCTGGGTGGTAGCTCCTAATATGGAACCTAACAACGTGTAACTACAGCAAGGGTTATTTTTCCCTATATGCAACACCTTGCACTTGTCCAAATTAAATTTAATCTGCCATTTGGATGCCCAATCTTCCAGTCTTGCAAGGTCCTCCTGTAATATATCACAAGTAAACCGAGGGCTCTATCTCGGAGGGTAACTCCCTACTGAAATCGGCACTGAATTATTCACTTGGGGTTGAGTTATACAACCTAGCTACTTGTGCATACCCCAGCTGTCCAGCAGTCTGCCTCCTTGTGTTCTTCGCTCCTTCTGACTTCCAGTTGGAATTTTGGGGGGAAAAGCTAAGGCATTTGTGATATATCTTAGTGTATACCTAAAGGGAAAGGTACACCACTTTTTCCCTGTATTTTAGCCAAGCTCTGGCCAAAACTGCCTTTAGCTTTTCGCACTTCACTAGTTGCCCACAGTGTCTTCTTGCTCACCTGAACTATCCTGTAGGCTGGATAGATAGCCCTGCCCTTGCAGGGTGCAGTGTGGGTGAGCTTCAGGCCTAATGTATCTCCCTGCTCGGGGGTTTGGGCTAGCGATCCCATTCAGGGGATTGCCTTTCATCCCCCTGAAACTCTTGATGTTGTCTCTGCTGGTCAGCTATGTCTGGTGCTTTGGCATGAAGGGTCTGTCACAGACCCTGCCGTTGCTGCTGATTATTCTTCCAAGCATTGCTTGGGTTTTCTGCCCATTATGCGTATTAGCCAAACATGGGGCACACTTCTGCAGAGACATTCTGTCCTCTGGATGTTAGTGGACCACAGTTTCTTTCTGGAGAGTTCTCAAGCCCCAGTTGGTTTTTCGGTTGTCTTGTAACACCAAAGGAAACTGTGCGGTCTTCATCCAAGAGTCCTTCTCTTGTTACATCTCCAGACTTTTTCCTTTATTCAGGAGGTTCTAGACCTACTGTTGCCAGGGTTTACTGATCCAAAACCTGCTTGTAATGTTTTCTGTGATTCAGAGTATTTTTCCTGCTGGTACTCGCATCAATTCTCTGCCTTAGATGCCTCTGCAACGCATTGGGGTTTTGTGTCTTAGTCTTTTCTATGGTTTTCTCTTTGTAGAATCCAACTCTTTTCCTGCCTAGACCCCTTTGTGGGTCGGCTGCCTCATAGGTAAGGAGAGAGGTGGTGCTTTCAGCACGGTGCGGTTTCCCACTTTGTCCTACTCGGACAGCCTATAGCTTGGGATTCACCCATGTGTGAGGACTACCATCCTACTTGTCCCCTGAGAAAGCAGAGTTGCTTATCTGTAACAGGTGATCTCTGAGGACAGCAGGATGTTAGTCCTCACGAAACCTCCCCACCTCCCCTGGGAGTTGGTTTCTCCAAGTATTAGCTATATTATGGACTGAGGGACTCTGCCTAGGGGGCAGAGTGATGACTACAGCTGCACATGCTCAGTAGGACATATTTGAAAGTTCTAGATTCTTTGAGATCAAAGTTCCGTGCTGGGCTCCATCTGATGATGTCACCCATGTGTGAGAACTAACATCCTGCTGTCCTTGGAGAACACCTGTTACAGGTAAGAAACTCTATTATATTGGGGACATAAACTGGGTGAAGAATCAAGTAACATGCCAAGATTCCATACTTGGCAGCTAATAGCAATTGACAAACCGTCAAACAAAAGACATGATGGAACATCAGCAACAGGGAAATGGGTCAAAAACAAAATAACAGGTTTTTTTTAATATTCAGAGCAAGCTTATTACCGCTTAACCATTCCCTAATATGAGATAAGCAACTGGACATTTTGGCCAACGCATTCTTGATAGAAGAGATGGGGAAAAAAACTGGATATCATATGCAAATAGAAACATCTTCACTAGGAACTCGCAACAATTTTTAAGCCCTGGCAACCAAGAATAGCCTCCCTTCACATTTGTTAGTGCATGGTTCAGAAAACACAAAATAATCTGGAAGTTGTAACTGGTTTAGAAGAACAGTATCAAAGGGAAGTAGCCGTGATTCACTCACACAAAGAACATCGGGACACTTATCTTTAAGTAAACTGAGACATGCTGGAAACTTCTGGAAAATAGCTTGCACGTTAATTAAATACTGAGGGCCCGATGTAATAAAGTGCACCGAGCCTAGCGCAGAAGTTTATCCTTGGTTGGACACGCGTTTTGGACGTGGTAGAGTAGCACTCGATGCAATAAGGAGATTAGCGCTTCCAAAACGCGTGCCCAAAAGAAAACCGTATAGCTAATAGCGCTCATCACATGTAAATTCCACGTAGACGATGCTATTAGCTATTCCCTTCGATGCGAAAAATTACCGGTTGTCCAGTGCATCCTTTTTAACCCAGCAAAGTTAACGCCAGCCCCGGGGCAGGCGTTAAGTCATACGGTGAGTCAAGGGCACATGAAAAAAGCCAAAAATACTACTCTCCGTGGTTCCTCTTAATTAGTATGCTTGCGATATTAAGACATACTGTGGTGAGAAAAATGTAAGGGCTCGATTAAAAAAAAAATAATTTCTGGAGGTACAATATATATGCACACTCTACATGCTTCCGGCTGATTCTGCCGCGTGTATATTGTGCGTGGAAATTATCTGCGGCGGGATAAAACGGACGCTCGCACTGAGCGTTTCCCAGGTGCTCAAGGCTTTTGAACATTAGAGACGCACAATCTTAGCCGAGCGTGGTCTTTTTAACACGGCAGCTCATTAAAAAATATAGCACCGCGCGCCCAAGAGAGGTGGAGGTGGTGCGCGAGTTGAAAAAACGGTTTGGACGCACGTTTTTACACGCGTGGTATTGCATCGGGCCCCAGAGAGAGACCTTACAGAAGGAGGCATAAAGGCGAATGAAAAGGATCCGGTACAAGAAGCTCTAGGGCCCCCCTTAGCCAACAAGAACTGCGGCGAGCTAAGCCACCATAGCGCCTATTTCCAAGGACGATAGGAATGGAACAGCACGAAAATGAACAAAACAAGGAGAACACGGGTTTCAAGGAAGGTGAGAAAAGCACCGGAGAGCAAGCTAAAAGAGCAGCCGAAACGCCAGTCAGCACAAGTGCACGGGCGCAGATGTCACGAGAGCAGAAAGGCCTTCGGCATCGCCGCAGAGCTTTAAAAACAAAAAAAACAACCTGCCCACTCCCAACATCATCAGTGAGGTGGGGACTGTCAGGGCACAGTAGCAGGAGCAGTAAAAATCAAAGATCCCTACTTGAGAGCAGAAAGAAAAGCAGCAGAGCGCAGAGTGCAGTCCACGGGAACGGTAAAGTCAGCTCATGAAAGCCAGCTTGGCCTGCTTATTACTGAATACGAAATAACTATCTCCAGACAGTGGCCTGTAGGTTTGGAGAAAACTGAATTAATTTAGCCCCTGAAAAACTCAAGTTACCTCAGATCCCTCATGACCCAGGATATGTAAGGAGGAGCTACTAAGCCCCACCCACAAAAATGAAAACTTTATTGAATAATTGTCTTCTGACTTTACAATAAAAAAATAACCCAGACTCTGACTGGCTTCTTTAAAATGCTAGTGCACCAAATATTATATGCAGGTGTTAATTAATTACAATCTAGAGGCATTTTTCCCCCCACTTCTATAACTTTCCAATATAAAGGACGTGACTTACAAAAATGTGGGGCTTTCTAGTTAGAAACTGAGGGCCTGCTATCACTGGGAGATCCTGAAACATGCAAATAGTTCCAAATTTGAATATCAGTGGAATGAGGTAAAACCTGGACTGGCTCAGCCTGTTCCGCATGACCAGGAGCCATCCAGTGACCCTAGCATTGAGCACCCACCTTTAAAAGCAACATCCTGAGCTCTCTGCTTTAATCTGATTCAGGGGGGGGAGTAAAGCTGACTTGAGGTTTGAAGATTATCAGAAAACTGCTTTCTTTGGAAGTTCAGCATTTTATTCTGGTTGGTTTGGTTTTTGTTTTCAGTTTGTGTTAATTAGTGGTTTGATCTGACGTTTAAGGCATTTCTCCAGATGCTTACTTTCTTGTTTCAGTTTGTGAGCAGCTTTCGCTCTGGAGGCTGAGTGGTCCCTGAGTCACCTGTGGCCTTTCCCTCTGGCGCAGTCTGGGCCTGCAGTGCTGGAAGTTTGATACAATTTGTAAACCAAGGCCTGCAGCTCTTTACCCATTCAGTCACCTCCCCCCCCCCCCCCCCCCCCCACCAGGGCTGTAATCTTACCGCGTCTGAATGCACTCAACCAGCACTTGAATTTAATTATTAAAGAGCCAGTATTCATTTCTTGAGGACTACAAAGGTATTTCAAGAAGCCCTTGTATTTAATAACGGCTGATTGTTCACACAGGTAGCTGGGATGAAAACTATTTTAGTGCTGTATAGGAAAAAAATTAACCAAAGCTCAGTCTGTAAGCTCTGCTCAGCCTGGAAATGCGGTTTGCGTTTACAGAGCTACACCACATGCATTAGGTTTTCCAGGAAAGCATGCAGAGGGCGCACCCCGCCATACGCACACCTGTGCAGCAGCTTTGAATTCAGGAAGCCCTATCGGTTTCTCCCCAGCGCTCAGTGAGAGGCATTCGAGATACACAGTGGAAACGATAGCCAGCAATCAATGCCACGATTTGAAGTAAAATCATAGTATTCTTGGAGACATAAGTCAAAGAAGCAGGTTGTGCTAGTTTAAGCTCCAAAAACTGAGTGTCCCTATGTCTACGCTTTTAAGCAGTCGCACTGCCTACTCATAGCAAAACCCTCATTTTCCACAGGTAGGAAGACGGCACTTACTAGAGTGCTGAGTGCCTCAGAGGAAGAGGAGCTACAGTCCTCGGAGCCCAGTGCTGCCCCTAGCCCTCTGCTGCTTCTGCAAACACCTGCACACATATCCTTATCACTACCCCAGCACCCACCCATACATATCCCTATCACTACTCCCTGCACACACCCACACACATCCCTATCACTACTCCCTGCACACTCCCATACACATCCCTATCACTACTCCCTGCGTACACCCACACACACATCCCTATCACTACTCCCTGCACACACCCACACATATCCCTATCACTACTCCCTGCACACACCCACACCCACACACATCCCTATCACTACTCCCTGCACACACTCACACACATACCTATCACTACTCCCTGCACACACCCACACATATCCCTATCACTACTCCCTGCACACACTCACACACATCCCTATCACTACTCCCTGCACACACCCACACACATCCCTATCACTACTCCCTGCACACACTCACACACATACCTATCACTACTCCCTGCACACACCCACACACATCCCTATCACTACTCCCTGCACACACCCACACACATCCCTATCACTACTCCCTGCACACTCCCATACACATCCCTATCACTACTCCCTGCGTACACCCACACACACATCCCTATCACTACTCCCTGCACACACCCACACATATCCCTATCACTACTCCCTGCACACACCCACACACATCCCTATCACTACTCCCTGCACACACTCACACACATCCCTATCACTACTCCCTGCACACTCCCATACACATCCCTATCACTACTCCCTGCACATACCCACACATATCCCTATCACTACTCCCTGCACACACTCACACACATCCCTATCCCTACTCCCTGCACACACCCACACACATCCCTATCACTACTCCCTGTACACACACACACACCCACACATATCCCTATCACTACTCCCTGCACACACCCACACATTTCCCTATCACTACTCCCTGCACACACCCACATATATCCCTATCACTACTCCCTGCACACACTCACACACATCCCTATCACTACTCCCTGCACACACCCCACACAAATCCCTATCACTACTCCCTGCACACACCCACACATATCCCTATCACTACTCCCTGCACACACCCACACACATCCCTATCACTACTCCCTGCACACTCCCACACACATACCTATCACTACTCCCTGCACACACCCACACACATCCCTATCACTACTCCCTGCACACACCCACACACATCCCTATCACTACTCCCTGTACACACACACACACACACATATCCCTATCACTACTCCCTGCACACACCCACACACATACCTATCACTACTCCCTGCACACTCCCTGCACACACCCACACACATCCCTATCACTACTCCCTGCACACACTCACACACATACCTATCACTACTCCCTGCACACTCCCACACACATCCCTATCCCTACTCCCTGCACACACCCACACACATCCCTATCACTACTCCCTGTACACACACACACACATATCCCTATCACTACTCCCTGCACACACCCACACAAATCCCTATCACTACTCTCTGCACACACCCACACACATCCCTATCCCTACTCCCTGCCCACACCCACACACATCCCTATCCCTACTCCCTGCCCACACCCACACACATCCCTATCACTACTCCCTGTACACACACACACACACACATATCCCTATCACTACTCCCTGTACACACACACACACACATATCCCTATCACTACTCCCTGTATACACCCATACACACACACATATCCCTATCACTACTCCCTGCATACACCCATACACATCCCTATCACTACTCCCTGCACACACCCACACACATCCCTATCACTACTCCCTGCACACACCCACACACATCCGTATCACTGCTCCCTGCACACACCCACACACATCCCTATCACTATTCCCTGCACACACCCACCCACACCCCTATCACTGCTCCCTGCACACACCCACCCACATCCCTATCACTGCTCCCTGCACACACCCACACACACATATCCCTATCACTACTCCCTGCACACACCCACACATATCCCTATCACTGCTCCCTGCACACACCCACACACATCCCTATCACTACTCCCTGCACACACCCACACACATCCGTATCACTATTCCCTGCACACACCCACACACATCCCTATCACAACTCCCTGCACACACCCACACACATCCCTATCACTACTCCCTGCACACACCCACCCACATCCCTATCACTGCTCCCTGCACACACCCACCCACATCCCTATCACTGCTCCCTGCACACACCCACACACACATATCCCTATCACTACTCCCTGCACACACCCACACATATCCCTATCACTGCTCCCTGCACACACCCACACACATCCCTATCACTACTCCCTGCACACACCCACACACATCCGTATCACTATTCCCTGCACACACCCACACACATCCCTATCACAACTCCCTGCACACACCCACACACATCCCTATCACTACTCCCTGCACACACCCACACACATCCCTATCACTGCTCCCTGCACACACCCACACCCCTATCACTACTCCCTGCACACACCCACACCCATCCCTATCACTACTCCCTGCACACACCCACACACATACCTATGCCTACTCCCAACACACACCCACACACATACCTATCCCTATCCTGAACACACCCATACATAACTATCTCTACTCTCAACATACCCCGACACATCCCTTTCCCTACTCCCACACACATCCCTATCTCCAACACAACTCACACAAATACCTATCCCTACCCTCAACAGACACACCTGCATACCTATCTCTACCCCCCCACACACACATACCTATCCCTACCCTCTACACATACCCACACACATTCCTATCCTACCCCAGCACCCACCCACACACATATCTATCCCTACCCTTAACACACATCCACACACATACCTATCCCTATCCTGAACACACACCCACACACATACCTATCCCTACCCTTAACACACACCTACACACATACCTATCCCTACCCCATCACACCCACACACATACCTATCCTACCCTAACACACACCCACACACATTCCTATCCTATCCTACCCTAACACACACCCACACACACACACACACACACATACCTATCCCTACCCCAACACACACCCACACACATATCTATCCCTACCCTTAACACACATCCACACACATACCTATCCCTATCCTGAACACACACCCACACACATACCTATCCCTACCCCCATCACACCCACACACATTCCTATCCTATCCTACCCTAACACACACCTACACACATACCTATCCCTACCCCAACACACACCCACACACATACCTATTCCTACCCCAACACCCCCCTTCCCCACACACATACCTATCTCTACCCTAAACACAAACCCATACACATACACATCCCTGTCCCCAACACACATTCCTGTCACTATCCTCAACAGACACACATATACCTATCTCTACCTGAAACACACATCCACACACATACTTATCTCTATCCCCAGCACATAGCCAGACACATACTGTACCCTTAACACACACATAGCTATTCCTATCCATACCATTAATAATGTTATACTCCAAATATCCTCTACCACTCTAAATATTTAATAGTAGACCCAGCATCAGTTCACTTACACAAGTGCCTTAAGGTGTAATCTAGTGCCACTTGCCATGCAGTGGGCTTTAGGAGGGATCATTGCGTGGCCAGAGGCAGTGGATTACATTTAAGGTACTTGTATAAATGAACTGATGCCGGGTCTACTGTTAAATAAATATTTAGAGTGGTAGAGGATATTTGGAGTATAACATTATTAATGGTACGCCTCTTTTCTATTGTGTGAGTTCATTGGCAGGAGGCGACTGCTTTGTGTTTTTGTAATATTGAGAGAGTACTTAGAATTCCCTTTCCTCCCAGCTGGAAAAAATATCAATATTCCAGGGAGTGATATAAACCGTGAATTTAATTTACATTCATATTATCACCCTCTGGCATTACGTTGGATGAATGATTTGAGGATGGCAGACCAAAGTATTGTGCAGGATATAAGATAGGAAAGCATCTAGAAGGAACTAGCAGACTTTACAGGTATCTGCTTACGGTAGTCCTGAAGGGAGGTGCTGTCTCTTTAAGAGGCTGATGACCTAGCTTCACATGCATTCTGCTCTCTGCATGTTCCAGGCTTGGGAGCTTTCATTATTCCTAGCGCTTTTGTTGCCTGTGTTTTTTGTGCACGTGACATCTGAACTGCTTTCTTTGTCCTCTCCTGTGGCATGGTTGTTTCTTGATTACAATCGAGTCGTTTCATTTCTTTCACTGACAACGTTAATGTTTATGGAAACAAGAGCCACTTGGATCTAGGGAGAAAATATTGATTATAACTAAAAGTCTGAGCTATAGACTGGAAACGTATGAATAGTTAGAAATCATAGTAAAATATATTGGGGGAAAGCTGATATTCTGCGTGTGCTGTATCTTTTGAGAGAAAGGCATGCAAACTGTGTGCAAGATGAGGCCATTCTTTACTCCCTTGTGTCTTGTAAGCACATTGGCAAAGGAAACAGAGACAGCAGTGTCTGGATGAGAACTGGCTAAATTCGGTCCTAATCAAGCCGGCAAGTCTCGAGAATGGCAGAAAGTTGTAAGGGAAATGCTTATAACTGATCTGGTGTTTCTGGTCACAGTGCCAGAAATTGGCTTCACTGCCATGTGAGCAGCCCTTGTGGATTTGGTCAAGTTATGGCAGAGGTAAATGGCTACTGGTAAGGTAAATCTGTAAAACACAGGTGCACCTTTTTCCTAAACTAGTTTAAAAAAAAAGATGAGCTCTCATCGGTATAAACTCTGTTTTCCTAAACCCTGTCCTGAGATTGCTTGCAGAATTAGAGAAAGCATTGAAGATCAGGTAAGGCCAGTGAGCTGCTTTCTTCACTGGTAAATGCTGTCCTGCCATGCCAGAAGCTGTAGGTGCTGGGCTATAGATCTACTGTCTAGAGTGGATAGCATTTGGAAGTCAGAGAACCTAAACAGATTTAAATGCACGAGGTTGCCTTTCCAGCTGCAAATATTGGACTGTTTGTAAAATTCAGACCAGAACTAGCAACTCTGATTTATTGTGTGCGGGGTGAGGGTGAAGGAGACAGGCATTGGAATTTGCTTACAATATGTCTCTTCTCAGTTTGGGGCCCCTGCCAACCATTTTGGACATTTTATAAAGTCCCATTGGAGCAGCATCAACAAATCCATGCTTAGGAAACAGGAAACAACCTGTTAGAAGACATAATTAAAATACCTTTTATTAAGGGGCTCCCCAGGTCCTCCTTTTCCTTTCCATTTTTTAAAATGACAAGAGATATACTTGAAATAGTAAATGCAGAGACTATCAAGAGTCATTTCGAATTGACTTATGCAGCTGCCGACTTATCCAACTGGGTCTGAATAGTTGCAGTTGTCTGAGGAAAAGCAGGATGGCAGTCCTCACACATGGGTGACATCATCAGATGGCGCCCCGACACAGAAAACTTATGTCAAAGTTTCTAGACCTTTGACTTGGCACACTGAGCATGCCCAGCATGCCCTGTTCCACACGTCCTTACAAGGTCCCTCACCAGTCACTCTCTTTCTGCGGAGCTGCAGCATCGCGGTGTGCTGAAGTTCATGTTGGCTTTTTTGGCCTTTGTGGAAAACTTCTATTTTTTTTCTCTTTTCTCACTTTTTTTGCGGTTTTGCTTTGCAGTGTTTGACGCTGGGTCCCTCTTGGTGCTTCCTCGTAATGTTCCTAATCGGGGTTTCCTTTCATGGTCGATTTCCCTGCGGCGGTGGTGCTTCAGTGCCCACTGGTCATTGAGGCCCGTCACCATCGAGTTTGTTATTCTTCCCTTTTATTTAAGCGATGCTGTCAGTACCCGAGGATCTTGACCATCACGGAACCCCATGATGAATGTGTCCTCTGCCTGGGGGCATCGCGAGACATCCAGGGTTGTTGTGAATGAGTCTTGATGATCCCTAAAGGATATTGTATTCATCTCGACAAGATTGAACACCTCTTAGGGTCGAAGAAGACTGAGGCATCGGCACCAAAAGACTATGGAGCCACACCAATGGACACCGAGCCATTGACATCGGCGGGACCATCGGTGCAGTCAGTGGATAGGGGCGCCGGAGACTGGCCATCATTGGGCTCGTCCAGGCCAAGGACTTCAGGTTCCTTGTCTTCTGCCTCAGCACCAGAGAAAGACCATGCCGAACATTGAGGGAAGCAGAAGAAGCATTGGCATCAATTTCTGTTGACGCATGGTGCTGGGCACAGGGATGCGCCAGCTCATGATGTGATGCTCCCGAAGTGGCCCCACAAGAAGCAGAGCCAGTCCTCCATTGGTGCAGGGGTCTGCGTTGGTCTCCACTGGTCCTAATGCCAGTCATTGATCCTCCTCTTGGTTCTGAAGAGGATCTGGCCACCCCTCCTTCCTCCCTGTTGGTGTTGGCATTGACACTTTTTGAGGAGGAGCTTGAGCGGCGAGTCCAACTGGCAGTCGAGCAGGCATTGCAGGACATCAGACCAGTGGCACTGACGGCACTGAAGCCAGCACCGTCCGTTCTGGAACCACTGTTGTAGAAGCTCCATGCACTCTTCTGTGCATTACTGTCCGGGCTGGTGTTGGGGCCTGTTGGGGCATCACAGCCTCCCCTGCCAATCCAGTGGTCATGGTTTCAGGGAGGAAGCTCCACCGAGGGTGGCTGAGACACCAAGGCCTGCAGCCCCCGTCCAGCTCCACCAGTGCCTGCACCTCTGGACAAAGGCCGAGCAACCAGGGGCCATATCCCCTGTTCCTTTCAGTGAGGATGAGGCCCTATGACCCCCAGGGGGATGATACCACGATGTCCTGTACCAATGGCTCTGCGGGTTTCCCCTCAGATCCCTCTCTCCCAAAGGAGAGAACGAAGTCTCCGCCTGAGGATTTTACCTTTCCAGGGTTTGTACAGGCGATGGTGGAAGCCATCCCATTTCAGTTACTGACAGAGGAGGATGCCAGGCACAAAATGCTTGAAATCCTCCAGTTTGTGGAGCCTCCTAAGGAGATCTTGGTGGTCCTGGTGCACAAGATCCTTAAATAGTTACTGCTGAGGATATGGGAGCACCTCCTCACAGTGCCTCCCGTAAACAAGAAGGGGGGCAGGGTTTACATCATCCAGAAGGCTCCCGGATTCAATAAGCAATACTTCCCCACCAATCTGTGGGGTAGTCTAATCCGCTCTCAAGAGGGCCAAGCGATCTCAGACCCATTCCTCGGCGCTCCCGGGGAAGGATCACAGAGTGATGGACGCACTTGCGAAGAAGGTGTTTCAGGGGGCTATGCTGATTGCCCATATAGCTTCCTACCAGCTCTACATGAGCCAGTACTCTGGAAGCAGTTGCAGGAGGTGGCCAAGCAGTTGTCCTAGCTGTAGCAGGAAACCCTCATGTCGCTGGTGCATAAAGGCCTGGAGTGCGGAAAACACAAAGACCACACAACCTATGATGTTTTCAAAATGGCATCAAAGGTTTCTGCAGCAGTAATCAGTGCCCGCAGAATGGCATGGCTGTGGACCTCGGATCTCTGACTGGAGGTACAGGAAAGACTCATGGACGAGAGTGTACTGGGGAGAATCTCTTCAGAGATAAGGTAAGGGATGAGGTAGCCCAGCTTCGGGACCACCATGAAACCCTCCAACAGCTCTCCGCCAGCACTTCGGACCCATCCTCTTCTGCTAGGAGGTCAGCGTGATCGGGGCAGAAGAAGTATATCTTCCACCAGAGGAAGTACTATTCTCTGCCCGCCTCTAGCCCCCATCATCAGCATCAGGGTCCCCGCAGCCATCCCAGGCAGCAGGGGTCCCCCAAGACCCAGCTGGTGCCTCAGTCAACTCCAGGGACAGGTTTTTGACTGGGTTATAGGGAGCTTAATCTAATTGCCCATACCCAAGATGATGGATCTGCCGGTCAGGGGAAAGCTTCGGGTCTTTGGGAACCAGTGGCTCAGTGTAACCTCAGACCAGTGGGTTCTTTCCATCGTCCATAAAGGCTATCCATTGAATATATTGGGTGTCCCACCAAATTGCCCTTCGAGCCCATTTTGGGGGCTGGTAGCGCATCAGGTGGTACTACTAACAGCCAGAGCAGTCAAGCCTGTTCCACCAGGGCAAAGAGGGCTGGGATTTTACTCCCAAGTACTTCCTGATTCCAAAGAAAACAGACCTAAGGGCCTTGAACATATTTGTCAAAAAAGAAAAGTTCAAGATGATTTCTCTTGGCACTTTGATCCCCCTTTGAAAAAGTGGGACTGGCAATGCTCCCTAGATCTGAAGGGCGCATACATTCACATCAAGATCTTCGCCGGTCACTGGAAGTATCTTAGATTTATGGTGGGAAAACAGCCCTTCCAGTATCGGGTGTTACTATTTGGGCTAGCGTCATCCCCACGAGTCTTCACAAAGTGCCTGACCGTAGGGGTGGCACACCTCTGCAGTCTTGAGGTGCATGTTTTCCCTTATCTGGGCGATTGGCTGGTCAAGATCACATCTCAGGCAGGGCCCATCAGGTCCAATGGCTTGACCATCCGGATGTCATCAACTAGGGTTTGTCATCAACTACCTGAAGTCCCATCTCAGCCCGTCACTTCAGTTGAACTTCATAGGAGTACTGCTAGATACGGCTCAGGCAAAGGCCTTCGTGCCTCATCAAAGGGCCATCACTATGACTTCCATCGCGGCAGAGATTCAGCAGAACCAACAGGAGTCAGCCTAGCACATGTTGGAGTTCTTGGGCCATATGGCAACAACTGTCCATGTCACTCCCTTTGCACAATTACACATTTGCAGGGCCCAGTGGATTTTGAGGTCACAGTGGTGCCAGCCCACGCAGAACCTCCAGGATCGCATTTGAATCACCTCACCCCTCCGGGACTCTTTGTCCTGGTGGCAGATACTGTCAGATCTGGAACGGGGATCTCATTCTGAAGTCCTCCTACCCAAATTGTCCTAACCATGGATGTATCCACCCTGGGATGGGGAGCTCATGTAGATGGGCTCAGCACCCAGAGTCTTTGGTCTGCCCAAGAAAGCTGTTGCCAAATCAATTTCCTGGAGCTCCTGGTGATCAGGTACATGCTTTGGGCTTTCAGAGATCGGCTGTCCAACAAAGTTGTCCTGATCCAAACTGACAACCAGGTAGCAATGTGGTATGTCAACAAGGAGGGAGGTACTGGATCATACCTTCTGTGTCAGGAAGCGGTTCACATCTGGTCATGGGCCCTTTCCCACTGGATGGTGCTCAGGACCATGTTCCTGGCCAGGATGGAGAACATGTTAGCGGACAGACTTAGTCATGTCTTCAAACCCTCACGAGTAGTCCCTGGACCAGGAGGTAGCGAATTGGAATTTCTGCCTCTGGGGGAGCCCGGATGTGGATTTTTTCACATCTCCTTGCAACAGAAAGGTGACTCGGTACTGCTTGCTGTACAGGACAGACAGTAAACCAGCCTTGGATGCCCTGGCCCGTCATTGGGGCAAGGGTCTTCTGTACGTGTATCCTCTGATTCCCTTAGTGGCAAAGACTCTTGAAGCTTCACGAGGACAAGGGGACTATGATATTCCTAACCCCGTATTGGCCGAGACAGATCTGGTGTTCTCTCCTGTAGGAGTTGTTCATCTGGAGACCGATCAGTCTGGAAACTTCCCCAGATCTCATTATGCAAGATCGAGGCAGGTTGCAACATCCCAATTTCCAGGCGCTGTTGCTCACAGTCTGGATGTTGAGAGGTTAATTCTACAACCTCTCAATTTCTCAGAGGATGTGTCTCAAGTCCTGGTGACTTCTAGAAAGCCTTCCACTAGAAAGTCCTATGGACTGAAGTGGAGGAGGTTTTCCATGTGGTGTGAGAAGACGGCCCTAGATCCATTCTCCTGCCCTACACAAAAACTGCTTGATTACCTCCTACACCTATCGGAAGCTGGCTTAAAAAACAACTCCATTAGAGTTCATCTCAGTTCAACTGGCGTATACCACCATGGTGTAGATGGTACACCCATCTCTGTTCAGCCTATAGTTGTATGATTCATGTGGGGCCTGCTTCAACTGAAGCCTCCTCTAAGGCCTCCTGCTGTGTGTTGGGACATCAACATAATGTTAGCTCAGTTGATGAAAGCTCCTTTTGAGCCGCTGTGCACCTGTGACCTGACCTGGAAGGTCATATTGTTGGTGGCGGTCACCTCAGGGCGCAGGGTCAGTGAAGTCCAGGCCTTATTGACTTATCTACCTTACACTAAGTTTTATCATGACAGAATAGTCTTGCGTACGTACCCTAAATTCCTGCCTAAGGTGGTGACGGACTTTCATATTAACCAATCCATTGTCCTGCCAACATTCTTTCCGAGGCCCCATTCGCACCAAGGTGAATGAGCACTGCATAGTTTCTAGGGCCAGTGAGCCTTAACCTTCTATTTGGAGCGGACAGAAGCCCATAGACAGTTCACCCAGCATTGTATTTCTTTTGATAAGAATAGGTTGGGCATTAGCATTGCCAAACAGACAATATCCAGTTGGCTAGTATCTCCTTCTGTTATGCCCAGGTGGGACTGCATCTTGGGGATCTTGTCAAGGCTCATTCTGTCAGAGCAATGACAACGTCGGTGGCCCATTTGCGAGCACTTTCCATGAAGGAGATCTGCAAGGCTGTGACGTGGAGTTCTCTCCATGCATTCACATCTCTATTGCTTGGATAAGGATGGCCGACGCGACAGTAGATTTGGCCAATCTGTCCTTTGGAATCTGTTTGAGATGTAGAACCCAACTCTCTCCCACCTAGGGCCCGTTGTTTGGGTTCAGGCTCTCTCCCCCTCTTGTTACCAACAGCACCATTGTTGTTGTGCCCATTGACACCTGGTTGGGTGTCTGTTGGTCCCCTTTTATGTTGAGGAGCAGCCTGTAGCTAGAGATTCACCCATGTGTGAGGACTACCATCCTGATTGTCCTCAGAGAAAGCAGAGTTGCTTACCTGTAACAGGTGTTCTCTGAGGATAGCAGAATGTTTGTCCTCACGAAACCCGCCCGCCACCTTGCGGAGTTGGTTTCTCCTTTTTTAAGACTGGAGAGGGACCCTGCGTGAACACAGTATATAGGGCATGCTGGGCATGCTCAGTGTGCCAAGTCAAAGTTCTAGAAACTTTGACATAAGTTTTCAATGTCGGGGCTCCATCTGTTGTTGTCGCCCATGTGTGAGGACTAACATCCTGCTGTCCTCAGAGGACACCTGTTACAGATAAGCATCTCTGCCTTCTGTTGACCCTGCTATACTGAGAGAAACCTTTAAATGTTCTCTTCTTTTGATTGTGAGGATGCAGTCTATATTTTTAGCATTTTTTATGAAATTAAAATGTGCAAATGTTTTCGGTTTTTCTATTCATCCATTTATTTGTGATACTGGCATCATAGGCATCAGCTCTGGGAGCACTGTAGGTGCTTGAGCACCCCCAACATTGTCTCCTGCATTCCTGTCGATTGGGAGCTGAGAGCTCTGTGGGGAGGGCAGTAGGAAGTTTTTCTGTCTCCTTGCTACTGCTCCTGTCTCCTCCTGCAGTCTGTTGACTGGCTGTGTGATATCTGACCAATGGGCTGCAGGGGAACCAGAGAGCAGCAGCAAGTGTAGGACAGACGAGCTTCCTGAGGTACAGTGGAGATGGGAAGGGTTAGATAGAGGGATTAGGAAAGGGAGAGAGAGACAGAAGATCTATAGGGAGGATGAGAGAGGGGCTGAGAGAACTGCTGGGAGATGGTTTAAAGGGGATATTGGCTGGGAGAGAGAATACTGCTGTGAGGGTCAGGAAGAGGACATGAAAGGAGGAATTCTGGCTGGGAGAAGAGGGAATAGCTGAGGGCGAGGAGTAAAGACAGGCTGTGAGGGTGAGGAGGCTGAGAGAGGAGACACGGGCTATGAGAAGGGGAGAGTAACTGAGAGAAGGAAAGGGGGATACAGGCTGGGAAGAGAGGGCATGGGCTGTAATAAGAAGAGGAGGAGCAGGGGTGAGTGTTTTAAGTGAAGAGAGCTGGGAAAGGGACTATGTGGACGGGAGGGAAACCAAAAGAAGAGCTATGAGAAGAGAGGGGAACATGGTGGAGGGAAGAGGAAGGGGTGAGATTAAGAGGAAGTGAGAGAAGATAAGGAGCTGTGAGGAGGCAGCCAGTGGATGTACACATGGTGGAAAAATAAATGATGAGGAAATGAGAGGAAGACCAGAAGATAAGTCTTTAAAAGAAAAAGGAATGAGCAGGACAAGAGCCAGCAGAGACAGAAGGGTTGGGAAATTGTTTATCGGAAGTTTGGTGAAGATTTCTGTGGTGTCTGCCCTTCTCTTCCAGCCCCGCAGTCACCAGGGTGAATAAGGGATCTGACTGGAAGGAGGAGGAGGTTCTGCTGGATCACTGGCAGAAAATCACTTTCTTAAAAATCGGCGACTCCAGTACTGGGAGGAGCCGTGGTCAGGGCTTGAACTGAGGGCAACATCGTTGTCCCTTGTTCACAAAAATAAAGAAAGCATTCCCCGGTTATATCCGGCAGGAGACAGCAGTTATCTCTGGGGTTTCCAAACTGAGGGCGGGACGCGGCACATGCAGCTGTGGTCCTGGAGCCGGGGCTCAGGGCAAGCAGGCAGTGGAGTTTCGTATGTGCACTCTGCAGGCCTGGGACTGGGGGAAGGCAGAGCAGGGAAGCGATCCACGCCTGCAGGGGAGGGGAAATCACAGACTGAAAGGTGAGCGGAGCCCGTCCAGGAAGGGAAGCCTAACATGCTGACCAGGGAAGGGATGGGTGAACCAAGCGTGCAGAGGAAAGTGGCTGGATAAGGAGGGGTGAGGAGGAACCTGCTGGGAGGGTGCAGAGAGATGAGAAGAGGAACTGGGAGGGGAACAGAGAAGGGGAGCAGAACAGGCCAAGGGAATGTAGGGGGTGAAGCAGGAAGAGGAGAATTAAACCGCTTCCCCCCAAATATAAAATTCAGAGTATGCCCATGCAGGAGGGGGAGAATGAAGAGTAGCGGGAATAAGGGGGGGAAAGCAGATTAGAGGAAGGAGTGGTGGTGGCAGGAGAGGGTAGGAGGAAAGACTGAGATGTGGATGGGCTGTTGGGTGTTATGCGCTTTTCCATGGGTACAAGAACACTGTACTTAGATTTTGTAGAAAGTATAACTTTGGTGTATGTGCCTGACTGAGGAGCCAATGGGGTGAAGCTACCATCTGTGGGATTATGACTGAACGCCTCCAAGTCAGAATCCCCCCTAAACAGAACGATGGATGTTGCAATAGTAAATCCCACTCAGTGCAAGAGGAACCGCAGGTTCAGACATAGGGGTGGGGGGGATGGAGCGGGAGGGAGGAGACTGGTG
Source organism: Rhinatrema bivittatum (assembly GCF_901001135.1). Lineage (NCBI taxonomy): Eukaryota > Metazoa > Chordata > Amphibia > Gymnophiona > Rhinatrematidae > Rhinatrema > Rhinatrema bivittatum. Next base: position 18,810,481 of record NC_042618.1, on the reverse strand, counting down.
GGGATGATCTGGAATTGGGGAGAAGAATGAATCGTGGGACTTTCAGTGCGTCCCTGGCTTTTGTTCTGGCCACATGAGTCTTCCCAGTGTTCACGTTACCTGCTCCTCTCTGGACATTTAAACACAGGCTGCTCAGTCACACTCACAACTCTTTTTTGCTGGGGGCGCTGTCATTTGCATTGCGTTCAGCAACCCCCAATCATTTTCAGAGGTTGGCTTCTATGACTGGGTATAACGGCAGCTAAGAGCATACAAGTGCTGGTGGGGGAGGGTCTCCCACAGTCCTGGTTTGGGAGTGGAAGCAGCGAGATAGGCAAAGTTCTCCCAAGTCTCACCAGGTGTAGATGAGACGGAGCCGGTGGCCGAGTGCTTCAGAGCCCCTTTGGCCCCTAGTCCTCGGCTGTTACTGCCCACGTACACTCAACCCTACCTCCTTGCACACACTCATATACCTATCACTATCCCCAGCCATCTCCTGCCTACACACACAACCCCAGCCATATCCTCCTATCCCTACCAACACGCAGCACACCCCTCACCCACTCCACTCAGCCATCTCCCCATCCTTTCATCCTACCCCCTGCACACACACATCCACAGATATATCCCTACTCACCCCCCCACACACACACATCTATCCATATTCACACCCATCCCCCCCACACAAACTCCTCCCAACACATGCACATCACACCCATCACCCACCCCACTCAGCCATCTCCCCATCCTTTCATCCTACCCCCTGCACACACACATCCACAGATATATCCCTACTCACCCCCCCACACACACACATCTATCCATATTCACACCCATCCCCCCACACAAACTCCTCCCAACACATGCACATCACACCCATCACCCACCCCACTCAGCCATCTCCCCATCCTTTCATCCTACCCCTGCACACACACATCCACAGATATATCCCTACTCACCCCCCCACACACACACATCTATCCATATTCACACCCATCCCCCCCACACAAACTCCTCCCAACACATGCACATCACACCCATCACCCACCCCACTCAGCCATCTCCCCATCCTTTCATCCTACCCCCTGCACACACACATCCACAGATATATCCCTACTCACCCCCCCACACACACACATCTATCCATATTCACACCCATCCCCCCACACAAACTCCTCCCAACACATGCACATCACACCCATCACCCACCCCACTCAGCCATCTCCCCATCCTTTCATCCTACCCCCTGCACAAACACATTCACAGATATATCCCTACTCACCCCCAAACACACACACACACATCTATCCTTATTCACATCCATCCCCCCCACACAAACTCCTCCCAACACATGCACATCACACCCATCACCCACCCCACTCAGCCATCTCCCCATCCTTTCATCCGACCCCCTGCACACACACATCCACAGATATATCCCTACTCACCCCCACACACACACACACACATCTATCCTTATTCACACCCATCCCCCCCACACAAACTCCTCCCAACACATGCACATCACACCCATCACCCACCCCGCTCAACCACCCCATCCTTTCATCCGACCCCCTGCACACACACATCCACAGATATATCCCTACTCACCCCCCCCCACACACACACATCTATCCTTATTCACACCCATCCCCCCCACACAAACTCCTCCCAACACATGCACATCACACCCATCACCCACCCCACGCAGCCATCTCCCCATCCTTTCATCCTACCCCCTGCACACACATATCCACAGATATATCCCTACTCACCCCCCCACACACACCTATCCTTATTCACACCCATCCCCCCCACACAAACTCCTCCCAACACATGCACATCACACCCATCACCCACCCCACTCAGCCATCTCCCCATCCTTTCATCCGACCCCCTGCACACACACATCCACAGATATATCCCTACTCACCCCCCCACACACACACACATCTATCCTTATTCACACCCATCCCCCCCACACAAACTCCTCCCAACACATGCACATCACACCCATCACCCACCCCGCTCAGCCATCTCCCCATCCTTTCATCCTACCCCCTGCACACACACATCCACAGATATATCCCTACTCACCCCCCCACACACACACATCTATCCTTATTCATACCCATCCCCCCACACAAACTCCTCCCACTACATGCACATCACACCCATCACCCACCCCGCTCAACCACCCCATCCTTTCATCTCTTCCTCTGCACACACACATCCACAGATATATCCCTACTCACCCCCACACACACACATCTATCCTTATTCATACCCATCCCCCCACACAAACTCCTCCCACTACATGCACATCACACCCATCACCCACCCCGCTCAACCACCCCATCCTTTCATCTCTTCCTCTGCACACACACATCCACAGATATATCCCTACTCACCCCCCACACACACACATCTATCCTTATTCACACCCATCCCCCCCACACAAACTCCTCCCAACACATGCACATCACACCCATCACCCACCCCACTCAGCCATCTCCCCATCCTTTCATCCTACCCCCTGCACACACACATCCACAGATATATCCCTACTCACACCCCACACACACACACACACATCTATCCTTATTCACACCCATCCCCCCCACACAAACTCCTCCCAACACATGCACATCACACCCATCACCCACCCCATCCTTGCATTGCACCCTCTACAGATGCTCCTTCAGCAGTACACACATACACACATATAGACTATCTCCCTCAACCTTCAAGCAACTGCAAGACATACCCAGCACTCCTCTAACACACACAATACTCATATTCCAGATATCCCAGCATGCAGCCCAGTGCCTGGCATGGGGATAGGTCACTACCAGAGCCAAGAAAGTCTAATTTTGACTATACCGGCAGCTCTTGTTCTCCTTTACCGAACAATCAGTGCTTTTAAAGCAGTATTACTGGTTATTCTAGAATCAAGCTCCCTGCTGACCATTGTTGGTTAACAGTTTGATTGGAATAGAAGGAATTCCCCATGGCTTCACTTTGAAACACTGCGCGTGCAATAATAAGTGAAAGTAGTTCTGTGATGAAAGTAGGCCCTTTCCAGGCGGGCAGCAAACGAGTCGTCCATTTCCAGAAAAGGGTCAAATCCAGAAGTCAGTCCGAGGTGAAAACAGGGGCTAGATAAGAGGGACTGGTGAGGGTGGGCAGGGCTGGAAGGGAGAGATGAGGCAGGCAAGGCAGGGACAAAATGAAGCAGACAAGGCGAGGATGAGACCAATGCTGAGGGCAACGTTGTTTGCTTTTTTTTTTTTTTTTATCTACAATGTCTTCATGGAAAACTACATTCCAACTAGTATCAGTTTGTATATCGGCGGTAAAACAATGGCTCTTCCACAACACGTTGGCGCTAAACATTGAGAAATGTGAGGTGTTAATCTTGGAGAGGGTTCCAGCACATGACAAGCCTGATCAGTTCACATTTGCAGGTCATCAGATTTCCATCAAGTCTCAGGTAAAACGTTTAGGAGTAATTTTAGATTCAAGCTTATCAATATGACCACAGATTAATGCTGTCACCAAGATTACTTTTTACACTGTTTATGGTCTTACTTGAAGCACAGGATTTCTGGACCATCTTGCTGGAAATCCTATTATCGGACCTCGACTATTGTAATTCTTTTAATGCAGGCACATTAGCTTCTGTTTTGAGAACAATCCAGGTAAGCAAGAATGCTGCCACCTGTATCCTAACAGATATGGATACGAGAGCACATATTAACCCAATTCTGAGGAACATTCATTGGCTGCCTGTGACCTGGAGGATTCAATATGAAGTTGGCATACATAATCTCTTGGGAAGGATTGACTTGCCATGGATCGCAGCTATTCTCCAGATTTTCAATTCACCATGAGATCATCAGTCGGGATGTTTGGGTGTTCCACTGTCAAAAGCAGCCCGTCTGTCTAAGACTCGTGAAAAGACTTGTTTCGTGTCTGCTCCAGTTTTTTGGAACAGCCTTCCTGAGCATTATGACTAGCATCCTGTAGTAAGACCTTTCAAAAGCTCCTGAAAACCTTATTCTAATCAGCTTGTGCATCTTTGCCATAAACCTTTGGTAGATTGTGGGTATTAGGAAGTTAAGGCTTGTATAATGAAGTTAAAATCCAATCTCTTTTAGTAAGCCATGACACAGGGATCTGTTGGTACTCTTGTTTGTTGTGTGACTGGTTTATTTCTATTATTTTATGATTATATCTTTGTGACTCTCCTTCAACTCTATCTAGTGCGGGCTAGAAATTTTTAAAAATAAAATAAGTGAATTTCGTATATTATTGTGACAGCATCAGTGTTTATTCTCACAGTCCATATCTAAATTGAGCTCCTTCTAAATTTTTGGTACTTAGATATCTAATTTGGGGATTACTCAATTTTGAAAATTAGACCATTGTATCCATGCAGATGCTTTTGAAGAGAATTACAAGAAAGCAAAAGCAGTGAGAATGAGGCTGTTAGTAATAATGAAAAGAGAGAAGGAAGATAAATTATTGACATATAGAAAGAAAGAAAAGTAACGTCAAAATGAATGATGGCAGCTATAAAAAATGTGTTCACTGAGAAAGACCTCCTAAAGCAGTGTTGTCTAACTTTTTGGTTCGGGGGGGCCACATGAACAATTGTTGAACAGCTTGCGGGCCAGATTAACAATATTGCTATTATTAAAAACACCAAATTACAACTTGAGAAAGTTTTTAGACCAGTGTAGTCCAACAGTCTACTTTGCTCTAAAATTTAGATTCTAAAAAGTTAACCAAAGTCTGTCATGTCATAAGGACGCAACGTAATAAGCTAATCATGTTCTGTGGGGAATCTGACACTGCTTTTGTCAGCTCCAACTGTAGAGCTTGCAATGCGCAATGATGCTGTTAAATGTTCATCTGTAAACAGAGACCGTGACTTTTTTTTTACGTTTTTTCATTCTTGAAAACAACTGTTCACAGCAGTAGGTGCTACCAAACAAAGCAATGAACTTCTTGGCATCTTGTGACAGATTGGGGAACCTGTGTGATGAAACATAAGAACTGTTGAATCTCAGAAGATCATGTTCAGTAAAAACTCTCTTCAAGTCACTGTCATTCTTAATGTCAGTAAGCTCCATCTGGTATTTATCAGCACAGTCTTTCGGATCAGTTTGAAACAAATTACTCAGTAGCTTTTTGATGTCAGTATTATTTCTGAAATCCTCGAACCTTTGTTTGAAGTCATCAATCAGTATGACAACTAATTCTGAGTACTTCTCATATTGCACTGTGTCAGTAAGTCTCGTGGAAAGAACTGTCAAGTGTACAACTTTCTTCAGAATCAACTGTGAATGAATAAGCTCCAATTTCTCAATGAATGTAACAACATGTTTGTACAATTTGTGCACCAGCTGATTCTTTCCTTAAAGATTCACGTTCAAGTCTGCCATATATTTGGTCATATCGACCAGAAACACCAAGTCATTTATCCACGAATTATCATCAAGGAAACTTATATCATTCCCTTTGTTGGCCATGAATGTCTTTATTTCATCATGTAAACTCCAGAATCTGGATAGTGTGCCTGACCTTAGCCATCGAACTTGGCTGAAGTAAATCACATCATCATGATCTGAACCCACTTCCTCCAGAAAAGATTTAAACTCCCTGTGATTCAGACTTCTGGATCGTATGAAGTTGACACTTGATACTTTTTCCATCACATTCTTCATTTCCAGTTTGTTGGCGCACAAGTTTTCCTGGTGAATGATGCAGTGGTGTATGACGACTTTCTGTAGCATTGATTTCTCCAACAAGGTCACAAATCCGTTCCACTTCCCTGCCATGGCTGGTGCTCCATCTGTTGCTATGCCAATCAGTTTGTTCTCATACAGATTGAACTTCTCCATTACCTGCTTGACTTTATCAAAGATCTCCTTTCCTGTTGTCATGCCCTTCATAGGACAGATATCAAGCAAGCAGTTCCTCGACGATGGAAAACGTTTCTGTAACTCCTCTTACAAATATTGCCAGTTGAGCTGTGTCACTTATGTCTGTGCTCTCATCAACTGCTAAGCTGTAAAACTCGCAAGCATCAAGTCTCTTTATCAAAGACTCTTGAATGTTTGTCGCCAGGTCATCAACTCTTCTAGCAATAGTCTGAGGAGAAAGGCTGACATTTTGCACCACAGACTTCTTATCTAGGCAAACCACATCCGTAAACAGTTCCAAGCATTCCTTAACCAAATTCCCATCTGCAAACAGGTTTCCTCTCTTGGCTATGGTTTCTGCTATTAAAAAGCTAATCTTTGTTGCTGCTTCGGAACTCTGGCTACTTTAAACAAAGACTGTTGGCTGACGATGCTTTGTTTCAACAAGTTGATGCGATCAGTTCGTGGTTGACCAACGAGGCTATCGAAATTACTTGCATGCTTTGCGGTGTAATGTCGCTTTATGTTGTACTCCTTTTGGACAGCAATTGATTTTTGGCAAATCAAGCACAAAACTTCCACCACGAAAAAGTCATCCGTCCAGGAAATTTTGAATACACGGTTTTTGAAATCAACTTTACGTTTTTTACTCATCCTACTTCCACTTGCAGATGCTGCCATTTTTGCTGTCAATTTTTACAACAGATGTTTGTAAAAGCTGGAATGGACTGATACAGATTTTAACGCTCTCCCTCTGCCCCCTCCTCTGGCAACTTCTCTGTGTCCCCTCCTTATGCAGCTCCTCTAGCTTCTCTCACTGCCCCCCTCCTCTAGCTTCTTTCTCTCTCTCTCTCTCTCCTTCCTCCATGCAGCAGCTTGTGGTGTGTGTGCGCGCCTCTCCCTCCCTCCCTCTTCAGGCAGCTTCTTCTCTCTCCCTTTTGCAGCAGTTTCTTTCTGTCTCTCTCTCACTGTCCATCTGATCATGCAGCGTCTGATTCCCTCCTCAAGTGGTTTCTGCTCTCTCGCTCTCTCTCTCTCTGTCTGTGTTCCCCACCTTATGCTGCTGCTTCTTGTGTGTGGTGTGGGTGTCCTTCTCCAAGTCCAGCACATCTCCACCTCTCCCACACATCTCCTTCCCTCCCCCTCAGGTCCAGCACATCTCCAGCTCGCTCACACACACACTGTCCTCTTCCTTCGTCCTACCCACCCTCAGATCCCCAATTCTACCCCCTCACCTCCCGCCTGCTGGATCCCGGGTCGATCGGCGGCAAAGGCGATTAAAGGTTTCTTTTGCCTTCCTCTGCCGGCCTCGGGGGCCTTTTCTGCAATGCAGCGTCCTGCCTACGTGACAACAGGAAGTTACATCAGAGGGGGGCGGGAAGCAGTGTAGCAGAAAGGCCCTGATGCCGGCAGAGGAAGGCAAAGGGAACCTTTAATCACCTTTGCCGGCGTGGGACCCGGCGGGCGGAAGATGAGGGGGTAGTGTGGGACATGGACGGATGAGATGTTGCCCGAGTGGTCTGTCCGTCCCTGTTGCAGCGTGTGGCTCAGAATGCGCGGGCTGGTTTCCCAGAAGTGGTTTTTTTTTTTCCCAAATCAGAGGTGGGTTCCCCCCCCCCATCCTCTCCCCGACAGTCCCCGCACCCCTCCCTCACACCCGATCTGCGGGCTGGTTAGAAAGGCTTGGCGGGCCACATTGTGGCCCGCGGGCCGTATATTGGGCAATCCTGTTCTAGAGCAATTATTGAATATGAAGGAGTATTTACTGTACAGAGAAATATAATTAACATAAAAATAACATGACTTTTGCAGAGTAAACAAGTAATAATGATGTGAAAATAGTGTCTGGATCGGCCCAGTGGCAGTGCAGGTCTCCCACACCTTGGGTCAGTGTTCCCAGCTCCTGGAGGGAGCAATCTGTGACCGTTGTTGAGGGCGACATCTGGTGGCCAGATTTAGAGCCCAGGAGTCGTCCTAGCTCATGGCTCCCAACCTCGGGACTGAAGGTGCAATGAGCAGACGAATGCTGGGGAGGGCGAGTCTGTTAAAATAGCGGGGAGGGGAATCCTCAGGTATTGTGAATGACTGCTCATGGCACCAAAATCCCAGCACTAGTTCCAGTTGAGCTGGAAGGGAAATGAGGAATTACCAAGTCAAAAAAGAAAGAAAATGCTTTTCTGAAAACCCATCAGATTCCCACATCTTTGATTTGAGATCATCATCATCATGTGACCAGCAGTGTAACTTCTATTGAACAAAAGAAAGAAAAATAGAATTGTATTATTATAGGGTAGATTTTTTAAATATACGCGTGCGCCTCCATGTGCACGCGCTACCCGGCACCAGCATGCACGTGTTATAAAATCGGCGGGCCGCAAGCACATGTGCACCGGATTTTGTAATCCGTGCATGCAAGGGGGGGATAGATTTTAGCTAGTTTCATGCGGCGACGCATCACAGCTTTCCCCAGTTCCCTCCCAGTCCGCTCCAATTAAGAAGCTGACTGGGAGGGAACTTCCCTACCCCCTACCCTACCTTCCCTTCCTCTTCCCTCCTCCCCACCCCCTAAACCTAACCTATCTTACCTATTGATTTTTGTTCTTTAAGTTGCTGCTCCTCTGGAGCAGAAGCAAGTTTCGTGCGCCAGCCAACTGCCGGCGCGCGCTCCCCTAGCACAGCGGGAAATAGCCGCTGTACTGGTGCCTCCAGCCCCGCCCCTCTTTGCCCCCTGGACTGCCCCCTTTTCAGGCCCCAGCACTTAATCACGTACCGGGGTTTACGCACGTGGCCGGGCCCATTTGAAAATGGGCCCGGCACACGTAAGGCCCGGCCACGCGTGTAAACCCCGGTATTTTTGCGCACCGGGGTTTAAAAATGTACCTTTTATGTGTATATACTGTAGAATAATATAGAAATAAAAGTCATATACTTGCCGATTGTTGAGGTTGCAGAATGACTTTTTAAGCTCTCTGTTCCCCAAGACTTACGTCAGCTTGCTGCTTATTACTGAGTTTGCATAACAAAGGCTTTTTTCTTTCTGAATATGGTGAAGCATAGGATGATTGGGTTTTCCCTCAGGTAATGTTATACTGCTGAATACAATGACTAAATTATTGAGCCCCAAGGTAGGCAGAAACCACAAACTCTATCCCTTGTGAAGATCCTCCTTGTGAGGAGAATTTGACTCTCAGCCCAGAATCACTGCTGCTTTCTAAACTACCCTTGCAATGTATGAATAACAACTTTTGAGACGTTCACAGCAGAGTGAGCTGGAGAGAGGCTGGTGATAGTGGATCTGGGAGACAAATCAGCATCGATGGTATCTGCAATTGGATTGGTTTTAGCAACAGGTGGATGAAATGAGGAACGCTTGTCACAGCTTTGGTTGCTGGATCAGGGGTGAGATTGGTATTGAGAGCTGCTGCTGTGTTTTCAAGGATCGCATAGACCTTGGGCCCAAGGGTCAAGCCAGATCCAGAGAAGTCTCCCGACTTGGGCTCTCTTCCTACTGAAAGTTGAGTCCAGTAGAGATCCCAAAAATTTGACTTCTGGAGAGGTCAGAAATGACTAGGAGTGGACGTACACTAGCAGCCATTTAGAGAACCATAGGTCTAGTTAGAAGCTGCCGTTTTGAGCAGAATGACTGCTGTCGGATCCCTAATGGGCATGAAAACGTCTTAAGGAATCCCCTAAAAAAATTCCTTGATGTTTTTGATTGATCTGCAGGATCTTTGTACCACACCTTGAGTATTCCGTGCATCTGTGATTGTCCCATCTCAAAAAAATATAGCAGAACAACAACAAGGTAGAGAGAAGGGCAACAAATATGTAAAAAGATGGAATGGTTCCCTTATGAAGAAAGGCTAAGCAGATTAGGACTGTTCAGTTTGGAGAAGAGACGATTGAGAGGGGTTATGATTGAGGTTTATAAAATCATGAGTGGGGTGGAACTAGTTAATATGGAACCATTCTTTACTCTTGCAAATAGAACAAACACTAAGGGATGCTCCATGAAACTGTTAGCAGATTTAAAACAAATTTCATAAGCTGGCAACTACTAATCTGAAACAAAAATTAATAAAAAGCAAGCTTCTAAAATGAAGAAACGAATGACCCAAATCCTATGCCAGGATACCTCACAGGACCCAACAGTGACCCTATGGGAAAGACTTTCAACACAAGGATATCCTACTCACTCTTCTCTTCTTATCTGGTATATATTGTATTATTCAGTGCAGAGAATGTGATGGAAGATGCTACATTGGTGAAAAAGGCCAGAAGTTGGAAAGAAATTAATTAACATGCACTGTCACAAGATCGAAAATACATGAAAATGCAAAATTAAAAATTAAAAAAAATGTAAAAAAAAAAACATCAGAGAGATCAAAGCAACACCTCCATAAGGAAGCATCAACAGCCTTATGATCAATGTATTAAAATGGAAATTCAAAACAATCCAGGAATATGCATATATTCTTTGTTGAGTTGAGTTGAGTTTATGGAACATGCAATAATCCAGAAATATCTTGCAAACTTTAGGGAGATTATATAGAAATGTACCACCAGTAAATCACTTTAAAGATATCCAAAATTCTTTAAGTGACTCATCTGGTGAGTTGATGAACTTCATTTTCATGTTCATCTAAAGGAATTTTGAAGGAATGGTATTTTTTCTTTCAAAAACTAAAACGATTAGGGGACAATATATGAAGTTATATTTAAATCAAATCAGAGAAAATACTTTTTCACTCAATGCACAATTAAGCTCTGGAATTCATTGCCAGAGGATGTGGTAAAGGAATGTAGATGAGTCTTAAAAAGGTTTGGACAAGCTCCTGGAGAAGTCCATAAACTATTATTAGACTTGAGGGAAGTCACTGCTTATCCCTGGGTGTAAGCAACATGGATTCTATCTGGTGTTTGGGATCCTGCCAGGTACTTATGACCTGGATTAGCTACTGTTGGAAATGGGATATCATACTGGGCTTTGATGGACTCTTGGTCTAACCTAATATGACCTCTAATCTAACCTCTTATGAGAAGAATAGGTCTGATCGCTTCTAGGGAAAAGACAGGTTTAATTGATTTCTCATCACTTGGCATTTAGAGCAAAAATTAAGAAAAGCAAACTTTTAAAATCATGTTATTACTTAAAAGCCATCCACCTTTAATTTTGGAATTCTTGAAGAGACCAGAGACCTTAGACTATCTGAAGCAGCACAGCAAAGGAAGCCACTCCTTTGGAAGTAGGAGAAAGGAGTATTAGGGATAGGGAATATTATTGTTAGTAGTGGGAGGAGTATGAGGATTGAATAGGCTTTATGATGGTGTTTTTAGTTGATTTTTTTTATTAGGGTACTTAAGTAACATGGTAAATGTCGGCAGAAAAGATGCAAGTGGTCTAACTAGTCTGCCTAGCAAGTGTGTTTTTTAGGGTAGTAATTGCTGCTCCGTGCACCCCTGATCTGTTTTGGGATTGTTCTGATTGTGATTTGTATTTTATATTTGCTTGTGTTACTTGTATTGCAATTTTTTGCTTAATTGTATTATTTTGATTGTTAGCTGCTTTTGAGCGGTCTTACGACTGGAAAGACAGACTATATAACAACAACAACAAAATAAAAGAGAAACAAAATAAGTCATTTATCTAAGCTCTCAGATCCATGGTGAGATTGTTGTCATTGCACCTGCATAGAGAGGGAGTGGAAAGATATTCTCTTCCTAAAACTATTCTGCTTAACAGATGGTAACCCAGTGGGGGTCGGAGTACAATCAGGTGCTCCCAAAACAAATGGAAAATTAGCTACCCCTGTAGATGTCTGCCTTTAGGAAAATCAGAAGGGAGTAGCAAATGGTATTCACTCTGAGAAAAGAAGGCTGATTAGTGGAATAATGGATCTGTACTGAGCTTGGTTCTGTTCGGTATCTTTGCAAACGATATTGTAGATGAGTTGAAGCCTTTTTGCCAATGACATTACTGTGATATCTTGTCCCTCAGAACACAGCTTGCACTCAGCTGGTAGTTCCCTGCTGCAGGATCCGGATTCCTAGGTCCTGCGAAACTCTTAAATAATTAGCACACTTCGCTCGAAATGCTCCAGGAGGAAGATAACTTATCACTGGTTGTTCATGCTTGCCTTATGCCCATTACAGTTCATGTGCAATAATGTCCAAATCGTTCCTGGGTCAAGGCGCAAGTCTTGTCAACGTGTCTTGAGTTTATCTGGCTCCGAGTGTCCAGTCCCCACCCAGGTATGTGAAAACCAGCCGCCCCAGGACTCCACAAAAGGCCTAGGTTTGGCGTCCAATGTTCAAACCTCTCTTAATACTTTGCTTGTCCACACTGCAACCTCCCCAGCAGGAAAACAAGTTCAAGGCCCTTGCAAGGCTTCAGCCCTGCATAAGTTGTGCTGCCAATCTCCCATGCGGCAGCTGTACCCAGTCACAAACACCGAAGTTGCTTAACTGTTGCAGGTATTTCTCCCGGCCCAGCAACCCTGCAGTGTCCCTCCCTCACACTGCAGTGAAGGAAAAATGATGCTTGATAACTTTGGCTGACTAGTTGCTGGCATTCCTTCTTCCACTGCTTCGTGCCTCCTACCTCCTTTGCAGCTCTGCTTAGGCTGGTCGCTCCAGCTCCCCTGCTTCTGAGCGTCCTTCCTCCTGCTGCCTGTTTGTGGTCGCTCTAAAGGGGAGAGCCACACTCCCTTCCCGTCTTTATCTACTCGACCTGCACTAAGGTGGGGGAGGGACCTTGGCCCGCCCAACTCCCCAATCCCTGTCCGTATTGGGTTTTGCAGTTCTCCTGTCTCTTTAACCTTGCTTTGTACTCGGGGTTTTCTTTCTTTGTCAGATACTTCCAGCGTTTCTTCCGCTGCCCTTGGGATCTGCTCTGTGACGTCTCTGTCGCAATTACGACAGATCTTCAAGAGGTAGGATAGAATGAGAAAGAATCTAAGAAAACTTGAGGAGTGGTTGAGTGCTTGTCTAAGAAGATTCAGTGCAGATAACTTCAGAATCATGCATTTAGGGTACAGAAGTCCAAGGGAGTGGTATACGAAAAGGGACAAGATATTGGAATGTACCAATCAGGAGAGAGACCTTGGGTTGATTGTGTCTGATGATCTTAGGGTAGCAGAACAGTGCGATAAAGCAGTGGCCAGAGCCAGATGGATGCTAGGGTGTATAGAGAAAGGCATAACCAATAGAAAAAGGAGGAGATAATGCCTCGGTACAGCTCATTGGTGAGATCTCACCTAAATATTAGGTCCAGTTCTGGAGGCCATGCCTCTGATAGGATATAGACAGGCTGGAAGCCAACGAAAGAACAAAATGGCAGAGAATTTACAGCATAGCCATGCGAGATGAGGCTTAAGGACCTAAATGTGTATAGCCTAGAGAAGAAGCAAGGGCGGATATGATAGAAACATTCAAATACCTCAAAGATATAAATAAGAAAGCTTTTTCAGAGGCTTGGGGGCAATCTGCATGGAGTTGCAGTTACCATCATAAGAAGCTTGCTCGGCAGACTGGATGGACCATTTGGTCTTTTTCTGCATCACTACTATGTATGTTACAGAGGAAAGAATGCCCTAGAATAAGGGGCCATGTTATGCAGCTCCAAGAGGGCTTTCACAGAAGCAACATCAGGAACTATCTCTTCACAGAAATATTGCTGGATGCATGGATTAGCCTTCCAGTGGGGGCGGCGTAGATAAAAATGGTAACGGAGTGCAAGAAAGCCCAGGAAAAGCACCGAGAGTCCCTAGTTAAAAGTGAGGGAAAGCCAGAGATCAACTCCAGACGATGGCATTGCACCAGAAATATCGGGCAAATCGGATGGGCCTAGTGGTCCTTATCTACCATCCTATTTTATGTTTCTGTATTAAAACAAATATATTGACTAGCTCTCCTGAGAATAGCATCCAAGGAACTGGCTGCCCCCTGTGATGTCACCAGAGGTAGTTTGGAAAGCTGCGATCGTAGCTGGCTCTGTGGCAAATGGAGCCCTGGTCGAAAATTGTCGATCGCACCCCGTGGGCGTACGCAAGCTTCTTCTGCAAGCGAGCAGCGGGGACAGATTGCCCTCCTGGCGAGGGATGACCACTGAGCCCTTTGGAAAGCGTTTGGTTTCCTGGGTAAAAGATTAGTAGTTCTTATATGCATTAATAAAGTGAGGGACTAATAAAGTTACTTATATGAACATTTTAAGAAAGCTTTTGTGGATAGATGGGAAGAAGAATATAACGTGAAGCACGGTGCTCAGTTATATGATACTGGTTGAAGCCCATCGTGAGCAAGAGCCTGTAGATCATTTCTTTATGAGCACCCTTTGATCTGATACCTATTCCCATAGGATTAATAAGGTTTCCTCCGTTTATCTATTTTTTGTAAGTTTAAATTTGAGATGCGTTGCTCTGAATATACAAGGATTTAATCCTAATTGTATGCATCTAAGTAGTGCATGCATTTCTGAACAGGTAGCCCCAGATGTGCATGTTTAATGGATAAATCTATTTATGCAGTCCTCAGAAATCCCCGCCCATCTCATGTTTCCTTTTCATTTGCCCTGTTGGTGGCATGTCAGAGGAGCGATTATATAACAGGAGTGTGTTGCAGGCGCTGCTTTGGTAGGATTGCCCTTATGGGGACACCAGAGAGATGATAGTGTTGTATTAATGATCATGTGTATGGGATCAGGGTTTGTTTTTTTTATAGGAATTGAAACAAGGTTTTTGCTTGTTTTAATCTGGCATACCCAGTCCACAAATTGGACAAATACAGATTTCTGTGTGATTCCTCTGTAGGACCAGCAGAGAGGCTGAGTCAGGGATCTCTTATTTATTTATTTATTTATTTGTTATTTTTATTATACCGAGTTTCATGATAGGAATCACATCAACCCGGTTTACAATTAACAATGTGAGTAAAGGCAGAGAGTAACAAAGTAAAGAACATTTCCCAATACAAGAACAAATATAGTATGAAACTTAACAAATATTATAACAATATTTTGGATGTGAGAAAGTTACAAAAAACATGGAAAAATAACTTGGATATGAAAGGAGAAGAATTGTAGAACGACTTTAAGCATTTTAACCAGCTGTATCAATTAATAAATATGTAGATATTTATTAATTTATTAATTATTTATTAATTTATTAATTTAATTTATTTAATTTATCTTAGATAAAAGCGTTATTTGTGCAGCCGTGTGGTCATGAAAAATCGAAAGTTAAGCTTTAGGAAAAATGTGTTATGGTAGAACAAGAGTTTGCAAGAATGCAAAAGGAATCCAGAGACCCTCAGGTAGCCAGTAATGGTATCCCATCTCTGGTTTATGATGTGCTGTAGGGAAAAGTAGCAGAGAACTACATTGGAAAGTAGTCACCTTCGGGTGGGTGCCTTGGTGATCTTAGAATATGAGAACTGAACATTCAGTTGCCAAGCAAAGGAAAAATCAACTGGGTACCTGAATGCGCAAGAAGAAAAAGTAAGGTAGCCCAGATCACAAACATTTGGCATAAAGAGCCTTGAACTCATATCTAAGGACCTTTATTTCCAGTTTTTGTTTTATTTTTCCCAATAATTTATCAGTGTTTATTACAGCAAGAACAAAAATGGGAGTGATGCGTGGAAATAAATGACTTCTCATGGTGATCTGGCTTTGACAGTCGCTAATATTTTGCCCCGGTTAGCATCGAGAGGGGTTTTGCATTTTATAATTCTTCTCACCTTTTTGTGGGATGCGTCTGGGGAATATAAATGTCCCTTGGAGCATGTGATCTGGGTCACTGCCTCTCCCCGGGAGGAGTGATCAGGAGGTGGTCTTGGCTGCCGATAGTGTGGGCTGACCAAGAGAGAAGTTTGGGGAGCAGAAGATCGGTGGCAGAGTTTTGTGCTTTCGGATGATGGAAAGGAAAGCCCGGTGTCTGGCGAGGGCCGGGTTCTAGATCTTTTGCCCGACAGCAGAGGTTGGAGATCGTGAAGATTTTTGAGAGTTTGGTAAAGACTGTTGGAGTTTCTGCTTGGAAGATCTATTTTTTTAGCAAGGGGTTTGGCCTTCTTGTGTTGGTTCCAGCCTTTGTTCATGCTGGAACTACAGAGAGACTACCCTACCCTCCGAGGTGCATGGGGGAGGAGACTCCCCAGAGGGGGTTTACTGTACATAAGGAGACTTAACGCTATTTTTCATTTTGATTCTATTGATGCTGTTTCTAATTTTCTCTCTACTCGCCTGGATTCTTATTTTCAAACTCAAGTAAACTTTTATTTTGAACACCATTACTTGACTCTGTGATTCTGTTGGCTATTAATACGCCAAGAGGATTCTCCCCTACTGAGGACTCTCCTGACCAGTGAGTAAGACAAGTTAGGGTGAAGGTGATTTTGGACGGCACCAAGTGCCCAGGAGAGGGTCCCGCTACATTATTGTTCCTGGTAAATATTGTTTTTGTTCTTGTTGTAATGAACACTGACAAATTCCTGGGAGAAATCAAATAAAAACTGAAAAAAAGGTCCCTGCTCCTATCCCAAGGCTTCTCTTGAATCTTATTCCAGGGCCGCAACCTCTAGCCCATACCAATAAAACCCAAACTGTTGTCTTTTCATGACCTTGTAGTCTCGCAGTAGTGTGAAGCATGAGAATGGGCGTGAGGCTGCTTTCAGATAATAAAACCGGCCGACGTGTGGCTAGCAACCAGCACCTCGCCAAAGCCTTGCTATCCGCCTTGACCGACCTCTGCATGGATTCAACCCAGATGTCAAGATTTGCCATTGTGAGCGAGCCCCTGAGAGCTGAGCCGGATTAACTCCTTGGCACTGGGAGCAGCACGTAAGACAAACGCTCTCACGGTGCGCGAGTTAACACTTACTCCCAGCAAACCGTGGCCTTTTATTCCTTAAAACCTCCTGCCTCGTAACACCGAACCTCGTGCAGGTGGTTTATAGTATCCCAAGGCAAAAACCCAAATGTGCGATCACCTGGTAACTGCAAGGATGAAAGTCCAAAATTGGTAGGAAAAGAATCCAACTTCAGCTGCGCTTTAAAAGAGGCCAGGCTGCTTTCTGAGTTAACGTGCACGGGAGCACTGCTCTCGATTCAGATATGTCTTAGCCTGTTTCTGGTCACTTCTGGAGATTAAAAGGAAGGAGGTGAAATATTTACTCCTGGGGGAATTCTGCGCAAATAAACTTTAAAATTCTGCACACAGAAACAAAATTCTGCGTACTTTATCTTGGTCAAAATAACAATATATATGACAGTCTTTAAGTAATCAATTTAAAATGTAATACAGAAGGTGCAGAGTTTTAAATATTCTGAGCAGAATTTCCCTAGAAGTTCACTGTAAGAGTGTTCCTGTCACACACTCTCCCTACTCCCCTGGCCACTTTGCCCCCTCAGGCCCCCTCTAGGCTCAACCTCTTCCACTCTATCTCCACGCCCAGAGTTTGACCTCTCTCTCAGTAGTGCCCCTCACACAGGCTCTCTCTGTCTCTCACACACAGGCTTCTTCTCTCTAGTGCACATACACAACCCTCATACAGTCTCCCTGTCTCTCATGCACACACCCACACATACACATCCTCGTTCAGACTCCTTCTCTCTCTCATGGACACACCCACACATACACATCCTCGTTCAGACTCCTCCTCTCTCTCATGGACACACCCACACATACACATCCTCGTTCAGACTCCTTCTCTCTCTCATGGACACACCCACACATACACATCCTCGTTCAGACTCCTTCTCTCTCTCATGGACACACCCACACATACACATCCTCGTTCAGACTCCTTCTCTCTCTCATGGACACACCCACACATACACATCCTCGTTCAGACTCCTTCTCTCTCTCATGGACACACCCACACATACACATCCTCGTTCAGACTCCTTCTCTCTCTCATGGACACACCCACACATACACATCCTCGTTCAGACTCCTTCTCTCTCTCATGGACACACCCACACATACACATCCTCGTTCAGACTCCTTCTCTCTCTCATGGACACACCCACACATACACATCCTCGTTCAGACTCCTTCTCTGTCTCATGGACACACCCACACATACACATCCTCGTTCAGACTCCTCCTCTCTCTCATGGACACACCCACACATACACATCCTCGTTCAGACTCCTTCTCTCTCTCATGCACACACCCACACAGACACATCCTCGTTCAGACTCCTTCTCTCTCTCATGGACACACCCACACATACACATCCTCGTTCAGACTCCTTCTCTCTCTCATGGACACACCCACACATACACATCCTCGTTCAGACTCCTTCTCTCTCTCATGGACACACCCACACATACACATCCTCGTTCAGACTCCTTCTCTCTCTCATGGACACACCCACACATACACATCCTCGTTCAGACTCCTTCTCTCTCTCATGGACACACCCACACATACACATCCTCGTTCAGACTCCTCCTCTCTCTCATGGACACACCCACACATACACATCCTCGTTCAGACTCCTCCTCTCTCTCATGGACACACCCACACATACACATCCTCGTTCAGACTCCTTCTCTCTCTCATGGACACACCCACACATACACATCCTCGTTCAGACTCCTTCTCTCTCTCATGGACACACCCACACATACACATCCTCGTTCAGACTCCTTCTCTCTCTCATGGACACACCCACACATACACATCCTCGTTCAGACTCCTCCTCTCTCTCATGGACACACCCACACATACACATCCTCGTTCAGACTCCTTCTCTCTCTCATGGACACACCCACACATACACATCCTCGTTCAGACTCCTTCTCTCTCTCATGGACACACCCACACATACACATCCTCGTTCAGACTCCTCCTCTCTCTCATGGACACACCCACACATACACACCCTCGTTCAGACTCCTCCTCTCTCTCATGCACACACCCACACAGACACATCCTCGTTCAGACTCCTTCTCTCTCTCATGGACACACCCACACATACACATCCTCGTTCAGACTCCTTCTCTCTCTCATGGACACACCCACACATACACATCCTCGTTCAGACTCCTTCTCTCTCTCATGGACACACCCACACATACACATCCTCGTTCAGAATCCTCCTCTCTCTCATGGACACACCCACACATACACATCCTCGTTCAGACTCCTCCTCTCTCTCATGGACACACCCACACATACACATCCTCGTTTAGACTCCTTCTCTCTCTCATGGACACACCCACACATACACATCCTCGTTCAGACTCCTTCTCTCTCTCATGGACACACCCACACATACACACCCTCGTTCAGACTCTTCCTCTCTCTCATGGACACACCCACACATACACATCCTCGTTCAGACTCCTTCTCTCTCTCATGGACACACCCACACATACACATCCTCGTTCAGACTCCTTCTCTCTCTCATGGACACACCCACACATACACATCCTCGTTCAGACTCCTCCTCTCTCTCATGGACACACCCACACATACACATCCTCGTTCAGACTCCTCCTCTCTCTCTCGCACACACACTTACACACACACCCCCATACAGGCTCCCCCTCTCTCTCTTGCACACCCACCCACATAGTGTCCCTTTCTCTCTCACGCATACACCCTCACACAGACTACCTATGTCTGTCTCTCACAAACCCTTGCACACTGGCTCCCTCTTTCACTCACCCCCCTCCCCACACACACACACATAGGCTCCCTCTGCTTCTTTCTCTCACACATATACACATCCCCTCACACAGTCTGTTTCTCACATATACTTCCGTTCACACAGGCTCTCTTTCTTAAGCATACAAACACCCTCACACAGGCTCCCTCTCTCAGAAACAAACAAGCACCCTCACATACACACAGACATCCCCTCATACAGGCTGTCTTTCTCTCTCTCTCTCTCTTGTTCACATATACACACAGGGTCCCTTTCCTCTCGCTCATACACCCTCACACAGGCTACCTATGTCTGTCTCTCACACACCCCTGAATACTGGCTCCCTCTTGCGCTCACAGCCCCCCCCCCCCCTTATACGTAGGCTCCCTCTCTCTCCCACACACATCCCTTTACACAGGCTCTGACTCACACCTATATCCCTTCACACAGGCTCTCTT
This sequence comes from Rhinatrema bivittatum, assembly GCF_901001135.1. Taxonomy (NCBI): domain Eukaryota; kingdom Metazoa; phylum Chordata; class Amphibia; order Gymnophiona; family Rhinatrematidae; genus Rhinatrema; species Rhinatrema bivittatum. The sequence continues at coordinate 18,790,461 of NC_042618.1, read as the reverse complement.
TCTTAAGCATACACACAAGCTCCCTCTCTCACAAACAAACAAGCACCCTCACATACACACAATCACTTTTTCACAAAAATCAGCTCCCAATCTCTCACACCTATTCTCAATAGCATTTCCGGAACCTCAGTCATAATCACTTTTTATTCCTACTTAATGTATTTTGTTCTCTTGTTTACGTTTTTACTGCCATGTTTTTATGTGTGTTTTCTGTGAACCGCTTAGATCTGCCAAAGCTTGTATAGGAGGCACAGAAACATTTTTAAACAAATAAATAAAATAAACATATACTCACTCCTTCACAATCTCCAAACATAGGCTCCCTCTCTCTGGCACCCATGCACCCTCACACATGCTCTCTCACCCCCAAGCTCGCAGTCTTTTACACACACAAACCCACAGACTCACTCGCGCCAGGGCCTGCTCCATCTTCGCTGCGAGTGGGACGGTCTTCGCTCGTGGCATGTCTGGGCTTGCTCCTTCTTCGCCACAAGCGGGACGACCTCTGCTCGTGGCACGCCATGGCCTGTTCCATCGTCGCCATGAGCAGGACAAGCTCCGCTCACGGCACACCAGGGCCTGCCAAAATCTGCTCAGATTCTGCGCTCCGCGGCAGCACAGAATTCCCCCAGGACTAAATATTGAAAGCAAAGGATTCCTTGTGCTGCTGGAGGGTAGATTTTAATAGCGTGAAGAGCCAGGCACACTGGCTTTCATAAAGCAGATTTCAGGAAAGGAGCTACAACATGCCGTAACAATACCAGGGCTGTAGCTTCTTTCATTAAATGAATTTATTTTTATTTTATTTTTATTTAGAGACTTTTATATACCTGTATTAGTAGGGACATCATACCGGTTCACATGTGAACAGCAGGTTTGAAAGTACATATTAACAGGGAGAAAGAACTGGGAGGGGGATAACACAAGATCAGCGTAGAAATGTAGCTTAACAGGCGAACATAAAAAGCTTAACAACAGGCGAACATAGAGCTCCTTAATATAAGGAATATAGGATAGTTGATATGGGAGATAGTACAGCATCGTAGGAGGGAGGGGGAGGGCTACTCCGGATAGGCTTGTTTAAATAACCATGTTTTTAACTTCTTTTTAAATTTGATGGTGCATGGTTCAAGGCGTAAGTTTGGAGGGAGGGAGTTCCAGAGTGAAGGGCCAGTGATTGAGAGGGCACGGTTGCGTATGGAGGAGAGGTGGGCTGTTTTGAGGGAGGGTACTAGTAGAGTGCCTTTGTTGGCAGTTCTGGTGGGCCTGGTAGCCTGATGAGTCTTAAAAGGAATGTCTAGCCAGTTGGAATTGTGAGCGTGAGTGGATTTATGTACAATGGTCAGGGTTTTGTAGTGAATACGGGAGGGGATAGGGAGCCAGTGTAAGTCTTTAAGGATAGGGGTGATGTGTTCAGATTTATGGGTATTTGAGAGGATTCTAGCAGTCGCATTTTGTAACATTTGTAGGGGGTTTTATTGTGGAGTAGGGGAGCCCTAGGAAGAGTGAGTTACAGTAGTCCAATTTAGAGGAGATAGTGGCTTGGATCACTGTGCATTAAATTTAGTTTGTGAGATCCAGTGTGCCTGGACTGTATTCGCTGCCGAAGCACCTGATGACCTTTAGTGTTTGTGTTTGGCTGTTCAGATGGCCTGACCGTGGGATTTGCTTATATTTTGGTTATATCTTCTTACATGTGCAGCTCATCAACATGGTCAATATAGGGAAGGAAAACCTTTTTAGCTGGGTCAAAATCCTTCAGCTGAGGCGCATCTGGCACCTGAGTATGGTTCGACGGACTGCACCAGAAATGGTCTGACAGTGGAAATGGAAGTTAGTCCAATAAAGAAGTATGTCGTTGACCTTTATGTCTCCCAGTCTAAACGGATTAATATGGCAGCCCTAGTCACAAAGGTGCTTGACCCCATTAGCGCAGACGTTGCGTGTTATTAGCGAACGGGCCCCATTCGAAGCAGTAGGAGCTGCGGTAAATAAGGCGCGTTTGTGCCCATTAACCGGGAACGCACCTTTCTGAATAGGGCTGCGAAGAATAGTTAGGGCAGGAGTCCTCTCTGTGCTTCCAGAGCTTGAAGAGAACAGCCTGGAGGGCGGAAGTGTGAAAACCTTGACTAATAGGTGTTACAGACACCGGCGGATCCTTGTAAAATGCCTGTGATTGCTTTATGTGAGGTTTTGCTGCACGTTTCTGATTTTTGACTCGGTCATGCCGTTTGACTTTTGTGTGTACCTGTGTGGTGGCCCATGAGGGTCGGCCTTTGTATTTTTCTTCTGCCTGCCATCTCCACTTTTTCCCCCCCTGATGTTTATTATTAGCCCAGAAATAATTAGTCATCTAATTACACACTCTGGAAGGATGTGGCAATTGCTACCCCCTGACAGCATGCACAGCGAAATAAGAGGTTATGGGTGCGGTGACGTCACCAGGACCCGTCTGGCTTACTTCTGCTGGCTTAAATGGCAGGCAGGGTTCTCGCCTTCCTTTGTTACTGCCAAGCCTACGTCAGAGGTGGCCAAGGGTGGTAAATACTCCGTCCGTAGCACAAAATCTCACGTTTCCTAAAAAGGCAAGTAAAGCCCCATAGGTCTGCAGGGCTGCCCTTGGAAGGGTTGAGTTGGCGTGTTCAGCGCTGTGGTCTATCGTTAATGCCGACGCCCTTTCTTTTCTTGCTACCTCAGGCTCGGTCCACGCGACCTCCATAGCAGCTTCGAGAGTGGAGCAGGCGCTGTCCGAAGTGGCCTCCTCTCTGCAGAGCAGCGCTCCCAAGCAAGGTCCTCTGCACCCGTGGATGACGCTGGCTCAGATCTGGCTTCATGCAGGTACGGTGAACCAAAAGCTTCTGTTTCATGGCTTAGCCTCGGCGAAGAAGGGAATTTCTAGCCTTTTCTTGTTTTTTTGGATCTTCATCATTATATTTTTTTTTTTTGCAAACACTTTTGAAACAATTATTCATAATTATGACGTTTTGTTACGTTTAAAAACCAGGGGGACCATTTTCGGCTGCTGAAAATAGATAAGTTAGCTGGATTCACCTAACTGGGATATTCGATGGCGCAGCAGCACCGCTGAATGTTCCCGGCTATCTTACAAGTTAGCCGGATAGGGATATCTGGCTAACTGCCTGCAGCGTGGCCAGAGTTAGCTGGTTAGGTGCGCCGGCTAACTCAGAATATAACCGTCTAACTCTGCTGCTCCCCAGAACACCTACCGCCCACCCCAGGAGCGGCCCCGACATATCTGCTAAATTCTAGTCAGATAAAGAGTTAGCCGGAGACGTCACCAAACATAGCGGCTAAGCCATTTAGTCGCATAACTTTTCAGTTATCCGTCTAAATGGCTTTTGAATATTTACCCCCAGATTTTGTTGTACCAGGCTGTGGAAGGTCTAATATCACGCAATTAAGCAAACAGGCCACAGGCGAAGTCTTTTTATCGGGCAGATAAACACATTTATCGGTTACTTTCAAGACCCATGCTCCTTTCATCAGGTCAGTAGAAAATGAGCTAAGGATGATGTTATCTGTATTTACAGGTAAACAGTTATCTGGATGATATTGTTTATGCTTTTAAAAGTTGCAGCTGGTGTTTGTTAAAGAACCGTGTGTGTGGGGAGGGGGCCAGGGCTGCCAGCTGATTGTTTTTAAGCAGAATTGTAGCCTATGAGAAGGCTGCTAAAATGGAAAGCTCTCTCTGGAGGCCGGATATCAGCTGTAGCACTGATACTCTTCCCAGGAGAAAAGAACTTGCTTCGATACATAGAGTCACAGTTTTGGGGGATACTTCCTGGCACAGCATTCCCAACTGACCGCCTGCTGCTTGCCCCTGCCTTTTCTGCTGTAATTATGGTGTTTTGCCCTTGGCAGGATGTGTAGCACCTTTTTTTGTGCAACAGGAAGGAAGCAGGGCCCATAAACTGGCATCCTTCCAGCAAGCCTGTCCCGTCTCTCTCTCCCCTCCCCATTCATCCCACTAGGAGTCCTCCAGTTTGAGGCAAGGGTGCAGGAGAGCAGGTCTCTATCAGATCTGTTTGGGAAGGCAATAAATAAATAAATACAGAGAACACGCCAAAGTGAAAAGAGGAAAGGAAAGGCAGGGGCCAACAGCAGGCAGGAGGAAGTCTTGCCACCCATCCACACGGGCAGAATCAGTTCAGGGGCAGACGTTCGCGAGGACCCAGACGAGCAAAAGCGAGATCCTAGAAGGAGGAGAGGGCTCCAGCAATCTTGGTTTTGTGAGGTAAAGGTCATTGGGGGCCTTAGAGGGGAAATATCTGTGTGGAGGAATGACTGTGCCTCAGACGGAACCAGCTTTATTGTTGATTTCCTGATTATTAATCCTGTCAATAAGAAGGCCGAAGCCTTCTTCGTCCAAGCAGCTTAGCGCCGGGTTATTGTAGGCATAGTGGGTCAGGGAGGGGAATTGTTGGGAAGGAACTGGCCTGCAACCTGATTAAGTATTCCAGACTTGCAGGGAATCTTTGAAACAAAAGTGCAAAAAACCTGGATGAGCATTATCCATTCATATTCAGTAAAAGCTCAGGTGTACTAAAGGGGTTTTCCCATTTTTGGGTCGATGGAGAGAAAAGGCCTAGTGGCTGTGAAAGACGGCCACAGCCAGTATATCGTAGGGTATTAACAGAGCATCATCGTCCTGCTGTGTCCAGGCACCGTAGCTTGGTGATTCTGTAATGGAGCTGCAACTGGAGAATCTTCCATTGAGGTCTTTAAGCAGAATTTATGCACAAGTCTTAGCAGCTAAAAGTACCCCCATAACCAAATGGTATGGAAGGGACTCGGACGAAGGCTAAACCTGACGAACAGACAGCTCTGCGAAACGCAGAAATGCAGGTTCAGATCTTGACTCCCCCCTCCCATTTCTCACTTGAGAAAGTTGGCGTATCCTGCCCTTTCTCCGTGCATAATCTCTTTCTTATATGTCCAGAAATGTTTTGCTTGGGCCGGCCCGGCGGATCGGTGGTAGTGCTGCAGGTACTGTTTGGCGAAAGAGCTGGGACCGGCCTTCTGCTCCCCAGTCTGCCCAGGGCTGGGGATGTTGCGGGGGGGGGGGGGGGGGGCAGAGTAGAGAAGAGAAGACAAAAAAAGTGGGAAAGGCCTCAGACCCATGGCACCATTGCCCAGTAGAGGCTGGAGCAGAAGGAAGCCTGCCAGGCCAAGAAAAAAAAATGTTTTTTCCTGCGGCTTATAAAGAGTCCAAAGGAGCCCCAACTGCTGTCCAAGATGCCAACTACTTTTCCCTTATCCAGATGTGATCCTTATAAGTCAGAAACTCTGCCTCCAGCATCCCAATTCTTTGAGTGTCTGCTTGTGGACAGGGCACTTCACACATTTCAGGCTGCACGACTGCTGGTGATGTCACCAGGCCCAAGACTGGAGCTGGGGAAACGCGTTCCTGTCAGCGGGATAAGTGCTGGAGCCTGACGGAAGCGTTGGTCAGCATTGGGAGCTGTACCTGGAGCCCCTCGCTCTACAGGCAGTGGAATACCCTGCTCCCTGTTTGGAGGATGTTATCTGGGGATGCCTCCCCTCTGTACAGCGTTCAGTCAAGAATCTGAGGCGGGGAGCTTTTCCTCGGGCTTCTCTCACTGTTTGGTGACCAGTGATGGCAGTCGGCTCTGGGGTCTGCATTTGGCTTCTTTCCTTGCTCCCCCTGGACCAAGGCTGCTTTCTGTGGCCGAAGCCACGGATCTCAGGCCTAACAATCTTGTGCACTTTCAGCTTCAATGTAGGCAAAATTTAATAAGCGTGTGACTATGTTTAAGGATCAGCAGTGTTTCCATTTACATCTGCTGCGCATAAATACAATGAGATATGCTTCCCACTTTTGGAATTTATTGAGAATGACCCTGTAGCCTTGAAACGTGTTTTGTAAATAGTTTAAGTGTATATTTCTAGTACAATGTAGAACCACATCTGTATTTCTTCCTTATGCTCCCCGTATAAACAAACTGATAAAACATCTGAGCCCATCAAGGACCCCTGTAGAAATTCGAGGTAGTAAAACATGGTGGTGCTTCCCACGTTTTATGGTCATGATTTTGAAAATGCCTCTTTTTATTCATTTCTTTATGTTGTTATGTGCATTAATCCTTTGGATATGATTTGTGAGGCAATTTGAAGGCAACCTGTAGCCACACGAGTCCTAACAGATGTGCAGAGCCCTGGTTCTCTGTGCCGCTGCCTTCGCCAGTAAAGCCGAGATATCATTTCTGTCTTTTCTTTTTTTTCTTCACAATGTTCATCAATAAAATGATGCAGTTAAGAAAACAACCTCCACTTGAGTGACACTTGAGTAATGTCGGTGTCTGTGGCCGCCTGTGAAGCCTGGTTGAGACGTTTGTGTACGCATCGTGTTGCTCCCCTAGGCGAGTATTTACCGATCTCTCCAAACACAACTAGCATGCGCCATGTGTGCTTGGCACTTCACGGAAGTATACCGTCCTCCTTTTCCCCCTGAAAGCATTTCAGCATAGTTCAAAATGATCTGTCTTGACAGCCATTAAAATTAAATTGCAATCCAGTCCCTCCAGCATAGATTTCACTCACCCTGGATATTGCTGATGACAGATGGGGGGGTTTGTTTACAGAGATCTATACAGAAATCTTCCCATTTGTTATGTTCAGGGTGTTTGGCGTTGAGAGCGTTACTGTTAGGACGTTGGGAAGTTTCGTGGCTTGCCGGGCGTCCGCGGATGGCCCTTAGCAGAGGACAGGAGGAACGAGGGAGCTGCGCTAGTCTCTGCGGTCCTCAGGCACCGCTGCTTGCACGAAGCGAGTCAGCCATCCTTCTCTCTCAGCTCTCCAGAGACGAACGCCCTGGGGGGGAGAGAAATAAGAAACTCTTTCAGGGTCTTTGAAACTCTACCTTGCCTCTAGTTGAAATGTGCTGTGATTGCTGGGATGATACAGGGTGCAAATTTTAGTTTTCAGGCAGAAGTACTAGAGGATTCTTCGAAATGCCAGTCTGCCACTTTCTTGGCTGTAGTGCTGCCTAGTTATTTCTGGATTCCTTTGTTTCTGCCAGCACTATATAATAGAGTCCTAGTGTTATTACACTGCAGTGTATTATGTTGTTATTTATTAAAATTTAATATTCCGCTTTTAAATCATGTTACCAATCATGTACAATAAAATAACATACATAATTACAATAATTGCAATGACCAGTACAGAAATAAAACAAAAATAAAACAACAAATAGAGCAACCTTTAAAATAAAAATACACAATCAAAGTATTTATTTATTTATTTATTTAATGGTTTTTATATACCGACGTTCATCCAAGATATCACGTCGGTGTACATTGAACATAAACATTACGCCAGAGGCGTTTGACAAGGAACGAGAAGGAATATATACATTAAACTTGAGTGAGTAGCATAGTATAGGAGAATTGCAAAATATTTATGATATTTAACAGAAAAACAATGCTATGTAGTATATACATGATAAACAATGCGAGATAGTATATACAGGAGAAGGAGTAATGAGAAGTGTTGGGAGTGAAGTGGGGGTGGGCCGAAAGCTGGGACTATGGGGGGGGGGGAAGGGATGGGATATAGGAGGAAGGGATGTGGGGATAGGGAGTTGGCAAGGGGGTATGAGGGGGAGAGGCAATGACAAGGTGAGAAGAGGGAAATTAAGAGGTCGATATGAGGATATTAGGAGTAAGCCTGTGAGAAAAGCCATGTTTTGAGTTTTTTTCTTAAAGTTTTTCGGGCATAGTTCTTGGCGCAGATCTGCAGGCATTGAGTTCCATGAGACAGGACCCGCTAAGGAAAGCGCTCGGGCTTTGGAGGAAGCAAGATTGGTGAGTTTGGGAGAAGGAGTGCGTATGGTGGCAAGGTATTGGTTTCTGGTCGGTCTGGAGGATGAGTGGAATTGGAGGGAGTCTTTGAACCAGTTCATGTCAGGGTTGTGTAGTGCTTTGTGAATGAATGAGAGGGTCTTGTAGACAATATTACAAAAAAAAAAGGTACAAACCTTCCAGCACAAAGTAATAGAAAAACTACATCCTGTGATGGTACAGCACTACACTATGAGATGACAATTAACAATTTTAGGCTTGAATTTCAGAAAGTTTGATTCAGTGCAGAGATCTGGGAGAAGGGAGTTCCAGATGGCTGGGGCCTGATAAATGAAAGAATTCTCCCTTCTATCATCTAGACAAATGACAGCCAGGGGGAGAAGATGTTTTGTTGTGTTATCACTTTTGAAAACTACAACCTTTCATTACAGGCAGCTCTCCCTTCTCTGGATATAATTTTTCAGCCGCCTGTGCTAGGTTCATACACTCCATGTGCCTGCGTGCTGAACACAATCACCGCAGCAGCATCCTGGTGTACTTAAGTCCAGAACAGTGGATGCGACTAAGTAGGAGGGGCTTTCATATTCTTTAACAATGCATTTCTCTGGGGGAATTTTAATAAAACTCAGAATTAAAACGGCTGGTGCTAATGATTTGAATTTGTTTTAGCTGCTAATTACGCAAAAATTACAATAACTGTTGGTTTAAATTGAAATACCATTTCAGCCCTGCACCTAATTTGGCTTCTAAGACTGTACCACCTTTTGTTTATTCCAAAAAAATATCAACTTGCCTGTTTCTTGGCTTTTTTTTCTCCCCCAGATAGTTGTAGTCCAGGCTCTCCAGTGATTTTGCAGTTCAGAGACTTTTCCTTGGATTCTTGTATTTTATTTGGCAGTTTTAGAGAATAAAAGGAATGTGCTCTTTATTTTGGCCACATCCTTTGTTTAGGAAAATGCATTTTTTTTTCCTTGAGAGTGCTCTTCAGCAGCTCATACTCAAGATGTTTGAAGGTGGTGATGATCGGCAGTATGGTGGCAGTCTAGTTGAGATTGGTCCGTAACATGATGACCAGGGAGCAAACTAAAAAAAAAAAAGCAACACCCTAAAATCTTTGCATGGCAGAGAAAACCGTTTTTGAATACATTGAATTTGTTCAGGCTTCTCTGTTGCTTCTTTTTGCCGTATTGGCTGTACTTTGGTGGCTACTGTTAGTATTTTACAGATGCTCCTGTGCAAGGTCCCTGAGCCGTTACTGACTTGGAGCTGACTCGGGGCGCTTGGAGTGTATAAGCTTAGGGAGTCATTTTACATGTGTAAATGTAACTACTATTGTAGCCATTTTCAAAAGCCCACTTACTCAAGCAAAGTGCATTTACTCGAGTAAAACCAAGTTTTATGCATGTAAGTGCTTTTGAAAATCAGGCCCTTAGTGTGCTAGTTTTAGACCCAAATAGTTTGCACACAGATCTGCAAACGCATGTGGATTTCTGTGGCGTGACGCATTGCTAAAGCCCAATAAACCCATGAAACAAGTGATTTCATTTGGGGGGGAGATGGGAGTGAGGTGCAAAGTGCTAACCTGAAAAACTGAATTATTTTCAAAGTTGCCACAGTGCTGTAGGCGAGTCCATTCAATGGGGCCGATGCAAAAACAATAGGTGCTGAAAGCGGGCGCTGAGTGTTCAGAGCCTGCTTTCCTAATGCGCCCCCAGACACCTCCCCTGGGGGGCGCCAGGCAGTATATTTAAATTAGGGGTCGCATAGTCAAGGAAGCGCTAGGGCCGATTGTGCGCCCCAAGTGCCTCCTTGATAGCGGGCGCCCGTGAGCAGTTGGCTGTCCGCCGGATAAGAAAACGGGCGCTGAATTTATCGCTGTCCATTTTCCTAATCGGCACACAGCCACGGGTTCAGAAAATGGATGCTGGTTAACTGAGCATCCGTTTCCCGAACCTGACTGCTGGCACTTAAAAAATTTATTTATTTATTTTAAATCTTTCGTTTCTCTGACTTGATATTGCCACGATATTAAGTCGCAGGATGTATGGAAAAGCAGTATTTTCTGCTTTTCTGTACAACTTTTTGGGGGCACTCAGAAATTAATGCCTGCCCTGGGCAGTCATTAATTTCTGAGGGCAAAAATGTGCGTATTGGACGCACATTCTTTTTTGCATTTGGGGTGACTAACTAATAGCCTCAGTAACATGCATTTGCACGTGATGAGCGCTCTTAGATTTGCGGCGCCTTCACAACCCACGTCCAATTGCGGGTTAAACAGTGCGCTCGGCTGAGCGCACTGTATTGCATCGGCCCCAGTGTCTGCTATGATTTTGGAATAACCACCAGGCGAGTGGAGAGCGAAGGAGACACCAACGAATAAATCCAACAAAGGCAGGGGTGTGTCAGATCAGTTGAAACATCTACAGGCACAGAAAGCCGTACTGGAATAGAAAAAGGTTTTTTATTTACTCAACTTGGTTATCAGGCAGATATATCTTGCATTTGAAAGCAGTAGCGCAATTAATTGTAAGAACACTGTTAGTCTCTCCACTGCCTGCATCGGGAGGGAGAAAACAAGAGATCAAAAGATCTCCAACAGGACGGACTGTACAGGTCAGCTAGAAACTTGGCTGTTAAGATCTATTTGTCTTTCATATTGTTGAAGATCTTTTGATCTCCTGTTTTGTCCCTCCCGATGGAGCCAGTGGGGAGACTAACAGTGTTCTTAAAATGAATTGCTCTACTGCTTTCAAATGCAAGATATGTCTGCCTAATAACTACGTTGAGTAAATAAAACCTTTTTCTACTCCAGTAGGGCTTTTAGTGCCTGTAGCTGTTTCACCTGATCTGACACACCCCTGCCTTTGTATGAGTTTGGATATATACATGTACTTATCAAAAATGTCACTTCCCTGCAGCTATTCCATTTTGTGAGAGACACACGTGCGTTTGCTAATGCTGCAGATTACTAGTACCAGTGAGTGTGGCCTGGGAAAACAGCAAGAAGAATAAGGATACGTTTTGGAGGAGGTTTTAACCTTCTGACCTTAAGAAGGATTTTCTTCCTTCTGGTTGTATGATTACCGAGTGGTACAGAGCTTTGATGATACAAATTTAGGGGTGACTTCTGTTACCCCGATGGCAGGAGGCAATCTCCTGTCTAAAATGTCATATTTTTTTTCTTACAAATACCGATTTTGCCTTTAGAATTTGGAGATGGCTCATCTTCCCGCTTGCTGGCGCAGAGCAGACAAATCGGGTTCTCGTGGTTGGAGCTGCAGTTACAGGCATAGCCAAAGCATTTTCTGAATTCCTTCACAGCCAACAAAGGCTCCCTGAATTGCGTCTGGGTTTTCGATGCTTACGTAACGCTAATTGGTTCTCGCAGACAAGGCTTTGTGGCCTGGCCTGTAACATCTAAGCCCTACATGGAAAGAAAATTCCATTCAGTTTACCGGCAAGTCGAGGGCTCAGGGGAATAGGCGACGGAAATAGTTCCCCGGGCTGGTTTTAAAAAAATAAAATAGATCTGTAATTAAAACCGCATTTCCAAGAGGATTGCCTTTGGAAGGAGATTTGAAATGTTGCCTGGAAAGGAGAGAAAGGTGAGAAACACAAAATGTGTGTTCTTATGAACCAATGTTTTATGCTTCTTAGATACCAATGCAGTGTTATGGGGAAATAAAGTTGACTTTAGCATTCTGAAACTATGCAATTTATGACTGCATGATTTGAGCATGCATAGATGGTCCTTATCCAAGGACGTGTGGGTTTTCTAATCTCGGGACTCTGCAATGCAGAGCTTTCAAGCGTGTCTGCCAGTGGAAATAATAAAGGTAGCACAGTAAGTATTGTCATGTCCGATGTGGTGCACAGTACTTCCCGAGAAAGATACAGCAATTATACAATCCCATTGCACAACTGAATATTCTTCACATCGCAAAATAAAATCCACAGAGCCCCAATCAAAGCCCAGAAAATAAAACCAATTCTGTTCAGAAGCAGCAAAATATAGTGTATCAAACCTACAGTAAGAAAATGTAAAAGCCCCATGCGTAATCCACACCCCAGAACCCCTAATTCATAAACCCCAGAGAAGAAACCCCAGAACCCCTAATTCATAAACCCCAGAGAAGAAACCCCATTTTTGCACAAGGGCGACAACATTCAAAGTATTAAGCAAGCAGTATGGCTGAATAATCCACCGCAAAGCATGCCATAGCCTTTATCCTAGAGAAACAATGAACAAATTACTCACCGGCCAGAGGAAAGCTGTCATCCTTCTCACTTCCTTCAAGGCTTGTACGTGTGGAGAAAAATTCTGTTCTATGTAAACCGACGAGATGTTCCCAACATTCGTCGGTATATAAAAGTTATTAAATAAATAAATAAATAAATAAATAAATGGAATGGCCTTCCCAGGGGAAGCGGCTGGAGACGACAGCAGCGATGGAATTCAGGAGAGGCTCGGATAAGCACAGGGGATCCCTAGGTGCAAAGGGAGGGCAAAGCCAGAGATCAACTGGAGTCTATGGCAGGGATCCCCAACCCTGCCCTGGGCACCCCACAACCAAGCTTTCAGAATATCCACAAGGAATAGGCAAGAAATAAATTAGCATATACCCAGTTTGCAGTGTTCATTATGGATCTTCATTTTGGACATTCTGAAAACCCAACTGACTGTGGGGTCCCCCAGGACAGATATCAGAAGCAATAGCAGTTAAATTGGAGAGATTAGATGGGCCTACTGCTGTCCTATTCTATGGTTTCTTTGCAACCCCAGGATCTTTCCTATGTAAAGAGGCAGAGCTCAGCAGTTTGTGGGTGTTAACCTGCATGGAGTTGCAGCTGCTACCCTTAACACAAGATATAGGGGTAACATGCATGGAGCAGCAGTTACTACCATTAACAGAAGGCATGGGGGTAACCTGCATGGAGCAGCAGTTACTACCCTTAACAGAAGGCATGGGGGTAACCTGCACTGAGTGACAGTTACTACCCTTAACAGAAGGCATGGGGGAAACCTGCATGGAGCGGCAGTTACTACCCTTAACAGAAGGCATGGGGGAAACCTGCATGGAGTGGCAGTTACTACCCTTAATAGAAGGCATGGGGGTAACCTGCATGGAGCGGCAGTTACTACCCTTAACAGAAGGCATGGGGGAAACCTGCATGGAGCTGCAGTTACTACCCTTAACAGAAGGCATGGGGGAAACCTGCATGGAGCTGCAGTTACTACCCTTAACAGAAGGCATGGGGGAAACCTGCATGGAGCGGCAGTTACTACCCTTAATAGAAGGCATGGGGGTAACCTGCATGGAGCGGCAGTTACTACCCTTAACAGAAGGCATGGGGGTAACCTGCATGGAGCGGCAGTTACTACCCTTAACAGAAGGCATGGGGGTAACCTGCATGGAGCGGCAGTTACTACCCTTAACAGAAGGCATGGGGAAACCTGCATGGAGCAACTTGCTGGGCAGACGGGATGGACCATTTGGTCTTTATCTGCCATCGTTACTATGTTACTGTATGATACCTCGCTCTAATTTGGACATACTGTCTGTAAATCATTGAATCTGCAGAAGGGACATCATTCCTCGTAGGGTGCATGCAGTTGCTTTGAATGTGAGCTGCAGCATTTCAAGCTTTAAGGTAGGTAACAAAGCAAAAAGGTGCGGCCATGCTCCCAGCAAAGGAAAATGAAATGAGATAATGACAGTAATCCCAAAGTGTGAAGACAGATAATTCTTAGTAATAAAATATATAAAGTGTCCAGAATCCATTGTTTCGATTCACAGAGGAAGATTTACGTGGTTAATATTTACCCTAATTGAAGGTTCTTTGATGCACTGGGCTAGATTTAAGTTTCAGCAAATAAAAACAAATTTTTTTAAAGTTGCAAAAAGTTAGCAAGTGAGTTTGCATGCTTAGGTGCCGATGCAATACTGAGAAAACTGAATGGACGTAGATTGAGCGTCCGTTTTTCCAAGCCTCTTGACAGCACCCGATGCTGAGGAGGCGCTAGGGATGCACAATTTTTCCCTAGCGCCTCCTTTTTTTGCACGACCCCCTAATTTAAATATTGGATCGCATGCCCAGGAGAGGTCAACGCTGAGCGCTCGTTTTCTGCACACAAATCTTGCCTCGGCCGCTTAGTCTTGAAATAGTACGAGGTCGGTATTGAAGAGCCTACTGAATGGGTAAGATAGCAGGGAAAAACTGACTCCGTTATCTGCAGCCAGATATTCAGCAGCGCTTATCCGGCTAAAAATGCCACTGAATGTTCGGCCAGGTCTGCCTGCACGGATTTAGCGAGGGTCAGTGGAGGGCAGGTAGTGGTGCGGATGGAGTTGCTGGCTAGCAGCGAATATCGCGCCATCGCGCCCGGTTCAGGAAGCTCTGTCCAGGAACCCCCTGAGGCAGCCCCCTTCCTACCCAGCTACGTTTCTGTGGGTTAATAACCATGTAGCCAGGTAAATCTTTTGAGTATCGGCCTCTGTCTTTTACCCAGGCATTTAAATTTCCTGCACATTCAAGAAGCAAACAAATTGACTACAGGAAACGGAAGGAAAATATCTGTGAAGAGAGCAGTGCGAAATTTAAGAAAGAGACGACAGTCCTGGAGTGGTTTTGCAAAGGTATTTTGTGTGCACAATTTTTGTCTGTGGATTTAATTTTCCCCATCCAGATTTTGCAGGAAATTAAACCTGGGCAAAAGATGTTGTTTCAAAACTGAGAGAGAATGTTTTTGGTTTTTTTTTATTTTTGATTTCACACGCACCTTTCCTCCGTTGGTAGCTCAAGGCAAGTTACATTCAGGTACAGGCTTACAATCAGAGAGCCCAATACAATCAGACATGAGTAGAAAAAAATCTGCACTGAACTTCCATGCACAATTTCTTTTTTCATGGGCTAAAAAAAAAAACCAGGTAGCTCCCGATATGTTAATGCATCAGGAATTGAAAAAATAATGCTTAGCTTGCATAAAACATGCACCGTAACCATGTTTGCAGCGCACAAGCCACGTGTGCTGGGCACAAGTCTTGCTTTCTGCGTGTATATCCCTAGTACAGACCCCCCACACTCCAAACTCTCAAGTTCGATCCCCCAGGCTTCCACTAGCCCCCAAAAACTTTACTTCATCCGTGACCAGGAGTTAAATTCCAGCGTTAAGAGACCCTGACCTCAGTCCGCACATCTGTCTGCATCGGGGAGCCATCGCTGATGCCTTGATTAGCAAGCAGTAGCACTAATTTGTGTGCCCAGCTCGTTGCTAACTTGAGAGTAAAGTGTGCATGACCGCACGTTTACGTTATTACGTCAGGACCAGAGTTTGCGCTGGTGCAACGGAGGGCGAAGTGGCTTGCCCGGGGTCTCGAGGAGCATCGGGGAGCTTTGAGCCCTCTTTCTCAGGCTACTTTCACCACCAGGCTGCTTCTCCCCTTTGACTTGAAACCTCTGCTTTTGCTTGCAGTTTATTAAGAGCTCGTGTAATTTATGCGGTGCCTGGCTTTATATTTTCTTCTGTTCAGACTCTATAGAGGCAGCTTAGAGGCTGCCATGATGAAATGAGCAGGTGGTGTAGAGTAAGCTGTGAAGCGCCTATGGCGCGAGATATGCGATATGCCTATGAAATAATCATCCCATAGAGCTGCGGGGCCAGTTCTGCAATGTGCGTCACTCTGCTCTCGGCTGTTTCTAAGCAGAAGTACAGATTAGCTTTAAAAATTAATATGCTAGGCCTAGTTTTCCTTATCTGCAAATGGAAAGGTGGAGCCCTTAGTGGAGAAAGGCACAGTTTATTATAGAGATAACATCAGCTGGCATTAACAGTACATGCAAGAGACATTGTTGGGACTGCAGACGTGCTCTTAATATGCCGGTGACCTTGATATCAAGGCTCTGGTGCTGAAGGACCTTGTGAAATGTCATCCCACTTTGGAAAATAAGTGCTTCCCAACGAGAGCCTTGCGTGCTTAAAGAAACCGGGAAGCACTTATTTTCCAAAGTGCTGCTTTCCTGTTTTTTTTTTTTGACAAGGGAAGGCATTTCTGCACCATTCGGAGCTTCGCACCTAATAAGGCCCTGCCGCAAGTGGGCGATCATCTCAGAAATGGCCCTTGTGGAATCTGGAGGCAGGCGTTTTGTGGGGCGGGATCTCTGGTCATGGTGGGAGGGAATGCAGTAAAGTGCTGCATGATTTCTTGTCTTTACATCGGTGCCTTTCCTGGTGAGAAATAAGGAAAGCAGCAGGAAACGGGCTTCTCCACACTGTCATTTCTTGGGAAATGTTATGTTCAGCCCGCCTGAAACTGTAGCGTGATCATGCAGAGCTGTGGAACTTCACCTTGGGAGCCCCAGAGGGAACAATATTGGCCAAGTGTCTGTCTTGTGTTGTAAAGGTTTCTCAGTGGCCATTGGTCCACTGTCATGAGACTCCTGGAGCCACAAGACCTCCCTTTCCTGGATAGGAGGAGGGGGAGAGGCACCTAAGGATCTTTATGGCCCTCAATAAGACTGGTGGAGGGTGCAAGAGAATATGAATGAATCCATTTTTCAAGTTCAGTTTGCAAAGAATTTTTCTTTCAACATAATCATCACCATCTTCATCATCTTCAGTGCAAAGCTTAGCACCTCTAGTGTGGCCCGATCTCTCAGCGTGCACAGCTTTCCTCTTCGTTTCGCTCATATTTCCAGATCTTGGACCATTTCTTAATGTTATTGACTTAAACTCTTTGCTTTCCTCTCCTTTTTACACTCTCTCATGCCCTCTAGTACCAGAGCCTTTGAGAACATGAGCAGCAAATTGTCTCTTAAGTCAAGTCTTCTGCCACCTCCTGTTGTCGCATGTGACCTTTCATTTGAGATCATTTCCTTCCAGCCAATCTTCAGCCGCCTTCCCTGACACTACATTATTTCAAAGGCCTATACAGTGTTCAACTTTATATGATTTTTGCATTTCCAGCCATACATTTTGTTGCTGGAATTAATCAAAACCCCAATTATGGAGAGATCACAAACACAATATTAATATAAACATCAATATTAATACAAACACAAAAAAAAACCATAGGCTGCCCCAAATAAAGGAACAAAAACCATCAGAAGATACGTAGTCCAGTTCTACATCAAGGTTGCTCCACAGTAGATATGTTTGACTACCCATTAGAGTTAACGTGCTTGGTTGTGATAGTCTCTTCCCATAATCCCAGTAGCTGCTCTTCATCCTCCGTCAGCACCTGAAGACCCACGGCCTGTATTTCTAGGCTTCCCAAAGAGACAGCCACCGATCCCTGCAGGGACAGTTAGGCTCTGCGTGCTTGCCTTTCAATCCATAATCATGGTGATGGCAGCTAAAAATGACTTTTAAGTAGGTGGTTAATTTCTGCCTGTTACTTGCTAATAATTATAGCTTTCACTTTGGCACCTTTCACAGTCTAAACTCAAAGCTATTCTTAGAACATGCAGGATCGGATCTGCTGCATGCATCAGAGTTTGAAGCAAAGGCACTTTGCTGAAATGTTTGCTCTGGGTGTTCCTTGGGTGGTATGTGGTAGGTGTCTTTTACTTCCGTCAGTCACTATAAACGATAGATCTCCTTACCACTCGTTAGCACGGGTACATTATTAAAGAGCTTGTGTAGCTCCTCAGTCTGATGACATTGGAAAACAAATAAGAGAATGAAACTGAGGAAGCTCGAAGTGCTGGCAACGACAGCCACAAAGTATAGCCAGTCCTGATCTTCCAGCCTCCTAGAGACTCATCGGTCATACAGCAATCAGGGCCGGTTCTTCCATTAGGCAAACTGGGTGGTCGCCAATAGTGTAAAACATTTGCGGGGCAGCTTACATCTCCGGTTTTAAGGCACGACAGCAAAAGAGAGAAGGGAATGGATATTGGGTAGATGTGGGGACTGGAGAGACGAAGAAACTTGGTGAGTGGGGGAGTTGTGAGGATGGGGGAACTGGACAGGTAAGGATGGGGTGGAGAGAGAGAGAGAAGTTTCTGGACAGGGAGGGGGTGGCGACAGAGGATGCTGGGTACTACAAAAACAGGGCAAAAAGATTGAGGTGAGGCAGCTGTGCTGAGCAGGGCATGAAGAGTATTCAGGGAGAGAAGAGAGATGCTGGGCATGGAGATAGAAGGGATGGTGAACATTGAGGACAGGAGGCAAAGGGAAGGGGATACAGAGCTTGGTAGACGGTATATGTATACTATAGATGTATAAGAGGAATGACAGTATATGTATACTGTAGATGTATAAGGGGAATGACAGTATATGTATACTATAGATGTATAAGGGGAATGACAGTATATGTATACTGTAGGTGTATAAGGGGAATGACAGTATATGTATACTATAGATGTATAAGAGGAATGACAGTATATGTATACTGTAGATGTATAAGGGGAATGACAGTATATGTATACTATAGATGTATAAGAGGAATGACAGTATATGTATACTGTAGATGTATAAGGGGAATGACAGTATATGTATACTGTAGATGTATAAGAGGAATGGCAGTATATGTATACTATAGATGTATAAGGGGAATGGCAGTATATGTATACTATAGATGTATAAGAGGAATGACAGTATATGTATACTGTAGATGTATAAGAGGAATGGCAGTATATGTATACTATAGATGTATAAGAGGAATGACAGTATATGTATACTGTAGGTGTATAAGAGGAATGACAGTATATGTATACTATAGATGTATAAGGGGAATGACAGTATATGTATACTGTAGATGTATAAGGGGAATGGCGCAAGATTGAAGATTTGCAGGGGCAACTATTGTCTTTGCATGAGCCCCGAGAGTAATGTAAGAACATAAGAACATGCCATCCTGGGTCAGACCAAGGGTCCATCAAGCCCAGCATCCTGTTTCCAACAGTGGCCAATCCAGGCCATAAGAACCTGGCAAGTACCCAAACACTAAGTAACAGCAGTGGCTATTTTCTAAGTCAACTTAATAAGCAGGTAATGGACTTCTCCTCCAAGAACTTATCCAATCCTTTTTTAAACCCAGCTACACTAACTGCTCTAACCACATCCTCTGGCAACAAATTTAATGCAGTCATTTGGAAATGACTGAGATCTTCAGGATTGTACAGGGTTTATTCTGGGCTCTATATGGGCACAGGGAAGATTTCCATTGGCAGATATTAGTCACTGAGGAAATAGTAGCTAACGGATGGCATTTCCTGGTATTTAATCACTGGAAGATTTTTCCCAAAGCCTTCCAGAAGTGCAAGATCCTGGGGGACCTGTTCTCCCAGGCATGCAAATGTCTGGATCAGTGGTTCCCAACCTGTGGTCTGCAGACCCAGACCGTCCCAGGGGGTTCACTGGAAGTGCAGTTGCCCAGAAAAAGAGCGGGCCTTGCACTAAGGCTGCTTCTTGTGCCTGACTGCGGCATCGAGCACCGTGCAGTGCAGCAGAGCCCAGTGCCACACTGCTGAAGAAGGAAGAATCCCGGTCGGCAAGGAGAAAAGGGGAAGAGCACCGCTGCTAAACCTCCAGGCGCTGCAGTGAGAAGAGCGAGGATCAGAGCCACTGATACAAGCCAGCTCCAGCCTGCAAGAACCCGCCACCACTGAGAGCCTGGTCACGCAGTAAGGAGCAGGGAGGGATGCTGCTGAGAGCCAGCGGGCGAGGCCTGGAAGAGCACACTCCCACCAAACGTCTGGTCCAGGAGCAGGGCGCTGAGATGAGAGCAGAGCTGCTGCTGCTGCCAGTGCAGAATAAAATCTGAAGGCGCCAAGAGCTTGACCGACTAAGGAAGAATGTGAGCACCAGGAATACAGGGGGAGGAGGGGGTCATAGGGCGAGGGTTGGAGGGTGAAGATGGGAGGAAGGGCCACATGGGGCAGAAGGAGAGGGGAATGGGGACGATGGACAGAAGGAAATGTACTGTGGAAAGTGTGCAAGGAGGGCAGCACTCAGGAAGGGGCCATGGTTGGAAGAAGGTAGGTGAAGTGGATGGGGGGGACAGAGGGATAGGCAGCAAGAGGGAAGGAAGGCATTTGGGAAGGGGTCAGTTGGGAAGTGCTCAGGACGGGGTGTGGAGAAGCAGGGCAGGCAGGAGAGGGCAGGAGGTCAAGGATGGAGAGCAGTAGGGAACGCTCTCAGGAAGGGGCCAAGGGGGCAGCACTCAGCAGGGCGCTGTGGGTGAGAGGAAGGGTGATAGAGAGGAGGAGGGGAGGCAGGAGAGAAGGTTGCATGGGTGAGGGGAAGCAGGGCCGGAGACGGGTTCTGAATGGTTCTGGGGTGCCTGTCATTATTTCTTAGTTAGTAGATTAATAACTATTCTATCTATGGCATGCATTGTAAACATTAACGAGACGAATGTGGGGGTCCGCAAACACTACGGAGCTTGAAAAAGAGGCCCACGCTCCCGAAAAGGTTAGGAACCCCCTGGTCTAGATGCTGGGACCCGCCCTCGAGCTGCTCAGCTGTTTGTCTAACCCTGGTTTAATTGCCTGTACTTTAGCTGTTAAAGCAGATATTTGCCTTGGCAACAGATCCCCAAGAGTTCACAGACTCAAGGCCTCAGATCTGCAGGTTGTAGGCATCATCCTCCCTGAAAGGAATGAAGTGCTGATGAATGCTCCCTCCACTGACCTTTGCTCTTAGGTCTGTAGGTTTATGACTCAAAAAAAAAAAACAAAACTTAATGGCAGTCATAAATGAAGATTTCGTTTTGATATGAGTGAGGCTGTGAGTTCTTTGCATTCTTATCTAATTATGATGAAAGTAATGTTATCTTTACCCACACTAACTGGATAGTGGTGGCTTTAAGAGGGCTGCGGTATACATCGCTTTCCACTCTTAACTGAAGAATGAAATTGTGCTGCGATCCAAAGGGCGGCAGTTGTACGAAAATGAGATTCCAGGCTGTCACCAAACGATGAAATAACGCTTTCGATCTGAGGTCGTGTTCCCCATCCCCGGTGCAGATTCTGTTTCCTCCAGTAGTTTATCTCCTTTCAGTCTAAACCTTGCTCAAAGTCCAGGTTGTGATGGATGGGGGTGTTCAGTGTCAGCCCTTGGAGAAAGAAACTCTGGCCTAGCAGGCAAGAGAGAGAGTGGTTAACCTATGTTAATTCTGCAAATTCACAGATATTTACTCGAAAATAAATGTCCACATGAGAACTGATACAAAGAGCCTTCGCTTATTAGTGCATGGCTTACGTTCCAGATGTGATTCCCAATTTCCTATGATAAGAACGTTCTGCCTGGAAGTAACATAGAAATGATGGCCAAAAAGGACCAAATGGTTCATCCAATCTGCCCAGCAAGCTTCTTATGGTAGTAACCGCTGCGCTGTACACATTATACCCATGTTTCTCTTAAGTGTTTTACTGGGTGATGAGCCTTCTTGAAAATTCAGACAGCGCTGCTTGATGTGCTTTGCTTATGGACTTGGCCTGCGTATTTTCCCTTATGTTTGCGCACCAGTACCCCTGACTGTAATAAAAAGGGTCGTTCTGGCCTAAAGAGTGGTATATGGTGAGATATCAAGCTAGGCAGGCAGATTCCTCAACGTACATCTCCTTCCCCAGCAAGGTTGCTAATTCTTACCAGGGGGTTACAAAGAGCTCCTGGCTCTCAGAGAATGAGTCCAGTCTCTAGAGGCCAGAGTGGCAGACCTGGAGGAACTGAAGCAGATGGAGAGGTAGACTGAGGGAGACCTTCGGGGATATCATAGAGCAGTCCCAGCCAGGGTCAGATCTAAGATCGTGGCACCCGTAGGCAGTATCATGGTGTGGGTGCTGCTTTGCAGCTGCGCTGGCACAGGGCACCATAGTGAGCAGAAAGCAGGCTTCTCCTTAGCCTGGATATTTGGCACCTTCAAAATTTGGTACCCTAGGCAATTGCTTGCCAGTATCCTGACTCCAGTCAAGCAGTCCTTGTGCTGCTTTGGAGGAGCAAGGTCATTTGGCAGGAAACCATCACCTTGGTATGGCAGGCAGGCAGTGATTCTGTAGCTAGGATTTGCCTTCCAGGTGACACCCTGAGGATGGGTCTCCAAGGCCATCTGCTCAGCAGGGAAGGATTAGGACGGGCATTATAGTGGGTGATTCGCTCATTCGAAATGTAGATAGCTGGGTGGCAGGTGGGCGTGAGGATCGCTTGGTAACTTATCTGGCTGGTGCGAAGGTGGCAACCTCAACCCACCACATTGATAGGATTTTACAGAGCGCTGTGGAGGAGCCAATACATGCGGGTACCAGTGACATAGGAAGACACAGGAGAGAGGTTCTGAAGGCTAAATTGAGGCTCTTAGATAGGAAACTGAAATGCAGAGCCTCCAGGGTAGCATTCTCAGAAACGCTCCCCGTTCCACGTGCAGGACCCCAGAGGCAGGCAGAGCTCCAGAGTCTCAATGCGTGGATGAGACGATGGTGCAGGGAAGAGGGGTTTAGATTTTTCAGGACCTGGGGAACATTCTGCGGGAAGAGGGAGCCTATTCTGGCTGGATGGGCTCCGTCTTAAACCAGAGTGGAACCAGGCTGCTGGCACCTATGCAACATTTAAACCAGATGATGGGAGAAAACCGACAGTCACTCAGAAACACGTGGTTCAGAATGATGTGACTTTGAAGGATACTCACAAGACAGGGGAGTTAGGACATCCCAATAGGCATAAGAACATGCCATACTGGATCAGACCAAGGGTCCATCAAGCCCAGCATCCTGTGTCCAACAGTGGCCAATCCAAGCCATAAGATCCTAGCAAGTACCCAAAAACTAAGTCTATTCCATGTTACTGTTGCTAATAATAGCAGTGGCTATTTTCTAAGTCAACTTGATTAATAGCAGGTAATGGACTTCTCCTCCAAGAACTTATCCAATCCTTTTTTAAACCCAGCTACACTAACTGCTCTAACCACATCCTCTGGCAACAAATTCCAGAGTTTAATTGTGCGGATTGCAATAAATGCTAAAGTAGTCTACGTGCCTTTTAAGTAAAGAGCAGACAAAGCAGCAAAATTCCAAATTATCCCTGTCAGCTGATAAGCAGGTTGTTAATACAAACAAAAGTAACTTTGAAATATCTGTATACAAATGCCAGTAATCTAAAAAGGTGGGAGAGTTAGAATCTGTATATAGGGTCCTTTGTTTTCAGTTTAAACCAATTTTCACCCATAAATTCCTGGATTTTTCCAAAGGTGACAATCTGATAGGTTTAAACTGATATTCACCCTAATTTTAAGGTGATTAAAAAGCTGCTCCAGAGCTGTAGATGCAGTGTTTCAAGGCCTCCAGCCACTGCTGAAACCAGGTATGGACCAAAGTGCCTGCAGTGTTTCACGTGCCACCCGTGCCATGTTCCAAGTCCTACCTCCTTATCCCCTAAGCAGCCCCAATGCCTGATGTCTGGTGCCACAAGTGCATCTGAAGCAGGCCTTTTCCACCAGAAGCACTTTCCCGGCAGGCTCCCTGGCCCTGCACAAAAGCAGGCGTGCAGTGCTGCAGAGCGTGGGAGCCTCAGTAAGCTGCTGCTGAAGGAGAGAGGGGAGGAGCCAGGAGCCGCCACCAGTAAAGATGAAGGCTATTGCAGTGCAGGGAGTGGGGGGGGAGATAGAGAGGGCCATGCTAGGCAGGGGATTGGGGTAGAGATGGGGATGCTGGTGAGCAGGAGGATCTGCTTAATAATGTTATATTGTCCTGGCTTCTGTCCACAAAAATAAACTCTGAAATTTACCTGGAAAAATGAGTATTTTTTTCAACTTATTTTCTCCTGTTTTTGTTCTTGTCATAATAAACCGTAATAGATTCCTAGGAAAAATAAAGAACAATACAGACCGATAATGAAGGCCCTTAAATGTATAGCACTGAATGAAGAGGTTGATATAATTAGCATCTCAGAGACCTGGTGGAAGGAGGATTACCAATGGGACACTGTGATATCAGGGTACAAATTATATCATAGTGATAGGATGGATCAGTTTGGTGGAAGGGTGGCACTCTATGTTAAAGAGGGCATAGAGTAAAACAGGATACAAGTTTTGCAAGAAACAAAATGCACTGTGTAATCTTTGGTCTGAATTTTAAAAGCATTGCTTGTGCTAAAAGGCCCATATATGTGAGTAGTGGGCTGTGCATGAGCGATGTGGATTTCTGCAGTTCGTGCACTTTTAAGCATGTGCACGAACTGCAGAAAAGGGGCGGGGCATAGGCATTCCGGGCAGAGGCCAACGGTTACGCACGTAAATCCATATTTTAAAACTGAAAGCCACAGTGCGCGGTGGCTTGTTATCTGTGTGTTTTTACTGCTGCTCTTGATGGAACGACGGAATATAAAATGTCTAAATAAATGAGGTATAGGTCTGCAGAAATCACGTTTTAGGCCTAACATGACAGGGTGAGGGGTCTGGGTCAACTGGGTGGAGTGCAGACTGAAGAACTAGGGGGGTCTGGATGAGCTTGAGATAGACTGGGCAAACTGGTGGACTACTTTTAAAACTGGGAATGTACTTCGCATGAACATGTTTTAAAATCTGCTTGCCTTCACATGTTAGAGCCAACAAATTCCTAAGGAAGATAGGCGAAGTACATTTGCTCAAGTAACAAATTTGCTCAAGCTTAAAATTAGGAGCACACTTCCATGTAGTAGCTGTATTTTAAATCAGATCAGAATAGACTTAGTTTTTGGGTACTTGCCAGGTTCTTATGGCCTGGATTGGCCACTGCTGGAAACAGGATGCTGGGCTTGTTGGACACTTGGTCTGACCCAGTATGGCATTTTCTTATGTTCTTATGTTCAGATGTGCGCAACTGCGCACTTGATTTAAAATTCCATCATATGTGCACTCACACACCCATATTGCATGTATGAGTGCTGTACGCTCGTTTCTAAGTTACCATCCCTATGAATAGAAATTCCATAAAGAAGGGGAATAGAATAGCAGTGGGGGGTGTACTACTGTCCACCTGGTCAGAATGAACAGACAATGAAATTCTAACAGAGATTAGGGAAGATAAAATTAGCGACAGAGTAATAATGGGTGATTTCATTTACCCCAGTATTGACTGGGTAAAAGTCAAATCAGTTTCTAGATAAAATAAATGTCTGATTCATGGAGCAGCTGCTATAAGAATCAACAAGATAGGGAACTATTTTAGACCTAGTCCTTACTGGAATACATGATTTGGTGTGAGAGGTAATGGTATTGGAGCCACTTGGCAATAGTGATCATAACATGATCAAATTTGACTTGATAACTGGAGGGGAGGACACTAAGGAAATCTACTGTGATAGCTTTTAACTTTCAAAAGGGTAACTATGATAAAATGAGGAAAATGGTTAGACAAAACAACTGCAAAGATTAAGACTTTACATCAGGCATGGACCTTGTGTAAAAATGCCATCTTGGAAGCCCAGATTAGATATATTCCACATATTAGAAAAGGTGGCAAGAAGACCAAACATCTGTTGGCATGGTTAAAAGGTGAGGTAAGAGAGGCTATACTAGCCAAAAGAACATCTTTTGAAAAATGGAAAAGGGATCTAAATGAAGAAAACAACAAAAAAACCAGCATGAGCACTGGCAAGTTAGATGCAAAGCATTGATTTGAAAAGAATCTTGCTGTGGAAGCAAAAACTCATAATAAAAACTTTCGGGTACATTTGAAGCAAAAAGCTCGTGAGGGATTCAGTTGGTCCCCTAGATGATCAAGGGATAAAAGTGGCACTAAGGAAGGACACAGCCATAGAGAGATTAAATGAATTCTTTGCTTCAGTCTTTATTGAGGAAGAAGTAAAGCAGATACCCATGCCAGAAGTGATATTTAAAGATGATAGCTCAGTGACCCTGAATGATATAATAGGGCAAAGTGACAAACTAAAGAATAACAAATCACCTGGACCAGATGGTATACATCCTAGAGTTCTGAAAGAACTGAAAAATGAAATTGTAGACCTACCATTAATAATCTGTAAACTATCGTTAAAATCAGCTACAGTATCTGAAGACTGGAAGGTGGCCAACGTAATGCCAGTTTTTAGAAAGGGTTCCAGGGGCGATCCAGGAAACTCAGACTATATGAGCCTGATGTCAGGGCTGGGAAAAATGGTTGAAACTATTATAAAGAAAATTATTGATTATATAAATAGTCATTATTTAATCTGACAGAGCCAACATGGATTTAACCAAGGGAAGTCTTCTGTCAGCAATCTACTACATTTTTTTGAAGGCATGAATAAACATGTGGGTAAAGGTGAGCCGTCTAATATAGTGTATCTGGATTTTCAGAAAGTGTTTGACAAAGTCCCTCATGAGAGACTCCTGTGGAAATTAAAAAGTCATGGGATAGGAGGCGATATTCTGTTGTGGATAAAGAATGGTTTAAAAGACAGAAAACAGAGAGTAGGGACAAATGGTCAATTTTCTCAATGTTAAGGCCATATCCAAGTCTCTTGATGCAATGTCGTCATCTCTGTTGTCAGCCATCCTTGTTTCTCCCTGGTACGGCTTATCTTTATCTTTATTCAGATTTTTTTGTAGCTATCACCACTTCATTTTTCAAGCTGAAGAACCCCACAGCGTTCACAGGGTATTGAATTAGCTCTTGAAAAGAATTGTGTAGATCAGGTATGACAGAAACAACATGAGTGGCACTAGAGCTTCACCGCAGCCTAACCACTCAAGTTCACCACGTCATGTAACTCCCTGCATTCACAGTTTAATGTAGATATTTCTACAGATCCTATAGAGAAGACCGATTAATAAGATACCCACTTCTGTGGAGGTGAAGCCCCTGCATCTTGTGTGGGGACTGGACTCTTCCTGCTTAATAGTGGATGGAGGAAGCGTAGGAAGAAGAAATCTGGGCACCTACGCTGTTGTAGGAGACGATTACCGGGCCCTGGCTGTTTAATTAACTGGCTTTCCTCAAGGCAGCTCGGTGAGTGGAAGCACAATTTAGTTACAAAGATTTTCTCTTTGGAATGCACAACCAGTAACTAATAAAGTCAGTATTCAAAAGCCAAGTTATCCATCTAAATGGCAAAACCAGCTTATTCGGCAACTTATCCAGCTAAACTTCCATGAGAGCGGGGAGGAGCAGCGTAAGCCAAGTAACTCACCTGGCTAACACCGATATTCAGCGCTAGCCGGATAATTTATCCAGCTGACTCCGGCCAGGCCACAGACCTGTCCTAAAGGTAGCCGGGTATATGCAGAGGCACCTCTGCGCTGCTGTATATACTGTGCTAGTTAGCCAGATAACTAGCCGAGCTGCACAGCGGCTGAAAATGGACCCCCATGTTATCTAAATGAAGATTTCTAAGTATTAAAAGCAACGATTTTTTTGTTGGAAATTGCTACAAAGGTGGTTAACGAGAAGTTCTGCACATGTTTAATGGATCCTACTTTCCAGGATGCAGGCACACACACACATATACAGTACATATGTGTGAATCAAAAAAAATACCCCTGTCAGGATCCCCTTGGTCTCCCGGACATGTTCTGAAAATTTGGTGTGGTGGGGAAAAGGGGGCAGCACCCACACATATTCACACCCACACACATTCACACACACACAGGATGATCTTCTAAGCCTTCTTCCCTGTGGAAAGTACGTTAAAAAAATTATACGAGAATTGAGCAATGATTAATTGCCTACCCTGGCCAACTGCCACTGGGCCCAAGGGGATTTTGCTTTATTGAAAGGAATGAGAAATAAAATAAAGTTATTTCTTGTTAAAGCTTTAGAAGCTTGCCTGTCGGCCGTTGTTTGTTTAGAGATTCAAGGACTCCTCAAAGAGCTATGAGAACGTGTTTTGGTTTTTTTTTAAGCATTAACACCTTGTTATGGTCCATTTCCTGACCTCTAACATGCAGACTGCCAGCAGCTTGCTGTCAAGAGTTTTAATCCCCATAGGAAGAGAGGGAATGAGAAGTTTTATCAAACTTTACAGGGTTTTGTTTTGGGTTTTTTTTGCAATGAATGTGAATATCAGAGAAAAATAGATGGTCCAGACTCCTTATTGTGGTTTGTTCCTGTTGCTGTTACGGTTCATGTAGCTCTGCTGCATTTATAACGTGTTATTTTGGGACCTTCCCTAAAGCTGTGCAGCAGATTGGCTTAGCCACATGGGAAACAGAAAATCCGAATCTGCCAGCTTGTTCTGCTACACAAAGAAAGGAAGAAAAAAAAAAAAAACCAACCCATGCTTTGTTCCTTCCTTTCTTCCCACAGCTGAAGTCTATATTGGAATCGGGAAGCCCGCAGAAGCCACAGCGTGCACGCAGGAGGCCGCTAACCTCTTCCCCATGTCGCACAACGTGCTTTACATGCGAGGCCAAGTGGCGGAGCTCCGAGGGAATATTGACGAGGCCAAACGGTGGTACGAGGAGGCCTTATCGATCAGCCCCACCCACGTGAAGAGTATGCAGAGACTGGTAAGTCCTCCGCTGAGAGGGAATTCGGGTGTGCGGATCTTCCTGCTCTCCATTCGTTCGCAATGCCGCTTCCGAGGGTCGGGTGCCAGTGCCCTTCAGTTATTGAAGTAGTATTTATTTACTTAAAATGTGCACTTTTGGCCAATCCAAGAAAACATTGTTCCAAGTACGAGAAGCATTATTTTCAAAAAATAGATTAGTTAAGTGTCCTTGCCATTGGTTTTCCTTCTGCTCGTCTGGCATAACTATAAATTGATTCTGCGGATTTCGGTTCTTTAGGTTGTTTTCAGATATTTGGCTCAGCGTTGCTGGAAAATAAAAGAAGTAGGCTACATGCACTTCAGAAGAGAAACATGGCAAGGATCCTATGAAATGTCCTCCTCTGTCTGGTCGCCCCTGTGCGTTTGCACAACTGCAACTGGTAGATTTTCCCAAACTGGATTAGTAGTGCCAAGTTGTGGAGAAAATGTGATTCTTCACGGGTTGTGAGACCTCCTACCCAGAGCAGCATGAGAACGGTCCCAAAGATGCTGTAGCACGTCAGCTCGGGGTGGGGAACCACATGGGACCCTTCTGATCGTGCATAAAGAAGGGACTTCTAGCTGGGGACTTGTTTTCAGCGCATTGCTAAGATCTCCTTTGCTTCCTATTATAGAGAAATGCAATTTAAGTTTTTATGGCGAGCGTATGTGTCTACCCAGGTTGCTTTTCGCTCAGCGCTGGTCTCAACTGATCTTTGTGGGAAACGTACTCGGGAGCGGGGCACCTTATCTCATTTGTTTTGGGGCTGCCCAGTCATTCCAGCCTTTTGGAAACGTATGATATGTTACTTGGCTAGGTTGCTGGGCACCCCGCTAACTGCTTCTCCTCTTTTGATGCTTTTTGAACGTATCCCGCTATTACGCATCCGCGATGCTGGCCATCGGTTGTTGTTTATGAGAGCTTGTTTTGTGGGGAAGAAAATGATCCTGCTACAGTGGAAGGAGACCCAGGCACCCTCTTTCTGGGCCTGGAGGAATCACTGGCACCGGCTGATGCAGATGGAGTGGATGTCCGCTCGTCAGGATCCTAGGCGGCGAAAACGATTTCTACAGATTTGGACTCCTTACATTCAATCCTTACCTCCTAGGGCACGGAGTTTGATCCTTAATGACTGATGTTTGTTTTTTTTTTACTATTCTTCTTCTTTTGAATTAAGGGGGGGAGGTACCTCACGACATGGCACAGAATTTTATTTTCTGGATTTGGAAGGGGGGTGGGGGTTGGGGAGGGGGGTATTGAAGGTTGTCAAAAGGATTGCGTATATCATTGTTGATGCGTGTTGTGTGTTGAAGGACGCCTATACTCAACATGCCTTTGTTATCCCTGTTTTATGTTAAAATGCAATAAAATTGTTTAAACAAAAAAAAAAAAAGAAGGGACTTCTCTGGCCTTGGACACGCCGGCCCGATCAGAGGTATCGCAGCCTGCACCCCCCTCCCGTGAACATGCCGCACGGGGTGCAAGCTCGATAAAATATCGCCTTAACAGCTGAGAATACGGGAAACAAATTACAGCTCAGACACAAAGCAAAGCTCTCTTTAGGTACGGCAGTAATCGCATTTCTTTGGGATCAGGGTGATGGATGCTGGCCATCGGCTTCCGCTATCCATGGTCATTGCTCTCTCACGCCGAACACCAGGATTTATTTGTTTTTTAAAAAAAAAACTGAAGAAAAGTCATCTCATTGTCCGAGATCTTGGCAAGGATGGTCTTCAGGATTCTGTGATACTTTCAGTGTCAGCGGCCTAGTGTCTCCCTCTCATTATACAGCCCTTTGCCCAGTGGCGAAAGCTTCTTTCCGGGGAGATTTTCTTCTTCTTCTTCTTGCTGTCGTTTTTATGGCCCGTGGCTTATCTGCCCTCAGTTTGAGGGGGAACCGTTCAGAGCTATCCCAGCTGACTCGCAGCTCTGCATAGGTTGGCCGGCGTCACCCTCACGCTCGCGTTCCTAGAACGAGCCTTAGGGGGTGAATTTTAAAAGTGCCGCTCGCGTAAAAAGGCCCCCATCATATGTGCGAGTTTCTGGGCTGCGTGCCAGCAACATGTATTTAAAAAGCCGCAAATTACGCACAGATATACATGGACACGAGTAAAAGAAAAAGGGGAGGATTAGGGCGTATCGGGGGGGGGGGGGGGGGGGGTGTTGGCGTGCCGTTTTGGGGCAGGCCCAAAAGTTACGCGCCTGAGTCCGTATTTTAATTCCGATGACCGCAATGCCCGCCGGCTTGTTAGCCGCGTGTGTTTGGCTGCTGCTCTTGACGAGGCCCACGTCTACAGAAATCTCTTGTGAGGCCTAAAACACAGGGCGAGGGGGCGTGGCTGAACTGGCAAGGGGAGGGCACAGGCTGAAGAACCGGAGGGGTCCGGACGACCTCGAGACGGACTGGGCAAGCCGGTGGATTAACTTGTGAAACTGGGAATGTCTTTCGCGTGAGCGTGCTTTAATATCCGCATCCCCGAGCGCGTCAAAGCCGACACAGTCCTAAGGAAGATGCGTCGAGTACGTTAGCTCCGGGAGCGCACGGAAGCACAGTGGGCGGATTTAAATCACACGTGCGCCACTTAAAATTCCAGCTTGTACGTGTGCCCGAGCGCACGTTTTAAAGTTTATCATCCCTGCGTAGCCAAAGTCGTTAAAAACAAATCTCAGTCTTGTCTCTCCCCATCCTGGAAATTCTGTATGGCTTAAGTAGAGAAGCTTTCAAAGAATCGTAACGTGCTCTGTCCAGAAAGGAAATACAAAAAAGGTGAATCGTAATGATTGCATTGGAGAAGGCCGGCTGGATTACAAAAGAGACTCCCAGTCGGATGAGCGGCCCCGCTATGTACGTTTTCGGCTGCAGCAGATTGCAGGCTGGCTCCTGCTCAGGCCCGCCGGGTGGCCGTTCAGGGTTGGAGGGGGTAAAGTCAGGCGGCTAGCACTGAACATCTCATTTTGGGCAGAGGAATCTAACCTAAACTTAACCCCCTCCGCAGGGCGAGACGTTCTTCCTGTGCAATCTAGCCAGCTGAGCTCCCTCCTCCTCCTCCTCCTCCTCCTCCCAGATCCTGCTGAGCCTGGAGCCCTTTGCTGTTACTGCTGCTGCCTTGAGTCTCTGCTCGGATCCCGCTGCTCTTAGCAGATGTTGGTAAAAAAAAAAAAAAAATTAAAACATTTCTTTTTGAGTCTGGGAAGCTCTGGACGGTGAAAAGGAGCCAGTTCCCCTTTCCCAGGGAAAGATTTTGGGAGGGGTTGTCCGCGCTAATTAAGCCATTTTATAACGTCAGTGAAGATTGCATGGGAACTGGTAAATTGTAAAATTGGAGGCCTGATTGATGATCAGTGGGGGGGGGGGGGGGTGCACGCTGGAGAGTATCTGGGGTGATCTGCATCCTCGGTGGTCTTTGAAAGGTTCCCCTGATGCCTGATTAAAACCTTTGGAACTCTTGTGCACCTCTTTGTGCTGTTGCTCCCATTATTCCAAGGGAGCTGGTTTTCTGGGGGTAATATCGGAGGAGCAGCAGCACAAGCCTCCCGTTTTTCTTTTTAATTTTATAACGCTGTATCTGTGGTGGGGAAGGCCCTCTCGGCTTGGCCTGCGTTCATTCAGAAGCCTAAGCTGCTTCCCGCCCCGGCGCACATGAATTATTGAAAGACGCGTTTTCTCGTGCATCCCTGAGAAAGGGAGCATGCGAGACGAGAGATCTGATAGGAAAACCGCCTAGGGAAAAGTATTGCGTTTCCCCCTTTTTCAGCTTTCCAAGCTGCCTTGAGCCCAGGGAGAAATGCCAGAAGGTTCACTTTCAGCCCAGGACCTGCAGCCAGGGACATTACAAGGAAGCTTGCAGCTGCGGGATGCGTTACTCCGTTTTCTCCCCGTTTAGACTTCACCGAAGATGAAGAGCTTGTAAAGCTTCGGTGGTGCGCGCCTGCCCAGAAGAAGCAAGTTTAAACGTTTCAGCCTTTGGTAGTATTTGTTCATTGCTTTCTTTGTAATCCTTTATTATTCGAGGTTCAGTGTTGTCAGGCAGTAATAAGAAGCATGTTATTATTATTATTATTATTTACAGTACAAAAGGGCTCAGTCCTGGCCTGGCCGGTTCCGATCGTAGCCTGCCCCTGAGATCTCGGACCTGAGCAGTCTTGATAGGGTTAGAAAGCAGAGCTCTCTGTCTCTTTTGGATCTAG
This sequence comes from Rhinatrema bivittatum, assembly GCF_901001135.1. Taxonomy (NCBI): domain Eukaryota; kingdom Metazoa; phylum Chordata; class Amphibia; order Gymnophiona; family Rhinatrematidae; genus Rhinatrema; species Rhinatrema bivittatum. The sequence goes on along the minus strand of NC_042618.1, from coordinate 18,757,982 downwards.
TTACTCGCCTTTCCCAATCCCGGCTGAAGGTGGCTTACATTTCAGCCACCGCAGCCATTTCCCCGCCCCAAAGGGCTTACAGCCAGGAGCCTAAATACATTAAGCCACCATGTTTTTTTGCGGGAGGGTCCCACCATCGCGAGGGGGTATCCCCGTGATGGTGGGACCCACAAAACAAAAAACAGCTTTATGGGGCGATCTCTTGCCTCGCGGCCAAACACCGCAGGACAGACGAGGGCGTCCAGCGGCCCCTTCAGGTGCGATGGCGTCCCCGACCTTAAAGGGCCGGCCGCTTAAAAAGGTGCCCGCCAAGACATCGAGGCAGCCCCCCCACACCCCCAAATAAAAAATAAAAAGATGGCGCATCACGTGCGGTGACATCCCCCCCCCCCAATGCAGTGTTCACAAAATTCCAGCCCCCCCTCCCCACTAGTGAAGAAACCTCATAGTGGGGGTACAGTGCCCCCTTCCCCCACAAAGGTTTGCTAAATCATTGGGGTTCAGTTTGCCCCCGACCACGTGCCCATCACAGGAGCTTCTTCACCTTTTAAAGTTTCGGGGGGGGGGGGGGAGAGGAAGGTTGGGGGCGCTGTGGGGACCCACGGAACTCCAATGATACATTTGGGGGGGGGGGTTACTTCACGTGGGGGGGGTGGGGAAAACTGGATGCTTGTGAACGCTGGGTTTGGGGTGGGGGGGGGACGCTGCTGCCTGTGCTGGGCCATCTTTTTTGTTTTCCACCTTGAGGGGCAGCCCGGACCCCCACTCAGCTTTTAGTTTTTGCCACCGCATTTCTGTGGGGTTTGCGGGGTTCTTTAAATGTAACGGGGGAACCTCGGGACCCGCAGGACATTTGGCGATTCCACAGGAGGCGCAATAAAATATTTACATCAAATTGCCTAGTAATGACTCGCTTTGCATGCATTTGCATTATTCAGAGGTGTGTGGTCAGGGCCTTCAAGGGATTCGGCGGATACCCAGCCCTACAACTCTGGGTTTTTTTTTGGGGGGGGGGGAGAGGGAATGTTTATTTTTCAGCTTCCATGCTTCCCAGTCCCCTCCCCTTGCTCTGTGTGGCCAATAGAAACAGCAGCCTGCACCTCAGAGGCAGCCAATAAAAAGAAGCAGAGCAGGTGGGGGTGGGGCCTCATGGGTGGAACCAATTGAGGGGAAGTGGATGCAGGCAAGTGGCACCTGAGCTCAGGCACTGATTGGAGAGGGTGGGGCCTTGCTTTGGCTGGAAGAAGGGTCCTGCCTTCTACCCCAGGTGAAAAGCAGGCCGGCAGGGAGTGTGGGACGGGACGTCTTCAGGCTCGGAACGAGCCTCTAGGCCCATGTGGATCCAAGAGCAAGAGGTAGGAGGATAAGCAAATGCTGGGTGGCTGGTGTTTGATCTGAACTGAGAAAAAGTTCAGTGAGCTAAGAGTGACGAGGGGAGGGGAGGCCGGAGAACAAGAAGACTGGAGAAAGAGAGATGGGAGACGGGAGGGGCTGGGAAGCGAGACTATTGAGGCCTGGAGGGAGAGGGGGCTGGAGAACAAGACTGCTGAGGGGGGGGGTCTGGGTGAGGAGAGGGGACTGACTGGGGGGTCTTGAACAGAGAGGGGAAAGGCTGCTGAACAAGATTGCTGGGAACTTAGGGGACTGGGGAGCATAACTGGGGGGTCTTGGACGGAGAGGGGAGAGGCTGCTGAACAAGACTGTGGGAACTTAGGGGGCTGGGTGGGGAGAGAGTACTGGGTAGCATGACTGCTGGGGGATGGGGAGAGGAACTGAGGAGCATGACTGGGGATCTTGAGGGGAGAGGCTGCAGAACAATTATGCTGGGGACTGGGAGGTTGGGTGAGGTCTGGGGACTGGGGAGCATGATGGCTGGGTGTTGAAGGGGTCTACGTAGGGAAGGGGGCTGAGGAGCATGACTGGGGATCTTGAGGGGAGAGGCTGCAGAACAATTATGCTGGGGACTGGGGGGTTGGGTGAAGAGAGGGGACTGGGGAGCATAATGGCTGGGTGCTGAAGGGGTCTACGTAGGGAAGGGAGCTGAGGAGCATGACTGTTAGGAACTGGGGTGTCTGGATGGGGAGAGGGGACTGGGGAGCATACTGCTGAGGACTGGGGGGCTGGGTGTGGGGAGAGGGGACTGGGGAGTAAGACTGCTGGATGGGGAAGGGAGCCTGGGAGCATGTGTATGGGAGCTGGGATGTGTGAGACAGAAAGCGAGAGAGTGTGAGTGAAATCATGTAAGCATGTGTGTGTGTATGAGAGAGGCCCCCTTACCCCAATCCATGAGAATCTCAGGGTGACTGAAAATCAAAAAATCCCATGGATGGAGAGCAGGAGATTTTTTAATTCTTAGAAGTTTCATTAGTGGATGTTGTTTGAAATATATTGTTTTGGGAAATTTATAAACATTTTTATGAGGTTTAAATTATTGAATGTTCTATTTGTCAGCTGTCTTGAAATATTTATTCTTTTTATTAGTATGTTTTACTGTTATGATTGAGGTTTTATATTGCTTGATTTTAATGTGGGTTGGCAAATGGGAAGGAGTCTGCTAATGAGTAGTTCCTGAGTAGGGGTCTCCAGCAGTCTGGCTTGTTCTGTTTTTAATAGGAGGTGTATTGGTTTTCTAGGAGTGCTGCTCTCTTCTGGGTTGAGTTGTTGCTGTTTGAGTCCTGGGAGTTAGTGTTGTTTTGATATGGCAGATTTGTTACTTGGTGTAAACTGTAGTCTTGGCAGGCTGTGATAACTTTCATTGGACTGTGTTTACGTATTATCAAAAAATGCTGTATGCGAGCTATTGAGACGATATAGGACCTGTCATGTGAATGTCTCTGATCTGAAAGCTGAAGAAGGGATCTGTGTAGTTTTTAAAGCTTTTGTACAGTATTTCTAGATACATGTATTTTTATTTCACAGATATTTTTAGGTAGTCTGGCACGTTCTTTTTTCCTAATAGGAGGTGTATTGGTGCTTAGGGTCTGGTGTAATATTTGCAGTGTTGCCTTTTCATAGGTAGGGTAGTTGTTACTTGTGGTTTATTATAATTCCTTATTCATGCCTTTCTGAGGGCTAAGCCCACACCCAGTACCTGTTAAAATGGGATATGAGTTCCAAATAATCTTCTGAATCTTGGGGAAGGGGGCTGAGGGAGTGAGACTGGAGGAGACCTGGGGGAGGGGAGAGAGAACTGAACGAGCAAGACTGCAGGTGACGCGGGATGGGGAGGCGAGACTGAATCCCCTGCTATAAATGTCGCCGCACGCCACTGGCGTAATTGATGCCTGCAAATCGCATGCAGAGCAGTTCATTGCAGTAGGGGAGGGAACCTGGACAAGGCCATGCAAGTTGTCGCGCGAGATTTATTTATTTAATTTATTATTTATTTAGCATTTTTCTATACCGACCTTCAAAGTTAAATACCTTATCAGGTCGGTTTACATCGAACAGGGACATAAACAGTAAACATAAACAACTTATTATAATCAGGAGAAACAAAGTTACATTTAACAAGGACTGCAAAACTTGGAAGCTTAAACAGCTGGAAAGAAGGCTTAAAAGGGTAGTAAGTTAAGAAACTAAGACCTAGCTAGTGCTAGTTGAGCTATTATGAAAGTGCTGATGCTTGTGTCGTATTTAGAGAGGATCTGGGTTCCATTGCTCATGAGCCGGTTCGTCGTCTAATGTGTGTCTGAGGGGTCCGGGAAGGCTTGGCGGAACAACCAGGTCTTGAGTTTGAGTTTGAGATTGGCGCGATCGTGCTCTGGCGCGCGATATTTAGTGCACATCATGTGATATACTCTGTTTAGCGCGCGTTAGAACAGCACCGCGGCTTGGTGCATCACCCATGGAGGGCGAAGTGACTCTCCTAAGGTCAGAGGGAGCATCAGCAGGGATTTGAACCCCCAGCTTCCCCGGTCCTCAGCCTGCTGCCCCCGCCACTAGGGCTACTCTTCTCGATACCTGGGGATAGGACCCCAGCTTAGATGGGACCTCAGGTCCAATGGCAGAGATATCTTCCTGACAGGTGAAAAAGTAACCGAGAAGGCTGCTCGATCAGTGTGGTTGTAAGTCAGAGAGATGGACCCGGAGGCCCTGGATGGATTCCTTTCTCCCTGTGTAATCTTACCCTCCCCGAGCAGCCTTTGTGCACAGATGGTGCTGTGGAAAAAAAGAGCTAATGCTAATGTATTATTGTTGATGCCTGGAAGTCATAGTTAATTATTTTCTTCTGTAATCTGGCAAAGTCCATTCCTTATCTGTTTTATTGAACCTTTAATGGCTGGATCGAGTAATTTGGTCCAGTGAGTGCTGCAGAAACGAGCTCTCTGTACTGACAGCTAGTCCTGTGCATGCTGGCAATCATAAAATAGGAAGGGGGAAAGAGGCAGGGAAAATCAGAACTGAAACATCGTGGGGGGGGTTCTTAGCCATGGGAGCAGGGATTGGAGTTAAAAAGTAAAGTCTGTTTCAGGACGTGAAGGAAAAGGAGAGAGGGAAATAAAAATACTGTATGCGGATTTCCAGAAAGCTTCTGACAAGGTCCTTCATGAGAGACGTCTTAAGAAATTAAGAAGTCCTGGGATAGGGGCAGTGTCCTATTGGGGATAGAAAACAGAGAGGACGACTAAATGGTAAATGTTTCCAGTGGAGCGCCCCAGGGATCTGTTCTGGGACCACTGCTTTTTAATATATTTATAAATGACCTGGAAGTGGGAACAACAAGTGAGGTGATCACATTTGCCGTTGACACAAAGTTATTCAAAGTTGTGAAATCACAAGAGGATTGTGAGAAATTGCAAGAGGACCTTGCAAACCTGGGAGACTGGGCATGCAAATGGCAAATGAAATTTAATGTAGACAAGCGCAAAGTGATGCACTTAAGGAAGAGTAACCCAAATTATAGCTACACAATGCAAGGTTCACACCACTCAGGAAAAGGATCCAGGTGTCATCGTTGAAAATAATCAATGAAATCTTCTGCTCAGTGTGCAGCAGTAGCAGCTAAGAAAGCAAACAGAATGCTAGGAATTATTAAGAAAGGAATGGAAAATAAAACAGAGAATATCATAATGCCTCTGTATCGCTCTATGGTGCGACCTCATCTTGAGTATTGTGTGCAGTTCTGGTCACCACATCTCAAAAAAGATATAGCAGAATTAGAAAAGCAACAGAGAAGGGCGACCAAGATGATAAAGAGGATGGAACAACTCCCCTATGAGGAAAGGCTAAAAAGGTTAGGCCTCTTCAGCTTGCAGAAGATAAGGCTGAGGGGAGATATGATAGAGGTCTATAAAATAATGACTGGTGTGGAGTGAGTAAACATTAATCAGTTGTATTCTCTTACCAAAAGTACAAAGACCAGGGGGACACACAATGAAGTTACTGGGTAATACATTTAAAACTAATAAGAGAAAATATTTTTTTACTCCATGCATAATCAAGCTCTGGAATTCATTGCCAACTATTAGTGTCACTGCATTTATAAAAGGTGTAGACAGTTCCTGGAGGAGAAGTCCATAAACCTTTATTAAGGTGGAGTTGCAGGAATCTACTGCTTATCTCTGGGTTAAGCAGCCTGCAATCTTCTACCTGGATTGGCCCCTGTTGGAAACAGGATACCGGGTTTGATGGACCTTTGGTCTGACCCAGTATGGCAAATCTTATGAACTTATGTACTGTAATTGAGTCAGGGATGAGTTCAGTCTGGGTATTTGGAAGGACTGCCAAAATGTGTTGCTTCACAGAGACCCTAATGCTACATCTGTCCTTAGTTACTCCTTAGTAACCGGTGCAGGGGATTGCGATCGCTCCTCAGCCTCTTTTTGGATCAAAATCATTGTGTAGTTTCTCTGCCTTTTGGCTAAGATCCAAGCACAGGGTCTGGGCTATTAGCCAAGGATGGTCCCTTCTTGGCCTTTTGGCTGACTTTGAGAACCTGAACAATATGGGAGGTTCCTGCCCTGCCACCCGACCACACTGGGAGCGCAATGATGTAACGACCATGGCCAACGCCAGGGGATTGATTTATTGCCTTGCCTTGCCTTGCCTTATTATTCGCCACTCCCCTGAGGCCCAGAGGCCCAGGATGAGGATTAAACCACCTGCTAGATCTTTTCAGGAGAAGCATTAGAAAGTATGTTTTTCACGGAGAGAGCGTTGGATGCAAGGCGCAGCCTTCCAGGGGAGATAAACAGCAACAGATACCAGAAAGCATGGGATAAGCACGAAGATCATTAGTTACTTAAGACATGAAGGAAAGCCACAGAACAACGAGGGAATTCAGCACAGCACTGGAATGTAAACTGGGCAGACTGTGATGAGCCTTTAAGATCCGAATCTACCATCATAGCCTATGGTTCTGTAATTATTATTATTATTATTTACTTGATTGACCGCCAATCAGTTTATAAACTGTCATAAAGGTTAACAATAGAAAGAAAACATAATACATTTCTAAGAGTAATAAGTAAATACAATAAAACATAAAAGAATAAAGTAACGTAACATTTAAAACAAAATTTCTAAAACGATAAGTAAATGCAATAAAAAAAATAAAATTAAAATAAAATGAATAAAAATAAAATGACATTCAAAATCAAACAAGATACAATGGAAGAAATAAGATGCCATCAGATACCTTCTAAGCAAGACTAAATGATCCCCATATTCTTGAGAAAAAAATCCCTGCTTTCAAAGCCGTACAGAATTTCAGGTAATTTTTCTCTTTCCTGATTGGCAGTGGAACGCTATTCCCTAATGCAGGTGCAGCACAGCTAAAAGCTCCCTGTCCGGTATGCTCAAGTCTAATTTTAACTGAAAAGGGACCAACCAGAAGTTCCTGCTGAGCAGAGGGCAATAAATGTGTCGGCGGGTAGGGTATTAAAAGATTAGATAAGGCCTTATGTATTTAAAGATCAAACATAAGAGTTTGGACTTCATTCTACAAGTGATGGGAAGCCAATGCAATTTAATCGTGAGAGGAGTAATGGGGTCATATTTTTTGGCACCAAATATGTTTGACAGCGGCATTCTGTATCAGCTGTAGACGTCTAATCTGAAGCAATGTGCAGCTCTGAAAAAGCACGTTACAATAATTGAGACTAGAGAAGATTACAAAGTAAGGTAAATCTTTGACACAACAAGCACAACCAATAAAAATATCTCTGAACAGCATTGAGAAATCTGGGGCTTCACTGAAAGTCTGAAGTCTGAATTGACTCCCAGTGTCACAACTGCATCTTTTGGTTGCAAATTGGAACAATTAGCTAAAAGGTTGGTTCAGTTATGAAACCCATGGTGTCCTTGTTTTATCTGGATTGAGTTTTATTTTATGATCATTTAAGCAAGAGGTAGATAAACAAGAGTTTAATACTGACCAATCAGTATTAGAGGAGGAATCTGCAAATCGTTAACATAAAAATTAGAGGCATAGCAAGCGTCTCCGGGGGCCAATGCAAGCCCCCCCCTTTCTCCCCTCATCATCCGCCAGCGCACCACCACACAGCACCACCACCGTGCAAAGTCTCTTCACTGGGGAGGGATGTGTCACTGCCATGCAGGGACGCTGCTAACTTTTCTGCAACCCTGTGCAGTTACATTTAATTTGTATTCATTTACTAAGAGTCTGTGCAAGGGTACCAGGCACCCTAAGTGAATCTTACAGCTTTGTACCCAGCCTTCCCCCTACCACGGCCCTCTCCACACACAATTTCAAATTATGCATTTATAATAAAAGATTTTACATGAAAAAACACACTGAAAGTACAGTCTTTTGAAGTAAAATTTTCACAACAGCGTGCATATTATATTTACATGCACTGCTGTGGTATCAACCAGAAAATCCTGTATAAAAGCCAAAAAGATCCTTGGAACACATATGATATTAGGACTATTGTAACGCATGTCGGGTGTGGGCTTTGTCCTCAGAAAGCCAGGAGCAAACTAAATTACAATTAAGATATAATAAACCTCCCATTCCAAAACAGCACTAACCGCCAGCACTCAAACAGTTACCACCCTATGAAAAGGTAACACTGCAAATATTACACCAGGCCCTAAACACCAATATATCTCCTGTTAGGAAAGCAGAACAACTAAACTTCTATAGATCCCTACATAGAAATGACACTTTAGCAGAATATTTAACCTTGGTCACATATGCAGAACACAGACAGACCCTCACCAAATACAGAATAAAGTGACCATAAAGTAGCAATACAAACGTGCAGACAAAATCTGAAATGTAAACCACAACACGCCAGACTATGTATCCAGTGCAACAATGGAAAAAACAGAAACATTACAATTCCTCATAAAACATCAAACAATAAAATCAGGAAATTTCAATCATCAATAGAAGTAAATCCATACTAATAAAGACAGTATTTCAAAACAGCTGACAAAAAGAACATCCAATAATATAAAACTCGTATAAATTTTCCAAAGACGAATACAATGTTTCAAAACAGCAGACACATATTCCACTCAAAACTTAAAAAAAAAAAAGGTAAAACCCCTTCTGTCCATATCTGGGATCTTTTGATTTCCAGATGCCCTCGATTAGCAGGGCAGAGGAGAGAGATTTTCAGAAGGCGTTTGACAAAGTTCCTCATGAGAGGCTTCTAGGAAAAGTAAAACGTCATGGGATACATGGCGATATCACTGGGCAACAAATTTTCACAAAAGTCATGTTACTGCAATGAAATGAGTCAATTCTTATAAATTTCCATGTGCTAAACATGAATGTGACTGTGAAAATGCAAAATTGGCTCTAGTTTTTCTGTAATATGCAATAATATAATTACATCTTGAATTGTATGCCAATAGTAGGAGACCTACAGTTAATACCGTTTGAAAAATGAAGTCATAGACTACGTCTTAGATTTCTTTGCTTGTCTCTTGTACACCTGTTCGGGAGCATCTCTGCGGAGTGTCCAGCAGTAGTCAGCCAGCATGAATATTTCAAATGCTCCCCCTTTCTGACTGGGCTTCATATAGTACACTGCTGACGTCAGCTTACTCAGCAGCAGCATGGCAGTAGAACTGCATTGCATCAGAAAATGATGTAATAAACTCTGGATGATGTGTGCATGATGGTATTATGCAATATGATGCAATATTACATCATTCTAGGCTTATTTACAGTCCTACTGGATAAATTTACATGACTAAACATAGAAAGTGAACTATATTAAATATCTTCAAAACGAGAGCCAATAAAAACTTTTCATGGTCATATTCGTGTTCAGCACATCAAGATACTACAGAGTAGGACCTTTTTAGGTCAGTAACACTTTCACTGTTGCCCAGTGTATCCTTTCGTGGATTATAAACTGGCTAAAAGACAGGAAACAGAGAATAGGATTAAATGGACAATTTTCTCAGTGGAAGGGAGTGGGCAGTGGAGTGCCTCAGGGATCTGTATTGGGACCCTTACTTTTCAATATATTTATAAATGATCTGGAAAGAAATACGACGAATGAGATAATCAGATTTGCAGATGATACAAAATTGTTCAGAGTAGTTAAATCACAGCAGCTACCACCATGGATGCCCCATCTTCTGTTCAGGCAACGATATCACAGATCTGCGAGGCAAAAGACGCTCCGGCTGAGGTACTGGTGTCTGACGGCCCCGTGGCAGTCGCATCAGATTCGGATCAAGGCTGAAAATGAGCAGTCCCTCTGCCAGCGATTCTCCGGAACAGCGTTGTCTGTTCATGTTCACACCGGTTACATTTCTGCACAGAGCTTCTTTGCCTTAACCATTAAAACGTGGCACATCGGCAGACCTGGGGATGTTAAAGATCTTCTATTATCAGAGCTGTATCAGTGTCAGTACTCGGAGTGAGTGCCTCTGATCCGTCTGTCCTCATTACTGCCCTAGCTGATGCATGAGGCGGATGGCCCTCGGCGGGTTTTTTCTTCCGTGCTGACATCCCTTAACTGTTCAGTATTCAGGTTACTTACTGAGGTGTCCATTCCCCTCTGCACATAGTGCAATGCAGGACAGGAAATTCCAGATCCAGCTGCACCATCCAAAATCATTTCTTTTTTTTTTTGCTGGAAACAATTCTGTCCTAGAATATCTGGGCTGATTTTCTTTGGGTGGGTTTTGTAATGTGTTACAGTCCCAGCCTGCTATGCTGTGCACGTCCACCAGTTTTCATTCATGGAGCGTGCGAATAATGCCAGTGGTGGGGCAGACTTGCAGTCAGGACTAATCCTGGCATCCTGCCCGTGGAGCCTGTTCCGTGTTTTGCAAGTGACATTGCTTTATTTTCCAGCTGAAAAATCTGTATAAGAGCTGAGGCACAACCTGATCTGTACAGCACATTTATTCTTCAGTGGCCTCATTAAGAATATTTTGACAGGTATCAGTATTTCACAGCTGTCTCTTATGTTTTTGCAAGTCTACCCTTGAGCTGGGAGCTACTGAGTGTCGCTCCCCGCCCCCGCCAATCAGAGCTGCCACTGCTTTCAGCCAGCCAGCCACCCATGCAATCTGCAGTTCATTTTAGCCCAGTAAGACTTGATCATGTTAGATGCACATTTCTGCTGCAAAACATGGCTTTAGCCATAACCTGCAGCCTTGATAAGTGTATCAGAAGCATTTATCTAGCCTAAATATCTGCTGCTCCCATTTCACTTCTGCGGAAACATGAAGCCACTGTCACATCTAGTGGAACTGGAAAACTTGACTGTCTTCTGAATCTCTGACAAGTGAAGGCAGATCTGAATCCCTTACAATCTGAGCAGATCTGAATCCCTTACAGTGTGACATAGATCTGAATCCCTTACAGTATGAGATAGATCTGAATCCCTTACAGCCTGAGGCAGATCTGAATCCCTTACAGTATGAGGCAGATCTGAATCCCTTACAGCCTGAGGCAGATCTGAATCCCTTACAGTATGAGGCAGATCTGAATCCCTTACAGTATGAGGCAGATCTGAATCCCTTACAGTATGAGGCAGATCTGAATCCCTTACAGCCTGAGGCAGATCTGAATCCCTTACAGTATGAGGCAGATCTGAATCCCTTAACAGCCTGAGGCAGATCTGAATCCCTTACAGTATGAGGCAGATCTGAATCCCTTACAGCCTGAGGCAGATCTGAATCCCTTACAGCATGAGGCAGATCTGAATCCCTTAACAACCCGAGGCAGATCTGAATCCCTTAACAGCCTGAGGCAGGTCTGGAATCCTTATAGTGTGAGGCATATCCGAATCCCATAGAGCGGGAAGTAGATTTTGAGGCAGAAAAATTCCTGCCTCGCGGTCCTCTGATCTCACCTCCCCCCCCCTGCTCCCAATCCCACTCCACCCCGATCCATTCTCCGCCCAGAACCACAATCCTTCCTCCTACAGGATTCCAGCTCTGCTGTTATAAAAAGTCAGCAGGTGTGGGAAGTGGACCAGGGCCCTGCGCTCATGCCCTGGTCTGATTCAGTCCTCGCACTCACTGCCTTTCTCTTAACGCCAGTGGTCTGTGGCGGGAAGGAAATGGTCATGGGTCTGAGCTGGGCTGGGAGTCTGTGGAGTGGAAGGGAATCAGAGGTTTGGGGGTTGTTGGGGGGGAGGGGGGAGGAGAATTGGAAGTCCAGGGGCAGCAGGGAAATTGGAAGTCCGTTGGGATGATTTGGGGGCAGCATGTCACCATGATCCAACAGCATCTACAGGCGGCATAGGCTGAAATACGTCCCTAAATTTCACAGGCACCTGTCCTGAATAGGAGGGAGGAGAAAACAGATTTTGGAGTTTATGCTCCTTCCTTACACTAACTTTGATTACTTGTTGTCTTTTCCTTTGATGCTTCAGCTTAAGTTAATTATGATTTTTATCATAGCAATCCCTTGACACAAGCCATTTTTTGGATGTGAGAAAGTTGACAATTTATTTATTTAACTCTTTTCTATACCGAACATTCATGAACCGTATTATATCATGTCGGTTTACAAGGAACAAGGGGTATAAAACTAAACAAACCATTTCAACAAGAGGCAAAGTTACAATCAACAGGGTAATATGAACTTGGGGGCTAGATTAGCCGGAGATAAAGGACAGAAGAGTTAAAACATAACAGGCGGGGGTTAGGCGGGGTGCCTAGCCGACCATCTAGCGAGGTCTGAGTAGATGCATTTGGATGGTTTAGAAAGTTAAGGGAAGGCTTGAAGGAATAGCCAAGTCTTGAGTTTTTTCCGAAAAGTTAGAAGGCAGGGTTCCAGTCTGGGGGCATGGTATTCCAAATGGCAGGTCCCGCTGTCAAGATTGCTCGTTCCTTGGTGGATGTATGCCGAGTGGCTTTGGTTGGGGGGACTTGTAGGGTTCCTTTATATGCTTCTCTGGTGGGTCTTGTGGATGAGTGTAATTTGAGCGGGATCTGAAGGTCTAGCTGTAGCTGTTTGTGGATGGTTTTGTGTATTATGGTGAGGGACTTGTGTAAGATTCTGTAATTTATTGGAAGCCAATGCAGATTCTGGAGGATGGGTGTGATGTGGGCTCCACGGTTGGTGTTAGTCAAGATTCTAGCTGCCGCGTTCTGGAGCATCTGAAGTGGTTTGGTGGTGGAGATAGGGAGTCCAAGGAGTAGGGCATTGCAATAGTCTATCTTGGCAAAGAGCGTGGTTTGGAGGACTGTCCTAAAGTCATGGAAATGGAGAAGGGGTTTGAGTTTTTTCAGCACTTGTAGTTTATAAAAACATTCCTTGGTTGTATTGTTAATGGATTTCTTTAGATTCATATGGTTGTCGAGGATTACTCCAAGGTCTCTTACATGCGTGATCTGGGAGTTGGGGGAGGTCTGTGAGGGTTAGGTACGTGTGGTCGGAGGAGATAAGAAGGAGCTCGGTCTTGGCAGCATTAAGGACAAGGTTCAGACTGGTGAGAAGGCGATTGATGGATTGGAGGCAGTCGTCCCAGAAGATGAGTGTATTAGAGAGGGATTCTGTTATAGGGATCAGAATCTGTACGTCCTCTGCATAAAGATAATGTATTAATTTTAGGTTAGTCAGCAACTGGCAGAGGGGAAGGAGGTAGATATTGAAGAGGGTAGGTGACAGGGAAGAGCCTTGGGGTACGCCTAATGATGATTTGATGTTGGGTGATTCTTTGTTGTTGATTTTAACTTTGAAACTTCTGTTGCTGAGGAAGGAGTTATTTATTTATTTATTTTTAACTTCTATATACCGACATTCCTGTATAAAATACAAATCACACCAGTTTACAATAAAACATAACTTCGCCTGTGAGCATTACATAGAACAATCTGTGAACCATCTGTGGACAGATCCTGATAAGCCGATGTCTGAGAGACGATTTAGAAGGATGGAGTGGTTCACAGTGTCTGGCCGAGATGTCTAGAAGAACTAGTACGAATGAGTCTCCTTTGTCAAGGCCCATGATGATGAGATCTGAGAGAGAAAGAAGAAGGGTTTCCATGCCGAATGATTTACGGAAGCCGTATTGGGAAGGGTAGAGGATTTTGTGTTCTTCCAGATAATTTGAGAGTTGTGTATTGACCAGTTTCTCCGTGAGTTTAGCAAGAAACGGGAGATTATAGAGAGGTGGAAATTGGAGAGTTCTTTTGTGTCCAGGTTAGTTTCTTCAGAAGGGGTTTGAGGGAGGCCGTTTTTAGCCTGTCTGGGTAGATTCCTTGGGATAATGAGCAGTTTATGATGTTGGCCAGGGTTCTGGAGATGGTGTCCGGAATAAGTAACAGGAGTTTTGTTGGGATATGATCTGACGGGTGGTTGGACGGTTTCAGCCTTTTAAGAAGGGACTCGATCTCCAGGGAGGATGTGGGTTCGAAGGTGTCGAGGTTGGTTCCCATGTAAGTGGGGGTGTTGGAAATTGGGGGAGGAGAAATTGTGTTGGTGGGGAGGAGTGCTAGTGTGTTTGCGATTTTTTCTGAAAGAAGAGTGCGAGTTCGTTTGCTTTGGTTTGTGCCTGGTCGTCTGGGATAGCCGGAGCGGAAGAATTTGTGAGTTGGGAGACGTAGGAGAACAGGGCCCTGGCATCAAATTGGAGGTCATGAATTCTGCTGGCGTAGAAGTCTCTTTTTGTCCTTAGGATGGAGCTCCTATAGTGGTGGAGGGTGTGCTTACAGTCGGACAGTGTAGTAGTGCTATGGGCCTTGCGCCATTTGCCTTCTTTGTGTCTGAGGTCTTGCTTCATCTGCTTAAGTTCCGGGGAGAACCAGGGTTGTTACCTTTTATGCGCCGGGTTGATTATTTTGACAGCTGGGGGGCATAGTTTATTAGCTATTGACTCTGTGATGTTGTGCCAGGATAGAAGGGCAGAGTTGGGACATATGGACCCAGTTTAAAACCTGAGAGTAAATAAATAAGAAGCCATCCCTCTGCAAGCTCCTGGGAGGACAGAGTTTGACTTGTTTTCCCCTGAAGGAAGGGGGATCATGTGATGAATGCTTGAAGACAAAATACTTCTACCCCACACAGCGACATTAAACATTTCTCATATTCTTCTTTTTGGCTTCTTTTAGGCTTCCAGCTCATTCGGAACTTGCTAATGTTAGGCTTCAGCAGCTTCTCGCAACCAACCGTGGATTTGTTTCTCCTGTTTTATATCCCCTCCTAACTCATTTAACCCAGTCATCGCAACTACCACCCTTGGAGAAGGGCCGAAGTCTCTAGCTCCTTCCAGAACCTTGGAATCCTGGACCCTAAAGCTGGCCACACAATGACCGGGACTCCTGATCCCGGAGGGGGTGGGACTGTGAACTCTGCCTCCTCCCTCATTCCCAGGGAGCAGAGATCCCTCCGCATGGCAGCGCACTGTACCGATGACAAGCCACGAGAGCCGGCCCTTATTACTCTTAAAACGTTCTGCGACAATAGAGTTCTCCTAACTTGAGATAGCAGACATGCAGGCTTGCACATAACTCAACACTGCACGTTGATATTGATAAATCGAGGTTATTGCCATTGCATGGATTAGGTGAAAGTGAAAGCACGGCATATGCTTTCTCCATTCTTGCTTTTGACAGAAGCTGTCGTTCTTGTTTTCACGTTATTAAGCAGGGCAGCATGCCGGCTTCGAATTACACCAGCATCGCATATCAAAGCCTGGGTGCTTGGTTTCCAAGTTCTTTGGAGCCTAGCTAGCAAGACTAGTGTTGTACCACATGCCGTGTCGTCATGGACAAGTGGTTTCATTATTACACAGAGTTTCATTTATTCATTTTATATCCGGTCTCGCTGCGAAAATGCTCAGAAGAGGTTCCAGCAAATTTCATACAAAATACAGATATACATACCATTATAATACAATAACTAGCATATTTATTTATTTATTTAATATACCGACATTCGATCGAGATATCACATCGGTTTCCAGGTAACTGAGAGAATAGGGCGAGTTCTGCCCTATTTTACATTATAACATGATAACAATTATATCATGGTAACAATTGTAACAGAAATACATGGAAAATAAAATTATAGCATATAACATATATACATTATGACTTGCTGATAAAATAATTTAGGTATCAGGGTTGATTGGAGGGAGGGAAGAGGAGGGTGGGAGGGTGGGGTCGGGGGGGGGGGGGAGAAGGGAGGGTGGGAGTGTTAGGGGAGGGAGGAAAGGAGGGAGGGATGCATGCGTAGGGGGGTGTGATGTGATGCGTTCGGGCAGGTTAAGGGTCAGGTGGGAAGGCTTTTAAAAACAGCCATGTTTTGAGATGTTTTTTAAAGACTTGCAATGAGGGTTCATTTCTGAGATGGGTGGGGAGGGAGTTCCATAGGGTAGGGCCCGCTATTGTTATGGCTCGTTTGCGGGTTGCGTTGAGGTGTGCAGTTTTGAGATTGGGGACGGAAAGAAGGCCAGTGTTGGTGGACCTGAGAATTCTTTGTGTGGGGTATGGATGTATTGCGTTGTTTAGCCAGTTCATTTTGTTGTTGTTTATTTTTTTGTGCATGAGGGTGAGGGTTTTATATTGGATTCTTTGTGTGATGGGCAGCCAGTGGAGTTCTTTGAGAGTGGGTGTGATGTGGGAGGATTTTCTGTTGTTAGTGATGTTAGTGGTGATGTTAGTGGTAATTAATCAGCAAATTCACGATACAACAAATATACTGTATGCATGGGTACACAAACAAAATACCCAATCCACTAATCCCAATGGTAAATACAACCACAAACTTAATAATAATAAAATAGTCTCACATACCATATATTCTCTATCGGAACCTCTCCAGTAACCATGGTTAGATGCAACTTCCCATATCTCATTCACACAGTGAATGCTAGTAATGAAGGGGAAGCAGTAGTTTGTATAATATTACTGACTGTAACCACCAACCACGTTCATGTCAATGTAGCATGTAGTAATTGCTCACTTATAGGACATGTAGTTTGGTGGTACATTAATATAGTATTTATTCTATTACCATAACAGATTCCTTGGAACCTGTACCTCAAAATGTGATCACTATATTGTAGTAATTTAGGGAGGATAACTTTTAAATCTGCTAATATACACATGTGTATGGGGGTGCGCAAACGATATGAACAGGTTATAAAATAAGAATGCATATGCTTGCGTATGTAAATACTGAGAGCCACGCAAATTCAGACCTATCCAGACTAAGTGATATGATCTTGTAATAGCTGGCTGACTTGAAATTCAGGTTTCACTCTATTCCAGAAGGGATACAACGTCTATAAAGCCTCACCTTTCCTCTTCGTTCACCCAGACCAGTCCAGATGCATGAGTTATGCCAATCAACCAGCAAACGGAGACAGGTTTGCTGGCATTTTTCCTTCTAGGCTTCCTTGGTGACCTCAACCTGCCGGTGTCCTCTGTCTCCAGCAGAGGCATGCTGTGAGCTGAGGCTTGGATAGGCCAGGCAGAGAAGAAACTTTGGAGGTGGTTGGGCAGCCCCTGAGGTGAACGTTGCCTACACTCCCTCGGTGGAGCATTTATTTATTTATAAACACTTATATTCCACTTAAGCCAAACCAGTTGTTCTAAGAGCATTGCCCTGTACCAGGGGTTTTAACTGTCCAAAAGTTATTCCCCTCATCTCCCCCTCTATTGTAGATCTCCTTCTCCACTTTCAAATGCATTCTCTTTAAAAAAATAAAAAGAAGGGAAAGGAGTCGTCTTAGCCTTTTATCCTTAGTTTGACCTTGTTTCTGACATAAAGTTAAAGAAAAATAAAACTTAAAAAAAAAAAAAAGAGAAATCCATGGCCGGAGAACAGCGACTGAAGGACTTGAGCAGAAGAAGCAACCTTCAGCAGTTCATGATGAGTGACCGGGGGATTTTAAGTTTCCTGAGTTCAAGGCTATGGCTGCTGTGTTGGAGCACGAGAAGAAGACTAAAGCTAGGCTCTGCATGCTGGTCACAGCAGCAGATGATGGGGAGGGAGGATCTGTGTTTCGGTGCTTAGAGGATAAGGAGGCAGGGTAGCAAATGCTTTTTTACAATGGCCTTATCTTCCCTAAGTGCCCTTTTAACCCCTCGATCATCTAACAATTCAACTGACTGCCTCGCAGGCTTCCTGCTTTGAATATATTTTTAAAAGCTTTAATTTTGAGCTTTTGCCTCTATGGCCAACTTCTTTTCAAATTTTCTCTTAACCTGTCTTATCAATGTTTTACATTTAACTTGCCAATGCTTATGCTTATGCTTTTTCCTATT
Organism: Rhinatrema bivittatum; assembly: GCF_901001135.1. Taxonomy (NCBI): domain Eukaryota; kingdom Metazoa; phylum Chordata; class Amphibia; order Gymnophiona; family Rhinatrematidae; genus Rhinatrema; species Rhinatrema bivittatum. The sequence goes on along the minus strand of NC_042618.1, from coordinate 18,740,318 downwards.
TTCTTCCAATTTTTGAAGGAAGTTCCTTTAGCTAAAATAGCCTCACTCACCTCGACTTTTAGCTATGCCGGCATGTCTTTTGGCCTTCCTTCCATCTTTAAAAATCGTGGAATGCATTCGGACTGCACTTCTAAGATGGAATTTTTAAACAGTGTCTATGCCTGTTGTAGACTCTTAACCTTTTTAGCTGCACCATTCAGGTTTTTTCTAACTGTTTTCCTCATTTTCTCAAAGTCTCCCTTTTGAAAGTTTAGTGCTAGAACGGTAGATTTACTTATTCTCTAGTTTTCTTGCAAAACTAACAGAGTAGTAATATTTTTATCTTTTTTCTGTCCATTTTGATGTTTTTGAGTACATTTTCTAGTAGCTGCTCCTCATACATTCATGTGCACTAAACCTCTCTTTAGTTTGTTTTCCATCAGGTGAGGCGTAGTTTCCTGTAAGTGTAACCTCCACTTGAACTTTGCTTATTCTCTCTTCTTTTTCTTTGGTTGTCTTTTTCCAAGATTTATTCATTCCTGTTGTGTGATAGACTTAGATTGCTTGTTATCACTTCCCTATGGAAAAATATTCAGTAAACCGTGGGAAAGGTAGACACGCATCTGGCCAGAACAGAACTCTTGACGCAGTAGGTCATGAACCATCACAAGATTTGCAGTGCGTTCTGTGGCGCTGGTATTTCCTGACGTTGTAGAGAAAACTGCCCTCCCTAACTCAGCAAAGCTTTACCACTGACCTGTGATCTTTTGCTTCCCCATCAGCTAAGCAAAGCTTTTTTAACAAAAAGACAGAAACACATGACAGCAGATGAGGACCATAAGGCCTATCTAGTCTGCCCAGTTCGCTTCCTTTTGCGGTGCCATAGACCAGTGTTTCCCAACCAGTGTGCCATGGAGAAGTCCCTGCTGTCAGATGCTCAGATCCAGGCTGGCACCTGGGATCTGCTCTCAGCACCTCTCAGCAGTAACGGTCCCCAGCAGCGGCTTTCAATCTTGTAGGAGCTCCTTTCCGAGAACATGTGTAAGCATGCATGCCTCGTCCTCCCAGCTACAGCAGGAGCCCTAGAGCGTGGTAACCGGTGGACAGCATGCAGGGCATGGAGAACCAGGCCCCGTTATGCGCAGCACACACGGCGCACAAGATAACGTCTTTGTCTTCCCCCTCCTGAGCTTCCTCTTCTGAGTCCTTCCAGCCTCTGTCTTCTCCCCAGGCCATGTAAGATGGGGGATAACGTAGGTGCTTATCAAGTCAGCTGCCCACATCACGACGACGTCTCCTCTATAGAAGGAACTGGCCCGTTGTGTGGCGTTCCTGTGAGTCTCCGCCTCCTCTCTCCCTTTGTATGAAAATTTGGAAGAGAGTCTGATGGTGATTTCAGTGCTTCCCTAGCTCTTCTTTTGAGCATATGAGTCCTTTCCATGTCTGCACTGCCATCCCCATGGAGTTTGGGGTACGACTCCTTTTTGTTAGTGTAAGTCTGCTTTGGGCTTTGTAAGGCTGGGAAACGGTTCCATAGAGCAGGGTCAATCTCTGGCTATCCCTTCACCACTTCACAGCTAAGGATCATAAGAAGCGGTAATACAAAACGCTGGATTTTGGATCCATGGATAGGACTGATAAGTGTATTGTGGGTCTCTAGGTGGTATGTAACAGATGGCAGTAAAACAAGTAATCATTACAGATTTAGGAAACATATTAGTGGAGTAACACATAAATAGATGATCGTCAGACCAGTAGCCCTGTGCTTCTAGATGCAAGACCACGGTTCAGTTGCCATCTTGAGGGCCAAGACTTCGCACTGGACAGTCACAGCGCCCTGTGAGAGGAGCTCCCTTGGCATCGGGCTCCAGTTTGCGCCGGGAATTGTCAAGCACCGGGATTCAGTCGTACGCTGCCGGGCATTGCCCTGAATGGCCACTCGGCTTACAAGGGACGCCAGCCAGAGCTTGCATTGCTGTTGAAAAGAGCTCCTGCACAAGAGGATAAACAGACTCGCCAGCAGCGGTTTGCTTTGGAAGTTATCAGGAGAACAGAATGTAACGCTTAAAAGGCTCTTGAGTGCTGCTCGTGGCAGTCAGTGTGCTTGACTCCCCCACATTAAAGAGAAGCATGTGCTAATTTTCTGAGATAATTATTGAAAAGGATTAAGAGAGGTTGGGAGAACTCAAAACAATAATTTACTGGCATGGGAAATGCTAAAATTATTTGACGTGAAAACATAAAGAGAGCTTTTTTAAAACTGTCAGAGAAAAATAGAAGTGACAGTCGCCTTTTCCCCTGTAGATTTCATATTTTCCCAAAGTCCATTCTGTTTTGCACGTCTGTGAAGGATTTTGGCGTTGTGCACGTGGTACGTGCCTGGGGGAAGTTGTGAAAGAGGATGTAAAGATAAGACACAATGAAATCAGAATAAAATCCTGTCTCGTTCGGAAATACATTTGGATGTGCTAGGCATCTGAAAATGTGGTGAGTCGGGATCCTTGTGTGATGAAATCCCTCGCTATAATAAACCTTCTTTCCCATACACTGGATGTTGGCAGAGAAGAAACCTTAGTACAGTCAAAAGCCTTTGATCAGGCCAGATAAAAATGTCAACGCATGCTGAAAATTTTGCCACTAATCTAGCCTTACTTTCAGAATGTACAACATAGATATTTAACGTGTGTGCCTCGAAATAGTAACACTATAAAAACTCTCTAAAGTCCATAATCCCAGGGCAGCCAGGAAATAATGACTAAAATAAATGTAAAGACTGCAAAACATTGAAACCATCCTAAATGATAACCAAACAGTCCGGGCTTGTACGTGCCACACGCAGCCAGCCTCATGACGTCTTTTGCTAGCGGGCAGTGGCTCGCCTTTCTCGAGCAGTCAGCCCCTCTGTCTAGGTCACAGATGCAGAAAGTTCCCAGGAAGAGTTGATCTGCTAGGTAAGATTCTTGTTCTTATGTGGACGATATGCTTTTTTTGTGAGGTGCCGTTTGAATTTGTGAATTTGCCGCTTGCTTTCTGGTAGTCTCACATTCATAAACTCCCCAGTATATCCCATCTATTCATTGAATAATATTGTCATCTACACCCCTATTTCGTGAAAATCAATTTTTTAATGTTCAAACCGAACGAGCTAATTTTTTTTTTTTTTTTTTGAAAAAGATATTATTCAACGAATAGATCGGATATACTGGGGAGTTTATGAATGTGAGATTGGTTTCAACTCAGTACAGTGATCCTGATTCAAGTAGATACTTTCTGGATTTTCCGTTCCGGTTTTGAAGAGGCACTCCCAAGATATTGAACCCGGTCCTGGCCCGTCACTGGGTATGTCCCCTGAAAGGGAGGATAAGGCTCTGTGAGAGAATATTCTCATGGTGGGAAGAGGCCGCAGAACCTTCCACTGACGAGTGCGTGAATACCGGTATCATGGATTCCTCTTAAAGGGAAGATACTCTGCGTATTTTGATAAAATAAGCGTTAGATTAACTTTATAAGACTTGGATTTGGGTGTTTGTGTTCAAAGAAATAGAAAGATGTGATAGGAAGTGAGATGACGATGAGATAATATTCCTAAGGTACTGTAAAGCAAGAGGGAGGGAGCTGGGGATCCCTGGAGGGGTGATTATCTGAAAACATGGTATTGCTGTGCAGAACACACAAGTCGCTCTCATCTGGGAGGCACTGAGAGGAGGAATATTTTCTATCCTGCCTCTCAGGACTGGAGTGCTTGCATGAAACTGTGAATGGAAAAGTACTGACAGGGACAGGGCATCACAGCGTTGGCTCATCAGCGGTCCCAAAATCAGCTCAGGGCCATGGCAGTAAGGAATCCTGAAACATTTTTGATTGCATTGCCCGTGTGGCTGTCTTCAGTAGCTTATTATTACGTGTGCTTATGCTGCAAGCGTTTCTCAGCACAACCTTAGCGATAGCCTCCCTCCCGGTTCATTTCCTCTTGTCACTAGGGTTTAAAAGGAGGGCGCTGAATGAAAACAAACCGCACAAATGCCACTGAGCCGGATGTTGCATGCTCATTGCCAAGCAGATACTGCTCTGCCAGATACAAAACTGTGCCAGCTCTCTGGGGGCACATCTGTGTGTGTGCTTCCAGCACAGTCGTCTTGGGTTCTGTAACATGTTTGAGCCTAACTAGTTCTTGGTTGGGAGACCTCCAGTGAGTATTAGGGGGGAGGGGGGTTACTGCCCTGTATGAGGCACAACAAAGCCAGTGCTCCGCCCCACAAATACGTTACTGCCCAGAGTCCTGCTTTCTGTATAAGACATTAAACCGAGACTCTGTCTGCTCCTTAGATGACCAAATTCACATCATCCAGAACAGGGAGGACAATATTGGTATCTTTGCCAAAGTCAGACTGCAGAAACAATGTAATTAGATACAGAAAAAGACCTCGTTCTGTCACTTTACATAATTAAAAACCAAGGAGAAAGTATTAAGGACGATATGTGTGCTTCTCTGTAAATAATGAGGCTGATATTCAGCCATATGGAGTCCAGCCAAATTAACCTCGTAAATTTATCTAGCTGACTTGGATGGGATATTCAGCAGTGTGGCTGTGCCATTGAATATCCCCAGCTATGTCAAAGTTAGCCAGATACATTGGACTGCTCTGAGTCAGTCTTAAAGTTAGCCAGATAACCTAGCAGCTAGGTTATCTGGCTAACTGGACGACCGTGAATATCAGCGTTGTCCAGCTAACTTAGTTCTGCCCCAAACGTCCACAGAATGCCTCAGAGTTATCCAGATACATTTTATACCAGCTAAACATGTAGCAGATAACTCAGAGGCAGTCCCCGTGGCAGGAAAAGTACTGAGATTCTAATCAAGAGACACTGGGTCCAAAATGGGGATTGTCCGGGTACGCGCTGAACTCAGCCAGACAAACAGTCTGCATATGAGCCCCCCTGTGTGGTCTTGACTAGAATCTCAGTGCTTTCAGTCGCCCAAATGTAGGCCGACCCAACGAGACGAAAAGATTCAGGGCGTGTCGACCGTCTACTCGCCAAAACGAACTGTTGGTGTTAAATTCACTGTGGCATATGTTTTAATTTAGCAACTGAAATGTGAATAACAGGAGCGTATGAAATCGTTAGAGAGACCTCTGCAACCCTGTGCGATTCTTCCAGGCCAGAAGGTCTCAGCCATGGCACCTGTCTGCCGATCACATACAGGTCTAAGGAACAGCAGCAGTGATCAGATACAACTTTTGGCTTTCACTCTCCTTAATTGCCCTTTGAAAGCCAATGAGAGTTGAACACTTTCCAAATGAGGTCAGGCTGCAGGGCTGTGCAGTGCACTAATTATGACGACTTTGCTTCCTTGGGCAGTTTTAGTGCTGATTTGAGCTCCTGAAAGCGTTGTGCCGTAGCTGGAGCCGAGGACTTGCATAGCAGTGACAGCTGTGCAAGTCCTCAGCTGTGGCACCTGGAATACATGGCCATATTGTCTCGATGTGGGCTGTAAGGCCTTTGCTTGCCAAAAAAAAAAAAAAATTGTATTTCTGTGTAGCTAAAATAATCGCTCCATTTGAAAAGGATATTTTTGTTTGGACAAAATGGTGGCTGTAAAAGCTTTGCTGGCAAGAGATGTTGCCATCGCCCAGCTGTCTTCAGAAGGGTCGAGCATCTTCTGAGGCCGAACTGCTCTCATGGATTCTCATTGCATGAAGAAGGACAAAAGCTGTTTCTGTTGCTGTCAAGTCAACCAACGTTGTATTTTGCTTTCTCATCCTTGGAGGAATTTCCCACCTTACCAAGGAAAGAGGTTCTCAGGAAATGGGGCAGCGCCTGTTTAGTTTCATGGTGCGGTGCTCATGCAGCTTTCCCACAAACGAGGTTAAAGTGCCTTCCAAGGTCACACAAGAACTGGACCCTCGAGAGGGGAGGCTCGCACCTGGTAGTTTCCTCCTGCTGCTTTGCAACCAAAGCTGTGAACTGAGGCCAGGAGCCTTCATCCACAACCACCCCACCGGTTTGTCCCTTCCTCTTCCCAACTCAGCCCAGCCATTGCAGAGATGGTCCTCAGCCGGGGGCCACAAACCACCACCACACATTCTGGATCCCAGCTAACCTGGAGCCTTAGGACCAGCCACTAGGGGTCGCCATCACGTGATGCCTTTGACTCCCCACTCCAAGGTCTGTGAACACTGTCTCCGCAGCATCCCCAGCCTTAAATCGAGCCCAGGTCCTCTGTTTGCCAGTTGGAAGCGCTGTGCCATACTTATTTATTTATTTATTTATTATTTTTGTTGTACCGAGTTTCATGATAGGCATCACATCAACCCGGTTTACAAATAACAATGTGTGTAAAGTATAGCGTAACGTAATAAATATTTCCAATACAACTGTGAACTTTAAATACAGAGAATCAATTAAAAGGTGTGAGAAAGTTACAATAAAACAGGGAAAATTAACTTGGAACTGGAAGAGGGGAGAGGTTAAACAATGCAATATTTACATTTCATACAATTAAAGTAATAGTGTAGCAGAGTAAATAAATAAGTCTATTTGAATGAATGTGACGGTACATAAATATGAGCGGTAATATAAATAACCAAGAGAATAAATATGACACAGTAGTGCATGGTGATGATATGATAAAAACTCAAAAGGTAATAATGAGTGTAAGTTTGTGATAAGTGGATTCTTATTTGGATCCAGATATTACATAGGAGTTTGTGTTGATGAGTGCGTTTTATTCAAGGCTTGGAAATGCTTTTTTGAAAAGCCAAGTTTTTAGTCTTTTCCTAAATGTTAGAGCGCATGGCTCCTGTCTCAGATCAGGTGGTATAGAGTTCCACAGAACTGGGCCTGCTGTAGAGAAGGCTCTGAGACTCAAGGATTTATGTTGATAGGTTTTGGCATTTGGAATTTGGAGTGACTCTTTGTAGTATTCCCTGATAGGTCTGGCGGAAGTGTATTTTTTAAATGGTATTTGTAGATCGAGTTGCGTGTGTTGGTTGATGGTTTTGTATATGATGTTGATGGATTTGTACATGATTCTATAGTGGATTGGTAGCCAATGGAGTTTTTGGAGGATAGGGGAGATGTGGTCCATTTTCCTGGAATTTGTAAGGACTCTGGCTGCGGAGTTCTGCACCATTTGTAGGGGTTTGGTATAAGAAGCTGGGAGGCCTAATAGTAAAGAGTTGCAATAATCTAGTTTGGAAAAAATTATTGCTTGCAAGATTGTTCTAAAGTCCATAGCGTGGAAAAGTGGTTTGATTCTTTTCAGAATATGTAATTTGTAGAAGCAATCTTTGGTGGTTTGGTTAATGAATGTTTTAAGGTTGAGACGATTGTCTAAGATAGCTCCTAGATCTCTTACATGGGTAGTTTGAAGGGGTGCGGTTGGTTTTGGAAGTGTGTTATTGTTTTCCAGTGATATGAGCAGGAATTCCGTTTTTGAAGCGTTAAGTACGAGGTTTAGGCTGGTGAGGAGAAGTTTAATTTCTAATAAGCAACTGTCCCAGTGTTCCATTGTTTTTGAGATTGTTTCTTTTATGGGAATCACGATCTGTACGTCGTCTGCGAAAAGGAAGTGTTTCAGGTTTAATTTTGTAAGAAGTTGACATAGTGGTAACAGGTAGACATTAAAGAGCGTGGGTGAAAGTGATGAACCTTGCGGCACCCCTCTGTTAGAAGGGTGGTATTGGGATTCTTTATTGTGAATTTTGACTCTATATCCTCTGTTTTCTAGGAATGTTTTGAACCAGTTTAGTGTAGCACCTGTCAATCCAATGTTTGCCAGTTGTTTTAGAAGTAAGGCGTGATTGACGGTGTCGAAGGCCGCCGAGAAGTCAAGGAGGATTAGTAAAAATGTTTGGCCTTTATCAATTCCAGAAATGAGGAAGTCCGTGAGAGAGAGTAGTAGGGTTTCGGTGCTTGCAGCTTTGCGAAAACCATATTGGTTTGGGGACAGAATACTGTGGTCCTCTAAGTAGTTGGATAGTTGGGTGTTTACCAATTTTTCCATGATTTTAGCTATGAATGGGAGGTTGGAAATCGGGCGGAAGTTATTGGGATCACAAGCATTTAGATTTGGTTTTTTTTAGCAGTGGCTTGATTGAGGCTGTTTTTAGGTCATCTGGGTAGATCCCATGTGATAGGGAGCAATTTATGATTTCTGCCAGTGTTTTTGCTATAGTATCAGGGATGAGAAGAAGCAATTTGGAAGGGATTTGATCAAATGGGTGTGATGACGGTTTCATTCTCTTTAACACCGAATGTATCTCTGTGATTGTGATGGGTTCGAAAGCGTCAAGCTGGATGTTTGTGTCTTGGGGGAGATATGTGATATCTGGAGCAGTAGTGTTTGTAATCAGCTGATTGAGGAGATCCGATATTTTTTTATTGAAATGAAGAGCCAATTCATCTGCTTTAGTCTGGGCTAGCTCTGGTGGGATATCTGGAATGATGGGTTTAGTGAGGCTGGAGACAAAGGCGAATAAGGCTTTTGAATCAAAGATTAGATGATGAACTTTCTGGGCGTAATAGTCTCTTTTTGTTTTCAGCGTGGTACTTTTGTATAGATGGAGTGAGCGTTTGTATTCAGATAGTGAGGCCGGTGAGGGGGCTTTACGCCATTTTCTTTCTTTCTGCCAAAGTAGTTGTTTGAGCTTTCGCAGTTCATCATTAAACCAGGGTTGTCTTTTGGATGCATTAGAAGACCTTGTTTTGGTTGTCAGTGGGCAGAGGGTGTTTGCTATAGATTTAGTTATTTTGGACCAGGATTGGAGGGCCGAATTGGGCGTAGAGACATCTACGAGTGGTAGATCTGAAGTAAGAAGGTTGCTGAGGTGTTCCGAGGAGCAAGGTTTTCTGTATAAGAAAGAGGGTCTTGAGTTTAGATTGGAGTCTGATCTTGGTAAAGAGAAGCTGGTGGAGATTAGCGAATGGTCAGACCATGGGACTTTTTTGCAATTTGGTTGATTTGTAAGAGAAATACCGGAGTTTGTAAAGAAGAGATCGAGTGTGTGGCCTGCTTTGTGAGTGGGTTTGTTGATTTGTTGTTTGAAACCCATCGCTGACATTGCGGTGAGGAAAGCTTCACAGTTTGTTGAAAGAGGGACTTTGTCAACATGTAAGTTGAAGTCGCCCAGGATTATAGCAGGGGAGTCAAGATTGAGATGTAAAGTTATGGTTTCAATAATAGGTGAGGCGTCTGACTCTAGTAATCCTGGAGGGGCATAGACTAGAAGGATTTGGAGATGTTCTGATTTGAACAGTCCTACTTCTAGTTTAGTAGCTGTGCTGATGTGGTGGTGTGTGAACCTTAAGGATTTTTTTGCAGCTAAGAAGATACCCCCTCCTCTTTTTTTTTGTCTTGGGATGGAGAAGAAATCGTACGTCTGTGTTGGTAGTTGGTTAATGAGGGTTATATCGGTGGATTTGAGCCATGTTTCTGTTATGGCACAAAAGTCTGGGGTTGAGTCCTGCAGTATGTCGTTTAGTATAAGGGTTTTGTTGGTGAGCGATTGAGCGTTGAAAAGGATGATGGTGAATAGAGTGAGACCTAGGAACTGTGTAGTGGGGGAGATCATGATTGGGATGAGTGATTTGTAGGTGCGTGGGCGGTAATGCATAATTGGATAAGGTTGGATCGGTGCTGGAAGAGTGTTGTTAGAATCTGGAAGTGCTGCTAGATAAGCTGCTGGAGTCTGAATGTGAGCTGCTGTAGGCTGAATGATTGCTGTTGGAGACTAGATGTGAGTTGCTGGAGACTGGATGGGTGCTGCTGGAGACTGGATGAGTGCTGCTGGAGACTGGATGAGTGCTGCTGGAGATTGGATGAGTGCTGCTGGAGGCTGAATGAATGCTGCTGGAGACTGGATGTGCTGGTAGTTGAGCTGCTGGAGACTGAATGTGTGCTGCTGGAGACTGGATGAGTGCTGCTGGAGATTGGATGAGAGCTGCTGAAGGCTGAATGTGCTGCTGGAGACTGGATGAGTGCTGCTGGAGACTGGATGAGAGCTGCTGGAGTCTGGATGAGTGCTTTTATGGCAGGTAGGGGATGCCTTTTCCTTAAGCCTGTGTACCCATAGGACAGCGGAAGTTTTGCTGAAATATGCAGGAGGTAGGTTCGTTGGGTGTGCGGTCTGTCTGCGGTGGTCTTCCTTCGGGTCTGCACGAAGGGGCGCACAAAGGGGCCCTTTGTGCGCCCCTTCGGCGTGCGACGCCCGGCGTGCGACGCCAAGGTGTCGCGGGTGATTTAAAGGCCTCCTGGCCCTGCTCTGATTGGCGGTGCTGCGCTCGTTTTTAGTGGCTGCCGGCCGGGAGGAGGGCTGAAGGAGAAGGAGCCCGTGGTCCGGGGACGGCACCTCGTGGTCGGCGCGGGGGTCTGCCGGGGAGAGGGTGCGAATGAGGGCCTTACCCCGGTGGGTCTCGGCGCCGGCTGCGCAGGCCTCGCACGGTCCCGTCCCGCTGGAGAAGTCGGTGAAGAGGTGAGTTTTCGTCGCCGCGGGTGATTTAAAGGCCTCCTGGCCCTGCTCTGATTGGCGGTGCTGCGCTCGTTTTTAGTGGCTGCCGGCCGGGAGGAGGGCTGAAGGAGGAGGAGCCCGTGGTCCGGGGACGGTGCCTCGTGGTCGGCGCGGGGGTCTGCCGGGGAGAGGGTGCGAATGAGGGCCTTATACTTGTAACAGGCCTCATTGGGATAGACAAAATAGGGTTTCCAAAAGCAAATGAAGATTATTAAGCCAGTACTTTTTTAATGCTAAAGGGCAAAAGTTTGTTTTTTAACCGTTTCTGAAGAATTTGTGGCAACTTCTAGTGCATGAGGGAAATAGAAAGGGAGAACCAGTGAACACAGAAGAGCTGGCAGGCATGAATATTATTAAAAAAAAAAAAAAGATAATTAGTTGACTGAATCATTAAATGCCCCTTTTTCATTCTAATTGTTGTTTTATTCCGGAGGAGCTTGTGCCGGGTAAAGTTTTTGAAAGCTCGGTTGAATATCGCTAGCAAAAGAATTGTTATTCAGCTAACAGCCTCGATGAATGAACGGTGATAAGAGATTGCCATTTTGTAGGTACGTTTGATATTTTGTAGATGATTGATTGCGTACAATCCATCACCAGATTAGAAAAACCTGCCACACTTTCGGCATTTTAATTGGCAATTAGTCCTGACCACTGCCTTCGTAAAAGGCCATAAAAACCAAAAGATTTAAAAATGAGATTTGCTGTTGTCTTCAGGTTTCTGTCAGAGTTCTCAGCCAGAGCTCTCAGCCAGTAAAACTTTTTTCATGCATTTCTTTATCTCTTGTAGGGTGCGTGCTAAACCTAGGAAGCGTGTAGAAACAGTACCCGGCGTAACCTGGGGAGCTACGGGGTCTATTACCAGTGACAAGGTGCAGAGCAGAATTCAACGTGGAAATGTTAGGGGGAAGGCCACGTCCAGGCACAAAGGCTTGTAAAGAGAATTCCTAACTCTGTAGTATCGTTCCGACGTCATCAGGAAGACCGACTTCGTGCCATCCCAAGAAAGCCCCTTAGAGCTGCTTGTTGCAGGCTGTGATTTGCCAAAAAGTGGTAATCCATGCGCCTTTGCCTCATCAGTCCTGTGAAATTTTAATTCGTATGCATTTCTAAAATCCCTGCCAACAGAGTGAGCAGGTCCATTGCCTGAGCATAATAAATAGGGGGGCCCGGTGATGCAGAGGAACGAGGAACCCTGGGATTAAATAAGATGATTTTCAGGCCATGACAAACATAGACAACATCTGGGGACTTTGGACCTGATTTACAGACCACTGCTTCCATTTTCTGCCTCTCTCTGGAGGCTTTTGCATATAAAATCTTTGTAGGATTTCTTAAATATTATGGCACAGTGGGGCTGTGGAAGACGTAAGTTCTTTATATCGCTTTTTCTGGTGTGGAGGGAACCAGTGATGGGGTAATCTGATGGCAGGATATGCCCCTGGGGATTGTGAGCAGGTTTTTAGCTTAGCGGTGAATGTTCATGGAGGATTGTAGAAACAGGTAGACAGAAAGGAGACATTCACATTGAGGCCAGTTCAGAATTAGGCCCGTCCGTCGAACCATCAAAGCCCCGGCTGGCTTTGAGCCAGTGGAGTACTGAGGTGAGAGACTGGGGTTCTGCCTCCGAGACTCCAGGGTGGCTATGCTAAGGGGAACTGGGCAAGCAAACCTTGCCCTGAAGAACCACATTGGTCCTTAGGACTCTGCCGCAGGATCATTGTGTGAGTAAAACAAAAATTAAAAAAAAAGCAAAGACACAAAGGGCCAGTATCCCCTAGGCTTCCTTTCCTTGGCGAGATCTGCCTCTTCAAGACACAAAGGTCTGGTATTCCTAGGCTTCCTTTCCCTGTACACAAGAAAACACAAAGCCACACTCACTCCCAGTCTGAGTCAGCACACAATAGATACTGAGATAAGCAGTGTTTTTATCATTAATGCTAAGTTATGTTCCAGAAAACAAGGCAGAATACACAGATATAGCAAAGGCAATAGCTGCAACGATAATAATGCTGTACAAATACTTTCCTTATGATCAGGCTGAGTTCCTTCTGTCAATGAAGATTCTCTCTTGTCTGTCCTTCTGCCATCTACTTCCTGTGCCTCTGTTAGTTATGCCCTTTTTGTCTGTGCATCTGAAATCCTGTTTTGAGAAACATATTCAGTTTTCCCAAAACATGCTGGCTTTTTCTTGCATTTCTAACTCCTTCACCAAAGATCCTGCACAGCTGGTGTTTACTTCTTGTATTCTGACAGTTGTTCACAGTCATGTGATGTGTGTCTGTGCAAGAAACCAGAGTCCACTAGGGCCTAGCTTCTGATACATCCTTAGCCAGAGTAGTCAAACTCAGGCTAATTAATTCTCTTACACTCTCTAAAGCTTAGGCCTGCACCCATGCCCCTGAGAATCCAGATTGGTCCTCAGGGATTCAGAAGTGGATTGCTGGAAGCAATAGATTGTTCCTGGCAACTTATGGGCTGTGAGCTTCTTGATGGCACCCAGATCTGTCACCTTGCTTGAATCTGCCCCTTCTGACCTTGCTGAGTGGATTCTAACTCGGACCACAGCTACCTGCTTAAGGTTTGAACTAAATGCTAAGGACTGTGAACTAGCTGTGCTCCCAGGGCCGGATTTTATAAATCAGCACGATCGCGTACTTTTGTTCGCGCGTATCCATTAAAATCCGGGGTCGGCGCGCGCAAGGCTGCCCAAAATCGGCAGCCTGCGCGAGCCGAGCCGCGCAGCCTGCCTCCGTTCCCTCCGAGGCCACTTCGAAATCGGAGCGGCCTCGGAGGGAACTTTCCTTCCACCCCCCCGCACCTTCCCTTCCCCTACCTAACCCACCCCCCCGGCCCTATCTAAACCCTCCCCCCCTACCTTTGTCAGCCGGCTGCCCCGCTCAGAGTTCCGGTCCCGGGGGCTGGTCCGGAGGCCGCGGCCACGCCCCCGGAACGCCCCCGGGCCGAAACCACGCCCGCGGCGCCGCCCCCGAAACGGTGCATCACGTGTGACACGCCCCCAAAACGACGCGTCACTTCCGGCACGCCCCTCCATGCAAGCCCCGGGATTTACGCACGTCCCGGGGCTTGCTCGCGCCGCCGAGCCTATGCAAAATAGGCTCAGCGCGCGCAGGGGGGGTTTGGGGTAGGTTTTCGGGGGGTACGCGCGTATCCTACGCGCGTACCCCTTTGAAAATCTACCCGCCAGACTATAGGGAGCTTATATGTTATGTATTTTCCTGAAGGTGAAGTTAAACCCATTTACCCTGTTGAGTGAATATAAATTCTTGAGTTGAAGCTATAAGAAATTTATTTAACATGTCCAGGCAGATAAGGTCCTAGACACCAGGAAGTCAATATTCAAAAGCCATTTAGACAGATAACTCACAAGTTATTTTGCCATATTCATCCACTTATCTGGCTAAATTATAGACAGATAACTTTATACAAGTATTTTCCGGCTTTGGCCGGAAACCTTGTCCACTAATTGATTTACTGAATATTACCCCTCGTTTATTAATGTGCAGCAGCATATAGGTTCAGTTTAAGAACCAACTGTGCGGTAAAGGCCATGTCTGGCCACAATAGACGTCGACTTTCAAAGATTCTGTGTAGTAAAGGCAATGCAGTCTTATCTGGTTAGTGCAGGTAGTGCAGCTGGGTTCAAAAAAGGTTTGGATAAGTTCTTGGAGGAGAAGTCCATTAATCAAGTTTACTTAGGGAATAGCCACTGCTATTAATTGCATCAGTAGCATGGGATCTTCTTGGTGTTTGGGTACTTGCCAGGTTCTTATGGCCTGGATTGGCCTCTGTTGGAAACAGGATGCTGGGCTTGATGGCCCCTTGGTCTGACCCAGCATGGCAGTTTCCTATGTTCTTCTGATCCCGGTAGCATGCTTTCATATGCTGAGACCTGTGGTAAAAATTCCACTCGTCACAGCCTTCAGCTGTATTGACTGTAAATCTGAGGAGTTTACAGAGGTCTTTGCTGTGGGAGGAAGCTAAGGGTTAATGATATGCAACAAAAGCCTATTGTCAGAGCGGGAAAGGGGGAAGAGAAACCCTATTTATAACAATGTTGTGTTTTTTTGTTTTGTGCTACATCTTGAAGGAAACTTACTCTTACAGTGGTGCTTACAGTGCATGGAAACCCTTCAAGTCGATTTGCTTCATTCTTATTTCCTTACTTTGGCAATTGGAGTTGAAGGATAAAAGTTGAGAGCAGTAAAAAACTTGATCCCTGGAAAGGAAAGTTTTACAGAGCCCGAGACCTCATTTCTGCCTAGAAAACGTTTAAGCAGATTTAATCAGCAGTAAAAAAAATAAATAAATTATAATCTGGGAAGCCAAGTCCATTAGTGAGCTTCCATCCGCCTGCGGAGGAAGGAGGTGCATGCTACAGGGCCCCGGCAGGTCACAGGGGACTTTGAAGATGCAGGAGACGTCCACTCTTAATCAGCTGAAGGCTGCCTATGCATGCAGCTCTGTTCTCTGCAGCCTCTCCCAGCAGTTGCTGTTTACACTCTTTCAGCAATCAGAGGCCAGAACTACAAGACATTAATTTGATTTATATTCCACCCTTTTGGCACTTCAAAGCAAATTACATTCAGCTACTGTAGGTATTTATCCTAGAGGGCTTACAATCTAGAAAAAGCCACAGCAGGGCCAAAAGCCAGGATTATCACTAGCAGGATACGACACTGAGGATTTCTTTTTTTATAAGCAGGAAGCGCAGTAATGCAGTTAGTGTTGCACCAGTGTGCCTTAACCTTTTTGGCGGGGATCAGTGGCTCAAGGTTAAATGAGGTGAGAAGGTAGAGAGGGCAATTTGGCTAGCCTGAGCAAAATATTATATTAAAAAAGATTCATGAATTGTTAGCTTGGAAGCTTTAGATGAATTTCAGGGTCCTTTTAACTCTAGAACTGCATCGTGAAGCTCGTTGCTGCGGCTTCCATGGTTAGACCAAGGATTGGCCTCTGGGAAGGCCAATCCTTGCTCTAACCAAGGAGGAGAGGAGATGACGTTGGGGAGGAATCTAGCTTTTACTGGCTGTTTTTTTATTTCCTAAAGTTGGCAGGGAGATGACCCGTCGAGATTTATAGTAAACAAAGCTGGGTTGTAGTTTTAGTCTTGCGACCTGCTTTACTGCTAGAAAGCACCCAGCGCTGGTTACTTACAGAATCATAAACTTATGTTTGGGGGGGGGGGGGGCTGCTTCTTTCTCATTTTTCTTCCTTTCTCCAGCTGCTTTTGAACCAGAGCCTTCATCAGTTACTTGGGGATTTTCCCCCTATTTTAATAGACTCTTCCACTGTTCTTAGCCTGGTCCTGAGGCCAGGAGCCATGCACCGGGTGTCGTCTTTAACGATGACCATGACTCCACCCCCTCCCCACCAGAGGCTGTGAGCCCTGCCTCTGCAGCATCCCAGAGCATTGGCCAATCCAGGGGAGCGAAAGATCCAAAACGAGGGACCTTCCGCATGGACGTGCAGAGCACTTGCCACTGAGCCATGGGTCTCACCCCAGTTAACCATAATAATCGTTTTCTAAAGAAGCTTCTGGCCAGGGTTAAGTTGCAAGACAAAAAAAAATGCAACAGTCCTGCATGTCAGGTTTCCTGCACAATTTTGAAATAGAAAAATTATTAAAATAATCCAAATAGCATGGAACAACTGAATAACACAATTTGTAGATCCTGCTATATAAATGAAAACGGGTTATTTCCTAGGGTGTAGCAGATGGACTCCGGACCTATGGGTATAGTGTACTCCTGTTAGCAGTTGGAGACGGATCAGATTTCAATCTGACGTCAGCCCTAGTACATATACCCCTGCAGGAAGTGCAGCTCTTCAGTATTTTCCGTCTCCATAACATTTAGGGACTATCTGCACGCTCTCACAGCGTTAGAGCAAAATTCAACGGAGAAAAACCCAAATTAAGAAGAAAGCTTACCTCTACAGCAAGCTCCGCTCTCCCGCGGTGACACCCTCGGGTCCCTCCCCCAGTTGAGAATTCCCGAGGTGATTTCCGCGATCCCTCGGAGGTGAGCCTCGGTCCGGTGGCCGACCCTCGGTGGGGACCTAGCCCCCGACATCGGGTGAGGCTGAGAGGCAGCCGGTGCAACTTCAAGCGCAGCAGTGAAGGTATTTTCCCTCTCACCCTGCAGCCGGAGACCGCCCGCAACGAGACCGGGAAGCGCCGAGACAAGGTAAGGTAGAAATCTATTTAAAAGTCTCCGGTCTCCGAAGCTCGAGGAGTCGCACAGGTCGCCAGCCGGGACCAGTGCCACTGGATTGATCTGCCCTAGCAGGACTAGACCCCGGTCATATCCGAGGGTCCTTCCACGTGGAGACCCTCCGAGGTGGTCGCCATATTGTCTGCGTGGTCGCCGTCACCATTTTGATCTGTTCGCCGCCCTATCCGCCGCCCCGATCCGTGCACACAGAGGCGAGCCGTGCACACAAATACCTTGTGCGTACAACGTCGCGCGCCCAAGTACCATGCGCACAAGCGACGCACGTAGCCACGCGCTTACTGTGCCGGGCGCATAACTTCGATCTGTGCGCACATCTCCCTGAGCGCGTACCAATCCTACGCGCACAACTCTGACGCACCGGAGCGCATAACTAAGCCACCCGGGCCCTGTATTTTACACGCACAAGCCATGGCACCACCGGAAAAGAAGCTCAAGGCTCAGGGCCTTTGCCCAGCCTGCCACATTAGAGCTGCACAGTGTGAGGAGGCCACGGCCCTGTGTATACAGTGCGAGGAGGCCCTAGGGGATCCAGCCCATGGCCCTCCCCAGCCGTTACCGGGTTCCAGCTTCTCAAACAGTACGCCGGACCCAGCGTCTCCCAGCGGGACCCTCCCTCAAACGGGGCTCCCCAGGGACACAGCGCCTCTTAATTTAGACCCAGCAACTATCTCCTGGGTGGAATTCTTCAAAGGCCTGCACACCTTCGTCCACATGCAACCGGGGCCTCCGATAGCCACAACCTCCGCCAGAGGACCTCAACATCCCGGGACCCTCTGTGCCCAGGGAAGTGATTCCACCGCCCAGAAGCCCCACCTTCGGGGACACGGACAATTCAGATGAGGAATCAGAACCCCTGGAAGGAAGAGGAACTCCTTCCGGGGACAGAGCCCCACCGAACCATGAGGCGCTTCTTCATCAAGGACGAGCTTCCAGACCTGGTCACACACAGCTTGAAAGAGCTCGCTGTCCCGGGCACAAGTGCAACAGTCCTGCATGTCAGGTTTCCTGCACAATTTTGAAATAGAAAAATTATTAAAATAATCCAAATAGCATGGAACAACTGAATAACACAATTTGTAGATCCTGCTATATAAATGAAAACGGGTTAATCAAATTTATGTTTTCATAGTGACCTCATATAACTGTATGTATGACAACATACAGTTGTCCCTTTCTCGCCAGCATTAAGAATCTCTAGTTTCCCTGAGGAAGGAGCATCCTCCGAAACACTGCAGTGTCGGATAGAATACAACATCTTCATTATCAAGCCCGGCCCGACCCAGTTGTGGACTTCGTACTAGTTACATTACTAGTAACACAGACTAGAAGGCAGCCTGATCCCTACAGTTGCAAGATAAGTGCTTCTTCTGATAGCTTCAGTTTTGAAGAATCCTCTAAATGTAATAACGATAGCTTCTTCTTGAAGCATCATTCAACCATTCATGGTGACCAATGATTAAAAAGGCCTAGCGCTCTCTAGAGCTAATAAGCCAGTAGCTTCTGGGCATGCTATATGAGGTCACTGTGAAAACATAAATTTGATTAACCTGTTTTCATTTATATAGCAGGATCTACAAATTGTGCAATTTTGAAATAGAGCATCTTTTGCTTAAGGATTTAATTTTCTGCATTTTCTTCAAAGGAGAATATGCCGTAGACAAAAACGTTATTTTGCAAAAGCATTATGGCCCTTCTGCCTGATTCTTTAATTTAGTCCTTTTGAATAGAAATCCTACATCACTTATTGCTTGCACAATATTATTTCCCTTCTTGAAGATGTTGGAAATTAAATGCGTGGATGAAAGATGTTCCATTTAGTATCTGCATTCATTTGTGGTGCACCTGTGATCAGGCCAGCAAACTCTGGGGGGAAATACAAGGAGAAGTGATAACTACTATTGATCGCCACATACAGTGCTGAGAAAACGTTTGTGAACCCCAAGTAAGGATATCTTACCACGATATCCTTGCTTAAATGAAACCAATCTTTCCTTATGCAAATAAAAGGGTATAAATGAAACAATTCTGTGATTCCTGAGCGACAATAATGTACAAATTAGGAACAATAAGACTAATTCAGAATCAGTGTGTGTGAAATAGCAAGTGGCTCCCTAGTTTCCTTAGCATAGTTAATTGGCTAAATAGAATCAGGTGATTAAATAATTGAGTATATAGGGTCCATCAAGCCCAGTATTTTGTTTCCAACAGTGGCTAATCCAGGTCGCAAGAACCTGGCAGGATCTCAGAAGGTTGATAGATTCCATGCTGCTTATCCCAGGGATAAGTGTGGATTTCCCCAAATCCACCTTAATAACAATTTATGGACTTTTCTTCCAAGGACTTCTCTAAACTTTTTTTTAAAACCCAGCTGCAGTAAGAGCTTTTACCACATCCTCCAGCAACAAATTCCGGAGTGTAATTATGCGTTGAGTAAAAAAAATATTTCCTCCTATTTTTTTTTTTTTATGTATCACCCAGTAACTTCATGGAATGCCCCCTAGTCTTTGTACTCTTTGAAAGAGTAAACAACTGGTTTGTGTTAACCCATTCCACTCCATTCATTGTTTAATAGACCCCCCCAGCCATCTCTTCTCCAAGCTGAACAGCCCTAACCTCCCTCACAGAGGAACCACTCCATCCCCTTTATCATTTTGGTCACCCTTCTTTGCACCTTTTCCAGTTCAGCTCTATCTTTATTGAGCTGCAGTAGATCTGCAGTTTCATTTTTGAGTTCTTTCCAAACTCTGGGGTGTAAAACCATCTGCCCTATTACGTCTTCCAGGTTCATGGTGATTTGTTTCAGTTCCTCCAAATCATTACCACTAAATACTGTTTCTGGCATGGGAACAGCCTACCCAAATCCTCCTCAGTAAATGGAGAAGCAAAGAATGAATTTTGTTTTTCCACCATGACCTTGTCTTCCCTATGTGCCCCTTTTCCCTTTTGATCATTTAACAGCCCACCGGATTCTGTCCCTGGCTCCCTGCTTCAGATGTATTTAAAAAAAGATTTTATTTTGAGATTTTTGCTTCTACGGCCAGCTTCTTTTCAAATTCTCTTTGTGCTCACTTTATCAATGTTTTACATCTAACTAACAAAAAAAAAAGAGAGGTGGGTAAGGTGACAGCAAAAACCAGAAAGAAGCTTGGCTGCATAGGGAGAGGAATGGTCAGCAGAGAAAGGGAGGTGATATTGCTCCTGTATAGGTCCCTGCTGAGACCTCACCTGGAATACTGTGTACAGTACTGGAGCCCGCACCTTCAGAAGGCTATAAACAGGATGGAGTTTGTCCAGAGGGAGGCTACTAAAATGGCCAGTGGTCTTCATTCTAAAGCATATAGGGATAGACTTATAGATCCAAACAGGATACCCTAGAGGAAAGGTGAGATAGGGGAGATATGACAGAGACATTTAAATATCTCAAAGGTTTCCACGCACAGGAGCTGAGCCTTTTCCAATGGAAAGGAGGTTCTAGAGCAAGGGGGTCATGTGATAAGGTTGAAAGAGGGTAGATTCAGGAGTAATCTTAGGGGATATTTCTTTACGGCGAGGGTGGTGGATGTGTGGAACAGCCTCCTAGTGGAAATGGTAGAGACTAAAACAGTATGGGGCAGATTTTCAAAGGGTTACGCGTGTAACCCCGAAAACCTGCTCCTGCCCGCGCAAGCCCCAGGACGCGCGTATGTCCCGGGACTTTGAAAAAGGGACGGGGGAGGGGCGCCGGTCCTGGGGTGGTCCCGAGGCCTCCGGTGGGGGGGGGGGGATTTAGGTAGGTCTAGGGGGTGGGTTAGATAGGGGAAGGTGGGGGGGGGGGGGGAGCAGAAGGAAAGTTCCCTCCGAGGCCATTCCGATTTCGTAGCGGCCTCGGAGGGAACGGGGAAAGCCATCGGGGCTCCCCTAGGGCTCGGTGCGCGCAAGTGTGCTCCCCCTTGCGCGCGCCAACCCCGGATTTTATAACATGCGCGCGCGGCCTGCTTTCTATTTCTTTTAACTTTTCTTTTATTTTTCAGCCTTTCCTTTTAGTGGAAATCCGAGCATAATCAAAAGCTCCAGTCAACTGATAACAAAACCAAAAAAAAAGGGGGGGGCGCAGAGCTTGTTTCAGGATGGGTGGCTTTAAGGAATCATTTATGGCTAGCAGCAGGCCAGGGCTTTCTCTGCATCTTCATGCCTGCTAGCACAAAATCAACACCTGTGTTGTTCTTGGGAAAATCCATCGCTAAGGAGGAGTTTTTAACCCAGACAACACACACACACACCTAACAGCATGAATTTAATGTGCCACCGACAACATTGCCAATAGCGAACCAAGGACCAGACTGTTCAGTTCCTCACCATGTTAGTGTCTGAATAAACAGCGAGCAAAAGAGGCAGGATCAGACCTGCATAGTAAACAAGCCAACGAAAAAAGGCGCTAACTGGCCCCCACGGTTTCCATGAAACCCATTCGTTCATGTCAGCCGCAGTGGTTGAGTGATGGAGCGCCTACAGTTGATTGCACGGGCTTCGGCTCACTTCCTGTGGTGCTGATGGATCCAGAGGGTTGACAGAGGCCATTTTTAAATGCAGAAGTCAGAGACTTCTTCCAATTTCAGGATTATTGCCTCTGGCAGGAATTGGCTGCAGCGGTTTTGAGACAGAGGTCTCACCCACCATTTATTTTCAGAGAGGTCAGTTGGTTTTATAACCCAGGCAGATGCATTCTGCTATAATCTGATAAACTGCACCTGGTCTTTTATTTTTGCATTCTGTGTTATACGTCAAGAAAATAATCCATAATTTCTCAACGATTTGTACAGAATCCCTTCACTTTAAAAACAAAAATTCTTAATAACTGCTATTAAATTCTGTGAAATGTTTTTACTCTCTCAAACTGTTCCAATTAAGCCTGCTGTAAGAAAATTGTAGTTTTATGTACTTACTAAACAAATCCAAGCTTTAGTGATACGTTATAATTGGAACACTGCATGATGACTGAAACTTGTGAAAACAGGAGAGGCACTTTTTCTGTATGTTCTCATTTAGCTTCTGTTAAAGGCAACCAAGGAAATGTTAACTAGGCCATATGAGTTCTGGATAGATTAAGGACATTGGCTCAGGGCCGTAAAAAGGGACTGCAGCCTCAGATCTCCAATGCATTGGACCATCAGTGACCTTATGAGATGGAGGATTTGGGCTCCCGTTTGCAGCCAGCAGCCTCGATCCTAACATGGAATGGCAGGAAGGGGGAATAATTTGCACTGGTTAAAAATAGGCCAAGATCCCTATAAAAATACTGGTGAAAGCCACAGTACAAAGACCCACCCTGGTGCTATGGGGGCTGTGTGACATTTGCCAGAACCTGCTGTCGCCGACACCTACCCTGGAGTCATGAGAGAGCACTGTGACAGCATCAGAGCCTGCTTGGCATGGGAACTCAGGTTCTGTGGCTACCAGATTCCACTGTACCAGAGAGATTTTTTTAGAGCCTTCAGAGCACAGGTTACTCCCCCAAACCAAATAAGTCTGATACTTCACTTTCAATGCATATCCAGCATAGCTCTCTGCTTCAACGGCAGGAGGAAAAGAGGATTTATATTCAGGTAACAACCAACAAGGACTAAATTACATAGTCTAAGTAAACAAATAATTATGAGTGTAGCTTGCTTGTTACGGCGGTTACTACCCTGAATCAATTAAGCCTGATACTTCACTTGGAATACATATCCAGCACAACTCACTGCTTCAACGGCAGGGGGAATAAAGAAAAGAGGAATTATATTCAGACAACAACAAGGACTGAATGGCACAGGCTGGCTAAACAGATAAGCGTGGGAGTAACTTGCTTATTGCAGCATTTGCTACCCCTGACCAATTGAGCTGGATGCTTCGCTTGGATGCAGCTCCAGCGCTGCTCTCTACATCGATGGCGGGGGTGTAGGGAAACTGGAACCAGGGGGTTGCTGATGGGAGCCAAGAGTAACAGATACGTATGAGAAAAAAAAAAAGTGTGAAAGCTTGCTGGGCAGACTGGATGGGCCGTTTGGTCTTCTTCTGCCGTCATTTCTATGTTTCTATATTGTTTAAAATTTGGATTTGAATGTCATTACTCGCTTTTCTAAACCTGCAGCCCCAGAGGGCATAAAGCAGGGACGGTAACTTTCAAACTGGCACATGTGTGCACATTTACATGCATACGTCGGCCCACACCCAGATACACTGTCATGTTATACACAGACACACGTTATAAAATAGCCTGGCCGCGCACACGTGCGCCAAATTTAAGTGGTCGCACGCATGTGCGCACAAACCCCGCTTCTACCGCGTAAATTGGGGGATTTTCAAAGGGACGTGCGCTGACACCATTCACAGTTTTAACAGTTCATCCCCAGTTTGCCCAGTTAAGAGAGAGGTTCTCCAACCCCCCCCCCAGTTAGCCCTGACCCTTAAAACCCCGATCTGCTGAGTTTTCTTTCAATTTTAACTTACATGGCATCCACAGCAGATGTGAAGTTAGATGGCAGGGGGCCTTGGCACACACCGGGTCGCACAGCCCAAAACACCCACGCCCCCACCCCTTTTAGAAAACTTTCCAGATGTGCACGCTGCGGGAGATACGCCTGTATCTTGGCGGCCTTTAAAATCCGCTTGGTGCGCGCGAGTCCGACTTCTTTGCGTATCCCCTAATTCATGCATGCGTCGGGCTTTTAAAATTCACCTCTTAAGTTTGTACGGAGACAATGGAGGGTGAAGTGACTTTCCCAAGTTCAGAATGGGAGGGCGAAGTGGGATTTCAAGCCCAGTTTCCCTGGTGCTCTAACCACTAGGGCCACTCCACCACCCACTGAGAAGCAACAGTTGGTAGATGCCTGGGGACAGGTGAACGGGGAGTCCTTTGCATGGGTAAACAGTGCCAGCACTATCCTGGCGAAGAGTTCTACTATTTGGTGGAAGACATCATTAGAGCATAAGGATTCCTCATCCAAGCATTGAGTCACAGCACATGACGATACCTCCTGTCTGGTTGGATATCGTGGGTGGTTTTATTTGACCTTTAATTTTCAACTTGCTGCACCTCGGAGAGATCAGCTCATCTGCGGCAGGCACCTGATTACTGTAATTATAAACACAGATGCTGTAATGTTCCATGGAAGCTGATCTCTGAAGGGAAGGGCTCAATAAATTGTTTCCTGTGCCGTTTCATCCAGCCCTTAAAGAGGTAGCCCAACAGATTTCCCCATGTCTTTGCCGTTTTGCTTCCTCCAATTTGACGAAAACACAGGGTCAGCCATGCAGATGACCCAGTTTGTGCAGAGGGAATGATAGGTTGTTTTCACAGGTGTAAATTTGTATTTAGCAAGTCTGTCCCTTGGAAGTAGCTGACTGTTTAGACACATACATGCTTGTTAGCTCTCCATCTTTAGGAGGAGAGCTCGTTCTTGTTTTGATCAGTCTTGTTGAACTCTCCTAAAAATTCCCCTATACCAGTACATTCAATGGGAGATGATTGGAAAATGGAGGGGCTCAGTGATGGTGAGATGGCTCTGGCTGTTTCCTCTCTGCTGCCTTGGCCAGAGAGTCAGATTTTGAACCACGTGGTGCTGCATGGTTCAATGCCCAATACCCCAGCTCCAAGCAACATAGGAAGAGGAATCTTTTTTTTTTTTTTTAGTAATTTGTATTCCGCCTTTCGTGACACTTCGGAGCAGACTGCATATAGGAACTGCAGGTATTTCCCTATACCCAGAAGGCTCACGGTCTGAGGGCCTCTTTTACTAAGGATGTTTCCCATAGGCACAGAATGGAAGAACGGCCTTGGTAAATCAGGCTCTAAATTTGTGTCTGAGGCATTGGAGAGTGCCCAAGGCTGCAAGGAGCGTCAGTTGGATTTCAATCCTGGCTTCCCTGATTCAAAGTCCGCTGCTCCTTCGGAAGCAACCTGAGGCGCTGCAGCTTCCCTCATTCTACACCAAGCCAAGATCAGTCTGGGCTGCCACCATTGCCACATCTAACTCCTCCCAACCCACAGGATCCAGTCTTCTGTGTCAATGTCGGAGGAGTCCAGGGGACCTGCCGAATAGGCAGTCTTGGGTTCATCATGCTCACTTTGTGTACCAACAGCCCTGAAATCCCTGCAGAAGCTTCTGTTCCAAGTTGTCCCTAACTTACTGTGAATACTCCCAGGATTTGGTGCCATAACCTTAACTATATGGGAAATTCGGTGTTTGGCATATTCTATGCAGATATTTTTTAAGATTTCACCATCAAGCTATCCATGTGATAAAAGGATGGGAGATGGAGGGGCAAAGTAACAGTATGGACCACCCCAAGGAAAGCAAGGGCAACAGTGTGGCAGCTTATTATGATGAAAGTCCAACATGGATAGAAAGGTTAGTAAGAAGAATACTTTCTCTGTGCTGGCGTGCTGCCTCCTGTTTTGTGATTTCATTGTTTTTTTAACCTAGAGCATGGGCTTTCAAGCACTCAATTTGTCTTTTGAAGTTTTCTTTGAATTTTTTTGGTAACTTCAAAGGTATACTAGGATGGATTTTTTTGCTTGGGCAAGAATATATTATCTCTGTTGTTGGTGTTTTCAAAATAACATATGGGGCCATCCTGCTGGCTCCCTTCTCCCTTTTGCCTCCAAACTACTGGAACTTCTGCTGCTGTCTTGACTTTCTTATATCTCAAGCCATTCTTGATCCACTCCATTCTGGTTTTCTTCCTCTACATTCAACTGAAACTGCCCTTGCCAAAGTTTCCAATGACCTGTTTATAGCTAAATCCAAAGGTCTTTTCTCTGTCCTCATCCTCCTTGACCTGTCTGCTGTATTTGACACTGTTGATCACCACCTGCTCCTTGATACTCTATCCTGGCTTGGTTCTCTTCTTACATCTCCCATCGCACTTTTAGCATTTCCCCTGGTGGTTCCTCCTCTACTGCCATTCAACTATCAATGGGTGCCTCAGGGCTCTGTCCTGGGCCCTCTTCTTTTCTCACTATAATACTAATTCCCTTGGTGCTCTGATTTCCTCTCATGGCTTTCAATACCATTTTTATGCTGATGACTCCCAGATCTACCTTTATACACCAGAAATTTCACCAGAAAATCCAGTCCTGGATCTCAGTCTGCGTGTCTGACATTGCGGCCTGGATGTCCTGCTGCCACCTTAAACTCAACATGGCCAATATGGAGCTCCTCATCTTTCCCCCCAAGTCCGCGTCCCCTCTTCCTCCTTTCTCTGGTTCTGTGGATAACACGGTTATCATCCCGGTCCCATCAGCCCGTAACCTTGGCGTTGTCTTCGATTCTTCTCTCTCCTTCTCTACATATATCCTAAACACTGCTAAAATGTGCTATTTCTTTCTTTATAACATTGCCAAAATCCATCCTTTCCTTTCTGATCACACTACCAGAACCCTTATCCACTCTCATCTCCTCCTGCTTAGAGTATTGCCTCCTGCTCCTCACAGGTCTCCCGGCGAGCCATCTCTCTCCACTGCAATCTGTCCTAAATTCAGCTGCATGACTTATCTTTCACCAGAGTCTCTTTGCTCACAGAACCCCTCTTCTGATGTCACTGCATTGGCTCCCTGTCTGCTCCCGTATACAGTTCAAGCTTCTCTTTCTCACCTACAAATGCCTTCACTCTGCAGCTCCTCACTACCTCTCCTCTCTTATCTCTCTCTACACCCCTCCTCATGCACTCCGTTCATCGGACAAATCACTTCTATCTGTGCCCTTCTCCCCTACCACCAATTCCCGACTCCATGCTTCCCATCTGGCTGCTCCGTGTGCTTGGAAGAGTCTTCCTGAACTGCTGTGTCATGCTCCCTCTCTTGCCATGTTTAAATCCCATCTAAAGACCTTTTTGAAACTGCTTTTAAATCTTATGCCTGATGGTCTGCTTTTAGCCTCATTAACTGTCTTTTCTCTTCTTTTTAACCATTGTCTTGCTTTAGGAAATACTCCATCTCTTGCCCTGAATGTTTATGTTGTGTAGCACTATAGAAATGTTAAGCAGTAGTAGTAGTAGTAGTACAGTGCATTGTTATTGGAGGAGCTGTGTTTGATTCCCGGGTCAGATCTTCCCCTCCATGAGTCGATCAGGGCTGGGGATGCTGCAGAGGCAGCGTTCACAGCCCCACCTGGGGGAAATCATTGCACAATGGTGACAGCTGCTGGCTGGATTCCTAAAGGAACTCTGGTGCATAGACCCCCAGCCCAGGAGCTGTGGCTGTGATGACTGGGCTAGGTGTGTTAAGAGAGGATATAAAATAAGAGAGAGAAATAAAATCCTCAGGTGACTGTAAATGAAGACAGATGGTTGTAGGATCCTAGTCCTAACCCCACTAAAACAAAAGAACATAAAATAGAATAAGTGAAAATAAAACCAGAAATAAAGATTTAGTACCAGTCAAATAAAGCATTAACCAGCTTTTCATTGGCACTGTGTAGGAGGTACTCCAGCTAGCAGAAATGCAAAAATATGCTTTGTGCAGCACTAATCAAATAATGTAATAATAACAAATACCAGTCTGAAGTTGAAGCAATAAGAGACAATATATATCTTAAGAGCAAAATGGAGAGCCTCGAGAATGCAGTAAGTTGGCACAGTTTCAGGTTGATACATTTTCCATGCTATTTCCACTCGAAATGTTCAAGAAATATTTAATAGAGGTGCTGGCATAAGCCCCTAATCTCTCCTTCCAATGGTTAGGGCTTAATATCTGCCACCTTGCAAGAGAAGAACTGGGGATTTAACTGATCTTTGACAGGTATCTCAGGATAACCTAGAAGTGACAGCCATGCTACAGTCCTCTGATGAGAATGTGGCAACTCCAGCCACTTTGATTGGGACTCTAGTAATGGATCCAGATTGTGATTGGGTGTTACGTCTTTTATTTTTCGTCATTGTGATGTGTTGCTTTGCCATATAAGGATCCACATGTTTACAGATGTTTTGAAAATGACTCAGAAGAAAAGGAAGACTTTCCTAGCATTTCAGTCAAAAGTGACACAGCTTGGTGCTTCCTATTTCCTTACGTTTCCTTGCAAGTGCTTGATTGAATATCAGGGGAAATGTTTTCTTTGAGCTTGCCCAGTTAACTGTAACAACCCCTCACCTCTAGTCTGAGGCCCCTCCGGCATAGTCTCTGGCACCATG
Source organism: Rhinatrema bivittatum (assembly GCF_901001135.1). Taxonomy (NCBI): domain Eukaryota; kingdom Metazoa; phylum Chordata; class Amphibia; order Gymnophiona; family Rhinatrematidae; genus Rhinatrema; species Rhinatrema bivittatum. The sequence continues at coordinate 18,712,426 of NC_042618.1, read as the reverse complement.
CTGCATCCCAGGAGCATGGCTGAACTTCCTGCAGTTCCTGTGCCCCTTTTAATAGGGTCTGATGGTTGGACTTCCTGTGACATCACATCCTGCCCAGTATAAAGGGAAGCTCTGAGGTGCCTGCTCAGTGAGCAGGTCTCCTGCTCATTTTGCAGTGCTGTTCCTGCCTTGTGCCAGGTTTGTTTCTCTGTGTTCCTGCCTTGCCCTCTCCCGTCGGTTCTGTTGTGTGGGCGTATGAGCTGCTTGCCTGTTAAGGCTGTATAAACTGAACAGTGACCCAAGGGCTCGCTACTCTCATTTCGTGACATTAACCTTTTGTTTACATGAGAAAGTTGGTCATTTAGGATGATTTCTTGTGGCTCTATTCCTCTCTGCTATAATTTGGATCATATTTATGTTGTATCTCCTCAAAGGTTCTTCTTTCTTGTAAGATTTGTTGCGAGATTTCTTGACGTTGAGGCTCGAATCTCCTTGTCAATGACTTGCGATAATCGCAGTTGCTTATTTTTTGCTTTTGTGCTGTATCATCTTTCTCTTTAGATTTTCTGTGCCTTCTTTATCCTCTCAAGATATATTGCTTGAAATGTATTAAAAATACAAAGTTAAAAAAATATATAATGAAAGGAGGGTCTCTCCAAGGAAATTCTTCCTTGCTGAAAGGCAGGTACCTATCTAGCAGGGCCTACCAGCAGAGGTGGTAAAGCCAAACCCTGATCTGAGACAGATACAGAGGAGGGGCAGAGGTGAGCGCGGTCAGCAGTAGCGTAGAAGGCAGAGGCAGATGTGCAGATCGGGTGGGCAAATGGGTCCTTGTTTGCCATCATTTATGATGTTATAAACACTCTCTTGTCTTTCCGAATCAAGGGACTTGGAATATACTGCTACCGGCATTATGCTTGTTAGGGAACATTAAAATAGCTGGTCCCTGCCATCTCATCTCTGTATTCTGGTGTATCCTTTCTATATAAAGAATGGGCATATATTGTCATGTGCCTATGCCGTGTCCCGAGATAGGCGAATGTTCCATCTGCCGTATTATTCAGAGCTGGCCCACCTGAGGAATACGTTCCTTTGGGAAGCAGAGGAGCACTTCAGACTTCCCGGCATTGAGGCAAAGTTATTGTTTTGAACTATTGACTGCAGTTTTCTCTTGCTCCCTTGACCTGTACCAGCTATAGGACTATGGTGCTGCAGGTCCCCATTCACAGAAGCCTGGGGCTGTTTTCCCCCCATTTTTATCCCCTCGCTCTCTTTAGCGTTACGACTCCTTTCACCGCCCTTCGTAAACCTGGACTACGATGGCAGCTAACAGACACAAAGCCCCGCCAGTCTGCTCATTTCCTCTGCAGTCCTTCCTTGATCTTCAGCTCTGCCCTTGCTTCCCCCACCGCTAAAACATCCTCTTGTTTGTTGAGTGCTGTCTTGAATTTCAATGCCACTCTTGTCTCCATCGAGATGCTGCTCCATGTGTCCACCTCCCCATTCTGTTGCTATGTAAAAAAAAAAAAAAAGAAATAGCAGAACATATGTGAAAACCTTAAATCATGACACAATACAATAAAAACGCACTGTGTGCCCTGCATGGTGGAAACAAGCAAGCTGTTGAGTTCTTTCTTGCTTTCAAAAAAGACAAAGCAATACAGCAGCCTTTTATAACAAACGGGCTGTGAGCCAGCCAGCCTCGTTTTTTATAACGAGGATTAGAAATTCTGTGCATGAAGAGATGGGGGAGGGGGGGACGGGACATAGCTTCAGATTTGTTGTTAAGCAAGCTTTGATATCAAGGGAAACCTGATCGCTTCCACGTTCAAAACAGAAATAAAGAACGCTGCACCCGCACGCTCCTCTTTGCAATAAATGTGAATTGCTGATGTCTGCTGGTGCCTTTCCAAGAAAATCCACAGCTAAGTTCGGTAACGAACGCCTATCCCTAATTCCTCCTTCCCAGCTGATACGCACCGATAGGTTAGACCTAGCTGGAAAGGTCCTTGAGCGAGAGGATCTCTTTCTTAAGCCTTCTTATATGCAGAATAGTGACTTGTCTGGCTGATATTCAGCTGGATAGAGATTTAATTTGCTGAAGAGTGGAAAGACTTCAGGAAGATGCATTCTGCAAGTTAATGGGGAGGAGGGGAGGATTGAAATTACCAGATTAGACTTGTATTCATTGTTCTGCGTGAATTCAGCCACACACGTGGGGTGATGTCATTAGGCCAGGGCTTCCCAAACTGTGGGTCAGAACCCCAAATGGGGTCCCAAGTGCCTCATCTGGCAGCAGCATTAGCAGTATAAGAAGTTAATGTGGGCCCTCTGAGCCAGAATGCGTTCACAGGCCCTGCAGCGGCCCTGGCTTGGCACGAGTTTACGTGATAACTGGAAGCTCTGCGTACGGAGGGTTTAGAGCCGCTGCAGGGCCTGTGAGCTTGCATTGACTCACAAGCCCCATGCCGCCTTTCGTTAATAAAGTTGCTTCTGCTTGCAGATCACCGCCATACTTGAGACCAGCCATGGAAGGGGGGGAGGGCTGAGTGTGAAAAGGCCAGTGGAGATTCACTGTTCTTCTTTCCTCATCCACTACTGATCTTACCCATGAGAAAAATGTTGCCCTTGTCATCCATCTTTGGCCTGGGGCCCAAAGGAAAATGTTGTCGCTGACCGTGGCCAAAGGGATGTTTAGAAAACGGGCGGGTTTGAAGGGAGGGATCAGATGCGGGAAGGGTTTGAGGGCTGGATCATCTGGAGAGGGATTACCTATGGAGGGTGAGAAGAACTAGGGATGAGAGGCAATCAGCTGAGGAGATACGAAAGAAGGGTTGGAGGGGAGGAGAATAGTCTGGGGGTGAGAGGGAGGTGGGAATGAGGGAGGGGATGATGGAGGATTAGTTGGCTGTTATAAGAAGGGCTTGGGGTAGAATGAGAAAAGAGCTGGAGGGTTCAGAGAGATGATATGAGCTGGATAGGTGACTACGTCTGGGAGATGTAAGAGAGAATCAGCTGGGGAGGCAGAGATTGCGAGAGAGTCTGCTGGAGGGGGTGGAGATTGAGAGAGAGGATCAACTGGAGTGCATTAAAAGTGAGAGTGGAGTGATTGGTGGAGGGGGACCGCACCCTTCCTAATTTGTTTTGTTGTAGTACTGAAATGGGTCACATTGGCTAAAGGTTTGGGAAGCTTTGCATTAGACAGTGCTGACACAGAGCATGCAGGTTCTAAAATGCAAGTACATGTACGCTCAGATATGCTCACGTATGTAAAAACCAACCCCAATAAGTCTGAAAAGCGCTGCTTGTCTGTCTGAGAGAGCCAGATAAGTCTTAAAATACTACTTAGCTGTCTAAATCGGATGATTTGTTAAGTTGTAATTGCAGATCTATAGCTGTATAAGGAGTGCTTTTTTCCAGACTTGATCAGCTTTCTTATTTAGCCAGGCAATTCTGAAAGGCGCTACTTATAAGGGCAAAGAGAGCTTTTCAGACTAATCCAGCTAATTAGCACCTTGCTGCTACTTAGCCGGATAAGTGAGAACTTGTCTGTTTAAGTAGTGGCAAAGGCTCTACTTAGCCAGATAAGTCAAATTTAACCAGATAAGTGAGTGCAAATGATATTCATGTGTATCTTTACTTCCAATTGTAAAGGGATTTGCGAGTAGATTTTACATGCATAATTTAGACACATTTACCTCCCTTAAGTTGACTTTTACACTCATAGCTTTCGGTATTCTCTCGCATGCGTGCGTCAATGAAATAACCAGCTTTAATAATTAGTTTACTGGTTTGCCCAGTCCACTTGCAGTTCATGAAGACCCTCCTGGCTCTTCAGCCTGAAGTCCCCCCCGTTTCACCCATATCATCCATCCAGTCATTTTTTCACTTTTAAAATGGAAATATACGGGAGTAAAGTGCCTCATTTACATGCGTAAATTGCTCATAAAATAGCAACTTACTAGCGTAAATGTTGGCCCCCTTCCCAGAACGGGAATTCTCTTGGCATGATCTTTCCATAACTGATAGTTGACGATTGGTTGATTACCTTAGATCCAAAGGATGCTTATACACATTTACATTCACATTGATCACAGAAAGTATCTACACTTCACTGTAGCCAAGGAACATTATCAGTACTGTGGATTCCCCTTTGGTCTAGATGCATCTCCAAGGGTATTCACCAAGTTCTAGCTACCCATGTCAAGAAAAACAATATTTTAGATTTTCATATAGATGACTGGCTGATATCAAGCAGATTCTGGAAATAAGTGAAGCTAACCATTTTCTACATGCCCCACATGCTTATCTCTCTGGGATTTATTGTCAATTTCCAGAAGTTCAATATGATTCCAGCTTGTCTATTAAGATCTTCAGGTATCTAAGTATGTTCTTATCAAGTGTCTATTGCACTTGATAGGAACATATTTTATTTATTTATTTAAGCATTTTATATACCGTCATTCCTAATAAAGATCACAACGGTTCATACTTAGGTGCCTGAAAGAAAAGAACTTTTCGTCCATTTCAAAGAATGCGAACCTTGACTAGCACAATACCCTCTTTATTTAGCAGAACATCAGTAATGGCCAAGACTTTTCCTGGAGATGTTAGGCCACATGTCACACTGTTTGAATGTCAGTAGCACTTGAAACTTCGATGGAAGTGCCTCACAGCTGAGTTGATTTTCTATAAACTTTAGTTGTTTCTAAGCAGATTAACAGAGCTCTTCTTCAGTCTAAAATACAGAGAACTTGTTCACATTTGTTGGAATGAGGTTTTGGAAAGAATGTTGGTAGAATGATGGACTGATTCAAGTGGAACTAAGAAACCACCTTAGCTAAAAACTTTGGATGAATGTTTAATACTAATCTATGCTTAAAAATCTGATATAGGATGTATGGATTACTAGGGCCTGGAGTTTGCTTCCTCTGTGTACTGAGGTAATTATTAATGCTGCTTAGATGCTATGATAAACTCAATCATGGGCCTCCTTGTTGAGTTTCTTATTCTGACTCTCTTGATCGGTCGCTGCTCCTGGTCAGTCTTCCACTCATTTCATCTAAATGTTTCTCTATCAGGTCATAGGTCTATGTTATATCACTACTCTCATCTTCTGTCCCTTGCCCCCTCTCCTAAAGGATCTCTCCTCGCCCTTTTTCTACACAATATACTTCCCCTCCCCTTTTATAACTTGAAAACTCTTTTAGGCAGTTCCAGGGACTGATGCCTATTACAGACTTCTGCTAGTAGTTGATTTATTCAAGTTTTTGTACTCGCATACTATATTTTCCGTAGTCATTTACGTTGTCCTGTTCCCCTATTAAAGATACTGTGCTCAATTGTTTTTTTATAACTGTACCATGTTACTGGGTTCAAATGTTTTCTTGTAACTATACTATGTTCAATTTGTACTTTGTTCTTTTGTTCTATGTAAAGTCCCCCTTTTTTGGGTGTTTCACTGTTTTATGTAAACCGGAGTGATTTGTATTTCATACAAGAACCTCGGTATATAAAAATTAAAAATAAATAAAAATAAGAATAAATAAATTATTAAAAACAATACCTTCTAAGAAATAAATTTGAGATCTACCGATATTAAGGGTTCAAATGGGGGATTCATTAGATGAGAAAGAATGACATTCAGATCCCACTGTGTAAGAGGGCCTTTTATGGGAGGATGATGGTAAAGTCCTTTCATTAATCTTGCCACTACCAGATGGTGAGAGTTTGGAAGACCTTTTAAGTGTTGATGGTATTCTGCATAGCACTGATTGAATTAGTTTTCAACCCCGAATTGGAGAGGCTGAGCAGATACCAAAAGAAAGCTGAAGTCAAGCAGTTGAACAGATCCTCCTGCTGTGCTTTTCACCAAATGAAAAATCATTTCCATTTAAAGTTGTATGTGCACCATGTGGATGGCCGTATTGATGCAAGAATATCTTACTTTATTCCAGCTGACACTATCCTGCTTTCAATATCTAAACTGTGAGTGCTAAAGATTGAAGGGTAGGGTGCAGAAGTGTCTTATTATATTATGATAAAAAATTGGGAATATTTGCAGATGCATTGATTGAGCAATGGTTAGATGTCAAAACCATGGAAACCATATTTGACATGGGCAAATGGAGGCTATTAGTATCATTTCTCCCTTGTCCTTAACTTGAAGATTGTTCTGGATATGAGCAGTATTGGCAGAAAAGCATACATCAGTCTTTGATTTCATGGAATGGAAAAAGCATCTAATGCTAAGGAGTCAGGCACTGGTCTTTTTGAGCAGTGGACAGGGAGTTTGTAGTTGAATGACACTGCAAAAGGGCTATTTGTATATTCCCCAGAGATGAAGAAGAAATTGTGCTGTCTTAGGATGCAGTGACCATTTGAGAGGTTGAAGGCAATGACTCAATGAGTCCAGGAGATAAATAGCATTGAGCAATATGTTTCATGAGATTGCCCAACGTCATATTTTGAATATTTCTTGGCAGTTTTGCAGACCCTGTTTCTCCTTAATTGTTGATGTAGTACATTGCTACTTAGTTCTCTGAATTGGAACTACTGCTGTCTTTAACCTTGGCTCAAATACCTGAAGAGCTCTGAACGTGGCGCTTAGCTCCAGAAGGTTTATTGGGAGAATTTGCTCCAAGTCTCCAAGGGTTGAGATGTGCTCCCCAACCTTGAATGTGGAGGCATCTGTAGTTAATACCTGCTGAGTTCGTGAAGGGCTGCCCACTAAGAAGATTTGAAAGTTGGGTCCTCCACCTTAATGAATGAAAGAGTAGCTTTGCCGAACTATCCCTCCATTCTCTCTACTGTGGGGTTACAATTCCTCCATTACTTGACAAAAGAAATATTATTCTGTTACAACCCCCAGTTTGGGAATCCCCACTTGTATGGCTGAATTAAGGCCTGCTTGTCCATGGAGAAACTGAAGTTGATTGCCTGCAACAGATGGTCTCCATAGACAGCAGGACAATGCAGCCAAACAATCCAACTGTCCGCCCATTAGAGTTGAAACATAGCTTGTAAAATGACCAAGGAGTCTTGCACAGCAGCGGCTGCGTGGGAATTCCTGGGTATGTTCAGAAAGATTCAGGAGAACACCTGTTACAGATGAGCAACTTTGCTTTATCTACTTGACTGGTATCCATGCTATCAGAAGATGTTAGCCCTTCAGTAGCCTTTATGTTCTTAGGTTACTGCTGAAGATATATTTAATGGACTTATGTACAGTAACATCTGTGATTAATCAGTGACATGATTCGACAAAAGGTTATGCAAATGGGGACTACTTTCTCTGTGGAGCAGCATTCCTGGAAAGAAGGACTTGATGGAGGCCTTGGATTTCAGGAAAGGTTAAACACAGATGGCTTCTCTCCATGTTGGAAGGTTACTGCTCCATTAGCACTGTAGGGCTGCCAGAGTGGTATAGTGGTTATGGTATGGAGCTGTTAGAGCAGTAAACCCTATGTGAATTTCTGCTTCAAGTTAAATTGGAAGGTGCCTGGGACAAGGACTTAGGAATTTGTATTGTGTCATACTGTGAATACTGGTGGAGCTTTCTAAACTGCTTATCGAACCAATAAGAGCTGGGAATGCTGCGTTCACCACCCCTGAGGGGAGGAAATCCCAGCAACCCCTATGGATGGGATTCAGGATGCAGTTTGCTGGGTTCCAAAGGGGTCCAGTCTGTGGCCCCCTCCCAAGGATTGTCACTGCAATGCCAGTGTAATAGTGGGAAGAGGATGGGATCTAATTAGTGGAAAGTTATTGATGGCTGCAGATAAAGTTTTGTGACATCTCAGCTTTTGGGATTTATTTTTTTTTCCATCATAATGGCAGTGGAATAAGTTTGGGGCAGGCACTGACTGGGCTGGAAGCTCAAATGTGGAAGATGGCAAGCCAGGCCAAAAAAATATCCCCTGCTTATATCCCATTATGATGATATGGATTATTTTGCATTCACAAATAGACATATAGAATACCTATACAATGGAATATCAGCACTTCTCTATTGGTTGCAGTTACTCTGCTTTTGACCTTATGCCCACTCCGTGCACTGCTTGCATGGAGATCAACCACAACAACTTGGAACTCCACCTTTGTCAGTGATGTCTCAATGACTCATACTAGTCCTCAAACCTCATTTAAATGTTAGTGTCTTTGAACCTTAAAGTCTAAATTCTAACTCCGTTCTTTTTTGTGCAGTTTGAAGAATTGTTTATTTATTTATTTAGGTTTCTTATATACCGTCGTTCTAAGATAAGATCACAACGGTTTACAAAGTCATCGTTTGGTTTCTGGGTCAACATTCTCATTTTAGGTCAGCATTCATATTCTGGATTATTATAAACAGCTAATACATAGTCGAGGTCATATTCATGCATTATCTAGTTTCTTACAATTCTAAATACTAATTCTAGGTCAACACATCATCATCATCAAGTATGCATTAATTAAGGTACTATTTAATTTCATTATCCTATGTGCCATACTGAAATGTAAACTTTTACATTTTATATCGTTCAATTCTTTTTACTCAATTTATTATTATTGTTTAAAGATCTGATAGTGACGTTGTCAGTTTATTGGCCTTTATGTTAGATTATAATCTTTTCTAAAGAGCCATGTTTTCAGTTCCCTTTTGAAACTCTTTCTTTCTGTTATCAGACGTAGTGACTCTGGGAGAGAGTTCCATTATTTGGGGCCCGCTATTGAAAACATGTGACCTCTTATTTGCGTTAAGAACGTGCTCCGTGTTGTTGGCATTTTTAACAATCCTTTGTCTTGCGATCTTAGGGCTCTCTGCTGTGTGTATGGTTGAAGAGTAACTCCTAATAGGCATGGGTTAATATTGTTGATGATATTAAAAATTATAGTTAATACTTTATAGTGGATTCTGTATTGTATTGGAAGCCAGTGCAGTGCTATCAGCGAGGGGGTGATATGGTCACATTTCCTTGTCCCTACTAGCAGTCTGGCTGAGGCATTTTGTAGTAGTTGTAAAGGTTTTATGAGTCAATTTATTTTATTTTTATTTATTTAAGGGTTTTTATATACCACGGCACGTTTGGAACATCACCTCGGTTTACACTTGAACATAATGCAGCAATGGGCTTTACATAGAAACACATAATAAAAACAAAAATAGTTACATTATACATGGTAACAGGGTTTAAACAAAAATATTTGGATTAAACTTAAACATAATAAATAAGAACTTCATAAATAAACAACACTTGCAATAGGGCATAACTCCGGAATATCTGGGAGGTACTTAATAAAATAAGAACTTCATAAATAAACAACGCTTGCAATAGGGCATAACTCCGGAATATCTGGGAGGTACTTAATAAAATAAGAACTTCATAAATAAACAACGCTTGCAATAGGGCATAACTACGGAGTAACGGGGAGGTACAGTTAAAGAAGTTCATGGAGAAGTGGGGGAATGCTTGGGAATCAGTGTAGTAAGGAAAGATGTCTAAGTGTGGGGGCATGAGTCAGATTGATAGTCATCATGGGATGTTATCAGAGAGAGGGTAGTGTTGGGAGTTGGTCATGAATATGCTTGTTTGAAGAGCCAGGTTTTGTTTGAAGGTGTCAAGAGGGTAGGCCTAGTATTAGGGAGTTGCAGTAATCTATGTTGGAAAATATTAGTGATTGTAGAATAGTGTGGAAGTCCTGTATTGTTAGTAGAGGTTTCAGTTGATGTAATATTTGAAGCTTGGAGTATCCTGTTTTAATTAATTTGCTTATAATGTTTTTCATTGACAAATTTTCATCAATCTGTATTCCTAGGTCTTGTACCTGGTCTGAGGAAGTAATGTTAAAGTTTCCTAGGTCTAGGATTTGCGGTTTGATTATTGAAGAATTTCTCCTCTACCATACAATTTCATTTTTTTTTCTGTTTAGTGTTAATTTAAGCTGAGTTAGTCTTTGTTGTATTGCCTGATTGTATGTTGACAGTGTTGAGGTAGTTTTTTCAAATAATTTGTCGAATGAGATGTAGAATTGTATGTCGTCTGCATAAAGGAAGAATTTGATTCCCAGTTCTACTAGTAATGCGCATATTGGCAGCATGTAAATGTTGAATAGGGTAGCCGAGAGTGCTGATCCTTGGGGAACATCTGTATTAATTGAGAAGGTGTCAGATATGTGATTGTCCAGTTTTACTTGAAATGATCTGTTTGTTAGGAAGGACGAGAACCATTTGAGAACCTGTTGTTCCATCTATTCCAATTTTTCTTTATTGTAGAATAACCTCACTCTGCCCTCAAGAACCATAGGTAATTCACAAATCACAGACTAACAAACATAGATTAGTTCATCTCAGTAATCAGTCTCATATGCACTAGTTACTATCCTGTGGTTGTGGGATAGTCTCAGATTACAAACTGTATCACTGTCCAAAATAGGCAGAATGTTCTCCACCAAACCAGATCTAGTAACAGAAAACCCAACATTCTCCACTAAGCCCAGTCAGAGTAGCAATGTTTTCCACCAAATCCAGACAATGTAACAGAAAGCCAAGAATTCTCCAGCAAACCCAGACCTAGTAACAGAAAACCTAGCGTTCTTCACAAACCAAGTCACAGTAAGAGGAAGCCCAGTGTTCTCCACCCGATCTAATCACAGTAACAGAAAGCCCACCGTTCTCCACCAAACCCAATCTCAGTAACAGAAAGCCCAATATTCTCCACCTAACCCAATCACAGAAACAGGCCAATGTTCTCTACCCAAACCCAATCACAGTACAGAAAGCCCACTGTTCTCCACCAAACCCAATCTCAGTAACAGAAAGCCCACTGTTCTCCACCTAACAGAATCACAATAATAGCCCACCGTTCTCCACCTAACCCAATCACAGTAATAGAAAGCCCACCGTTCTCCACCTAACCCAATCACAGTAATAGAAAGCCCACCGTTCTCCACCTAACAGAATCACAATAATAGCCCACCGTTCTCCACCTAACCCAATCACAGTAATAGAAAGCCCACCGTTCTCCACCTAACAGAATCACAATAATAGCCCACCGTTCTCCACCTAACCCAATCACAGTAATAGAAAGCCCACCGTTCTCCACCTAACCTAATCACAGTAATAGAAAGCCCACCATTCTCCACCTAAGCCTATCGTTCTCCACTAAATCCAAACGCAGTAACAGAAAGCCCATCGTTCTCTACCAAACCCAACCACAGAATCAGAAAGCCCAATGGTTTACACCCAACCCAATCAAAGTAACAGAAAGTCTATCTTTCTCCACCAAATCCAAACACAGTAGCAGAAAGCCCATAATTCTCCACCCAACCCAACTGCAATAACAGAAAGCTCAATGTTCTCCACTCAACTGGAGATATATACTATATTATTTAACTTTAGTTGCTTTGTAATTTTTTTAACTTGTTTTTGCATTCATTTTCTTCTTTCTCTTACAGAGTCTGATACTTCACCAACTGGGACGATACAGTTTGGCAGAAAAGATTCTGCGAGATGCCGTGCAGGTGAACTCTACAGCTCATGAGGTGTGGAACAATCTTGGCGAGGTCCTCCAAGCTCAGGGCAATGACGACGCAGCAACGGAGTGTTTTCTGACAGCCCTGGAGTTGGAAGCCAGTAGTCCCATCGTCCCTTTCACCATCATTCCCAGAGTTCTCTGAGGGATGGGTGAGGCGGCAGCAGGGGTCATGATGAGCCATAATCCGAAGAGGATGCATTCAAAACTCTCAGATCCACTGCTAATGTATTTTGGGGCGAGAAATTTAAAGTCAACTCTAAATATATTTATTTTTGTTCCGGTCAAAAGGAATCCACATGAAAACAAACCAAAATATATGTTCTATAAACTAGCACCCACAGAGAGATTCCCTACTCCTGTTTCATCATGAATGGATTTTGGTCTGCACAAAGTTAGTCAAACAGCAGAAGGGTCCCTCGAGCACCTCTGGGAAGTGTTTATATTGCTTTCATTTGATCAGAAAAAAAAAACATTTCTTACCCTCCATGCTATGTGCAGTTTTCACTGAAATAGTTAGCAAGACTATATCTGTTTTGTTTATTTCTGGAGGCCCATCTGGCAGCCTGTTGCTAATATCAGTGTTCTTTAGGTTGCAAACGTGGGTAAGCTGAGCAGTTTCAGTACATTTAACACGCATAGTAGGGTTCCAGTTTTAAAGAGAGTAACATTGTGGGGAGGTTTGTCCCGCTAGTATTTCAGTTTGGGGGAAGCAATAAGGAATTCCTGAAAGATGAAGAAAGAGTCCCTTGAGTTTTTGGCAAGGTAAAGAGATTTGTAACATGTCCATGAAATTTCAATGCCCAAACCCAATATTCTATAGGTCCTTGCCCTGGGGAACATTTTATCTGTACAGATTTTTTGAAAACATGAAGGTGCGCGGTCATCTTTCTTGATTCCAGCTGGGAACCAGACAAGTGGAAGCAGGATCATGAGGGCAACGGTGCCAGCTGGGGCTCTGTTAATATAGCAAAGGGGTGGGGGTTTTGTTTTGGGGGGGGGCGGTGAGCCAAAATAATTAATTTTAAAAATGAACATGTTCTCCCAACCCTGGTGTATCCAGCTGTCAAATCATTGGCATCTGTGTAAGACCCTTCCAGTGAGATCTCTTGAGGGTTATGACACGGGCACTCTGATTGGCCAAGCTCCTTTACCTAGTTTAAACACAAAAACCGTTTCACAAATGTACGGACATGTGTCCAATCAAAACAAGCCAAAAAGGTAAATGTGAGCTCCACCCAGCTCACCTGAGTTTGCCCAGCTTGAGTTTTTAAACCTCGCACCCGTGGCTAACGTGTGCCATATTCTATCAAATGCCAGAGAGAAACTCTGTAAACCAATCACTGTTGCCAAATGTAGACGATTATAGTTTGAAACACAAATATCCCTAGCGATAGACAAGAAAATAGCAATCCATGATAGCGATCAAAATTTCCTTCCTAGCAGCCAACTGTTAGCACATGGTGGGGGGGTGGGGAACGACTTATTTTTGTCTTGTGATTTTCTTGCATTGTTTTTGTTTTTATTTTTTGTGATCCGGAATCACGCCGCCCATCCTATAATAATTGCTTGATATAACGGCTGGAAATTTTGATCTTGGTAGTGGCTTCCAGATTTTCTTGCCCATCTTTTTCTGGAAAAATTGTAAAAAGCACTTAAAAAAAAAAAAATAATGGTTGCTGGTGCCCAAATGGCGGATTCGGGTTTGCTCCTTGGTCTGCAGCAGCACTGTAAAGAAATCCGTCTGGAATTATTTTCTCTAATCGCATTTTATGCTGGAGGCGGGACGATGGTGAAACGCACACAATTGATAGAGTCCAATGTAAAATTCAGACTGGTTTTTTTTTAGAAACAAACAGTTCTCTCAGAGTACAAAATGTGACTTTTCTGTTTTGCCAAGCCCATGCTAAGCGGAGCAGAATGGAAGGTGGAAGTAAGCTCAGTTTTACTTGTTTATAGCTGTGGCATGTGACTGTCAATCCTTATATAGACTCCAGCCTGGGAAAAGAAAAGTAAACTTGATAAATGCCTGTTACAAACAAAACAGAAGGAAATATTAGTCACTGTATTTAAGTTTTTCTATGTGAATTCAGAGTTTATTTATCAATGGAAATATGTAAAAAGGACTTTAAACGGAATATTTACTGACATTCCTTGTGCAGTAGCTGAACATAGCAAAATTGGAATATTATGATGTTAATAATAAAATGATTTTTAAATGGATCTTGGCTCAGGTTTCTAAGCCGTTCTGGTTCGGATAACTTGTCTCCGATGCATTTCTTTGCATCTTCTCTGCTGGAGGAGGTAGGGACAGCTTGACAGAAATAGTGCATTGCACCAGAAACAAATGCTAAAGCAAAGGCAGGGACTTAAAAATGTTCATTCAGGAAGCAGCACCCAAGCCATAAACATCTGCATGCAAGGGGAAGTAACCCAAAGAGAGAGGGTAAGCTCTATAAACAGAGAGGTGTGCGGAACCGGAATGTAAAGAGCAGCAGCGATGGATGGTGAGAGATCTCACAGAAAAGGGGCTCCTCCTAAAGCATCTGTATGTGATGCTTCCTCTCAGCAAATAAAGAGCGATCTGCTTGACTGCACGCTTTCATCTGCAGTTACATAAGTTATGTTTGAAGAAGTCTGATTGCTATCCAAATGGACCCTCCTTTGTTTGCCTTAGTGGTAAGGCAGAGAACGGAGGGAAAACTCGGTGCTGCGCATCTGGAGCCAGTTCAACTACACCAGTGGGGGCTCCAAACTACAGCCCGCGGGCTAAACACGGCCCGCCATGCTTTTTCTTTGCACAGCCAAATTTGGCCCAAAGAGGAATTTTTTGTTTGTTTGTTTGTTTGTTTTATCTGCGTTGGTGGCAAAAAGGCTGGCAGGGAGAAGAGGCGAGTGAGAGTGGTGAGGAAGATTGAGAGGGAGAGGAGGGGGTGAAGGGAGGAAATGGGAGGGTGGGATGAGAGAGGAGGGGGAAGAGAGGGTTTAGGATGAGAGAAGAGAATGGCGTGAGGGAAAGGAATGAAGGAGAGGAGAATGGGATGAGTGAGAGGAGGGGAAAGGGAAGGGAGGAGCTGTGCGGGGGAAGTCATGGAGCAGTGTTCTTGGAGATGTAGCAGGGTTGCCAGCCGGAAACATCTAGAAATATTATTCCTGGCCTGTTATCTGCCACACCCCTGGGACCCCTCCGAATGTTCTGAGATGTAATCAGCCTAGCATAGGAGGAGTGTACATTTTTAAAATAAAAGTTTGGGGATCCCTGAGCTACGCCATGAAAAATAAATCCGCCATAATCCTAAATAAAGCTGATAAACACCGACCATTTAGAATCTTTCCGTAGTAGCAAAGGACGACGTCTGCAGATCTCTTCAGGATGCCTGGAGGATTTATTGATGTGTTCTCAAAGAATAGCTAAATTCCTCACCCTTTGGTTAATAATCTTGCTTTAAAAAATTAAATATCCAATTCTACTCAGTCTTTTAACATGGGTTCACATCTTATATCCCTTTTATTGCACTGATTGGCCCTCTCTGCAGTTTCTTAAGTCTAGAGGCGCACGGCTTCATCTTATCCTCCATAGTAGGGGGAGTATCATCTCTGCTTTTGGCTTCTCTCCTCTGTTGAATTCACAAGAGCATGAACCATAGTTTAACAGGAAGAGTAAGGAGGCTGACATCCCTGTTGTGCTTTTCAGATTTTTTTTGTTAGAAGCGATAGAAAATGCCAAAGCCGCACCAAAATTGAGATTTATTTTCCTTAAGTTTCCCTGGAAACTCTGTTTCCATGGCAAATGATTGAAAAATATATATGGGTTCCTGATAGTGATTTTATATAGAAACACAGAAGATGCTGACAGAAGAGGATGATTTGGGGAAACCAGTCTGCCCGTAAAAGCAGAACTACGATGGCAGACAAAGTCCATACACCTATCCAGTCTGCCCATTCACACAACAATTCCTACCACTCCTGCGGAGATCACCACTGCTTCCCCCATGCCTTCTTGAATTCAGATATTCTCCCATTCTCCAGCACCTCCTCTGGGAGGGTGCTCCATGCATTCACCACCTTTCTGTAAAAGATGAGATGAGAGATGCTATTCTACCCAAGAGTACATGTTTCAGAAATAAACAGAAGAGCAGATGTTTCCTTTATTCTGTAACCTTGTAATACATTAAGGAGTAGATTTTAAGAGAATGTGCGCATGCGCGCACACATGGACTCCCAATGCACGCATGTTATAAAATTGGGGGGCGGCACGTGCAAGGGGGTGCATACTTGTGCATTCTGCGCTCGCCGATACCCATGGCCTTCCTCAGTTCCCTCCCAGTAGCTCCAATTTCGGAGCGGACTGGGAGGGAACTTCCCAACCCCCTACATTAACCTCCCTTCCCCTAACCTACCTGTTCCCTAGCCCTAACCTACCCGCCCCCCCAAAAAAAATTATTTATCTTACCTTTTGCTCCTGCCTCAGTGCAGGCGCAGGTTGGGTATGCCAGCATGCGATCCCCCAGCACAGTGGCAAATGGCCGCTGTGCCGGGGGCCTCAATCCACGCCACACCCCTCGGACCGCTCCACCCCTCAGACCGCCCCTTTCCCGAAGCCCCGGGACTTACACGCGTCCCTGGGATTTGTGTGCATAGGCCTTTTAAAATCTACCCCTTATTGTGTTTGTATTATATATTTTTACATTTCATTTTTATTTCTTTATTTTTCATTTTTTATTTCATTTTTACTTTTTAACTTTTTTTTAGTTCTTTTATTAGTAGTATTATTATCTTCATTATTGTTGCCATTTGATCTTTTTATACCCTTTTTTTATTTTTAGATTTTAACTATTTATATATTTATCTTCATTTTTATATCTTTTATCTAGTATTTTATATTAATTTGTATCCCCTGCTTTTCATTTTTACATATTTTTTATTTTTTGTTTTTATTTTGAAATCCTATTTATAAAACTCATTTTAATTTACCTTTTTATCTTTTTCATTTTTTTTCAGTATTCTATAGTTTATCACTCATGTATTATCAGTTTTTTAAATAGTTTATCCTGATTTTTATTTTATTAATACCCCCATTTTCCTTTCTCTTTTTAGTTTTTAGTTTTACTTGTATGATTTTTAGTAACAAGAATTGGTCATAATTTTTAAACAGTGTTCTTATTTTTTCATAGTTTTATGGAAGGTTCTGCTATCACTTGGCTATAACCCTTGCATATGTGCATACATGTGTGCACGTGTCTGTGCATATATACACACATTTTTTTAACCATTCTTAATCCTGTCCTCTTCCTGCCCTTCCCTCTCTTTTTTTCCCTTTCTCCTTTCCTTTTCCCCTTCCCCTTCCCCCTGCTCCCCTTCTCCCTTCCTTCAACTCTCCTACCCCAACCACCTCTCCCCAATGCTTTCTCTTCTCTCTCTCTCTCCCCCGAGCTATTTCCCCTCTCTTTCCCCACCCCATATCACCTCTTTTCCTTTCCCACTTCACCCCTCCTACACATTCTGCCTTTTCCCCTCCCTGCCATCTCTCCCTCTTTTTCCTTTGCTTTTCCACCCTCCCTTCCTCGTTTCTCCTTTCCCACTCCCTCCTTGCTCCTGATAATGAGCACAGAAATAACACTGGCCTACAGCCAAAATGCCTCCAAAATGAATGCAGTCAAACTTCATCACTGAGAATGAAAATGGTGCTTAAAATCGTTGATTGGCTTCAGTTTTCAAGATACGCTACTGGGTCAGTATATAGGACCTTAAACATGGGAATTTAGGAGGATAAGTGAGTTAAGAAGAGAAAAGATCTCAAATTAGAAATGACTAATATACATCTTTGACTGAATGTATGAATAAATTTATGGCTGGGTTTGGTCAGTAGTTGCTTTTCGGGGACAGCAATGAATGATTCAATCTGAAGCTCGTATTGCATCATACATGAGATGAAATGCATTGTGTTATTCCTAGAAGTCATGGAGGAAAAGTGTTCAGCATTCAGCACTTGTTGAATCAAGCAGGATTTTGTTACCACCCTTAGACATCAAGCTGAGTCTGATGAGGAACTTTGTCAAGGCCATGGACAAAACTAAAGCAGTCTTCAAGTCCCTCAGTGGTAAATTTCCAAGGTTAAGTGAAGCTAAGATAAAGGAAGGCGTCTTTGTTGGCCCTCAGTTTCGTGAACTTCTTCGAGATGATACATTTAACCGTTGCTGGCATGGAAAAATTAGTGTGGAAGGCCTTCAGTTAGTAGGAACAAAGTTTCTCTGAAACAATAAGGCAGACAACTACAAGGAGTTGGTGGAAAACCTCCTTAAATCATACAGAAGCTTTGGTTGCAACTTGTCACTAAAGATATACTCTTTGCACTCTCATCCAGATTTTTTCCACCAAGCAGTGAGCAATGAGCATGGCGAGCGATTTCACCAGGACACTGCAGCAATATAAAATCAGTATCAGGACAGACTATTGCTGGAAGGTGACAAGAGATGTTCCATTTAATCAATACAAGAGACAATAAGAGCCAAGTAGCTACTGAATAAGGACTAAACTATGTGTATATTATATAATAGTTTTGGGCCTTTTGTTTCGTAGTAAATTTTATTTCTATTATCATTTTGCTGATTTAATTTTTAAAGTGTTACAGAAACAGGCAGGTGAAATATTATGCAACCATAAATACATGAAAAGACGTAAGTTTACAATTTATGATTAAAACTCTACTATCTACGCATTATGACAGTAACTTTCAAAATGGCATGTGGGCACAAATTGGCACGTGTGCGTCGGCACACGCCCAGGGATGCAGTGCTTTTATAACTTGTACATATGCATGCATGTTATATAATAGCTTGAGCATACACACATGTGCTCCTAATTTTAAGTGGGCACACGCCCAGGTGCATAAATCCCATTTCTACCGTGTAAGTTAGTGTATTTTAAAACCTAAGAACATAAGAAATTGCCATGCTGGGTCAGACCAAGGGTCCATCAAGCCCAGCATCCAGTTTCCAACAGAAGCCAAACTAAGCCGCAAGTACCCAAACACCAAGAAGATCCCATGCCACTGATGCTAGTAATAGCAGTGGCACTGGCTATTCCCTAAGTAAACTTGATTAATAGCAGGTAACGGACTTCTCCAAGAATTTATGCAAGCCTTTTTTAAACCCAGCTACACTAACTGCACTAACCTCATCCTCTGGCAACAAATTCCAAAGCTTAATTGTGCATTGGGGGAAAAAGAATTTTCTCCGATTGGTCTTAAATGTGCTACTTGCTAACTTCATGGAATGCCCCCTACTCCTATTATCCAAAAGTGTAAATAACCAATTCACATCTACTAGTTCAAGACCTCTCATGATTTTAAAGACCTCTATCATATCCCCCCTCAGCTGTCTCTTCTCCAAGCTGAACAGCCCTAACCTCTTCAGCCTTTCCTCATAGGGGAGCTGTTCCATCCCCTTTATCATTTTGGTTGCCCTTCTCTGTACCTTCTCCATCACAATTATATTTTTTTTGAGATGCGGCAACCAGAATTGCGGTCTCACCATGGAGCGATATAGAGGCATTATGACATTTTCCATTTTATTAACCGTTCCCTTCTTAATAATTCCTAACATTCTGTTTGCTTTTTTGACTGCTGCAGCACACTGAGCCAACGATTTCAAAGTATTATCCACTATGATGTCTAGATCATTTTTCCTGGGTGGTAGCTCCTAATATGGAACCTAACATCGTGTAACTACAGCAAGGGTTATTTTTCCCTATATGCAACACCTTGCACTTGTCCACATTAAATTTCATCTGCCATTTGGATGCCCAATCTTCCAGTCTTGCAAGGTCCTTCTGTAATGTATTTTCAGTATATTTATAAATGAACTGGAAAGAAATACAAGTGAGGTAATCAAATTTGCAGATGATACAAAATTATTCAGAGTAGTTAAATCACAAGCAGATTGTGATAAATTGCAAGAAGACCTTGTGAGACTGGAAAATTGGGCATCCAAATGGCAGATGAAATTTAATGTGGATAAGTGCAAGGTGATGCATATAGGGAAAAATAACCCATGCTATAGTTACACAATGTTAGATTTCACATTAGGAGCTACCACCCAAGAAAGAGATCTAGGCGTCATAGTGAATAACACATTGAAATCATCGGCTCAGTGTGCTACAGCAGTCAAAAAAGCAAACAGAATGTTGGGAATTATTAGAAAGGGAATGGTGAATAAAACGGAAAATGTCATAATGCCTCTGTATCGCTCCATGGTGAGACCGCACCTTGAATACTGTGTACAGTTCTTGTCGCCACATCTCAAGAAAGATATAGTTGTGATGAAGAAAGTACAGAGAAGGGAGACCAAAATGATTAAGGGGATGGAACAGTTCCCCTATGAGGAAAGACTGAAGAGTTTAGGACTTTTCAGTTTGGAGAAGAGACGGCTGAGGGGGGATATGATAGAGGTGTTTAAAATCATGAGAGGTTTAGAACGTGATAATGTGAATCAGTTATTTACTCTTTCAGATAATAGAAAGACTAGGGGGCACTTTTACCTGCTATTAATTAAGTTGACTTAGAAAATAGCCACTGCTATTACTAGCAGTAGTAACATGGGATAGACTTAGTTTTTGGGAACTTGCCAGGTTCTTATGGCCTGGATTGACCACTGTTGGAGAGAGGATGCTGGGCTTGATTGACCCTTGGTCTGAGCCAGTATGACATGTTCTTATGTTCTTACAATCCGCTTGTGATTTAACTACTCTGAATAATTTTGTATCATCTGCAAATTTGATAACCTCACTCGTCATATTCCTTTCCAGATCATTTATAAATATATTGAAAAGTAAGGGTCCCAATACAGATCCCTGAGGCACTCCACTGTTTACCCTTTTCCACTGAGAAAATTGACCATTTAATCCTACTCTCTGTTTCCTGTCTTTTAACCAACTTGCAATCCACACCAGGAATGGGAAGCTTCAGGCATGCTTTTACCTTCTTAACTCTCCAAAAACAAGGAAAGAGCCTACAGAACCCTGACCCAGGTCTGCAGCCACTGATGCCTGTATGCCTTCTGTAACTCACTCTCCCCCTCACTACTACATCACAGGACTCCTTCTAGAAAACTCTAGGGGTCTCTATGCTGTTCATAGCACAGTCCGTTCTGGTAACCTCATAAAGGGGTGCAATTACAAATAGACCATACCAAGCACCTCACTTCACAACACATGTCCTGTCTAAAATGGACACATTAATGCAGTGAGGAATAAACCAGGCCGGCTTAACCATTAGGCAAACTAGGCAATCACCCAGGGGTGCCAGCTTCTGAGGGGTGGCAAAGAGCAGCAGCAGTCACAGCAAGTCCTGACAGCCACATAAAATCAGAAAGCCATCAGCACATTTAATCACTTTGTCCTCATATCTTTCATGTGCGCAAATAGCCACACTGTAATAACCAAAAAAGTGCCATACTGGGTCAGACCACAGGTCCATCAAGCCAGCGTCCTGTCTCCATCCCAAACTGTATATCTACTTTCTTGTTGTTCATTCTCGGCAATAAGTAGTGGGTTTCCCAGAGCCTGGTTAATAACTGTTCATGAGCTTTTCCTGCAGGAACTTGCTCAAACTGTTTTTAAAGCCAGCGATGTGAGTTACCGGGACCACCTCTGGCAACAAATTTCACTGACAGATTATATAGAAACATAGAGATGACGGCAGAAAAGGACCAAATGGTGCAACCAGTCTGCCCAGTAAGCTTAAGGTGGTATCTGCTGCACCGTGTAGATTACCCCATCCTTATCTGTTACTCAGACCATAAAAGTCAGGCCCTCGGTTGCTGAACGAATCCAATTCCCCTTTTCCTCCTGCTGTTGAAGCAGAGAGTAATGATGGAGTTGCATCAACAGTGTGAAGGCTTATTGGTTAAGAGTAATAACCGCTGCACCATCAAGTTACCCCCATGCACTCTTTTCTTAATTTCCATCCTCCAGCCTTTAGAGATCCACGGGGTTTATCCCATGACCTTTTGAACTCTCACAGTTTTCATCTTCACCAGCTCCTCCGGAAGGACATTCCAGGCATCCACCACCCTCTCCGTGAAGAAATATTTCCTGACTTTGGTCCTGAGTCTTCCTCCCTTGACTTTCGTTTCCTGACCCCCTAGTTCTACTGATTTCTTTCCAACGGAAAATGTTTGACGATTGTGCATCATTCAAACCTTTCAGGTATCTGAAGGTCTGCATCCTGTCTCCCATATCATATTATACATTGACGGGTAGATCTTAAAGGCCCGTGTACGTAAATCCCGGGGTTTATGCACGTGGCCGGGCCTTGCACCGGCCGGGAGAATTTCAGAGGCCCGGCCACTCGTGTAAATCCCGGTACATGCACAACTGCTGGGCCTCCGGGTAGTGTCTGGGTGGGGGGAGGGCTGGGACAGCACCATTGATCGCTGCGCGCAACTTCAGCTCGGGAACTGAAGTAAGTGATGAAAGAAATAAAAAGGTAGGGTTTAGGGAGCGGGGAGGGGAGGGGAGGGGAAGGAGGAGAGGGATGGATAGGGAGTAGGGAAGTTCCCTCCCAGTCCGCTCCTTAATTGGAGTGGACTGGGAGGGAACTGGGGAAGGCCCGAATGTGTCGCCACATGGAAATTGCGAAAGTTCCCCCCTTGCTCACTCCGCCCGCACATGCACGCGTGGATTATAAAATCCGGTGCACATGTGCACGCTGCCCATGCATTTTACAACATGCGCACATCCATGTGTGCCCGCCGGGAAGCGCACACAGATTGTAAAATCTTCCCCTGAGCGATCGGATATTTTCTCCCATTTGTTTTAAATCTCCTTCCTCTGCTCATTTCCATGTGTGCTCTCTAGTCTTACTATTATTTGAAAGGGTCAATAACCATCCTGTATTTCAGTGTTTCCCCACCCTCTCCTGGAGTCACACCTAAGCAGTCGGGTTTTCAGGATTGCCGCAATGGATATGCATGAGATAGATTTGCATACCCTGGGTCTCCAATATATGCCAATCAACCTCATGCATATTTATTGTGGATAGCCTGAAAACCCGACTGCTTAGGTGTGCCTCCAGGAGAGGGTGGGGAGACAGTGACACCCTCTCCTGCAGGTACCCCTCTCAGTCGCCTCTTCTCCGGGCTGAAGAGGTTTCCTCCGTAGGGGAGCCTATGCTTCTCCCCGTGGCTTTATTTATTTATGTGCCTTAGGTTTTATGGTTTGGTAAGTGGTTTGATTCGCTGTCAGGCCAGTGCAGTAATCTGCATGTTAGGAATCTGTGCAGTGGATTTCAGCGCAACGTTTTAACGCAGAGATTACAATTCTTATTTTAACTCCTTGATGCAGTAAGCTAATGCTCTGCTAATATACCGAGCGTTAAAAAAAACAGCTTATTGAAAGGAAAAGGTGCGCTCGGCACAAGCTGAATGCACATTTTAACTCGGGAAACGGGCAGGGCGTTATGGATGACAGGAGGGCTGACGTATCTGGCTAAGTAGCACTGAAACCATGGCCAGATAGCCAGATAAGTCAGTGCTTATCCGGTTAATTGTTCCTGACTTCTTTTTTTGTATTTTGTTTTCCAGTTTTAAGTGCCAGCACAGTAGCTCTGGAAACTTAACTCCATCTCTGACCTGGAGTTAAGTTTCCAGCAATACGAAAATCAGAGCTGGGCCTATGCACCTTTCTGCTGCAGGGAGAGCCACTTAATGCCCTCGTTTATAGGGGATTTCCGTGTGAGGGCACTAGGCAGCGCTCCCATTTTGGAACGCACATTTTCTGCACGCAAAGCTCCTTGCCGCATCGACAGTACGCCTTGCCCGCAGGAAATGCGCGTGGCGGTGCCAGTAAAACCCGTGCATTCGGCTGAACTCGCCTTTCTGCATCAACCTGTGTGCGTGTCTACACCTCTGAAGCGCCCTGAGCTTTCTGCTTTATTTCCAGGCTTTAAGCTGCGGTGCAGGGAACAGGAGGGGAGGGGGAGACTAGAACTGACAGAGGAGAGCCACTCTCCTCCCCTCACCTATCCTTCCTTCCGAGGCAGCTGCAGAGAACAAGAGGGAGAAGGGCGAGGCTGGACTGGGTGGACGAGCAAAGAAGAGTTCAGTTTTCACCTGCAGATTTCTAATTCTAGATTTGTGGTCCCTTTGTCTATGCTCTGCATGTGTGGCTGAGGAGAGAGATTCTGCTAAACTGTAGTTTCTGCTTAGGGATCTGGCTTGTTCTGTTTTCCAATAGGAGGTGTGCTACGTATGTACTGAGTAAGTTTTTCGCAAGTTGTTTTTTGTATTGCTTCACAGAGCGCCTGGTGATGAGAGAGAATTGTCCCCGTCTTCAATTAAACTGCAACTGTTTTGAGACTTTAAATGTTTCCCCTTATTTTCCCCAAATGCTTATTTGCCAGGACGTTTTGCCTGACCTGAATAGATCTTAGTTCTGTGACAGTTGTGTGTGGCTGTACTCGGAGCCGGCGTTTAGGTAGGGGCGCTTGCCAGCATCAGCCATCCCGTGGCGGAACGGTCATAGCGTGCTCCATCCTCCTACGCTGCAGCAGATCAAATCTCATCGTGGTCGAAGAGGGACCCAGCATGGCCGCAGGGGACCCCATCCCGCAGCAGCCGAAGAGAGGCCTGGGTGTGTGTGTGGGGGGGTGGGGTGCATTTTCTCCCAGAGCATCATTTGCCCTAGAGCCAGCCCTGTCTGTAGAGCAGTGCATATACCTTGAAGTGCTACGTAAGTGTTTAGTGGTAGTCATAGTAATATTGGTGTTTCACCTCCTGATATAATATTTGCAGAGTTGCTTTTTCATAGGTAGGATTGTTGCTGTTTGAGTTCTGGGAGTTAGTGCTGTTTTGATATGCCAGATTTTCTATTTGGCTGGAATGATTTTTTTGCAAGATATAAGACATATCCAGATATGTAGCAGCAAAACCGCCATTTAGCCAGATTAATCAGAATTTATCTAACTTTATCTATCTTTTACATGCACACAAATGTTTCAGGGTAGATTTAGGAGTATTTTATAAAATGCGCATATATTAAATGCAGGGGTTATAAAATACTGGGGTAGATTGCGCACAGTGGTATACACACGTATACAGGCGTGTGCGCACAGGTTCGGCACCACCAAATGTGCAAACCATGCAATTGCACATCAGAAGCAGGGAGAGGCCTGTGCTGCCAATGGACCCGATCCCATCGGCAGCGGAAGAAAGAGGTCTGTGCTGCTGCCAGTAGAACTGATTCCACTGCTGACAGAAGAACATAAGAAAATGCCATACTGGGTCAGACCAAGGGTCCATCAAGCCCAGCATCCTGTATCCAACAGTGGCCAATCTAGGCCATAAGAACCTGGCAAGTACCCAAAAACTAATACCTAGGTGAATGAATGTGCGCCTGTGCGTGCAAATTTGGTCGCTCAAGTTGTGACGTCACGACGTTTGGCGTCACGGCGTGTGACGTCGGCGTTCGCTAATGCACTTCCTTGAGTGCCCAAATTGCATTCATTCACCTTTGCCGGCGGGGGCTGCTGGAAGCCGCTTTCGCCGCTGGCTCCCTCCACCTGGATGAATGCACACCTGCCCGCCGGCTCCCTCCGCCTGGATGAATGCACGCCCGCCGGCTCCTGCCGCGTACGGGCGTGCTTTCATTCACTCACCTTCGCCGGCGGGCGTGCATTCATCCAGGCGTATGGGCGTCCATTCATCCACCTTCGCCGGCGGGCGTCCATTCATCCACCTTCGCCGGTGGGGGCTGCTGGAAGTTGCTTTCGCCGCCGGCTGCCCCCGAGAGGCAGGGGAGCCGCAGTATGCGCCTCGGGAGGAGGGAAGAGAGGACTGTTCAAAGAAAATTCACATGCAGTAAGTTTACTTTTATTACACTTTATTTACTTTTGTTTTAATGACATGTTGAGCCGATTTTCGAGGGGGGGATTTTGACCGGAGCCTGCCTATTGCTGTCACACCACACTAACACCAGGGTAAGGGTCCCGGGGGGTGAGGGGGGTCGTTTGCCCATGAAATTTCGTCTCTCTGACCTGACGTTCCACACTAACGCAGGGGTAAGGGTAGGCGGTAAGTTAGCAGGTTAAACGCGCAGCAAAACTTCAGGTTAAAAAGGAGATAATCGGGGCGCACATTACTGTATGGGAGGGAATAGATAATCGGAGCGTTTACATCTCATATACATGCTGCGGGCAGAAAGGGTTACCGGTTGATTTAAAGAAGCGGTAAGGATGAGTTAAAAGGGATAGTGAATCGTGAGTTGGACTTACACGGCCAAATTGTGAGTTAGAAGCGGGTTAGAAGCAGGGTAACCGCGGCCGCGCTTTACTGTATCGGCCTTCTTAGCTGGGATGTTTGTATCATTGAATGGAGCTGGGCGTTGTTTTGGTGGGTCCAGGACAGAGAATGAATGAATGCGGGGGGAGGCAGCACAGTAATTGTTTGCACAGAGCAGCAAAAAACGCTAGCACCTGCCCTGCCTGCACGGGTATTTTCAAATTCTCCTCCCTGTATGTGTGTATATATATATTAAACCCACAAAACAAAGTTTAATATTTAAAAGTGTGACGTCCAATGGAGTGTTTTCACATGATTGTCCTGGGAGGAGTGGTGCTGTTAATTTAGCAAAATCTCGGGGTGGGGGAGGGGCGAGTCGGAAGGTTCACCTAAGGCGCCTAAAACCCTTGCACAACCCTCAGCTCAGTCTGGCATTTGGTTATTTGACACTTTGAGCGCGCAGGTTCGAATCTGGAAGCGCAGCGTCCAAGAAGGATCCACTCTAAACCTTGCTTATTCTTTACCCTGTCCCCTCGCCTCTTCCCTCTCCCGAGTTTACGGTTAAGCCTGTTTGTTGACCTCCTTTGCTCTTGCCTGTGCTCCTTGCTTGACTAAAACCGTCTGGGCAGGGCTGCGTGGACTCGAGTCTTGTTTACAGGAGTTAGATGAAGGTGCATTGCAAGCAGAGATAATTACTGCCTATGGGAAGCAGACGGCGGTGTGCGGCGTGAATCCCCGGAAGGGATGGGTAATGAGTGCCATGAAAGGGGCCCTCTGCTCATTGTTCTGGGAGAAGAAAGGTTGTGTAGGTGGGGCAGCCGGCAGGCAGGGCATCTGCCTTCTCTTCCACCCAATGCAAGAAGGGAGCTGCACAGCAGGACTTCCAAAGCCTGTGGTTATGCAGGTCCTTTCCCTATAATGACTAATTATTAGCGCAAGAGGTGGCAGTCAGCCACACAAGCCAGGCCACGGCACAGAAAGCTTGCATTTGAGCCAAAAACGGTGCCCGAAGGACCTGCCATGATCGTGGGGAGCAGGCATTGAAGCCTAGGGAGGGAGGGGAAAACGAGCGCCACTGCAGAGGGCAGCGCCAAGGGGTCGGGGGTGGGAGGAGATCGCCCCCGAAAGACCATCTGAGGAGGTTATAAAAATGAGAGAAAAGGAAAACCCTGGCTACCCCTAAAGCCAGCTCAGTTTTGGGCCGATACAGTACAGCGCGCTCCTTTGGAGCGCGCTGTTAACCTGCCATTGGACGCATGTTTTCGACGTGCTAGCATTACCCCTTATTCAGTAAGAGGCCGAAAACACGCATCCAATCCCCCAAATCTAATAGCGCCCACAACATGCAAATGCATGTTGATGGCCCCATTAGTTATTCCCGCGTGATTCAGAAAACAAAATGTGCAGCCAAGCCGCACATTTTGCTTTCAGAAATTAGCGCCTACCCAAAGATAGGGTAATTTTTTCGGGCACCGGGAAAGTGCACAGAAAAGCAGTAAAAACTGCTTTTCTGTGCACCCTCTGACTTAATATCATGGCAATATTAAGTCGGAGGTCGCGAAGGGTAAAAAAAGTAAAAAAAAAAGAAAAAAAAATTGAAGTTGGCCCGCGGCTGTCGGGTCGAAAACCGGATGCTCAATTTTGCCGGTGTCTGGTTTCGGATCCCGTGGCTGTCAGCGGGCTCGAGAACTGACGCTGGCAAAATTGAGCGTCGGCTGTCAAACCCGCTGACAGCCGCCGCTCTGGTCCAAAAGGAGGCGCTAGGGATGCGCTAGTGTCCCTAGCGCCTCCTTTTGCCTGTTTTGACTGCTGGGCCTCATTTAAATACAGAATCGCGCGCACAGGAGAGTGGCTTGTGCACGCGCCGGGAGAGCGGGCGTTCGCTCGCTCTCCCGCAGAGTTTACTGTATCGGCCCGCCTGTAAGTTAGGCAGTGTAGCACTGAGAAAGCTTTTTCTGAGCTCCATTAGATTGGGCAAACAGCCTTAGACGGGCCTGACGTCCCTTATCAGTCATCGCCTTTCTGTGTTTCTGTGTTCGCAACGCCGTTCTACCATCTGCTGGTCCAAAATCCTAGCACTGGGAGCACTCAGGCCGCAAGTCGCCTGTGCGAAAGCTTAAACTCTGAAAATGACTCATGCGGTTCTTTCCTTCTCCAGCTGAAGCTCCCTTAACCCTCACCCGACCACCTGATACAGCTTATTGATCTTTCCACAGTGGGGAGAAAGGTGCCCTGGACAGGCTCCTGGCCCTAGAAAACCCAAGGCTCGTGGTTTCCGACTATGCCCTGGGATGCCAGTGATAAAGGGCAAATTCCATTGTTAATGAATATTTGTCATCCTGTGACGTGGCCCCGTCACGTGGGATGCATTTGTGCCCTGGACATGCTTTAGCACACCGTTCACGGTATCCGGCTAAAATTCAGAGAGCCTGCCAGAAACAACGCTCCCGAAAGCATCTTAGCAAAATCTTAGTTCGGGTTTCAAAAGTTAGGAGGTCGGGGTAATCTCAGGACTAAGCCTCGACACATGGGGTACATTTGTAGGCCGATAGTTTTTTTTGGTTCTCACAAGGCCACACCGTGCATGGTATCTGGCTGAGGTCTGGACATACTGTCCGCTGCCTGTCCCCCCAGCCTCCTGTTCCAGCGAAGGCCAGGACCCAGGCGATGCAGGCAGAAACCGACATCTGCAGGCTCAGAGCAGGCACCGGGGATTCAGTTCTTACCGTTGATGGGACCTCCACAGTGGTTTTATCCCACCTTCTGCGGCAGAAGATTGGCTGGAAATGTTTTGCTCTGCTTTTCCCAAACTGGGTTACCAAACTGCCCCCTCCCCCCCCATCATACTCCCAGGACAGGCAACAGAAAGTGGGCTTCATGTGGACAAGGGGGAGAGGGAGCCTTGGAAGCTGCACTGAGAGAGAGAGAGAGCTCCTTCCCAGTGAGGGGACTGACTGATAGCAGCCTCTCTGGGGAGAGACTTTCTCCTGTCACTCAGCCCAGCTGCATTTGCGCTTCATGGTTATGCCACAGAAATCCTAGAGGGTAGGCTAGGGGGGAGCGACAGTACTGCACCTTCTAAACCACCTTCTAAAAAAATCTCTCGAGTTATTGCAAAAGTACTTATCTTGCAACCGTTTTGTGACTAATCTGCTCATCGGGGCCCACCATTCATGGCGTCTGTCTGAAGTTTGGATGCAATCTATATTAGGGTACCAGTGACAATGTCCCAAAGCTGAGAGGTCCATATGCAGACAAGGTCCGGATAGCAAAGTTAGCCGGAGAAACGTCAAACAAACATTTGAGTTATTTAAACAATGTGAGCCCGGGGTACATCTCTACCGCGATAGGGAAAACCCGTTCATCTCCGGGTGCAAGTGTTGCCCTGAAGGGATTTTGGATCCAGACCGCTGAACACTCATCGTTGCCTGAAATCTGGAACCATTGAGCACAAAGTGGTTTGTAACCGTATCCTGGGAGGACAAGAATATTTTTCATAGAAATGTCAATTTTATAGCAAAAGCAAAGTGCCCAGAGTCTGGCTGAGGGTTAGACTTGGAGAGCAGATGAGGACTGAGCTAAGGTCCATCTGCTCTGCTCCGTTTCATTCCTGGCGCAGTGCCAGAGGGCCCAGTTGATTTTTTCGGATTGGGCTCACTATGATAATTTGGGAGGGGGTATTTATTTTGTTTCTTATGCTTGTATGAGGGGAGCCCGCTAGGATTCCTACTGAAGTAGCTAGGTCATACAGAGTAGAGTAGAGAAATGTCCCATCTTTGCCTCAGCAAGCATCCCGGTCGACCTCAGTCCCAGGGACTTTGTGGCCAGTCCAGCAGTTGGGCTGAAGGAGGAGTGGATACCCCACTGGGGCCATAACTGAGAGGAAGACGCGAGCTATCACCGACAGCAAACGGCTGTGCAGCTTCCCACCAGGTGCAGGAGGAGAGGAAAGGTGAACACTGGCGAGTTTGAGAGCGAGGAGTGGATCCCGGGAAATTTCAGGGGAAATCCCTGAAGAGATAGGTGGGGCCTTGTCCAGTTTGTCCAGGTCGTGCTTCGAATCTGTTCAAGGAGAAGGAAGGGACCCTGAGGGATAGATGAAGGCAGGGTTCCCCAGCCCTCCCCTGGAGGCATACCTATCCACAATGAATATGCATGAAATAGATTTGCATGCCCTGGGTCTCCAATATATACCAATCTATCTCATGCATATTCATCATGGCTATCCTGAAAACCTGACTGCTTAGGTGTGCCTGCAGGAGAGGGCCGGGAACCACTGGATTAAATGGCCACAGATTTACTGTTTTAAAGTTACATGTATGGAGATTATCTAAGTGCCATACAATGTTCTCTCTAAGGATTGCGTTGCTGTGAGCACAATATTTTTTATTTTATTACCTTGTGAGCACTACTTTCTTTAATGCAAAAAGCCTATCAGTTTTATACTCTCAGTAACCCAGACCTTAGAGGGAACATTGGTAGCAGCATGCACACAAACTTTCTGACACACACACACACTAATACATATTCACTCTCATACTCTCTCACATGCATGCATGCTCATTCTCACAAACACACTCACTCACTCATTCCTCTCATTCACTCCCCGGACTCTCACGCACATGCACACTCACTCAATTCTCCTCCTCTTCCACACACAAACTCATCTCAGTAACTGCAAACCCTTCACTGCCAAACACTCTGAGAAGTAACACAAACCCCTGCAAGAAAAACTACCTGCCAGCAGAAATACTGCACCTCAGTTACGCATACAGAACACAGACAGACCCTTACCTAATACAGAATAAGGGACTTCAAATTACAAACAGAAACATGCAGACAAAATAAAACAGTCCAAGAAACCAGATTCTGAACAGTGGAATACTGAAGAAAGAACAAAATACAAATTTGTAATGCACATTCCCAAAGATTTTCTTTTTACCTTTGTTGTCTGATCTTATTTTTCTAATCAGTTGGTTCCAGCTGTTTTTTTTCCCCCCACTTTCCCTTTCTCGGTCTTTTCCCAATTCCTTTTACAGGGTCTCTTTTCTGTTTCTTCTCTCTCCATCTGTCTTCTTCCCTTCCCTCCTCAAACACACACAAGCTCTCACTCTCACTGGTTCTCACTCTCACATGTTGCATGTCTCACACACACACACACACACAGGCTCTCACTCTCACACACACTGGGTTCTCACTCTCACATGTTGCATGTCTCACACACACACACACACACACACAAGCTCTCACTCTCACACACACTGGTTCTCACTCTCACATGTTGCATGTCTCACACACACACACAGGCTCTCACTCTCACACACACTAGCTCTCACTCTCACACACACTGGTTCTCACTCTCACATGTTGCATGTCTCACACACACACACAGGCTCTCACTCTCACACACACTAGTTCTCACTCTCACACACACTGGCTCTCACTCTCACATGTTGCATTTCTCACACACACACACACACTCTACAGGGCCTCAGCCTCCCTCTTGCCTCTAGGCCTCCTCTTCACAGGTCGCTGTGCGATGGGCTCTGCGGCGGCCCTGACCTTCTCAGGCTGCCGTGAGATGGGACGCTCACTGGCCCTGCCACAGGTACACAGACGCTCCTCCTCCTTCCTGCCCGTGCGGCTCAGACAACTTTTTCTTTCAGGGCCACGCGGGCAGGAAGGAGGAGGAGGAGGAGGAGGTGCACCCAGAGTTTTGGGGGGGGTTGGCCCGGAGACCAGGTAATTCCTTCAAGGTTCTGTAATCTCCAGGCCAAATCCGGAGAGTTTCCAGATATGCTGTTAATCTCTTCTTTGCTTCGGGCTGTGGTGGGATGAGCTCCACCACGGCCCCCGTCGGTCTTCCTGCACTGGCGGGTAAAAGCTGTGAACCTGCAAGAAAAGTTGCGTGCAGCCATGCACGCATGCAACTTTGAGGGAGCATTGGTGCCTTATTTATTTATTTGTTTGTGTATTTATATTCCTCTTTTCAGAAACTTCAGAGCGGATTTCATTCAGGTACTGCAGATTATGCCCCTGTCCCCAGTGGCCTCACAGTCCATGGGCCTCATTCACTAAGCATTTTTCCCATAGACACAGAGCGGCAGAAAAGCCTTAAGCAAATCAGGCCCCGACGTCTGTACCCGAGGCAATGGAGAGTGAGGTGATTTGCCCAGAGTCATAGGGAGCAGCAGCGGGATTCATGTCGAACGTTTTCTTCAGTAACGTTTTACGCTGGAACACCCTCACCGTGCCCGGCGTCCTCACTGGCACCCACAGGAGAAGATAACGCACGTAATCCCCAGAGTCTTGAAGGTTTATTCTTTATTTTATTTATTTATTTATTTATTTAAAAATATTTCTATACCGTCTTTTCAAACTAGTTTGATCAAGACGGTTTACAAATTTCGATTATATAGAGCCATTAACCAAAGAAAAAACAAAAATAAAAATAAAATAAAATAAAACGTCAAATTTAAAAAAGTATAGATAAGAAATAGAAAGAATAAAAATACATTATATTGTCATAATCCCTACTCATCACCCCCCCTCCCCCGCTGCCCGCCACCCCCAGGACAGCGGGGGAGCTACAATTCAGGGCCGAGAGCAAGCCCAGGACTTAGCCCGGTACTGAGCCTGTCGGGGTTACTCTTGCTTTGTGAATGTCCTGGATGCTGCTTCCTGGGGAACTGCAGGGATCGCATTTTCCAGAGAGGTTCCTGGAGGGAGGAGAGAGAAGAAAGGGGGGAAATGAGTCAATGGGAGCGAAACGAACTCCCGGAAAAGTCTGCATTCTTTCTCTTGGTGCGATGCGATCGGCAAGAAGAAACAAAGCAGGATAAGGAGCTTGACCAAAGCAAGTGAATTTAGGACATCCCGGGCCTGAGTTAGCAAAGGCACAGGACAGGAGAAAACCCTTAGCGTAAGGTTTTGAAAATGATTGTATTTATTTTATTTTATTTATTTTATTTTTTACTTTTGTAAGTCACAAAGGACGGGATATAGAATGGGAAAAACAAATCTCGCTCAGACATGTTGTAGGGTGCAAAGGAGGCAAGATTGTGCCGTGCTGTGCTTACAACCTCCGGGCTGCTGTCGGCTTATGAGTGCAGCATTCGAGGACTGAGCTAAAACGGGTCAAAGTGACAAGCCAGGACAGAAAAGTCTGGAATATTTAAGAGTTTTTTCCTACCCCTCTTACGAATTCTGGCATCTATTCAGTTTGTTTAATTGTTGTATCTGATTACATGCTCTAACTTGTTTGCCTGCACTGACCCCCCGGGATCATCTGCGCTAACGCCTCTGGCCTCAGGCTGCGGTGCGGGGAAGGGGTTCACTCTAACCCTGCCAGTTAGGCACCAGGTAGACTAAAGTATCCCTTCTGCTCAGCCTGGCTGGATCACCAGCACCAGTGCCGCCAAATTATTACTACCCTTCGTTTCAGTGAGCAAAAAATCTAAAACGAAAAATTCCCCGCAGCTCATGTGATGGGCAGGATCGGGGCAGTCTGACACACTTGTCTAAAAATAGAGGCTGTCGTGGCAAATCCCTTTTTAGGAAGGCTTTCTGCATTCATGCAGCCCTGCCACTGCTCTCGGAGAGCAGCAGAGCTGTTCCAATTCCTGCGGCTGAAACTGCCCCCTAATAACCCAGAGGCTGATGTTAGATCCGCCAAGGGTAGAACCCAGCCGCTGGCACGAAAGGAGGCAGCGAGCCCTGACCTTCGGAGGTTTGAGTGAGTGATAAGTATGGGAAACTGATAACTCTGGGAGCTTGCTGGGCAGAGTGGATGGGCCATTAGGTCCTTTTCTGCCGTCACTTCTGTGTCTCTGTGAGGGGACTGCAGTGCACAGTGTCTCTCTCCAATGGTGACATGACCGGCCTTGGGGGACTGGAGGCGTGTGCTCTGTGATATCACAGCTTGTAAGGAATGAGAATCCATTGTGTGTATAAGTAAATGTGTGACCGTGTGTGTATATATGCAGTGGGGTGTGCTCTGTGATATCATAGCCTGCAGTGATTGAGAATTTATTTATTTATTTATTTATTTAATATGGTGACATGACCGGCCTTGGGGGACTGGAGGCGTGTGCTCTGTGATATCACAGCCTGCAAGGAATGAGAATCCATTGTGTGTATGAGTAAATGTGTGACCGTGTATGTATATATGCAGTGGGGTGTGCTCTGTGACATCACAGCCTGCAGCGATTGAGAATCCAGTGTGCATGTGAGTAAATGTGTGACGGTGTATGTTTATATGCAGTGGGGTGTGCTGTGGGGTATCACAGCCTGCAAGGAATGAGAATCCAGTGTGCATGTGAGTAAATGTGTGACGGTGTATGTTTATATGCAGTGGGGTGTGCTCTGGGGTATCACAACCTGCAAGGAATGAGAATCCAGTGTGCATGGGTGTAAATATGTGACGGTGTTTGTTTATATGCAGTGGGGTGTGCTCGCTGATATCACAGCCTGCAAGGAATGAGAATCCAGTGTGCATGTGAGTAAATGTGTGACGGTGTTTGTTTATATGCAGTGGGGTGTGCTCGCTGATCTCACAGCCTGCAAGGAATGAGAATCCAGTGTGCGTGGGGGTAAATGTGTGACGTGTATGTTTATATGCAGTGGGGTGTGCTCTGTGGTATCACAGCCTGCAAGGAACGCAGTGTTCTCCATCACCAGTATGGCAAAAGATCTCGGTACTACTCCCACACACACATGATTATAGATGCGCATTAGTTATACACATGCATATAGCCCATTAGACAGAGACTCATTTATTTATTTTATTGTATTTTGAAAATGTATAGGCCACTCTAGACCAAGTTCAAGGCAGGTTAACAAACCAACAATAATAAAAAACCATCAAACTTGAAACGGTAGCTACTAATAAGCTCTTCTGCATCCTTCTGCAAGTTTTGAATGCTGCTAGCATCCTTCCTGTTCCTAGCCAGCTGCAAGGAGTTGTTATGTTCCTGGCACCTCAGGCCTGAAAGCTCCCTGAAAGAAATGAATTTATAGCTCCTTCCTTGGGTTCCCGGTGCAAGTGAAATAAAAGCAGGCCTGGATCGTCCTCGTAGACTGCTGTAGAGTTAGACTGAAGAAAGTTAAGTGGCAAACGGCAGTACCACACCCTACATCTGAGCAAGGGACACTGCTTTCACCAAAAGTGCCATCTTTGCACTCTGCCAGGACTGCAGTGAAGTTTCACATCGGCACAACACCCATCACTACCACATTCAGGGGCCGATGCAATACAGTGCGCAATACAGTGCAAGTTATACAGTGCTGAGCGCACTGTATAACTTGCAGTTGGATGCGGGTTGTATAGGCGCTAACTAATCTCCTTATGCAATAAGGGGATTAGCGCCTCTACAATCCGCGTCCAACGTGGATTGAAACTAATAGTGTTAATCACATGCACATGCGTGTGCGTGAGGCTATTAGCTAGTCACTCCCAATGCAAAAAATGTGCAATCTGAAATTAAAGCCTGCCCAAAGCAGGTGCTAATTGCTGAGCTCTCCCAAAACTAGTACAGAAAAGCAGAAAAAACTGCTTTTCTGTACTGCCTCCTTCTTAATATCGCTGTGATATTAAGTAGGAGGAAAAACTAAAGAAAACTAACTAAAAAAAAAAAAAAGCCAGCAGTCGGGTGCAGGAAATGGACGCTCAATTGACAAGCATCTGTTTCCTGAACCCCTGGCCGTGTGCGGTTTAGGAAAACCGCCTGGGGGCGCGTTAGGAAAGCGGACGCTGAGTTTTCAGCGCCTGCTTTCAGTGCACATATATTGCATCGGCACCCCCAGTGGGGATTTGACGTGCTCTGGAGGGTGATCACTGCGGTCTGGACCCTGATCCTGCATTTCCATTGTACGAGGTGGACCTTCATAAAATATATTTTAGGTATCTCCACTAAATACCCATATTTACATTAAGGCTCCTATAATCCTCTTCTTGAAGCAGGTTCTGTGTAAGTGTTTACCCCAGTGCGAATATTCCGCCATTGACTGGGGAACCCACGGCGCTGGCTCCTAGGACACTTTGCGCGGTCTTTCACGCCGGCTGGTGCGGTTTCACTGCCCCTCACCCTAAAGGCAGCAGCTTCTCCGAGTGGGCGCCCTTCAAGGTCCGCCAGCTTCAGCAGGAGCTTGGTGAAGCTTGAGGCCTCTGCGAGGCCGTTCCTCAGAACCGGGGTGCGCGGGGCACGGATGAGGTTCTCCTGACCTGCAGCCTGCTTCACAGCTGCTTCTCCCTCCCCGAGAAGTCTGCAGGGCCCAGGATGACAGCTGTAAAGAGACTCGGCTCCTCCTCTGATAGACAGAGGGCAATTGCTCAGGTAGATTATTCCAGTAGATTGGGCCTACAATGGAGAAAGCTTTCTCGTGAGTCACAGCAAGATGCGTAGCCCTTAGAGGAGAAACATCAAGCAAGCCAGCTTGCGATGATCTTAGAACCTGTTGAGGATTGTACAGTATATACGGAGCACAGCACTGATCCAAAGGGATTCAATTTTCCCTAACAATTTGTGTATTAACATAGCTATTTTATATCTAATTCTCCACTCAACAGGGAGCCAGTGACGTTTGCTAAGTATAGGAGTAATATATTCTCTGATGCCAGAACCTGTCAAAACAGGCAATCGCATCTTAAGAGACTTGTAACAAACACTCTTAGTGCAGATGATGGGACCTCCAAGATATAAAGAATTACAATAATCGAAGCCTGTAAATGCTCACACATCATAACACTACCACACCAGCTCACACAGAACGTTAGATATCTCTCCAAAAGGATCCGTCTGCCATTCACGGGAAGACTCTTGCTAGCACAGCTCTGCAGTGGCATTGCATGTACTGGAGTGCTCTGGACTCCCTCTAGCCCAGGACAATCTCAGTCTGAGGCAGATCACAGTCAGTAAATGCTCCCTGCGGGAGCAGCAGCACCAATCCATCCATGCTAATGAAGAGCAAAATGCTATTGTCAGAGTCCAGGCTTCCTTCCTGTGGCAGCAATCATGGGTCAGATGCAAGCAATTAGCTGCCGCTAAATAAAGAGAAGAGCATGCTCCAGCTTAAGTCAGGAATGCGATAAAATGCGTTTTCTACTCAGTTGTTCTTGCATTGCTAAAAATATGTACATGTGTTTCTGTAACTGAGAAGCCTCAATGGAGAGGGCTGGGCATGGAGAAGAATGGAGGAGTCTCTGCTGCAGGAAAGGCCATTTCCTTGTGTTGTGTTCAGTGGATCGCAGGTCAGTCCTGCAGCACGCCGCCCTTACCACCAGGATGGGCCAACTCTCCTCCCCTCCCAACACTGCGCCAACTTTCAGGGTTGCTGCTGTGCTTGCCTCCAAGCTCTTGTCTGCTCCCCGACATCAGCCCCTCTTCAGAGCATAGCAGGAGGCCACGTCGCAAGTGCTTGCCTCTCTGCAGCAGGACGCCGCCAGATCCCCAAGGAGCACCCCCCTCCCATAGGGTGGAGCACGATGACTACCCCATACTTAAAGGGCCAGTGGTGGGAATTTCTCAGAGACACCCCCTGATGACGTCTTCCAGCCAGCCCTATAAAGAGCTCAGTTGGAGTACCCTCCAATGCCTTGGCAATAGGTCGTCTCCTTGGAGAAGTGCATTGCCTCAGCATTCCTGGTTCATGACTTCTGTTCCTTGTTCCTGATCCCTGCTGTGCTCCTGAGTTCATGTGTTCCTGTATCTTGTTCCTAGTTCCATTGGCAGTCTAGTTCATCTTGAATTCTTGTCTTCTTGGTCAATCTTCCTCATCTGTCTTCAGTGTCCCATCCTGCTCCTGCTGTCCCTCATTCTCCTCTTCATTTCTTGCCTCTCTGGATTGGACTTCTGGCTTTGACTTTGGATAGGACTTGTGGCTTGACCTTGGATTGGACCTTGATGCTGCTTGACCTCCGCCTGCCACTGACCACTGCCTGTTTAACGTTACTGACTGAACTCCACCTGGCCCAACCTTTGCCTGAACCTTGACACTGAGAGAACTCTGCCTATCTTGACCACAGCCTGAACCTGACTCTGATTACCTGCTGTTTGCCCTGACTGCTCCTTGACCTGACTCTGCTCTTCCTCTTTGTGCTGACCTGCAACTACTTCCATGTGATGGATCTTCACCTCCACAGAGGCCCGTGCCTAAGTCCAGCTGGCCTCAGTACCCAAGAGCTCAATCTAAGGGGAACCACTAAACCTCTTCAGCTCCTACAAAATGCCGCAGCCAGAGCCCTCACGAACACCAACCGCACCTCACACATCACCTCAATTCTAAAAGAACTACACTGGCTCCCCATTGCATACAGATCTCAATACAAAACCCTTACCATACTACACAAAACCATCAACAACCAAAATATCAAATGGTCCAAAGACCCTCCCAAACTACAACATAACCAAAGAAACCTGCGTTCCCAAAACACAGGCCTCATTAGCATACCACATACAAAACATGCCCACCTGACCTCCACCAGACAACGCTCCTTCTCTGTAGCCGGTCCATCCCTCTGGAACCAGCTTCCTTTCCACCTCAGAATGGAACCGTCCCCCCAAACATTCAAAAAGCATTTGAAAACTTGGCTCTTCCAGAAAGCCTACCAACTCCCCACCTAACTCCCTCTCCCTCCCCCCCCCCCCCCGGCACTTGCCCGCCCTGATACATGCCCCCTGTACTCACTCCTCCCGTTGTCCCTCCCCTGCCCCTGCAGATTCCACTCCTGCCCATCAGATACCCAGCCCATCCCCCCCTTTCCCCGCCACTCCGCTCCTCCCTCCCTCCTTCACCCTAATATCTTCGGCCCTCTCAACTTGGCCCTTCTGTCTTTCGGCTAATCCCCCCCCCCCCCCCCCCCCATTCCTAAAACTTTTCTTTCTATGCCAAACAATCCATCCCCCACCTACTATGGGAATGTATATATGTTTCAATGTATAAATTAATCTATATTACAATGTTACAATGTTTCTATGCATAAAGCATAAATGTTACAAGGTTTAATTTTAAAAAATAATATTACAATGTAAAAATAGTACGACCCGTCATACTATTTCCTCTGTTACAATGTGAACCGATGTGATGTACCCCTACGAATGTCGGTATATAAAAGCAAATAAATAAATAAAATAAATAAACAAGGCTGGTAGGGGTGAAGCTCCAGTTGGGCCTCTGCTCCAACCAGCTCCTGCTGGCCTGCTGACAGTGAGGACCTGCAGGACTCCTCCCTGCAGGTTGCGCCAACTCCCTCTCGGCCCAAGGGTCCACTCCTGCAACACTTTGCCCCAAGAAGACACTGAAGAACTGAGCCTTGAAGCTAGTTTTCCTTCAAACCCAGCAAGTAGACCTGAGGCCTTCTCAGTGAGGAGACCTGAGTCACCCAGGAACTGGTCCTGGGAAGATTTAACAGAAAGTATGCTTAAAATGTGGCATGGGGGAAAGCCATCCTGATGACATCACAAGACACTCACTAACATTGCTTTCTTCTCTAGGGTTGTGTCAATAGTCCTAAAAGAAATCCTGCTGTTCTAATAGTCATTGCCATCTACAAGTTGTTTCATGGTCTATGGGAAGTTTGTTAGTAGTCTCAGTCTAGTTCCCAGTGGATAGGAGCCCACATCACTAAAACCATCATCATAATTAGTGCAAATTGGCAGCATTGTCATTCTCAGCAGAAAGGCCATAGATTGCTCAGGCACAGAGGCTGAATTATCCTCTCACCGGAAAAGATGGTACACCCAGAGCAGGACCGAGGTGCATTGGAAGGGCACAGTGAGGAAGTTTATACTGCCACTGCCCATTCTGTATCTATTCTGTGGACACAGTTTCCAGCACAGTCAATCCAGCGCCTTTAGCAAGAATGTAGAGCACAATTTTTAAAGCATTTATATGAGTAAAAACCTATATACCCAAGTAGAATGCCGGTTTTGAAAACTGATCCCCCCCCCCGCCCCCAAATTCAGCTAAAAGCTTACACGCTGTTTCTCAAAACATGTACTTTACGCCGCTTCTAGAGTAGCTATTCAGGCCTCGGTCTGGCCACTACATCCACTGAAGGAAGTGGAGAGCAGTGGACCACAGAATACAGGGACTTACATTGCTAGTGTAAAGGTCCAGTTGAATGCCAGCCTCTCTTCAACGAAACCAGTCAGGCCAAGTACCAGCCACAATTGGCAACTTTATTAATAAAATGCCACCCGCCTCTC
The DNA here is from genome assembly GCF_901001135.1 of Rhinatrema bivittatum. Lineage (NCBI taxonomy): Eukaryota > Metazoa > Chordata > Amphibia > Gymnophiona > Rhinatrematidae > Rhinatrema > Rhinatrema bivittatum. The sequence continues at coordinate 18,672,454 of NC_042618.1, read as the reverse complement.
CATGCCTACAGCGGCCCCACTGAATCACAAACTTTGGATGTAGGACACTGACATGTGTAAACGCAGTTGTATAAATCTATCAGTGATTGCGTACATTGGTGCTTGTAAATACAATACAAGGAGCTCGCCCAGCTGTACATTGCCATGCAGGAGGCCTGGGTTTGATCCCTGAGCCCAGCATCTGTTAATGGGGTCGGTGGAGGCTGCTGCAAAGGCCGCGTTCTTTGCACCTAGAGAAGCAGCTCCCAGCCAGCACATGTCATTGACCCCTAGTGCCAGACTTAGGGTGCATGCGTATTGAATTCAAGAAGGAGTCGTAGTCTGTGGCCACTGGGCCGAAGATCATGGCTGCATGTGGGGCTATAAAATGGTGTAAAACCCCCAGGAAGTTGTGAATAAAGGACAGACCCTGTCGTGTGGACTGACAGAACAGTCCAAAGATTATCTCTGCAGCAGGGCGACAGGAGCACATGCAGGAGGCTGACAGGGATGAAGGGATACACGTTGTGCAGTTGGGTAAAAGCAAATCTTAGAATTATACATTATTATTATAGTAATTAATAATGAGCAGAGACCTCTTGCCTGCCCAGACTGTGCATCTTTGCGTGCTGACTGGGATGGGGGAGGAGAGAGGAGGGCATCGTTAACTTGGTACCTGCACTTCCTGCAATGTCCTCGTCCTCTATGGCCCCCCCGGAAACCTGACCACTGAAAGGAAAGGTTCCTGCTGACATCGGGGGAGGGGGGGCAGGCATAGAAGTAGGGGGGAGCCAGCAGGTAGAGGGTTAAACGGGACAAAAAAATCTAACTCTCTCTCTCTCCTTTTTCCTTTCTGGGCAAAAGAGGAGGGCAACCCATAGGTGGGGGTGTGTGGGGAAGAGAGGCTGACAGCTGCCTAAGTTATTCAGAAAAAAAAGGGAGAGAGAAAAGGCCGGGGGGTGCGTGGGACTAGAAAAGATCATCCCCCGGACAGCAGTCACAGTAAAGCCCTAAACTTGGCTTATCCTAATTGTAGGGTTGATTCACTCTTACTCTGGACCTTGAAAATGTTTCAGCGAAATTGTCCTCACTAACCTGAGGCATAAAGCAGCATCAAGGCACACATGGAAAGATACCCTGAGCCAGATACTCAAAAGCCCTAAGCACCGAAACTAAGAGTTAGGTGCCTACATTTTCCTATGTAAAAATGTTCCAGGGCTCAGCACCTACATTTAGGATCCTTAAATCACAAGGAATCTAAAGGTAAGTGCATGGGTCAGGGCAGGGCTCACATTTAGGCACATGGTGCTAATTCCTAGAGCTGGATCCCTAAATAAGGCACCTAAACTTAGAGGAGTCAATACTTGGCCCAAGTTTAGGCACCTTAAGTTGAAATGCCTTAAAATCCATGTAGGTGCCTAAATTCAACCCAGTTTTTAAGGCGCCTTAAATCAAGCACTGAGACCTCTATGAATATCGGACTCTTAGCAAACTAGAAAATAAGACATGCAATAATTTAGTAAGCTACAAAGAATAAAGAGCTGCCATCTTGGAAAACCGATATGTATGAAAATATAATAAACACCTTTTCTCATCTATTCAATCTATCTAAAATAGTAACACAATAATATAATAGAGGTTGGCAGATAGGAACCAATTGCTTGGTTGTCCCAGCCTACACAGCTGTTGCTAAGGTTATCTTCCAGCTGTCAGCTGAACAAGCTTATTCATTTTTGTTATCCTTGGTTCTCTACCATTTCAGGTAGATTAGTAGATACATTTCCATTAGGGATGTGCATTCATTTGAAACAAATGGGTAAAGTGCACTGAATGTGACCATTTTCATTTCATTCATAGATCCCAAAGCAAATGGAGGGTGCCTACAAATTTAAATGAAAACCTTTTTTTTATTTTATTTTTTTGATTGGGTGACTATTACTTAGGGAATAGCCACTGCTATTAATTGCATCAGTAGCATGGGATCTTGGTGTTTGGGTACTTGCCAGGTTCTTGTGGACTGGCTTGGCCTCTGTTGGAAACAGGTTGCTGGGCTTGATGGATCCTTGGTCTGACCCAGCATGGCAATTTCTTATGTTCTTAGGTTCTTATGACTAAAGAATTGGATCGAGGAAGAGCACTCGATGTGATCTACTTGGATTTCATTAGAGATTTTGATACAGTTCCACATAGGAGGCTGGTGGATAAAATGAGAAGCTTGAAAGGGAGTGCCAAGATGGAAGCATGGATTACAAACTGGTTGATGGACAGAAGAAAACATGTGATGGTAAATGGAACCTACTATGAAGAGAGAGCGGTGTTAAAATAAAGTTCCACAAGGATCAGTGTTAGAACCGGTTCTGTTGAATATCTTTGTAAGCGACATTGCGGAAGGGATAGAAGGTAATGTTTGTCTATTTGCAGATTATATTAAGCTCTGCAACAGAGTGGACATGCCAGAAGGAGTAGAGAGAATGAGATGGGATTTAAGGAAGCTTGATCAGTGGTCGAAGATACAGCAGCTGGGATTCAATGCCAAGAAGTGCAGAGTCATGCAACTGGGATGTGGTAATCTAAAACAGCTGTATATGATGGGGGGGGGGGGGGGGGGGGTGTGAAGGGCTGTTGTGTACAGAACAAAAGAGGGTCCTTGGGGTGATAGTGGTTAGCGATCTGAAGACAGTGAAGCAATGTGACAAGGTGATAGCAAAAAGCCAGAAGAATGCTGGGCTGCATAGAGAGAGAGGAATAACCAGTAAGAAAAAGGAGGTGATAATCCCCTTGTACAGGTCTTTGGTGGAGTATTGTGTTCAGTTCTGGAGCCCGTATCTCAAAAGGGACAGAGACAGGATGGAGGCGGTTCAGAGAAGGGCGACCAAAATGATGGGGAGGAGAGGGGCCTCCATCAAATGACTTATGAGGAGAGGCCGAAGGATCTGCATATGTATACCCTGAAGGAGAGGAGGAGCAGGGGAGATATGATACAGACCTTCAGATACCTGAAAGGTTTTAATGATGCACAATCAACAACAAACCTTTTCCATTGGAAATAAATCAGTAGAACTAGGGGTCATGAAATGAAACTCCAGGGAGGATGACTCAGAACTGACATCAGGAAATATTTCTTCACGGAGAGAGTGGTGGATGCCTGGAATGCCCTTCCGGAGGAGGTGGTGAAGACAAAAACTATGAAAGATTTCAAAGGGGCATGGGATAAACCCTGTGGATCCCTAAAAGGCTAAAGGATGGAATTGAAGAAAAGAGTGCATGGGGGTAACTTGCTGATGCGTCTGGTACTACCCTTAACCAAAAAGCTTGAAACTCTTGATGCAACTCCAACATTGCTCTCTGCTTCATTGGCAGGATGTAAATGGGGAATCAGTCTCAAACAGCAACCAACAAGGGTCCTGACTTTGACAGTTTGGGAAACTGAAAAGTATGGGGGTGACTTGTATGGTGTGGCAGGGACTACCATAAGCTTGTTGGGCAGACTGGTTGGACCGTTGGTCCTTTTCTGCCATCAATTTCTGTTTCTATTTCACACTTTTATGTTTCCAATTCAAGTCTATGGCCCATTTAAAAAGTGCTGCAATGAGACTGGTAACTATAGCAATCAACCAATGGCTGCATGAGGTAGCAGCTGAGCTGAAGCTGAAGTGGGAGAAGTAGGAAAGTAGATATGATAGAGAACCAATCCAAGGGAACCATTTATTTATCTGCTGTCAATCCACTGAAAGATCTGAACATGTACAAAGAAACTCCATTTTCTCTGTTGGATTTCACAAAGAAAGCTTGTCTTCAGAAGCTCTCTTAGTGTTAAAGAAAGAAGAGTTTTAAAAGAAAATGAGAAGAATTGTGGCATTGCAAAGGGCTTTTTCTTATTTCACTGTTGTAGTCACAGTGTTCTCACTGTGTATGTATATGTGTGTGTGTGTGTGTGTGTGTGTGTATGTGTGTGAGAGAAAGAGACAGAGAGAGAGAGAGAGAGAGGCACTGCTGTCTGTCTTTTCAATGGGGCAGGATAATAGACTGGAGATACAGAAACAGTGAACACTAATTTTTTGTTATCTGTCTGACTCTGTACAGTATACTGCATTGTTTATCTGCAGATAGATTGTAGTGAAGAGAAGCACAGCCTTGCCAGCTTTCTCAGTTTATTCTATTTCTTTCAGTTTTTTTATGTGTGCAAAAAGAGTCAGTCAGCAGTGTATGTGTGTGTATGAGAGAAAGCGAGAGAGAGAGACATTTTTGTACACACTGTGAGAGATAGCACTAGAAGGACAGAGACAGAGTTTGTGCCACTAGAAAGCTGCTAACTGTGCTTGGCAAGTTGGCATTGCTTGCTAAGCACTGAAGTGAACTCAATTTTTCAACTTGATTGTGACTGACACTCAGTCATTATTAGAGTGATACTGGTGGTAGTACAGTATCAGCAAAGTATATTGTAATATTAAAATCTCCAGTAGCCACTTCCAATTCTATCATGACCCTGCAAATAAAGGAGAGAAGAGGAAGAAAAATGACAGGGGCAGTGTTCTTCCAGAGCCCATCTAGCTTATCAGAGCACAAGCAGTAGTAGCAGTGAGAAAAAAGGAAATCCTGCCCCTAAATATGAAAGATACTTTTTTAACCACAGAAAACTAGGAGTGGAAGCCAGCTCAAGCCATAAGAAATTAAATTTTGGAGAGCACGTGCCAACACTGCTTGCTGTTCCACTCCATCTTGAAGAAGGAGCAAAAGTCTGGAAAGCCAACTGAGGCTGGCATAAGCAGAGCAGGGACCAACATCATGCTCCTCCACCATTTCTGCTTCTAAGGTAATGGAGGCAGTATTTTAAAAAACAGATTCTGCTGAAGAATTATGTCTTAGATTCCCTGATTCAAAAGATATCAAAGAACCAGTAGCTGAAGAGAATTTGGGAGTGCTAGTCAGTAGCTTCTTATCCTCCAATGAGGAGTTGGGGGTGGGGGGTAGATTTTACTGACCATGTTGAGAGCAACCCCTAGGAAGATCAGGTAGTTTAGGTAGAGAGTATGAGTGATGCCTTTGGCCTTTTTCCTCATGGTTCACCCTCAGCCTCAATTCCAGTGCCAGCAACAGCAGCAGCAGCCCCAAAAGATGAAGAGACAAGATCACGAAAGACATTTTTATTTATTTATTTATTTATTTTATTTAAATGTTTTTATATACCGCACTGTGGGGTAGAAGTCTATCCATCTAGGCGGTTTACAAGAAACACACACACAATATTATAACTTACATCATTTAAAATACACCTCATTTGTTGTATGGATGCACTTTAAAGTGAGGAAGGACCCATGTTTAGCTCTGCATTCACTGTAGTAAGGCCATCAGTCAAGGGAAGGTACTGGGGCATCTGACACATGGTGGTATGCAGTATCACCCACAGAAACACCACACTCTAGCACTGGCATCAGGGGAGGGCAACTACCAGCCTGGGAACTCCCTCTGCCACTCAAAGCAGAAGCTATAGCAAAAGGCTTAAAAAGGGGAAGTTATGGTGTCATCCAGTCACCCACACAAGGAGTATGAACAGTATAGCTTATTTATTACAAGCCTGCCATATGAACTTTCACCAAGTTCCTATGTAAAAAAAACAAAACAAAACAGAGCAGACTGAATCATCACACAGCGTAGGCCCTCATGAACGTTCCAGTTCAGAAAGCCTAAACCACCAGTGTGGGGATTTTAAAAGTACTGAAAGCATAAACCCCCAGAGAGTCTTAGAAAGCCAGAGTGGCATACATTGCAGATTTACAGAAGTCTGCAAGTATCTACACCGAGAGTGTCGAAGTGCAATCCTCGTGAGCCACAACCCAGTTTTCAAACGATCTCTAATGAAGATGCATGAGATATGCTTGCATATATTGTCTCAAATGCACGCAAATATATCACATGCATCTTCATTAGTTGTAGGCTCCCTGTGCTCTTCCACTAAAATGGACATTTGAATCTCCACTCTAAATCAGAGATGACAGCACCCTAGCTCTGTGCAAGCATTTTTAGTAGGTGCTAGACAGGGGGGCATGAGGAATGATCAGTGGTCTCTAGGTTAGAGGCTTGAGAAATATTCCAGAGGGCCTTCCTGTGAACAATGGAGACAGTGAAAATCTGCCAAAGCTTGTTTCAGGAGACAGAATGCAAGCTAACTCTCTTTGCATCGAGTCTAAGACAGTGGTACCTAATCTGTGAGGTGACAGTGAGCCCAGCGTATCTGCAAAAGAGTCCCAGGTTATGGGGCCTTTGGGATGCTTCCTGTCAAGGCCGCTGCTTCCATTAGGTAAACTAGGTGGTGGCCTAGAGCAGTGGTTCTCAACCTTTGTCCCATCGTGACACTCCTGACAGACCACGCTCACATGTGTGACACACTGCTCATTACAATTCACAGTGGAAATGAAAAATAAAGGCCTAGTATTACTTTTATTGTTAAGAATGACACAAGGGAAAGATACATATTCTGTCTGAACAGAAATTGCATAAATAATAAACATCCCACACCAAAACAGCACCAATTTCCAGCATTTAACAGTAACCACCTTACCTAAGACAAGGCAGCAATGAAAATATTACACCAGGCCTTAAGACACCAATACACCTCCCATTAGGACCAAGCCAGGCTGCTCTAGAGCCCTACCAGAATCTACACGCCAGCAGAGACCCTCACCTGAGTCACATGTGCAGACTCTGACCTAACAAAGAATAAAGACACCAAAACGCATAACTAGAAGCATGCAGACAAAACTGAATTGGAAACCGCAACAAGCCAGAGTCTCTGTATGCAGTGCAACAAAGGAAAAAAAGAAACATCACCCATCCTTATAAAACAAATCAAAAAATATAAAATCAGTAGCAGTAAAAGCATACTAACAAAAAGAACAGATTATTCCAAACAGCTGATGAATGGAATATCCAATAATTAAAAACTCATATAAAAAATGTCTAAATACCAATAAAATATTTCAAAATAGCAAACATAAAGACCCAATAAAGAAAAATAATAAAGATAAAAAAATGTGCTATGCTCTGTATAGCTGGGAATGTTTGATATCCAGGTGCCCTGAGATTGTTCTGAATTAGCAGGAGAAAGGATGGTTTGCTTGCAACTTTCTCCTCTCTCTGTCACACACAAGCTCTCTCTCTCTCACACTGGCTCTCAATCACACACATATACCCATGCTCTCTCACTTACATAGGCTCTCAGTCATGCATATACATATGCTTTTTCTCTATCACTTATATAGGCTTTTATTCACATATTTATACACATACTGTCTTTTCACACTTACACACAGGCTTTTAATCACATACATACATGCTGTCTCTTTCTCTCACACACATAGACTCTGATTCACACACATACACATGCTCTCTCTCTTTCTCTCACTTACACACAGGCTCTCAATCACATACTCACATATACTCTCACCTACACTGGCTCTCAATCACACACAGACACACATGCTCTCTCTCTTACTTATACATACAGGCTCTCAATCACATACACACATATACTCTCACCTACACTGGCTCTCAATCACACACAGACACACATGCTCTCTCTCTTACTTATACATACAGGCTCTCAATCACATACACACATGTACTCTCACCTCTGTCACACACAAGCTCTCTCTCTTATACATACAGGCTCTCAATCACATACACACATATACTCTCACCTCTGTCACACACAAGCTCTCTCTCTTACTTATACATACAGGCTCTCAATCACATACACACATATACTCTCACCTACACTGGTTCTCAGTCACACACAGACACACATGCTCTCTCTCTCTCTTACTTAAACCCCAGGCTCTTAATCATACGTACACAAGATCTCTCTCACTTACACAAACAAGTTCTCAATCACACACTTACATTCATGCTGTCTCTCTCACACCAAAGGATCTCAATCACACACACATACTCTCTTTCACACAAACAGGTTTTCAGTCACACACTTACACATACAGGCTCTCAATCATGCCCTTACATATGTGCTGTCTCTCTCTTTCTCACACACACACAGGATCTCAAACACATCTGCTTGCTCACTCACTCACTCTCTCCCCCCACCACCCCCGAACTAGCAGCAGCAGCAGCAGCCTCCTCCACTTTCAGCCCTTGCAGCCTTGACATAGGAGCCCCATCAGCCGCGGGGCTGAGGTTGCTCCTCTTTGCTCCGAGCCGCACTGCTCTTCTGCGGGCTGGGCCTCTCGTGTTCGGGCTGATGCTGCCCGCACCAGCCCGAGTGGCCGCTGCATATCATTTCCTCTTCTGGGCTGCAGGAAGAAGAGACCATGCTGGTGCCGCCGACTCCAGCTCTCCTGCTGCGTTCCGCCTGGGCTGTCAGCATTTTAAGCCTGGGTGGAGGATGAATTCCTATTTTGCTCGGGCAGGGGGAGCAGCTGGGCCAGCAGGGGGACCGGGAAGTGTGGCGACACGCCTGTGTGTGCTTGGCGACACACCGGGTGAGAACTGCTGGCCTAGAGCCCCAAAATTGTGGGGGAAGCAAAATCCCACCAGCATGAGGCCCAGAGGTGGAAAGCCAATTTTGCTAAAGAAGGGAGCGCTGCGTTGGAGCTGCCACCAAAAGGTCAGGTGGGGGCAGGAGATGAATGACTGAAGGTTCACCTAGGACGCCAAATAATCTTACACCGGCCGTTTCCTACCCCGTCCTAGAGAGCCTGATGATCCTGTAGCTGTGTTCATTTGGGATCATGGAAGTGATCCATGGGTGTTGCATAGCTATTCAGCATGCCTACTGATTGACATTTTGGACTGGAAAGAGGTGGGAACTGTTTGGTCCCGAGAGAGCTGGAAGACTTCTTTTCCTCTGCCTTGCATCTGCAGAGCCCTCCGAGGCTGAGACTGAGAACATCTCTAACTTCTGCGCTCATTGGGGGTAGATTTTATAACATGCACGCGCGACCTACATGTGCGCACGCTACCCGGCGCGCGCACATGTATGCTCAATTTTATATCATGCGCGCGCAGGCATTCAAGTATGAGTTTGTTTCACTGATCTACACAACATACTCTATTCATTCATTGTGAATGACAATTACAGAAAGATTCCAAGAGTAAGTAAGAAGAAAAAGAAATACTAAGGCTTGATTGCATAAGTTTTCACACCCCTTGACTCAATACTTGATGGAAGTCCCTTCTACAACAATAACAGCCATGAGTCATTTAGGGTAAGTGTCTACCAACTTTGTACCGTGGAATGGTGCGGTTTTCCCCCCATTCTTCTTGGCGGAAGATCTCAAGTTCTTTCAAGGTGGCTGGGGATCATCTGTGGACTGCGGTCTTCGAGTCTTGCCACAGATTTTCTGCTGGATTCAGGTCTGTCTGGGCTCTGCCTGGGCCACTCCAGGACATTCACGTTCTTCTTGCTGAGGCACTCCATTTTTGCTTTTGCACCTCGCTTGGGATCATTGTCCTGCTGAAAGGCGAATCTTCCCTCCCCCGCAAGCCCAGGTCTTTGGAAGAATGAAACAGGATTTCCTCCTGGATCTGCTCATACTTTGCCTCATCCATCTCTCCCTCCGTCTTCTCAAGCCTCCCTGCCCCACTGTTGCAATGCTTCCCCAAAAGATAATGCTGCTACCAACCTGCTTAACTGTACGGATGGTGGTAGCAAGGTGGTATGCTGTGTTTGTTTTATGCTGCACATATCGCTTGGCATTGAGACTAAAACGTTCCACTTTGGTCTCATCAGACTACAAAATCTTCTCCAATATGCATGCAGTGTCCCCTATGTGGATTGTTTGCAAACATCATGTGGCACGTTACATGGTTTCTCTTCAACACTGGCTTCCTTCTCGACACCCTCTCATACAGGCCATGTTCGCACAACAATCTTGAAATTATTGAACAGCCTTTATTTTCCACAGTCTCAGCCAGAGACCTTTGTAGTTCTTTTAGAGTAATCTTAGGCACCCAGATTGATCTTCCGCAATAGTTTCCTTAACTCACAGCCACTGTCCCCTCTAAGCCACAGCTACTGACTTTGGAGGGATAGCTTGATCGCAGCAATGTCTTGGTGGAAAGGCAAGATAGGGGAAATATGATAGAAACATTTAAACCCTTCCAAGGTTTACAGGCACAGGAGGTGAGCCTCTTTCAATGGAAAGGAGGCTCTAGAACAAGGGGTCATGGGATGAGGGTGAAAGGGGGTAGACTCAGGAATGATCCAAAGAAATATTTCTTTACAGAGAGGGTAGTGGATGCATGGAACCAGCCTCCTCATGGAGATGGTGGAGACAAGAACAGTATCTGAGTTGAAGAAAGCATAGGGATAAACACAGGGGATCTCTGAGGGAGTGGTAGGGATTGTAAAACTGAATAACTGTGGTGTTTTTCTGCCATCATGTTCTGATGCTTTTATGTACTATGATAGAGCTTGAGGTTTTTGATCTGTACCCCAATCTGTACCTTTGAATAACATTAATCCAGGGCTCTTTCTTCAGCTTCTAGTTTGGTATGTTTCGACCTTTGCTTCAAATTCAGTCATCTAACCGAAATGATCCTTCATACAGAAGATTTCCCAGTCAGCTCGGTTATTATGACTGGACACAAGCGGGCTCTATTCAGCTTCTTATGGGCCTTGCTAAGGCAAACCTTTTGCTATGACAAAGAGTGTGAAGATTTATGCAGTCAAGACATTTGGATTTTTATTCTTAATTACTTTTGAAATTTATCTATAATTGTTCTTCACAACAAAAGTGTAGAGTATGTTGTATAGGTCGGAGAAACAAACTCCTACTCTTATTGCATATTGATTTGCATTTTTTAGACAGCAGAATGTGAAAAATGTCCCAGGGAGAAAAGGCTTTTGTAAGGCCCTGCATATCCACAGCTTATCTTGAAGAATGGCGTATCTGGGAAAGGAAGATTCCTTATATCTGGTAACAGTAGCTATTGAAGTTTTTGGCCAATCACTTTTCAAATCAGGTGAGCTGGGAGCTGCAGAGAATGAGACTTGCTGAAAACCAGATTAACTTGCTGAAGAAGTCTCTGTTTCATTATCAAATGGATGAAGAGTTTGGTTGTAGTCCAGCATTCGTCCAGTTGTACCTGCTCTGGTATATACTTTTGTTCCGGTTCCTAAGGAAGTTGAGGTTAAATACTGAATGTGACATGAATGGGAACACATGCACCATTGCCGGCAGGGCAAACCACATCAGCATGACCTGCAAAATACAGCTGTCAATTACTAGCACTAAAGCATGCATGAGTTCTTTGCTGCTGTTATGGGTCACTGGTTTATAGCTTAGTTACATTAAGCTTCCTCATTGTTTCCTAATGATTATTCTGATTGCAATAAATAGCAAATGAATTGCTCATGGACTGAATTTTCTTCAATGCGCTGTTAACACTGCATTTTTTGTGGCAGTGCATTAGGCAACATTATGTTTCACGCCTCCCCTGACTGCTGGAGTGCAAGCATGTCGTCGTGGGTGGTAGCAGCTGCAAGGGGAAGAGATCTCTGCAACTCAGTGCTGGGGAGGACTTGCTGAGAAGCTGGAACTGGAGAGAGAAAAGGAGGAGGTGTGGGGGTCTCCAGCACATGATGGCACCTAGGAGCTCGCTTTTCCTGGAGGAATATAGTGGGAAAGGGGTTTTATTAAAGTGCATTAAAATGCACTCTGCCTAGGTATCCACTAAACTGCAGGACCTGAGTGTCGCAGTTTATTGAATACCACGGTACTGTTTCCATAGATGGAAACACATAAAAGTCTACGCGTTGCTGCATGGGCCCCCGCCACCCACTCCAGCATTGGCCTAAAGTGGCATCAACTTCCAACTTCCAACCCCACCCTCTAAAGTGTCACACGAGTAACGCCCTCCCTGTCATCCCCACAAGGGTCACAGCGGTAATCCCCCCCAGCATCCCCCCTGAAGACCCTGCTTCCCCACCTAAAAAGCCAACAGCGCCTCACGCTCTCACACTTCTCTGCTTCCCATTCTCCTTTCCTTCCGTCCCCAGGTCAAAAAAGGGCAGAAGCAAACCCTGAGTTGCTCCTGCCTCGCTGGTGCCATAGCTTAAATACTTACAGTACCTGAATGTAATTCACTAAAGCCTACCAAGACCAAGATCAACCCAAGCACTAGCAATTCTCGCTTATTCTTGTTTCTGTCTAGATGATTAGATATATTTATTATTTAGAATATTGTCTTAAAATAAGTTTTTTTTATAGTTTCAAGTACATTCTATTTTTATTCTTTTAATTGCATGTTTTACCAAAATTTGACTTTCTACTAGTTTTCTATTATATGTTTTAAAACTGTTACATCAATTATCAATCTTAATCTCATTGTACTTTTATTTCATTTTGCACTATAAATTTCTCATGTAAACCGTTGTGATGGTTCCTCCAAAGGACGGAATATAAAACCAAGAAATAAATAAAAATCATCCAAAATGGAGCCTGCTGGCCCCAGGCTTCCCTTTCTCATGTGATCTGGAAGCTTCATGCACTGCAAACATCTTTTTGGTCTGTTCCGGTGAAACGACATCGCAGCCCCTGCGAAGCTGCCAGGGGGCTGCAGGCTCACTCTGCACAGCTGGCCACGTTTTGGTTTACTCCTCTCTAGCTCTTGATTTGTTTTGTTTTGGTCATGTGCTACCTATATATCTCCAAAGAAAAATGGCAGGACACCAACAACAACCGAATGTGTCCCCAAAATGTACAAAATAACAACAACAACAAAATCCTCCACTCGTCTATTCAAAACGGATGAAAGAGCAGGGCCTTTCGGCAACTGCAGCTGTGCCCGGAGGGTAGAAGTTTAATCATCACTGGCAAAAAAAACAAAAAACCAAAACCATCCTGCCTATCCCACAATTGCAAGTTATATACCCAACATATTTCATTTGCTTGCTGAAGAAAAACTAAAAAGTGATTCATGAAACCAGCCCCCAGCGCTATAACCCCCCCGAGAAAGGCCTTCGTTTCCCGCCCCGTCTCAGGCTGGTGATAAGGCACAATCCCGGCAGCCTGCAGGCTGAAAATGTGTGCTCTCATCCTCACCGACAGCAACTTGGAAAGCAAAATAAGCACGAAACATTAATCGGTCAGTGAGACGAATATCACTAAAACCTGTAGTGCTCTTTGTGGACTTAGAATTACTGTCTGGGCAGTCAGGACCTGCCTGAATCACCAGCTGACTGGGCAGCAGACCCTCATGCAGCCGCCCTGCTGGTTAGATGGCAGCCAATCAGAATGGGGGTTTGGTTTTTTTTTCAAAAGCAAATGAAATGAAAAGTAAAAAAATATATAACTAAATGAACCCTTCCCCCGCCACCCAAAAAACTCCCCTACATTACTTAAGGCACAAGGGTTACAAAATTTACAAAAAAAAAAAACAAAAAACCCTTCCCATTCAATGGCCTGCTTAAGGCTGCGCGGGTGAACCGTTTGCCATGAAAAAAAGAAAAAAAATTGCTTATTTTTGTTGTAAATAAAGTGATCCGTTACTATCCCAATCCAATGAAACTTGCTGAATAAAAAAAAATTGTAGTTGATGTAAGTCTTGCTGTTGCTTCAACTAAAAGCTGCTTCTGATTTGTGCATACGGATGCAGCTTTTATGCTGGGTGATAGGAGGTTTAATAGGTCGTTTTGTGTGACCAATTACTGTATCTTCTGGCAAAGAACAGCATAAACCAAGCGGGCCACCTCACAGTTGAACCGGCCGTGAAGGACACGTTGTGCTGAAGAAGTCAGATGTGTGAGTGCTCATAACCGCACACCGTTTTTCACGTACCATGCGTTTCCCACGTGGATAACGCCACCACGCAGAAGAATCCTGAAGGACGTCTGCACTACTGAGGAGCGCAGAATTCCTCTCCTGCGCAGAATTTCTCATTTTTGCTCAGAATTTGGAGAGATGCACGGTGTGCCACGAATAGAGCCCATCCCGCTCGTGGCAAAGAATGGAGGAGGCCCCGGGGGTCCCGCCAGCAGAGCCCATCCCACTTGTGGTGAAGAATGGAGCAGGCCCAGTGAAAGTGAGTGAGAGAGACCCTCTGTGTAGAGATATGTGTGTGTGTGTGTGTGTGTGTGTGTGTGTGAGAGTGAGACTGTGTGTAGGGGTGTGTGTGTGTATGAGAGAGAGGGCACCAAAGTGTATGTGTGTGTTGTGTGTCTGTGTGTCTGTGTGTGTGTAAGAGAGGGATCCTGTGTGCAAGGGTGGGTATGTGTGTGTGTGTGTGTGTGTGTCTGTGTGTCTGTGTGTGTGTAAGAGAGGGATCCTGTGTGTAAGGGTGGGTATGTGTGTGTGTGTGTGTGTGTGAGTGTGAGTGTGTGTGTATGTCTGAGAGAGAGAACCTATGTGAGGGTGCATACATGTGTGTGCCAGAGAGAGAGAGAGAGAGAGAGATGGGTTCTATGTGAGGAGATTGTGAGGGAGTGTGTATATATGTGAGAGATTGGGAGCTGTTCTGTGTGAAAAAGGGATTGTATGTATATGAATGAGAGAGAGTGTGAAGGTACATGTTTGTGAGAGAGAGGGAGCTTATGTAAAGGTGTGTGTGTGTGCAACAAAAAGAGGGAACCTGTGTAAGGGAGTGTGTGCACAAGAGAGAGAGAAGGAGCCTGTGTGAGAGGATGTGTATGTGCACTAGAGAGAGGGAGCCTGTGTGTGTGTGAGAGAGGGAGAGAGAGAGAAGGACAGAGGGAGTCTGTTTGAGGGGCAGTATTGAGAGAGGATTCAAACTCTGTGAGTGGAGATAGTGGAGGGTGGAAGAGTTGGGCCTGAGAGGGCAAAGTGAAAGGAGACTGGCTAGGGGAATAGGGAGAGAGAGTGGAAGAGACACTCTTACAGTGAACTTCTAGGGAAATTCTGCTCAAAATATTTAAAACTCTACATCTTTGAGTAATAACTTTTTTCTGTATTACATTTTAAATTAATTATTAAAGATGGTTATGTATATTGTGTTATTTTGACAAATATAAAGTATGCAGAATTTTGCAGAATTTTAAGATTTTGGGTGCAGAATGCCCCCAGGAGTAAATACAGCAGACACTAACTTGTCCTGTAGACTTTGGCCTCTAGTCTGGGCAAAAATGGGCTTCTCTTTAAATGCTTCATGCACTGTGACTTTGTCCCAGTGGACATAAAATGTAAAGGACTGTGCTCCAGTAATACAATTAAACAGCTACTGAAGAACAGCACTAACCAGTTTTGTTCATATGTAGCAATGGTTTTGCTCATAGCCCTATAGCCAGATATGGGTGCACTCTGCTTGTAAAAGAATTACAGAGAGAAACCGTATCGTCTATCGCACTCTGTCCTTGTGGTCTAGTGGTTATAGAGCTGTGAAACTTAACCCCCCCTCCCAAGGCTTGTGAATCTATTTCCCACTTCTACTTTTCTCACTGTCCCATCACAAAGCACAAATAACTTAAGTCTCCCAAAGGTGGAGGAAGTGATGTCACCGATGGTAATGGAGGTCTGATCGAGTTGCTCCTCTAACCACCTAGTGAATCTATCTCCATTCGAGCCTCTAGAATGTTTTATCCTTGTCCGTTTGATGAGTCCCTTACTGATATCGCCTGTGCGAAGGCTGCTGAGTGAAAATTGGTTGATTTTTGCCAGTTTTCCTACCATAAAGGCACTGCTGCTGAAGATGGACCAGGTGCGATGGCCCCCTTCTGGAAGACCCTGAGATCTCTCCCGATCCAGTTGATGCCTCGCTTTCCCCCTTCGGTGGACTTAACTTCTCGCGATGAGTTCCGGGAATGGTTTTGTGGCCTCCGAAAATATTTGGGAGATTCTAAAAAGGAATTGATGAATATGATGGACAAAATTAAGGAGGAGATCTCCACTCTGGGGCGCTGTGTTGACAAACTCGATACTCACATGGAGATTCAGGCAGAATCCACTAAACATCTACAGGAGGTCTGTTCTGATCTTCAAGACGACACCGTTGCCATAAAAGAAAAATTGGCTTATCTCGAGAACTGGGCTTGGCAGGGAAACCTGTGATTTAGGGGCTTTTGAGAGACTCCAGAAAATGCTGACTGCCCAGCTCTAATTGAGCAATTTTGCAAATATCTTCTCTCTTGCTCTGAGGATGGTGCATATAACAGTCCCATTATAAAATTGGATTGGGCTCATTGGGCTCTCAGTGTCTCTAATAACAACCGATCCCATGATATTATTGTTTGTTTTCATGATTTTACTAGAAATGAAAAGGTTGCTGCTGCTGCTGCTGCCAAAGTGCAACCCTCCTGGTCCTGGGAGGACCAAGATACAACAATTTATGCTGATCTTTCTGCAAAATAGGCAGGAGTTGCGAGAGGTTACTACTTTCCTGCGTAAAGAGAACATTAAATAGAGATGGCTTCGTCCATTTGGCTTGTCCTTTTCTATTGGAGGAGTGACCTCCAAGATTTGTTCTGTTTCCGATGCTGAACCTGTCCTTCAGTATCAGGGATTTATTGCATCTCCACAGGCGCCAAAGATGCCTTAGGGACCTGGTGTGAAGGTCCCATTTTCAACCTGGCAGCGCGTTGCCAAGTGCAGCAGCAGACTACAGAGACATTCCGGTGGTTCTATACCTGCTAAAGATGTTTCTTGACTCATTTTTTCTACATGGCAGGGGTTGCTGCGGACATTATATTTTTCTCTAAGTATTGCCATGGACTTGGGGTGCTTTTCTTGTTGATGATAGGGTTCTGTGCTCCATATGATGTTTTTCTTTTTATATCGCAGTTATTGTGTGTATCATTTCTCATTCTTCTTTCCTAGGGGGTGGGAGAGTTTACTTCCACTGACGACCGAACTTCCTCCACTGGAGCAAGTGGATTTGATCTGCATGGAGGATTTTGCAGATCTCTTTAGTTTTGTGGGGGGTTATTTTCTGGGGAGAGGGGGGGTTGTTTCTGCTCTTTTGATTTTATATTATCCCCTCTGCCTTTTGTTTTGCTGCTATATATTTTACAATCATCAACCCACTATTAAGGAAACTTCCCCAATATGTGGTAATGTGCGGGTGCTATATCTGAGAAGACCTCAGTGGGTCCCTCTTTCAATAGCTGCCGACTTTATTCTTTAAACAACAAAAAAATTTTCCTGCTTTGCTTTTTGCAATTTTTCTTTTATCTTTTATCTGTGTTAAACCATGAATCATATTTTACACGTTTTGCTTTGATAACAGTCCTCCCTTCGGCGATCAACCCAACCCTTTTCAGCGCTCCTGCTCTTTGTCTATACTTATCAGTTCAGACGGAACTCCTCCGCTTTCTTTGGGTTGCAATCGCCTCGCCCGACACCGGCCGTGTTTCGACGGTTAGTCTGCCTCAGGGACCTCGGTGGGGGAGAAATCTAATTTGTCATTTCATGGTTCATTCACCTCCGAGTTTCTTCTTGTCGATTATGTTTCAATAAGTGCCGATCCCTGAGGCAGACTACCTGTCGAAACACGGCCGGTGTCGGGCGAGACGATTGCAACCCAAAGAAAGCGGAGGAGTTCCGTCTGAACCAATAAGTATAGACAAAGAGCGGGAACGCTGAAAAGAGTTGGGTTGATCGCCGAAGGGAGGACTGTTATCAAAGCAAAACGTGTAAAATATGATTCATGGTTTAACACAGATAAAAGATAAAAGAAAAATTGCAAAAAGCAAAGCAGGAAAAAGTTTTTGTTGTTTAAAGAATAAAGTCGGTAGCTATTGAAAGAGGGACCCACTGATGTCCTCTCAGATATAGCACCCGCACATTACCACATATTGGGGACGTTTCCTTAATAGTGGGTTGATGATTGTATGATACAAGGAAACGGAGGTTTTGTTAAGAATTGCTATATATTTTACAGCAAGTGCCTGCTTTTTCTCTTGTGCTTTGGGTCTCTTTATCTGAGTTGTTCTTTAGGAGCATAAGGAGGGTATCCTTTATCGTTCAGGATATATTTTTTTAATATGATGTCTTCTGGGTACTTTTGTCTTCCCTTTTTCTTGAGTCATAATCAATTACTTCTTTTCATTTTATATCTGTTAATGCTAAAGGCCTGAACTCTCCCTATAAGAGGCAATTATTTTTCAGCGATGCAAACCATCTTTGGCAGATATTGTTTTTGTTCAGGAAACCCACTTGAAAAGCAGACACAAGCATTTACTTCGTTCTAATACCTTTCAACCCTTTTTCTTTACTGCTAGTCACCCTAATGCTAAATACATGAGTGTTTGTATTTTATTTTCACTAAATTTCATCTTTGGCTGCACTTTGTGTATTAGGGATCCTTTGGGTAGATATCTAATTCTACAGATAATAGCGAATGGTATTTCTTATACTTTGGTGAATATATATGTTCCCAATAGGGACCAAGGTCTATTCTTCCAAAATCTTCATGAAATGTTATTTACATCCTGTTCTGGACATTTGATCATTGGTGAGGATTTTAATTTAGCAAAGTCTCCTTTTGTAGACACTTCTCAGGGATCTTCTTCAGTGGTACAATTTCATAGCAAGAAATTGAAGGATCTCATGGATGACTGGCATTTAATAGATATTTGGAGAATGCACTTCCCGACATCACATTCTTATTCATTTTATTACAATCCCCATAATTCTTATTCAAGGATTGACTATCTTTTGGTGGACAAGTCCGTTCTCCAAAATATTATTGCCATAGGTATAGAGCATATAGTGTGGTCTGACCATGATCCCATATGCATAGGTCTTCTTTTTGCTAATTATGAGCACAGGAATAAATTTTGGCACTTAAATGAATCGTTGTTATTGGATAAAGATTATAATTCCTCTCTAGCCCATGATATTCAAGATTTTTTGGCAAGAAACAATATTGGTGTCTCTTCCCCTATTTTAATCTGGGACTGTTTAAAGGTTTATGTCCATGGCCTTTTAATTTCTAGAGTCTCCTTTCTCAAAAGACATAAAGAAAAGGATTGAGAGACTTTAAGGCATAAAATTCAGTCACTCTCTCAAAAACATTTATTGGATGGATCCAAGCACACCCTCTCTATATTATCTGAGGCTGGAGAGGAGCTGATGGAAGTTTCTAAGATTGCTCACGCTCTAAATCTTGTTAAGCAAGAATATTTTGAAGGGGGAGAGAAAGCAGGAAAATTATTGGCCAATAAACTGAAGAAAGTTTCTTTACAAAATCACATTCTAAAACCTAAAGATGAGAATGGGGTTACAATGACCAATACGTCCGCCATTTGGGAAAGGTTTCTAAAATGTTTGGTGAGTTATATAGTCTTGACACTTCCATTTCATCTGGTATGATTGAGTCCTATTTTCATGATGTCACTTTGCCTAAATTAACAGAGGAAATGAAGGAAGCTCTAGACAGAAAATTTCTAGTCCTGAAATGTTCTTAGCTATTAAGAACCTTAAGGTCGGTAAGACTCTGGTACCCGATGGGTTATCAGCTAGGTACTATAAACGGTTTGCGCCCTTCATTGTAGCTCAGTTGCAAAAAGTATTTAACTTTTTGAGAATGGAGGCTTCTTGCTTCTGGACTCTAATGTGGCTGGTATTACTAGCATAGCTAAGCCTGGTTGAGACCCCATGGTGTGTGGTTCATATCTTCCTATCTCCTTAATAAATCTCGATCTTAAATTATTGGCGAAAATACTGGCTAATTGCCTTAATATATTTATTAGCCAACTTATCCATCAAGATCAGGTGGGGTTTATTCCTGGACGAACAGTGGGAGATAATGTCCGCAAACTAATAGATATCATGTGGTAGGCCCATAAAGAAAATATCCCCTCTCTTTTTCTCTCTATCAATGATAGGGTCATTGGTCCTTTTTCTTCTCCAT
Source organism: Rhinatrema bivittatum (assembly GCF_901001135.1). Lineage (NCBI taxonomy): Eukaryota > Metazoa > Chordata > Amphibia > Gymnophiona > Rhinatrematidae > Rhinatrema > Rhinatrema bivittatum. The sequence goes on along the minus strand of NC_042618.1, from coordinate 18,652,657 downwards.
TCTTAAGAAAATGGATTTTGGTGAATTCTTTTGCTCTTGGATTCATAAGCTTTATGACTGGCCCAAGGCATGTATTAAGGTGAACGGGGAGTATTCAGACCTATTCACAGTAGGAAGGGGTACTAGACAAGGCTGTCCCCTATCGCCTTTATGGTTTGCTATTTTTCTTGAGCCCATGGCTATTAAAATTAGGAACAATAGTTTTATCTCAGGGTTCCCATTGGGTTCCCAGGTATTTAAGCTCTCTCTCTTTGCTGATGATCTTTGCTGATGATATAATGTTTACCATTAGTGACCCTCATGTTTCCTTGACAAATTTAGAAAAAGCTTTAGGCGAATTTAGCAAAGTGTCTGGTTTTAAGATCAACTGGGAAAAGTCTGACATTCTTAATATTTCTTGTGCCTTTGAGGTAGAATCCTTTTTATGAACCCACCACCTGTTCAAATGGGCTTCGAACAAAATTAAGTATCTTGGGGTATATCTTGGCAAACAGTTGAATGATCTTTATGCTTTGAAATTCCCTTCTCTAATTGCAAGCCTCTGGCGTTACTTAGAAAAATGGGAGCGATTATCTCTCTCTTGGTTGGGAAGGATATCTGTTGTAAAAATGAATGTCTTGCCTAGGCTGCTGTAATTTTTCCAGACCTATTCATGTCTCCACCAATCTTTTGAAATTGTTGGAAAAGAAGATATTTAGTTTTATTTGGAAAAAAAAGACCTCCACAAGTCTGTCAGAGCATTATGTATAGACCTAAATGTGATGGGGGACTAGGCATACTGAATATTTTATGGTACCTTGTGGAGCTCAGCTACGTTCAGTGGCAGAATGGCATAACTCCATCCAATTTAAACATTGGGTTTTGATAGAGCAGTCTTGGTTACGAGGCATGCCTCTCTCTGCTTTACTCTGGCAACCTCGCCATACTTGGCGTAGTTGCCCTGAGATGGTGCCAACTACCCGTAATACTTTGAATATTTGGAAAATGAGGTCTTGACTCTTGGTTGGGGCCTGAGATTATTTTTATGCTTCTCATCTATTTCATAATGCTTCCTTTTTCCTTTCCATTCCCTTACATTCTTTTCAATGTTGGAAAGACTGTGGTATATATCTGGTGGAGCATGTCTGGGTAGAGGGTCATTTGGTTTCTTTTGATACCCTGAGAATGAGGGATAATTTACCCTCTTTCTGAATTTCTCTCTTATCAACAATTATCTCATTTTTTACGTAGTATTCAAATTAGTTCCCATTTATTACTTGGGAAATCGCTTTTTGAAGGCTTCTATACTTAAGGGGGTATCAGGAAGGGTTTGATTTAAAAAATGTATGTTACTAAACTCCAAACCAGACGCTACACCTGTGCATGTTAGTGCCTGGGAGAAAGATTCAGAGGAAGATTAGGATCTTATTTTTTCTAGGATTGTGGAAAATAGTTACAAATTGTTATATATTATGCACCTGATAAACTACGTAGGTTTTATCCTGCTGTTAGTAACCTTTGTTGGAGGGGTTGTAGCGCTGTGGGATCCTTCTTTCATATTTGGTGGGCTTGTCCAGTTATTCAACTGTTTTGGAACAGGATACTGACTCTCATTTCAGATATTCTTCATGTTCCCATTACCTTACCTGTGGAAGCAGCACTTCTGAATTATCCTGTTCCAGATTTGGGGTCGGGCTCGCAATTTCTAATACCACAGATTTGCATGGCGATTCAGATTGAGATTGTGAGACAGCAGTCTTTCCCCCTACTGAAAGGGGTGTTGTCTAGATTGGACACAGTGGGGCAGATTCTAAAATGTACGCCCGATTTTATAACATGCGCGCGCAGCCGCACACATGTTATAAAATCAGGGGTTGGCGCGCGCAAAGTGGGTGCACACTAGTGCAAATTGCGCACACCGAGCCTTCGGGGAGCCCCGATGGCTTTCCCCTTTCCCGCCGAAATAGGAGCGGCCTCGGAGGGAACTTTCCTTCCCCCCCCACCTTCCCCTCCCTTCCCCTCCCTGTCCTGCCCCCCCAGCCCTAAAGAAAACCCCCCCCGTACTTTTGCTTTGGAAGTTATGTCTGCCAGAGGCGCGCGATCCCCCTGTGCCAGAGTCCTCAGCCACGCCTCCCCGACTGCCCAGCCATGCCCCCGGACTGCCCCGCCACGGCCCTGGACCACCACGCCACGCCCCTGGACTGTCTGCCCCGCCCCTGTCCCGCCCCCTGCCCACCCATTCAGAAAGCCCCGGGACATACGCGCATCCCGGGGCTTTATGCACGCAGCCGGGCCTTTTGAAAATAGGCCTGGCGCACGTAGGTCTTTGAAAGTCTGCCCCAGTGTGTACAATGAGTAAACTCACAGCTATCAAAAGGCATAATATGAAGAAATTTGATTTAATATGGAGACCTTACATGCTCTGGAAGGAACATGCTTCCTTTTAACTTTCTGTTATGTTCAGTCCTTTTTATAGATTTACTTTTCTTATTTTCTGTCTATTGTAAAGGGGAATCTTGTAGATTGTACCTAGGGGGAAAGGGAGGGAGGGAGGTTATATCTGTAAACCCTTTGTTGTCATTCACTGTTTGATTTGTGCCGGTTTTTGGAGGCATTGTTTTTGTTTGTTTTTAATGACAGCAATAAAGTGTTATTTAAAAAAAATTCAAAAGTCTCCCAGCGCTTGGCTTTTCTCCTCCTCTCCCTCTAGTGTCCTTAGTTTTTCTTCACTCATGTAAGCCCCATCTTGGCCTACAGACCTCCATCTATGTGATCATACAGAGCTATCAGCATTGATGATACTGTGCAAGGCCGCAGGAGTCTTAGTGCACCGGGGCAAAAGTCCATATGAGGTCAGCCGGTTCCATTTTGCATGGCGGAGCTGGCAGGACAGGCGGCAAGAGTGCTCTCCTGACATCTTGAGCTTGCTCCCAGCCTGGGGAAGGCAGAGAGGGGGTGAGGGGGTTTCAGCCAGCCAGGTAAGGCCCTTGCTTGACTGTCATGGAGGGAGGGGAATCGACTTGGGGAGGGCCTGGCTGGACTGTCAGGATGGGGAGTGCAAGCTGTCCAGTGGGGTCTTACTGTTCTGTTGTCGGGAGTGGGGCAGGGGTTGGAAGTTACAGCCTTTGGGTTTAATGCCCATTCACACATTGGGCATTTAATGTGCTGATTTGTAGAAGATAACACTTGCGTTAAAACCTAGCCATTAATGCATAGAAGGAAAGATGACCGTGATGGATGGACATGAGTAAAAAAAGACCTTGTATAGGCAATGACAGATGTATGCACATTTCTCAGGGGACCTCCAAGAGCCATGCCAGTTGTTAAGTACTAGTTCACTTGTTTCAGTGTCGCACAAACCCTTATCTGTACAAGCCATGTCCTGGGATACGCTTGATCAAAGAATCTGGGGGATTTGTTTCATGCTGTTTGCACTGCAAACACAAAACTCCTCTGTTTCATCAGCCTGAGCTCCTTGAAAGCAAATGACTGGCTCATGTGCCACCTAATCCTCACTCAAATCAACACTTTATTAACTAGATCCATCTCCCGCGATTGTTATCGTTGGCTTTAATACGTAACCCCCTGTCAGCATTGTCATGTCATTCACCACCGCGTTTCTGGCTGAATTATTTCTCATCTCGTTCTCCTTGCTCCATCTGCTCATTTAAATTTTTAAACTCTTGTTTTTCCAGTCACACGATGCAATGACAGTGTAATGTTATTCATACCACAACTGCCCCAAACCTGTTAACCAAGTAGTTACAAAGTCAGAGATAAAAAAGAATTAACCGTTAGTAAGAGCTGGCTTCCTTCGACTTTCCAAGGGCATGGCTCCCAAATGTTGTTATAAACAGCTAGGATTCCTGTAAGCAAAACTATTCATTTCTCAATGTTGGAGATTTCGGCAACATGTATTTTTCAAAATTCAAGCTGAGCTTCAGTTCCCAGATGCGGGCAATAGTTGGCCTTGCAGTGCGAATAAACTGAGAGATGTTCTTCACATTCCCAGGGGCTACAATCTGCCTCCAGTAGACCAAAAGGCATAACAACGGGGGAAATGAATTTGTAGCCCAGCAGTTACAATGGATTCTATTTCCTTTAAGGATCAAAACAACCATGTCACTCTGTAAAGCCACCATACCTGTAAATGAGAGCCAAAAACAGCTGCATCCCTTTCAACCCAAGGAATTGAGACTCCTGAATATCTCCTGGCCAGTCTCAAAGTCCATGCTGGCTGAAGTTTGGATGGAGGCCCAGTATGTGGCCCCTGGCCAAGGGCTGTCCATGCAATGGCTGGCCTGAGCTGGGAAATGCATATAAAACAGGAGCATCCTTCCCCCTGGCAGTGGTGAATGAAGCCTGCTGGCACCAAAGCCTGGTAGAAGCCATTTATACTGGAACCCCAAAGAAGCGGAAGGAAACTGTTAGCTAATACCCACCAAAACAAAAGAAACAAAACTCGAGAAAGATTTCCTTCCTAGACCTACAGAGATTTGATGTACAAATATAGAGACGCAGAAATGTGTCAGCAGAAAAAGACCACATGGACCATCCAGTCTGCCCATCCACACCAACTATGCAGCTTTACAACCTCTCCCACTCCCTCAGAGACCCTCTGTGTTTATCCCATGCCTTCTTGAATTCAGATACTGTCCTTGTTTCCACCACCTCTACTGGGAGGCTGATCCGTGCATCCACTACCCTCTCTGTAATGAAATATTTCCTTATAATATTCCCTTTCATCCTCATCCCTTGATCCCCTCGTTCTAGAGCCTCCTTTCTGTCGAGAGAGGCCTGTCTCCTATGCTTGGAAATCTTGGAGGTACTTAAATGTCTCTGTCATATCTCCCCTATCCCGTCTTTCCCCTAGGCTAGACATGTTTAGATCGTTGAGTCTGTTCCCATATGCTTTAGAGCAAAGACCACTGATCATTTTAGCAGCCAACCTCTGGACCAGCTCTCTCTTTCTCCAGACTTGCACATGGTTCTGAAGACGGTGATGTGAAAAAACATAATAGAACACATCGGGAAATCTGGAAACCTGTAGATCACTGTGTATCCCAGGCACTGTATTTTCGACCTTGCTTGTTGTATCATTAGTTACAATATGTTGTACAATATGGTAATTGTAGCCTTCTAGATGTGCTAATGTTATGTTCACTAAATGTCAAACAAGGTGTAGGTGATACCTTTTTATTGGACTAAAGTACTGGTAATACATCTGTGATGAGCTTTCGAGAGTTATCCTCCTTTCATCAGATCAGTAATGGAAATTGTCCAAAATACAATTCATGTGCATTCAATAAAAATATAGGACTGGTTTCACCACCACAACTGGGGCAAGCAGCTTCGCAGCCACTATTAAGGGCAAAATAAAGACTCTTTAGGGCAATCTGTAACTGCCTTCTAATTAACTCTAAAAGCTTTCCTAAGATACTTTAACAGAATTTTATTTATTTTTAAATACCCTTCAAGGTCACATCTCTGTTCTGAAGGTGATATATTTAACCATCAAGAAATCTTAGCCATGCTCTCTCTTCCTGTTCTTTTATCATTCCTTATTCCCTCCCCTACTTTCTCACAACCTTCCTCACTCCCTTTCCCTTTCAATAACATATTTCATCTCCACCTTCTCACATTCCATTCCTTCATCCATCCATTCACTTCTTTAGAATATAAGAAGTTGCCATACTGGGTCAGACTGAGAATCCATCAAGCCCAGCATCCTGACTCTAGCAGTGGCCAATCCAGGTTAAAAGTACCTGGCAAGTACCCAAACATTAAGTAGATCCCTTGCTACTAATGCCAGTATTAGCAGTGGCTATTCCCTAAGTCAACTTGATTAATAGTAGTTAATGGACTTCTCCTCCAGGAACTTATTCAACCTTTTTTAAACCCAGCTACACTAACTGCCCTAACCACATCCTCTGTCAACAAATTCCAGAGCTTTATTGTGCGTTGAGTGAAAAAGAATTTTCTCCAATTTGTTTTAAATGTGCTACTTGCTAACTTCATGGAGTGCCCCCTAGTCCTTCTATAATCTGAAAGAGTAAATAACTGATTCACATTTATCTGTTCTAGACCTCTCATGATTTTATATACCTCTATAATATCTCCCCTCAGCCTTCTCTTCTCCAAGCTGATCAGCCCTAACCTCTTTAGCCTTTCCTCATAGGGGAGCCATTCCATCCCCTTTATCATTTTTTTCGTCCTTCTCTGTACCTTCTCCAGTGCAACTATATCTTTTTTGAGATGCGGTGACCAGAACAGTACACAATTCTCAAGGTGCTGTCTCACCATGGAGCAATACATAAGCATTATGACATTTTCTGATTTATTCCCCATTCCCTTCCTAATAATTTCTAAAATTCTGTTTGCTTTATTGACTGCTACAGTACACTGAGCCAACGATTTAAATGAATTAATATGGAACTTAACAGCAAGGGTTATTTTTCCCTATATGCAACACTTTGCCTTTGTTCACATTACATTTAATCTGCCATTCAGACCTCCAATTGTCCAATCTCACAAGGTCCTCCTGCAATTTATCACACTCCACATGAGATGTAACTACTCTGAATAATTTTGTGATCTGGAAAGGGATCTGACAAGTGAGGTGATCAAATTTGCAGATAGGAACATAAGAACATAAGAAATTGCCATGCGGGGTCGGACCAAGGGTCCATCAAGCCCAGCATCCTGTTTCCAACATAGGCCAAACCAAGCCACAAAAACCTGGCAATTACCCAAACCCTAAGAAGATCCCATGCTACTGATGCAATTAATAGCAGTGGCTATTCCCTAAGTAAACTTGATTAATAGCCGTTAATGGACTTCTCTTCCAAGAACTTATCCAAACATTTTTGAACCCAGCTACACTAACTGCACTAACCACATCCTCTGGCAACAAATTCCAGAGCTTTATTGTGCGTTGAGTGAAAAATAATTTTCTCTGATTAGTCTTAAATGTGCTACTTGCTAACTTCATGGAATGCCCCCTAGTCCTTCTATTATTCGAAAGTGTAAATAACCGAGTCACATCTACTCAGTCACAGCCCTAACCTCTTCAGCCTTTCCTCATAGTGGAGCTGTTCCATCCTCTTTATCATTTTGGTTGCCCTTCTCTGTACCTTCTCCATTGCAACTATATCTTTTTTGAGATGCGGCGACCAGAATTGTACACAATATTCAAAGTGCGGTCTCACCATAGAGTGATATAGAGGCATTATGACATTTTCCATTTTATTAACCATTCCCTTCCTAATAATTCCTAACATTCTGTTTGCTTTTTTGACTGCTGCAGCACACTGAGCTGACGATTTTAAAGTATTATCAACTATGATACCTAGATCTTTTTCCTGGGTGGTAGCTCCTAATATGGAACCTAACATCTTCCAGTCTTGCAAGGTCCTCCTGTAATGTATCACAGTCTGCTTGTGATTTAACTACTCTGAATAATTTTGTATAATCCGCAAATTTGATAACCTCACTCATCATATTCCCTTCCAGATCATTTATATATATATTGAAAAGCACCGGTCCAAGTACAGATCCCTGAGGCACTCCACTGTTTACCCTTTTCCACTGAGAAAATTGACCATTTAATCCTACTCTCTGTTTCCTGTCTTTTAACCAGTTTATAATCCATGAAAGGACATCGCCCATGACTTTTTAGTTTTCGTAGAAGCCTCTCATGAGGGACTTTGTCAAACACCTTCTGAAAATCCAAATACACTACATCTATCGGTTCACCTTTATCCACATGTTTATTAACCCCTTCAAAAAAAATGAAGCAGATTTGTTAGGCAAGACTTCCCTTGGGTCAATCCATGTTGACTGTGTTCCATTAAACCATGTGTTTCTGTATGCTCTACGATTTTGATCTTGAAAATAGTTTCCACTATTTTTCCCAGCACTGAAGTCAGGCTCAGTGGTCTATTGTTACCCGGATCATTCCTGGAGCCTTTTTTAAATATTGGGGTTATATTGGCCACCCTCCAGTCTTTACATTCAATGGATGATTTTAATGATAGGTTACAAATTTTTACTAATAGATCTGAAATTTCATTTTTTTAGTTTCTTCAGAACCCTGTGGTGCATACCATCCAGTCCAGGTGATTTGCTACTCAATCTGGCCTACTACATCTTCCAGGTTCACTGTGATTTGGTTCAGTGTGCTGTGGTGATCAAAAAAGGAAACATAATGTTTGGAATTATTAGAAAAGGAATAGTGAATACATCGGAAAATGTCATAATGCCTCTGTATCGCTCCATGGTGAAACCGCATCTTGAATACTGTGTGCAAATCTGTTGCTGCATCTCAAAAAGATATAGCTGCACTGGAGAAAGTGCAGAGAAGGGCGACCAAAATGATAAGGGGCATGGAACGGCTACCCTATGAGGAAAGGCTAAGGAAGTTAAGGCTGTTCAGTTTGGAGAAGAGACGGCTGAGGGGGGATATGATAGAGACCTACAAAATCATGAAAGGCTTGAGCAAGTTAATGTAAATAAGTTATTTACTATCTCAGATAATAGAAAAACTAGGGGGCACTTCATGAAGTTAGCAAGTAGTTCATTTAAAACAAATCAAAGAAAATTATTTTTCACTCAGCGCATAGTTTAGCTCTGGAATTCATTGCCAGAGGATGTGGTTACAGCAGTTCGTGTAACTGGGTTTACAAAAGGTTTGGATAAGTTCCTAGAGGAAAAATCCATAAACTGCTATTAATTCATAAGCAATAGTAGCTTGAGATCTATTTAATGTTTGGGTACTTGCAGGTACTTATGACTTGGATTGGCCACTGTTGGAGACAGGATGCTGGGCTTGATGGACCCTTGGTCTGACCCAATATGGTATATCTTATGTTCTTATGTTCCTATGTTCTTGATCATCTCCCTTGTAAACCATCTCCGGAATCAATATCTCCCCAACGTCCTCATTAGTAAACACAGAAGCAAAGAATTAATTTAGTCTTTCTGCGATGGCCTTATCTTCCCTAAGAGCCCCTTTAATCCCTCAGTCATCTAATTGTTCAAGTGACTCCCTTGCAGGTTTTCTGCTTCAGATATATTTTTAAAAATGCATCTTCTCCCTCTTTTGTCCCAATACCCCTTCCATTCCCTCTTCCATGCTCTCTCCATTCTTTATGGCTTTTTCTCTGACATCCTACGTGCCCTCAAGACAAGTCTCAGAGGGAGCCGCAAATTCTCTGTCCAGGAGCCGAGCCTGTCCCTCTCTTTGCTTGTCCACCTGTGTACCCACCACAGTTTAGTGTAGTTTACATTTTATGCCGCCTTTCCAAAAATTCAAAGCGGCATACATTCATATAATCAGTTTACATAACATAAAATGCAATACATGATACAAGAGCATAAAAGAAAATAAGCAAACAATAAACACAGAGCCAAAAAGGGTGGGCTGCTCTCACTCTCCCTGAAGCCCAGGGAAAGGCTGTGTTGGATCTGAAGGGACCCTTGCTCCTCACTCCCTCGCCCCTTCAGTTTACTTCTTGATCCTATGCTGCTTTCCTATCAGTTTTGATGCTCTGCTGGGAAGGAGAAGGTCCTCATGACTGACTGCAGATGTCCAAAACAGAGCCCCAGCTGCCACTTCCTGCTCTCCTAGATAAATAGGGACACTTTCTGTATTTCCTTAATTCCAAGGTTATGTGTAACCGTAAATACTAGATCTAAAAAGTTCGAGTAGCCCAAAGCACCCTCCCACACCACCTTGCTCATGTTAGGTACTGCACATAGGAGTCACTTCACCCTCCATTGCCTCAGGGGACAGGGAGATTCGCACAGTACCTGATCGTAATCCGCTTTGAAGAGCCAAAAAGCCGAATAGAAATCAAATAGATTTAAAAAAAAAAAATAAAAAATTCTGTGCCGGAGTTTGTGAGACCTTTCCTCTAAGCAAGGAATTTGTGCCTCGATGCACTACATCAGCTTGTATCCTTCTGCCGAGATCAGATAGTTGCCAACTCATTAAAGGCCCGATTTTTAATGGCCCGCGTGCGCAAAAAAGCAGGGCTTACGCGCTGTGCGCGCCGCACACATTTTAAAAGGGGCCCGGCCGTGCACGTAACCCCTGTTACGCACACAAGTTCCGGGCCTGGGCAAAGGGGCGGTCCGGGGGCGGGGCGGGGCTGGAGGCGCCGGTACAGCGGCCATTTGTCGCTGTGCCGGCGCACGCAACCTGCTACCGCTCCTCTGGAGGAGCAAAAGGTAAGTTAAAAAAATGGGGGGCTCCTAGGATAGGGATAGGGTGCGGGTAGGAGAGGGGAAGGGGAAGGGAGGTTAGGATAGGGGGTAGGGAAGTCCCCAGTCCCCTCCCAGTCCACTCCTTAATTGGAGTGGACTGGGGAAGCCTGACGATGCGTCGCGAGTGATTTTGGCTTAACTCTGCCCCCCCTTGCACGTGCCGCCCACGATTTTATAACGTGCGCATGTTATAAAATGGCGCGTCCATGTGTGCGCACCGGTTAGACGTGCACGTATTTTTTAAAAAAATCTACCCTATAGTTTGCTGGAGTGAGCTGAGTAGAATGAGCCGTGGCAAGGCAAAGCGCAACTCCCGTCCTGTTCCACGGTCAGATGGTGCGAACTAACAGTGCTGGAAAATATTCTGGCTGCAACGCCAAGACATTTTATAGATGTGCAACAGAAGAGTGTTATTCTTGCAAGCTGGACAGACAGACATGGTGGCAGATTAAGTCATGGAGCCTCCCTCAGCAATCTCCTCACAGATTTGTCTCAACCGAGCACCTTCATCCGTACAAGGTAACGGCTGGTCGAAACTCTGTGGCTGAGTTTGGAATCCATCCAAATGGTCAACCTTCTTCTCAAGCAATAACCATCTATGGAATCTCAACCAAAGTAGCAAATACAATGCCCTGTCCAGCTAACATGGACGGAGACATTTTATTACGAAACGGTGATGTCATCAATGAGAAACATTGTCAGCCCGGTGAAACAGCAGCATTAATACTGCACTATCCTACTCATCCTTCCTCATATAACACCGTCAGACTGTAACCTAGTAGTAAGATTATGTCAAACACTGCTGTGTCACTGCATTTGTGCTGTGGTCAGATATTCTGTGCGCACGCTCGTTATTTCTAGTAGGGAAAATGACCCTTTCCATTAATTGCGTATTAAAGTCTAACAGCCTATTGATGAAGTAGGAGGCATTTTTCATGTGATTGTTACTATTGAATTGCGCCGTTGATCTGAAGGCAGGTCTCCTGTGCACTGCTGCCAGGAAGACTTTAAGATTCGACTCCCAGGCCCGGCTCCCGATGCTTGCGGCAGGCGGGGGCTGGGAAATTCTGCAGCGGCGGAGTTTACAGCCCCCGGAGGTGGAGGGAGGGGAGAGCCAGAGACCCTCGCCGGCTGGGCTCTGGGAGCAGGCACCCCCGGGGCCTCCGGAGAGCGCTGGGGCATCCAGTAGGGGGCCTGACTAAACTGGAGAAGGCAGAGGGCACCGAAGGAGGGCCCACGGTGTTACGGCCCCAGCTGAAAGCTCAGAGTGGAAGCAGGTTGCTATCAAGAAGAAGAAGAAGAAGAAGCAAGGCATAATGAAAACATGCCAGACAATGGGGCTCAGTTTAGTAAGGAGATGAGGTGTAAGTGATATCCTTATATCAGATGGATGCTATAAGAAGACACTTAAGTGGCAGAATCGAATGTGTCGTATTACGCCAAGCCAGCCAAGAGCTCTTTGTAGAGCCGTGACTTGACATGTGAAAGGAATATCCACTTTCAAACCAAAGTTAGCTTGTTCTAAAATACGGTCCCTTCCTCATTCAGTATATTATTACAGGGGAATATTAAGTTTCTAGAGAGGGTTTTCCCAAACAAATCATTTGAATGGAAGAACATCCTAGGCCGGGGGGTGGCCAACTCCGGTCCTCCAGAGCCACAGACAGGCCTGGCTTTCAGGATATCCACAACGAAGATGCACGAGATAGGCTTGTGTGCAATGGAGCAGGGCCTGACAATCTCCCTCACGCCTATTCATTGTGGATATCCTGAAAACCTCACTTGTCTGTGACTCTGGAAGACTGGCGTTGCCATAGGCACCAGCTCTGTGGGTGCTTCAGCGCCCCCCCCCCCCCCCCCCCCATTATCGTCTCCTGCACTCCTGTGAGTCGGGACCTCGGAGCTCCACCTGCAGGACCACGAGGAGCGCTTCTTTCTCCCCTACGAGTGCTCCTGGCTCCCCCTGTAGCCTGGCTGTGAAACGTCCGAGCAATGGGCTGCATGGGGCGCCAGAAAGCGGCAGCAGTGCAGGACAGACGGGCTTCCTGAGACGCAGCGGAGATAGGGAGGGCTGCTGACAGAGGGTCTAAGAAAGGGAAATAAGATCAATGAGGTACAAAGGGGTGAAAAGGGAAGCTGACAGAACTGCTAGGAGAGAAGAGGAGGAGAGGGAATGCCGGCTGAGAGAATAGGAGAGGAAGTGTGAGGGGAAGAGGGGCTCACAGTGGAGCTGTGGGAGCGGGAGAGGAGTAGACACCGGTCGTGAGGATGAGAGAGGCTAAGAGAGAGGACACGGGCCGTGGTAAGAAGAGAAGCCAGGATGAGGGGATAGGGGTGGGTGAAGGGAACCTAAGAGGCAGAGAGAGGCAAAGGGGCCTGGGAGAGGACTGTATGGCACAGAGAGAAGAGAGGCTTATGGGCAGGTCTGGATTTGCCAGTAGACACCTTAGGCCTGTGCCTAGGACATAAGAACATAAGAAATTGCCATGCTGGGTCAGACCAAGGGTCCATCAAGCCCAGCATCCTGTGTCCAACAGTGGCCAATCCAGACCACAAGAACCTGGCAATTACCCAAACACTAAGAAGATCCCATGCTACTGATGCAATTAATAGCAGTGGCTATTCCCTAAGTAAACTTGATTAATAGCAGTTAATGGACTTCTCCTCCAAGAACTTATCCAAACCTTTTTTGAACCCAGCTACACTAACTGCACTAACCACATCCTCTGGCAACAAATTCCAGAGCTTTATTGTGCATTGAGTGAAAAAGAATTTTCTCAGATTAGTCTTAAATGTGCTACTTGCTAACTTCATGGAATGCCCCTAGTCCTATTATTCAAAAGTGTAAATAACCGATTCACATCTACTCGTTCAAGACCTCTCATGATCTTAAAGACCTCTATCATATCCCCCTCAGGACGGCAAACATCTGTGGGGCAGACGGCAAGCCAAAGATTTACTGCCTCCCAGCTCTGCTGAATGTCACTAAGCAGAGAAAGCCCTTCTGCTTTCTGCTCCAGCCCCCCCCCCCCCCATCTCTGGGCAGAGAGCAGGAGGGTTGGGGTAAGGCTGGAAGGGACAGGCCAAAGAAAGACTCCTCTGCGCTCTATTCCAGTCTCTCAGGGAACAGGAAAAAGGGGAGGCCAGAGAGCCCAGCAGGGAGCAAAGAAAACCCACTCTGCTCCCTCCTCCAGCCCCTCCCCTTCTGTTCAGTGTAGGGAGGGGGGGAGTAACAGTGCCCAGGGGCAGCTAAATCCTAAATCCGGCATTGCTTATGGGGGACGTAAACCAAAAGGGGGGTTGTGAGGAGAGAAGGGGGTCACGGTGGAGCGAAGAGGCAAGAAGGGGGTGAGGAGAGGGATGGGAGTGACAGGAGGTGAGAGAGGATAAGAAGCTGTGAAGAGATGGAGAGAAAAAAATAAACAGAAATGATACAGGAAGACCAGAAAAGAAATGAGGAGGCAGAGAAGAAACTAAGAGAAAGCCAAGAGCAAGCAGAGACAGAGGATCAATTCCAACTATGGACACAAAGATATAGTAACCTAGAGAATGACCCAAATGGTCTGTCCAGTCTGCGCAGTGAGCTTTTTATCCGTCTATCTTTTTTTTCTTAGTTTAGTTTTAGGGTAGTAGCAACTGCCGCTCAGCAAGGGCTACCCCAGTGCAGAAAGGCAAACTTTAAGTGTAGAATAAAAGTTCCCCCGTTTCTTCCTTTCCGTTCTCTAGCCAGCACGGATCCTCTCTGTTTGTCCATTACCGTTCTCGCCTTCACCACCTCTTCCGCAGGGGCATTCCATGCATCCACCACCCTTTTCGTGAAAAAATATTTCCTGACGTTGGTTCTGAGTCTTCCTCCTTGGAGTTTCATATCGGGACCTCTAGTTTTACAGCTTCCTTGCCATCGGTAAAAAGACAGAGGCGTACCTACAGTATTTGGCACCTGGGGCGGATACTTCTTTGGCACACACACACACACACACACACACACACACACACCCCAATATATAATTTTAAAATTTCCTAAACATTGATAAAATATTTCAAAATAGCAGACATCAAATAACACCCAATAATGAAAACTAATAAGGATTTTAAAAATCTCCTGCTCTCCATACCTGTCACCCTGAGATTGTCATGAACTGGGGGTACACATACACACACACACGGGCACAAACAAAATATTCTCCCTCTGTCTCTCACAAACATACACGCTTGGTAAGAGACAGAGAGAGCCTGAGTGTGTGTGTGTGTGTGTGTAAGAGACAGACACGTTTCCTACGTCTCTCTCTCACACATACACGCTTCCTCTGTATCTCTCACATATGATTCCTGTCTCACCCACGCGCACACACACACACACATGCTTCCTCTTTCTCACCCCCACCCCCGCACATAGGCACCCTCTCATACGCACCCACAGGCACACACACACTCACTCTTCTATACACTCACCATCTCATACACCCACACCCTCTCTCATACACACACCCACCCCCTCATACACACCCACACCCCCTCATACAAACACACACACCCACACCCCCTCATACACCCACCCCCTCATACACACCCTCACCCCCTCATACACACACCCCCCCTCATACACTCACCATCTCAAACACACACAGGCATCCTCTCATATACCCACACCCTCTCTCATACACCCACACCCTCTCTCATACACCCACACACCCCCTCATACACACCCACACCCCCTCATACACACACACACACCCTCATACACCCACCCCCTCATACACTCACCATCTCATACACACACAGGCATCCTCTCATACACCCACACCCTCTCTCATACACACACACACTCCCTCATACACTGGCACTTACTCTTACAGCCCAGTTTCTCCCTTCCTCTGCTGCTGGCTCCAGGAGTGCCAGCAGCAACACTGGGCCTGTTCTTTGCTGCAGCGCCGGCAGCAGGAAATGCCACTGGCCTCTGCCACTGCAGGTCCTTGCATTCGCTGGCGGAGTTTCCCCTACCATGTCAATGTTCCACGCCACTGCTGGACCTTCCTGCCAGCAACAATGGCACCCCCTCCCCCATCGACCCCCCCCCCCTTAGTATGCCTCTGGGTAAAGATTAGCTTTTTGCACATCATTCATTTATTTCAGGTATTTGAAAGTCTGAATCATATCTCATCCTGTTTCTGCTTTCTTCCAGGGATACACATTAAGCTCCTTCAGTCTCATCTCATATGGTTATCCGTGCAAACCCCACCCATTTTGGTTGCCTTTCTCTGGACCACTTTCATTCTATCCTTATCCTTTTTGAGATGAGGTCTCCAGAACTGAACGCAGTACTCCAGGTGAGGCCTCACCAAGGACCTGCACAGGGTCATTTTCATCTCTTTTTCCCTGCTGATCAGGCCTCTGATTATGCATCCCTCTGACCCTAGCCATGGCCTTGACACACTGCTTCGCCACCTTCTAATCATCAGACACTGTCACTCTGAGGTCTCTCTCCCAGTTTGTGTCACTCATGAGAGCATAAGTCTTGCCATGCTGGGTCAGACCAAAGGTCCATCAGGCCCTGCATCCTGTTTCCAGCAGTGGCCAATCCAGGACACTGCCCCATCCCGTGACTTTTCAATGTCCTACGAAACCTCTCATGAGGGACTTCGCAAATGCTTTCTGGAAATCCAGACACGCTGTATCGTCCCCAACACAATTGGCTCCTTCAGAGTGCCATTCCCTGACTCTGCTCTTCTTGGTATTGAATCCCAACTGCCAAAACTTTGACCATTTCTCAAGCTTTCCTCTGTCAAGTCTCATTCAGTGGGAAGGTTGGAAAATAGTTTATTTTAACTTTGGTGGAAATGTCAGGATTTGTTAGCTGGGATGGGATAATGGATGGGGGGGGGGGGGGGGGGGGACGACAGGTGGTGACTGCCCATTCCTTCCAGCTCTGCAGTCACTGGGGTAAATAACATTTTTTTTCTGGAAGCGATTGTGGTGGCATGCGATGCCATGGGCTGAAAATCTCTCTCTCTTAAAAATTGCTCTCTCTTGCCGGTTCCAGTATTGAGAGGAGCTGTGGTCAGGGCTTGAATTGAGAGGAACACCATTTCCCTTGCTCACAAAAATAATTTTTAAAAAATTCCTCTGTTAAACCCCACAAGAGACAGCAGTTATCTGTGAGGTTTCCTAGCTGAGGGCAGGAAGCATCGCATGCAGCTGTGGCCCCTGGTGCTGGGGAGATGCTGATTGCCGAGCTGCCGGGGTTCAGGACATGCGGGCGCCGGGGTGTCTCATGTGGACTCTGCAGGCCCGGGACTGTCTCTGGCCTGGAATCTGTGAGTGCCGGGAGACGTGCTGCAAGGGATAGGGAGGCAGGAGCAGTTCCAGGGGAAAAAAAGAGAGATACGCCTGGGTTCAGGGAGGGCAGAGCAAGAAAGTGACCCAAACCCGTGGAAAATCGCATATTTCGAGGTGAGCTGAGCCCGTCAGTGAAGAGAAGTCTAAGATGCTGAGGAGGAGTGAGGGGTGAAGATCAGCTAAAGGGATGAGTGAATTGTGCCTGCTGAGGAAGCGATCTGGCTATGGCAGGGCTGGTGGAAGCGCCAGGCGAACCAGGCGGCTGCCTAGAGCGCCACAGATTTGGGGGTGCGGAAGCCTAGCACTTCCACTGACCCTCTTCCGCCCAGACTTTATAGCAGGACTGCAGGATTGGGCCTCTTCAAGCCTGTGGGTCTGGAAGAGGAAGTGGGCCTGTGCAGGTGGAAAGGAGGAGGCCCAGTCTATGAAACTGGAGGCAGAACTCCGTGGGGGCTGAAAGAAAAGGACCAGTTCCAGAGGAAAGGATCTAGAACAGGGGCGACCGGGCCCTTCCAGCTGAAAAGAGAACTGGGACCAACTGCAACTGAAGAAAAGCTCGGCAGCAGCCGCAGGAGCAGGGCCCGTGCGGCTGAGGAGGTGATCGGCTGCAGGCCGCACTGGCAGGGTCTGTGTGGCTGAAGAGAAGATTGGCAGCAGCTGCAGGAGCAGGGCCTGTGCGGTTGAGGAGGTGATCGGCTGCAGGCCGCACTGGCAGGGTCTGTGTGGCTGAAGAGAAGATTGGCAGCAGCTGCAGGAGCAGGGCCCGTGCGGCTGAGGAGGTGATCGGCTGCAGGCCGCACTGGCAGGGTCTGTGTGGCTGAAGAGAAGATTGGCAGCAGCTGCAGGAGCAGGGCCCGTGCGGCTGAGGAGGTGATCGGCTGCAGGCTGCACTGGCAGGGTCTGTGTGGCTGAAGAGAAGATTGGCAGCAGGGTCCGCGCAGCTGAAGAGGTGATCAGCAGCAGCTGCAGCAGGGCCCACGCAGGTAAAGAAAGTGTCCGTCCAACCAACGAGAGTGAGAGAGAGGAGGTCTCCTGATGTTGCAGTGACCCAAGGAGAAGGTAGCTGCTGCTGCTGCTTCTTGCACTATTCAAGGAAACAGAGCATGTGTGAAATACTTCTTTTTTTATTGGTATGGTGTTACTATTATGACTGAGGTTTTTTATGAGGCATGGTGATTCTATTTTTCCAAGGTGGCACTGCGTACAGAGTCTGGCTTGTTGTTCTGAGTTCGATTTTTGTCTACAAGTTTCTATGTACACTTTGTGGTCACTTTATTCTATGTTTGGTGAGGGTCTGTCTGTGTTCTGTCTGTGTCACTGAGGTGAGGTATTCTGCTAGGGTGTAGTTTCTGTGTAGAGAGCTATAGCAGCCTGACTTGTTCTGTTTTTCTAGTAGGAGGTGTATTGGTGTTTTAGGGCCTGGTGTAATATTTGCAGGATTTACTTTTCATAGGTAGGGTTGTTACTGTTTGAGTGCTGGCAGTTGGTGCTGTTTTGGTATGGGAGGTTTACTGGTATTGTAATTGTAATTCAGTTTACTCGTGGCTTTCCGAGGATCAAGACCACATCCAATAGGTGTTACAATAGACCATATGGGTTCCAAGTGTCTTGTTTTGGCAGGGTTTTCTGCTTGGCGCCATAGTAGTGCATGTAAATATAACCTGCAGGTTGTAAGTGATATTTTTATCTCAATGTCTTTTTTCCATGTAAAATCTTTTATTATAAATGCATCATTTTTAATTGTGTGTGGGAAGTCCAGGGAGCGGTAGGGGGGTACGTTTTGCCCAGGGCTCCTAATATCCTTGCACCAGCCCTAGGTTAAAGGACAATGAAGAGGAAATTGCTGGAAGTGGAGGGATAAAAAGGAACTGGGAGGGGAACAGAGAAAGATGGATTAAGGGAAAATGAGCAGCAGAGCAAACCAAGGGAATGTAGAGAGTGGAGCAGAAGGGTTAAACCCTCTGCCCCAAATAGAAAAGTCAAAGGATGGCCAAGCAGGAGAGGGAGAATTTAAAAAGTGCATAGGGAGTAAGGAGGAGAGGGGGGAAAGAGAATCAGATGGGAAGAAGAGATTAGGAGAAGGGGAGAGGGGAGAGTGATGGGGATAGGTGCGGGTGGGGGAAGAGGCTGATGTGGATGGGCTGCAGGGAGGAGGGGAAGAGTGTAGAGGAGACTGGCGGGGATGAGCTGGGGTTGGGAAGAAGAGTGACTGATGGGACTTTGAGTGCTTCTCCGTGTCCGCATTACCTGCCGCTCTATGGATGTTCAATTACAGTGTGGTCATTTTTTTGAAGGCTGTATAAGTATAGGCAATACCCAGGGAGGTGAACAGCAGCCTGGATTACCTGAGTTACACTGCTTTGTGGCAGGGAGATGGAAGCGATAAGGTCCCTTCCAGTTGAACCCTTCTTTCCCAGTTCAACAGATAATAGAAAGACTAGGGGGCACTCCATGAAGTTAGCAAGTAGCACATTTAAAACTAATCGGAGAAAGTTCTTTTTTACTCAACGCACAATTAAACTCTGGAATTTGTTACCAGGGGATGTGGTCAGTGCAGTTAGTATAGCTGTGTTTAAAAAAGGTTTGGATAAGTTCTTGGAGGAGAAGTCCATTAAATGCTATTAATCATGTTGACTTAGAGAATAGCCACTGCTATTAATTGTCTCAGTAGCATGGAATAGACTTAGTTTTTGGGTACTTGCCAGGTACTTGTAGCCTGGATTGGCCACTGTTGGAAACAGGATGCTGGGCTTGATGGACCCTTGGTCTGACCCCATATGGCAATTTCTTATGTTCTTATGTAGCAGCCGGCATACTTATACAATTACAATTACAGTATAAGACCATAATTACATATTCCATGATAATGTAATTGAACTTCAAATGAAAAGCTTCAGACCTCAGATAAAAAAAAAAACCCCACATCACGGAAAATCAGATCAGCAAGAGAATGCCCATTAAAGATTTCCAGAAGTTCCTTTCTCTGAAGATGTGAGGTGTCATGTGGTTTGTTTAACCGGAGGGTAGGCTAATTATTACCAGAACAACACAGAAATGACATCCTGTCCAATAAGTCCTGTCACTGTTCTGAAGGGTAAGAGGGTGTCACAAGCCATTAGTCGACTGGCGTGATGACAGCTCGGATACTGGAAGAGCGCTGATGAATGCGCCTCGCTCGGCTGATGTGGACAAGCCTGTCGAACCACGGGCGGCAGCGGCAGAGGTAATGAGACAGCAAAAAGAAAACAAAGCTGGGCTTCCAGTGCGATAATAATGTCAAAGAGGATAACTCTCTGTTCCTCCAGATGGCGAGAAGATGCCCTGTGCTGAAGACAAGAGAAGGTGAGAAGGATGGTACAAGAGGCTTCACTAATTTGCCTCCAGGTATTGCTTTATAGAACAAAGAGGCCTAGCCTGGTGCTGACAGCTTGGTAGGCCTGAGACCTCTGGGGTTCTGTTTCCAGCTCCACTGCTGACCTTGGACAAGTGAACTTCCTACTCTGTGCCTTGGCCTGTAATTAGGTAATAACATTAAACTGAACAAGTCATTAATTAAACGGGTACAAGTAAGAGAACGGCATGCTGTGGCGGTGTTAACACTTTCCAGCCACAGGGCTATGCTGACAGCTAAAGGATGTGAAAAACCTGCGGGTTTCAGATGGCAAGAAATTTGGGCGCAGGGAAATCTGCAACCTCATGGAGTTTTCACTCTTCTCTAGATAACCAGGGGGCAAAAAAAAAACATCTGTGTGAATTGGAAATATTCTGTGAAATATCGCTGAAAAGAAAAGAAAGCTAAACAGCCACCTTATTGTTCCTGAATCACTGAATGAACAACGTCATCCCTAAAGAACCAATGATGAAAAATCCTCTAGCGACAACATATCAACTCTGGCAATGCAGAAAACATCTGGAAATGCACGAGGCAGAATCTGAGAGGCCAACTATACAAGAAGAAGCGGGGCTAGCACAATCCACTACGCAAGCAGTGCACTTGCACAGGGCAGCGGCCGGAAGGGGGCGGCAGCCAGGGAGGCACCGAGGCCCAAAATCAAGAAAAAACCGCAGGGCTGGCAGCCACAACGAAAGAAAGCTGCCGCCACTGGAGTGCAATCTACCAAGTGCCCGAGATGAGAAAGAGACCACCGCCGCTCACCTGCTAGGAGCCCTGAAGACGCTAACGCCAAAACGCTGCCCAGAGGTTCTGGGGCTGCCCGGCGGTTCCTGACCCGCCACAAGGCCAAGATGAGAGAGCTGTGGGGCCGCCCGGCATTTGTCAACCTGCCACATGGCTGAGATGAGAGAGCCGCAGGGCCGCCCGGCGATTCCCAGTCAGTCACGCAACCAGAAGAAAAAAGACCACAAAGCAGTTCCCAAGCTGCCCCTCGGCGGAAGTGAAGAAGAGGAGGGGCACAGGCTGCGGAGAGAGACCTTGGTCTGTGTGAGAGGGAGTCACTGTGTGTGTGTGTGTGTGTGTGTCTGAGCATCACAGAGGGAGTGTGTGTGTGTGTGTGTGTGTGTGTGTCTGAGCATCACAGAGGGAGTGTGTGTGTGTGTGTGTGTGTGCGCCTGAGCATGTGTGTGTGCATGTATAAATCTATATCTATATCTATGAGAGAGGGAAGAGAAAGTTTGTGTAGCCCTCTCCCACTAATCCATGATAATCTCAGAGTGCCCAGAAATCAATTATTAGTTTTATTTTTTGGGTGTTATTTGCTGTTTTGAAATATTTTAAAGGTGTTTGGGAAATTTAAAACAAATTGTATATTTTCATTATTGGATTTTCCATTCACCAGCTGTTTTGAAATATGTTTTTATTAGTATCTTTATACTATTATGATTAATGTATTTAATATATTTCTTGCTTTTATTTCTTAATGGCTGAGGATTGGTGATGGGTCTGTTTTTTCATTGTTGCACTGCATACAGAGTCTGACGTAGCGGTTTCCAGTTCCGTTTTTGCCTGCATGTTTCTATTATACTTTATGGTTTCTAATTTTCTGTATTCGGCGAGGGTCTGCCTGTGTTCTGCCTGTGTGACCGAGGAGAGGTCTTCTGCTAGCGTGTAGGGATCTATAGCAGCTTGGCTTGTTCTCTTTTCCTAACAGAAGGTGTATTGGTCTTGTAGGGCCCGGTGCAATATTTGCAGTGTTGCCTTTTCATAGGTAAGCTTATTACTTTTTAAGTGCTGGCAGTTAGTGCTGTTTTGGTGTGGTAGGTTTGTTATATTTTAATTGTAATTTACTCATGGCTTTCTGAGGGTGCCATAGCAGTGCATGTAAATAAAATACAGATGCTCTGATGTTTTTATCTCAGAAGACTGTGCTTTGAATAATCCTTTTCTTGTAAAATCTGTTATTATAAATGCATAGTTCTTAACTCTGTGCATGGATGGAGGGGAACGGGCCAAAGGTTTGCCTAGGGCACCTAATGCTCTTGCACTGGCCATGGGGAGGGGGTGAAGACCTGGAGGGTGGTGAGTGACAGTTTTGAAAGTTGAAGTCGCCGGAAGGAGCTGGGCTTTTTTTTGGCAGGCCCGAGACAGAGACTGAATGAAAGTGGGAGGGAGGAGAAGGAGGCAGCACTTTAATTGTTCGCACAGGGCAACTGGCCCCCGAGAAGAAGAAACTGATTAAAAAGCCAAGAGAAGGAAATCCTAACCCTACAGACTGCCAGGAATCCACACCGAGGAAGGAAGCAGAGAAAATGGGAGTCCTACAGGCCCTGGTGCAGCAGGCCCGACTGAGTAACCGGCATGCACCTTTTCCCTAAAAACGGACATTCACACCCACAGCTGCCAGCAAAAGGCGAGGATCACGCAAACTCCTGGAAGTGTAAATCAAATGCGGATAATTACACTTTTCTAGCTACCCACTGCCACAGCGGGAAGTCTGGCTACTGGCTAAGCAGGGGCTTTCGGTTTGCCCTTCACGTGATCTGGATGAAATTCAGCTATATTCAGATCGTGAAGACTCTGCAAGCCAAGCCAGCACATTGCACAGTGCACATGGGGAAATATTCAGCATGAGAGAATGCTTTAATGTGTATCTAAGGATCTTAATTTTCAGTTTTTGTTTCATTTTCCATAGCAATTTATCAATGAATCAGTGAATAGAAATAACGCCATTGTTCCAGGTAAATATCATTTTTTGTTCTTGTTGTAATAAATACTACTAAACTTTAGGGAAAATGAAACAAGTGAAAACGAATGTCCCTATGTATATCATTCAATGCAGAAAATGAGATGAAGCAGGCTACGCTGGTGAGACAGGCCAGACATTAAAGGCAAGAGTCACTTTACCCCAACACTAGATCAAACGATACAGGGAAGACCAGGCTGACACCTCCGCGGGGGCGCACGTTTCAGAGCCAGACCACTGCATCAGAGACCTTATGATCAGGATAATCAAAGGCAAATTCAAAGCAATCTAGGAACACAAGGCTTTTAAAATGATCCAACATTTGGAACCGACGAAACAAGACTCGGTAAAGACTGGGGTTTCCTATCACATTATGAGCCATAAAAAGTAGGGATGTGCATTCCTTGGGTCATTCGTCTCATTGGTTTCGTGGGTACACGAGTACCTTGCGGATGTATGGTAATGTGTAAGAACAGATGGTAAGCGCATAGTTTATTAATGAGTTATGCACATACTATCTATTCTTACACGTGTACCATACATCTGCAAGGTACTCATGTGCCCATGAAACGAATGGCCCAGCGAATGCACATCAATGGTACTGCTTGTCACCTTCTGATCACCCATACCCCTTCCCCATCCTCCTATCACTGGAATTATTTTTATAATTCTCTTTTGTAACCAGACCACTTTTTGTTTCCTAGTAAAGGTCATCTTTTGCTCACCCGAAGAAGAGAGCATTAGCTCTGGAAAGCTCGTCAAGAAATGTGTTAAGTTAGTCCAATAAAAGGGTAGCACCTTATATATTTTTTTATTTTGGTTTTTCTTTGTTAACCTTCATTTCCACAATTCCTCAGAATTGTGTTGAAAAAAAGCATCAGAAAAGACGATGCCTGTTGCTAGACATTTTAGGAGAATTTTCTTGGCAAAACGAAGAGCAATTCACAAGAACAGCAACAAAAAATCTTTAGAAGTAAAACTAGCAAAATGTGTCTGCTTGCTTCCTCTGCGGGGGGGGGGGGGGAAAGGTCACACCACTTCTGTAAAAGTGGTGTGACCAGCAGCTGCTAAAGCCTAACCCCACCTTGAGATAGTGCTGGACATGCGTGGAAGAGAAGATTGCACTGAAACCCCTTGAAAAAAAACTTCTTTGTAAGTAAATGGTGGAATGATCTGCAGTAAGCCGAGTTCCTCTTTCAGAGCCTATGCATGGTCTGCAGAGAGGGAGCAGCTGTGAGCTGGCTGATACGCCAAGAAGAAGCAGGCCATGTACGGGAATGGGGAAAGTACTAGGAATCAACTCACCAAGAGATTTCAGCATTGTGCCTTTAACGAACTCACAGCGTGTGCTTGCCAGCGAAGGTGGGCACAGGACCTGGCATGTTTCTAGTTCCAGTCACAAGCCCCACTTTTACCACTATCTGTAATCAGATTATAGTGAGAGATCTGAAGTGTAAATGGAGGATAAATAAATTCTGAAATAGGTACATTACAGTGCGATCCCGCACCAATGTGCTGCCTGCAGACCAGGGTTGGTCAACTCCAGTCCGCAGGAGCCACAGACAGGCCTGGTTTTCAGGACAGTCACAATGAATATGCATGAGGGAGATTTGCATGCACTGCCTCTGTTGTATGCAAATCTCTCTCATGCATATTCATTGTGTTTGTGGCTCTCCAGGACCGGGACCGGCCACCCCTGCCATAGACTCTGCGAGGCAGGGATCCTGTACAGAGGCCGATCAGACACAGCAGGATGGGGAATGCTCTTAATGCAAAGATTTGGGTCAGAAAAAGGTCTTGGAATTAGGGAGAATTCCGGGAGGGAAAGCGGCGAGAGTGCAGGACGTTTTTGGTTTTTTTTTTAGAGCGGATAAGAAGGAATCTCCCTCCCCTTGGGGTTGTCAACAAGCTTTGGATCCTGAGAGATGGGCCGAGCTGGTCCCGATTTCACCCCTAGCACAGGAGTCACCAACTCCGGTTCTGAAGCGCTGCAGGCAGGCCAGGTTTTCAGGACATGCACAGTGAATATGCAGGAGGTGCATCTGAGTGCACTGCATGCACTGAGTGCAAATCCATCTCGTGCATATTCACTGTGGGTATCCTGAAAGCCAGGCCTGCCTGTGGTTCTCCAGGACCGGAGCTGGCCACCCCTGGCCTAGCGCGCCCACCTCTGCTTGGAGGTCAGAGTCCAGAGATGCAGCGGGGAGGAAACCAGGGGCGGTGTAGCCCATCTCTCCTCTCCCGGAGCCTGTTATCAGCCAGCCTTGGTTCAGGATGACATCTGTTGGCACAGAAGGAAACCTTTTCCTTTAAAGCAGCACAGCTTCTCATTAACCGCTCTGGGTCATCGCACGCCGCCATAGAAGCCTTGCAGACATTTGCAGCATGAAAGTCACATAAGAACCATATTTAATGCGGGCAATTTGAATTCTGCTTTGGTCATTGGCTCATGGCCGTCTCATCGTATTCCCCCCCCCCCCCCCCCCCTCATTGTACAGGTTCTCCCTCTCAGCCAAAAAGCCACAAAGGGGCCGGCCTCTGCTCACAGCTCAGACCCTCTTGCTTGCATCTTAGCTCAAAAGAGAAAATAAATAAATGTCATTTATAAGGGTGCATAACTCACCCAAGGCTAGCGTTTAACACCTCGGCACTGGATGCCACTGGCTTCCGTCGGGGTGGCCAGTGACATGCAGCAGCCGTTCTGAAGCCCAGCTGGCCGTTCCTGGTACTGGATACGGCCCCCTGGTCGTCACTGAGTGCTCGTACAGTTTTTACGGGTCTGGATGCCCACATTACCCAAGAGGTGCCGGGGAACTGCACAGCTTCAGGGCTATATATTTTATCTATGCAAAGCACCCATGCCACCCACAAACACCATAATGCAATCCATAGCGCCTTTAACCCATCGTCCACGCTGGATTTAATGAGGGTTTCCGAATGAGCAAAGCGACCTGCTTGTGCCTGGGAGATGCTGCGCTGCAAGCCCCCTCTGTGGGGGACGCCCACGTAGAGCACGTGAAAGCCCGTGAGGATCACAACGCCGGCTTCCCGTTGCCATGGCAACCTCTGGGGAGCAGTGGCTGCCACTGGACGCTTAGGGATTTTCAGAAAAGTTCAAAGTCAGATTGCCCTGGCAAAATGAGGCGGTGAAAAGAATGGCGGAGCAGTGTTACCGGCTCATTGCTGCGCTCGCCATTGCTAGATCCGATCTTTGCTGGTTTTCTTCGAGCAGGGCACAGTCTGTAGCTAAATCTGGCCCTTCCGAGCACGCTGTGTTGCTAAATCTGGTCCTTTCCAGTGTTATTGGTGCAGTCAGTGCCCAGAAGGCTAGAATTCAGTTTCGTGCCAGCTGACTTTAAAAAAACTGAATTCCCTAAGCCCGTTACTTTATTCTGGAATTTTCTGGGAGCTTGCCCAGCAATCAGCATAAAAAGAGGTCATATACGGGACCTATAAAAATAGCAAATGCAAATGGCACAGGAGCCAGTGGGCACCCCTGAGATGTAGGGGAGACATTGCAGTATTTGTGTTAATTGACTTGGGGGACCGAGGCGTAATAACATAAGCTATTTAATGGGTGTCATCATCAGCATTAAAATATTTTAAATGTAGGCCATGAATCTTGCTAGTCATCGGCCTCAAACACTGTCCGGGTGGCACTTTCTGGCTGGCAGCCTCCCCTCAGACCCATTCTGTAAAAGGCGTAGGCCTGCCCCTGCGCCTTTAAGGGGATGGATACGGTGGGGACGCTGCCGCTCAGGAAAGCGCTGCCCGGGAGAGAGGGGGAGGCGACCTTTTCAAGATGGCAGGGGATGGCTGCATTCTCCCCCTTGCTTGGTTCTCGCATCCTACGATGGACAGGCCCTCCTCTGGTGCCCCCCACCCACCCAAAACCAGCGCTGACTACATGAAATAATTGGAGGGTACTAGCAGAGAGTTAACCCATTCTGACCGCTCATAATCATGCAATGTCCCTCCGTCATAATTTTACCGAGGTGCTCTGCAGCCCTTATTACAGGAAAGCAAAGAAAGCGTGCGTCGTGAACGACTCGCACAGATGCTCTGCGGTGGAACAGATGTGATCCTCGCCCAGATGTGGCGTGCGCTGACTGCAGGCCCGTCTCTTGAGGTGCACGAGACATGCTGTGGAGGTTAGCGTGACGGGCCAAGCAGGAGCACGATGCCGATCCTGCTCTGCTTCCGTTTATAATCCAGATCCGTGACTAATCTGTGCTGAAACCTCCGCTCCCTCAGTATTCCTTCCTAAGCTTCCGTTGCATGAATGAAAGACAATAATAGCGCAGGGAAACCAATTAATACGCGTCAGACTCTCAC
Organism: Rhinatrema bivittatum; assembly: GCF_901001135.1. NCBI lineage: Eukaryota > Metazoa > Chordata > Amphibia > Gymnophiona > Rhinatrematidae > Rhinatrema > Rhinatrema bivittatum. The sequence continues at coordinate 18,625,601 of NC_042618.1, read as the reverse complement.
GGCAAAGAAGGAAATAAGGCAGAGAGATGGATAAAGAGGCAGATTCCACCTCAGATGAATAACCTCGCCAGGGCACCACTCTGAGAAAAGAGGACCTAGCCACTCAAAAAAAGTCACCGAGACAATGGCCTATAAGTATTTATAGAACAGAGAACGGGATGGGATGGAATAAAGCTTTCATGTTCTACCTCATGCACTTTGCATAACTTTGCATAGCTATTAAAACAATTCACCCATTTGCCAGGCTCTTTGATTGCTTTAATGTCATTTTGGAAGCCTTGAACGCCACAGGGGACAGACCCGGCAGGATTCTGTTTCCAGGAGAGGGGCTTCGCCCGGGCCATTACTCCAGGCCACCCGTAGGGAAGCAGCATTCCTGCTAGAACATTCCATGAGGTGTCTGGCACCATCGCAGAGCACAGAAGCCCGGGTCAGATCTTCCAGCGTCCGGACGCACACCCCCAAAGTGATTCTTGCAGCATCGCTGTCAGTTTGCTAGTGGTAATGGAGGATTACTGTGACTGCCTTCTGTGCATGAGGGTCCTGAGCAGCAGCAGCTCAGCTGAGAAGAGTTCTTTATGCATCTGATTTAGTAAAATCCTCGTTCGGTGCTTATGCAGCTATCCATGCAATAGACAGAGTTCTGAAAGAAGGAAAAGTGACCCTCCCCCCCTATATGATATAGTTTGAATATTTCAGGTCTTGCACCTAATGTAAAAGCACGTGTGATGTGAGAGTCAATGGTGATGCTGTACGAACATGCGACTTATCTGAGCGCTGGGGTCACCCTGGTGAGCACGGAGATTACCCTGCTTTTCTGAGAACTGGAAGCAAGAAGCGGTTCCTTTCCAGGAGTCACCGTCGTACGCCCAACTGGTGTCAGGAGCGAGACGCTCTGTCTGCCAAAACTTGCACAGTGTAGCACTCTTATAGCATAAGAAGCATGGGGCAAGGCATGCAAATTTACTATGAAATGCCAATGAATTTCTCAGCTGTCATTATTTTATCAATACCTCTTTTTCGCCTACTTTCCAAAAGATAAGCAGACCTATGAGCTTGGTTTTAGGGTGGGTGTGTGTGTGTCCCGTCCATACTAAATTTTCAGGACGTGTCAGAGAGCCATGAGGACTCCGACTGATTCTGGCAAGCCTTCTGGAAAGCAGACTCTTTAGTTCCAGATGGAGCTACTTGTAGTTTAAAAGATGACTCCAGCTCATATCTAGCTATGTGATCTCGGAAACCCCTGTGAATTTCTCTACAGCAGGAGCTGAGTACCTGCGCTTTTCGATATAACAGCAGGAGATGAGTTCCTGCGCTTTTATCTACAGCAGGAGCTGAGTACCTGCGCATTTCTCTACAGCAGGAGCTGAATCCCTGTGCATTTCTCTAAAGCAGGAGCTGAGTTCCTGCACATTTCTCTACAGCAGGAGCTGAATTCCTGTGCATTTCTCTATAGCCAGAGCTGAGTAACTGCACATTTCTCTAAAGCAGGAGCTGAGTACCTGCACATTTCTCTACAGGAGGAACTGAGTTCCTGGGCATTTTCCTGCAGCTGGAGCTGAGTTCCTGCACATTTCTCTACAGCAGGAGCTGAGTTCCTGCACATTTCTCTACATAAGAACATAAGAAATTGCCATGCTGGGTCAGACCAAGGGTCCATCAAGCCCAGCATCCTGTTTCCAACAGAGGCCAAACCAGGCCATAAGAACCTGGCAATTACCCAAACACCAAGAAGATCCCATGCTACTGATGCAATTAATAGCAGTGGCTATTCCCTAAGTCAACTTGATTAATAGCAGTTAAAGGACTTCTTCTCCAAGAACTTATCCAAACCTTTTTTGAACCCAGCTACACTAACTGCACTAACCACATCCTCTGGCAACAAATTCCAGGGCTTTATTGTGCGCTGAGTGAAAAAGAATTTTCTCCAATTAGTCTTAAAAGTGCTACTTGCTAACTTCATGGATTGCCCCCTAGTCCTTCTATTATCCAAAAGTGTAAATAACCGAGTCACATCTACTCGTTCTAGACCTCTCATGATTTTAAACACCTCTATCATATCCCCCCTCAGCCGTCTCTTCTCCAAGCTGAACAGCCCTAACCTCTTTAGTCTTTCCTCATAGGGGAGCTGTTCCATTCCCCTTATCATTTTGGTAGCCCTTCTCTGTACCTTCTCCATCGCAACTATATCTTTTTTGAGATGCAGCAACCAGAATTGTACACAGTATTCAAGCTGCGGTCTCACCATGGAGCGATATAGAGCCATTATGATATTTTCCGTTTTATTAACCATTCCCTTCCCAATAATTCCTAACATTCTGTTTGCTTTTTTGACTGCTGCAGCACACTGAGCCGACGATTTTAAAGTATTATCCACTATGATGCCTAGATCTTTTTCCTGGATGGTATCTCCTAATATGGAACCTAACATTCAGGCCGATACAGTACAGTGTGCTCCGACGGAGCGCACTGTTAATCCGCATTTGGATGCGTGTTTTTGACGCACTAGCTTTACCCCTTATTCAGTAAAGGGTAATAGTACATTGAAAACGCGCGTCCAACCCCCCCAAAACTAATAGCGCCCGCAACATGGAAATGCATGTTGATAGCCCTATTAGTAATTCCCACACGATTCAGTAAGTAAAATATGCAGCCAAGCCGCACATTTTACTTTCAGAAATTAGCGCCTATCCAAAGGTAGGCGTTAATTTCTCTGGGCACCGGGAAAGTGTACAGAAAAGCAGTAAAAACTGCTTTTCTGTGCACCCTCCTACTTAATATCATGGCGACATTAAGTCGGAGGTCCCAAAAGTTAAAAATAATCAAAAATAAAAAAAAAAAAAAATTTAAATTGGCCTGCAGCTCGCGGATTGAAAACTGGACGCTCAAGTTTGCCTGCGTCCGGTTTCCAAACCCGTGGCTGTCAGCGGGTTTGAGAACAACTTTACTGTATTGGCCTGTATGTGTAACTACAGCAAGGGTTATTTTTCCCTATATGCAACACCTTGCACTTGTCCACATTACATTTCATCTGCCATTTGGATACCCAATCTTCCAGTCTTGCAAGGTCCTCCTGTAATGTATCACAATCCGCTTGTGATTTAACTACTCTGAATAATTTTGTAGCATCCGCAGGAGCTCAGTACCTGTGCATTTCTCTACAGCAGGAGCTGAGTTCCTGCGTATTTCTTTACAGCAGGAGCTGAGTACTTGTGCATTTCTCTGCAGCAGGAACTGAGTTCCTGTGCATTTTATTTAATCTATTTATTTATTTAGACATTTTATATACAGTTGTTCCATGTAATGATTACATTGGTTTAGAGAATTAACATTCATAATTATTAATCAACAAATCTTGACTGTTTACATAGGTATTATTCATAAGCATGGATCTCAAATGAACTGAAATGTTGCAATACATATTAAATTGCTTAGTAAGGCTCTAAGACTTAAGGCAAGTTACACAGGAAAATAATAATACAGATCTCGCATAAATGTCTGTAAATTCTTTTTAAGAATCTTATGTTCTCTCATTATATTTTATTCCTCATGATTCAATTAATATCTCCTGTCTCTCTAGTTATTGTGTTTCTTTGTATTCTGATGTTTTTAATTTAGGTTGTATGCATTTTTTAATAGCCATGTTTTTAGCTCACATTTAAATCTCTTTCTATCTGGTATCACACGTAGCATCTCCGGTAGCAAATTTCAAAGTTTTGGACCAGCTATGGAAAACACCCAATCTCTTATTTGAGTCAGATGAGTACTCCCTATAGTGGGAACCGTCAATAGTCCTTTATTTTGAGATCTTTTTGCTTGCTGAGGTGTGAATTGTTGTAATTCATGCCGTTCATACCAGTATTACTAGAATGAATGATTTTAAATATTAGCGTTAATATTTTGTAATAGATTCATGACTGTACAGGCAGCCAGTGCAGCAAGATCAGTGACGGTGTATTGTGATCAAATTTCCTGAATCCTAATAAAAGTCTAGCTGAGGCATTTTGTAATAGTTGTAATGGTTTCAAGAGGCATGCGAGAAGACCGAGTAGTAAAGAGTTACAATAGTCTATATTTGAGAAAATAAGGGTTTGCAATACCATGCAGAAGTCTTCGAAAGCTAATAAAGGTTTCAACCGATGTGATGTAAGTAACTTGTCATAAGCTGTATTAATTAATTTATTGATGTGCTTTTTCATAGTAAGGTTTTCATCCAGTTGGATACCTAAGTTCCTTACTTGGTTTGATGGAGTAATCTGAAAAGGACCAGAGGTTTAACTTTAGAAGGATTTCTATTTAACCAAATGATGTCACTCTTTCTAGGATTTAGTGTTAGTTTAAGACAAGATAGTTCTTGCTGTATTGCTTTCATATATGTTGATAGTGTTGATGCTGTATTTTCGAATGACTTAGAGAATGGGATGTAAAATTGTATGTCATCAGCATACAAGAAGAAAGAAATCCCTAAATCCGCCAGTAATTTGCGCAGTGGGAGCATAAAGATATTGAACAGTGTTGCCGAGAGGGCTGAACCTTGAGGACCACCTGTATCAATATGGAAAGAATCAGATACGTGATTGCCCAATTTGATTTGGAATGACCTATTGGAGAGGAAGGAGGAGAACCATCGGAGAACACTACCTTCAAACCTTACTATGAAAAAGCACATCAATAAATTAATTAATACAGGTTATGCCAAGTTACTTACATCACATCGGCTGAAACCTTTATTAACTTTCAAAGACTTCCTCATGGTATTGCAAACCCTTATTTTCTCAAATATAGACTATTGTAACTCAGTTTAACAGCATGGCATAACAGGGTATGGTCCATTGTGTCAAAGGCGGCTGTTAAATCAATTTACAGAAGAAAATAAGATTCATCAGAATCAAATCCTCGTAAAACAGGGTCCATTAAGGAGAGAAGTAAAGTCTCAGTTGAACGCTGTTTCCTAAATTCAAATTGATTGGGGAAAAGAATATCTTGGTCTTCCAAATGATTCACAAGTTGAGATAACGCAGCTTTTTCCAGCACTTTTGAGAGAAAAGACAAGTTGCCTATGGGCCTAATAGTTGCCCCAGTCGTCGATTCTACCGGTTTTATTTTTTAGAATCGGTTTTATCACAGCTTGCTTTAACCCTGCTGGTACGGTTCCTTCTGAGAGAGAGAGAGAGAGATTAACTAAGGTTGTGATTGTCGGAGTGATTACACTGTGTACTTGTTTCAGGAACTGAAACAAATACACAGCAATAAGTTAGCTAATTTCAAGATTAGTTGCTCTGTCAAATGTAGTCCATTTCACCAGGCTTTGTGAATCTTCAGGGGCTCTTGTGAAAGCACAAACAGCGAGCTGAGTTTTCCATTGATTAATTTTATCTATAAAAAGATGTGGCATACTCGTTGCAAGCACCGTTTGTGAAGTTATAGTTTCTCTGGCAGGAAGATGGCGGGTCCTAAATTAAATTTTGAACAACATCAAAGAGTAGTTTAGAATTAAATATTACTCCATGAACCTGTTTAGCTTAGTAGTCTTTTTTTGTTTAATTGGCTAATGCACGGTATTTTGTTAGCAGAGATCTGTATTTTCCTAGGCATTCAGAAGACATACATTTCCGCCATTGTTTCTCTAATTTCCTGAGGGTCTGGTTGATGTGCCTTAAATTGTCGTTGTACCATGGCATCCTGTGTTTGGAAGAATTCTTGTCTTTATTAATGGTTTTCGCCTGGGCTGGACTGAGGTTTTCAGCTATGTCATTGACAAACTGATCCCAGGATTCAAATGCTGATGAGGCATTTTCCTGATTTAATTCAGGGAAGCTTGTTTTCTATTGATTCTGAGAGTACCTCCATCTCAATCTTTTTCCTGAAGGTAAAAGTATGATTCTTATCTATACTTTTATGTGGGGTGCTGAAGAAGGTTATTTCTGCCTTTATTGGTGGGCAGACCAGGGCAATATTGTGTGAGAAGTATTGATTATAGACAGTTATTGGTATTGGCGAATTTTAGATCTAAAATATGTCCTGTTTATGAGTGGCTTTAGAAACAAACTGGGACCATCCCCAAGGCAGGCATGCATTGCCTCTAAAAACGTATCACAGGCTGCAGGTTCTCGGAGGTTTTAGCTACGTGAAGGTTGAAGTCTCCTACAATTAAGGTGGAGCCTGGTGATGGAAACACCTTGGTAAATATTCAGTCAGTGGCGAGCAGTCTCTTTGTAGTGTGCCTGGGCGGCAGTAGACCAGTCCTAGGTTCATTTGAGGAGATTTTAGAATTGCCACCTCATAGGGAGGGTTAATCACTCCTTTGAAGGCTACTAGCTCAAGTTCTTTTTCGCTGATTATTAGCAAACCACTGCCTTTTTGTTTAGGTCTGGTCATAGTTAGGATGAGAAATTTGATTGAAGAGAACATTATCTCTGTCACTAAGCCAGGTTTCAGAGATGCAAAAAATAGATGCATTTAAATCCTCCATCAGGTCATTAATCAGAGGGATTTTTTTTGTCAGAGGCTGAGCTTTTAACAGAAGCATAGTGAACATTAGGCAAGACGAGATAACAGAGGAGTTATTACTTATCATGGGACAGACCACATTTGTGTTCCTTCTTAGCTTCTTTCTGGGGATTCTTCTTAGATCTCCATCCAACCCCCTGCCTAGAATAGGCTCAATGAAGCACATCTGATCCAGGATTGTTGTAAAGAGGCCCAGAACACTACCAATTATTAAGCCCTTGATCCTTTGTTGCGCTCCTTCGTGCGGACCCGAAGGGTGCGCGCCTCATGGCGCAAGCGCCTTCGGCGTCGCCACCAGCCTTTTGCAGGCCCTGCGGTCTCCCTGCACCCTCTGCTGGAGTCCATGGGCGGACGGTGGCAGTCTTCATGGCGCCGGCTTCTCCCCGCTAGTGCCGAGGGGAGGGGCTCACCTGCCGTGCCGTCGGTGCTGCTGCCATTCCCCGCTTCCCTGGCCGACGGAGGAGGCCGTCCGTCCGGTGCTCGGCGGTGGAGGAGGAGGCCTTCGGCACCGCCGACGGTCTGTTGCAGGCCCTGCCATCTCCCTGCAGCCTCTGCTGCATTTCTCCACAGCGGGGGCTGGGTTCTCGAGCTTTTGCCTGCAGCAGCCCTGAGATCCTGCAATTGTCTTTCCAGGAGGAGCTGGGTCCCTGCGTTCTTCTTTGTAGCAGATGCCGAGTATTTGGGCTGCTTGTCCCTTCCGTAGAACTGAAACTGCCCCTTCTGATTTCATTATAAAGAGGGATAATTTTGAAGGTCAGAACCAGTATAGACCAGTGCTGAGGTACAACTGGAATTCGAGCCATGATGGAATTAAGTCACAATTGTCCTTGCATTGTTTACCGAAGGATTTAGCAGTGGCGGGGGTTTAATAAATGATGAGATGTTACTGTTTGCTTTAGGTTACGGTCCATTGCAGTAACTCACATAAATATACAGCAACCTTTCTCCTGAAATCATTCCCCTGCTTCTTTCCCCCCTATAGCCAAACATTGCACTAATATGTTTATTTAGCTCGGTCTCCATTGGCAGACTGGTGCATGGGAAAGAACGTATTGCAAAAAGCTTCTCATGGATGAGTGATGCCTGCCATGCACTGGGGACTTAGCTGCAGAGAGCTGGGATTTAATAATCAGCTCCTCTGAAGGGGAAAACCAGTGTTTCCTCATCCCCTGGCATCAGAGAGAAGGCTGCCACAGCTACCAGCCTGCCAACTGACATCTGCCCACACAGAACAGGAAATTCGCTTTGGCTCGAATCCAGATTTTTCTGGCACATTCTGGGGCCTATGTTCTAGGGTTGCATCGATGGGCGGAATATTTAGTTCATGGGTCCCTATGACTCTATGAAACCCTAAGTACATGTGAGTGTGGCTTAGACAGGACCAGGAAAAAAAAAACCACGGCACAGTGCTGCTTGGCAGGTCCGTGCTCCAGGGGCCAGAGCAGACCCAGCTCATGGTGTCAAGGGATAGCAGTTTGATTCCTACTGGTAGGTCCCCGATCCAGTCCATGAGGGGAAGCCTCAGGTCTGGAGATAGGACGGGAGCCCGCGGCTGCGCCACCACTTGGTGAAAGCTAAGCAGCCGCTCCAGCCGGACTACTCGGGCAGGGCGATGGCCTCCTTACAGAGGTGGCTTGCAGGGCCACAGCATCCGCCCCCCCCCCCCCTCCTCCTGGGCTCTAAGTGACGATTATTACTCTTGCTCTGTTTAGCTAATGGCGTTCGCCCCCATTCCCAGATCTGCTTTTGTTGATGTCAGCAGATTAAGGGCCGCTGGTGCCAGCCTGCCCGGGCCATCGCAGGTCTCGCCTGATCCGGGGGCGTTCCTCTCCCCCCCCCCCCCCTCCCATCACCGAGGTTCCCCTTGGTGCCTGTCCCACGAGCGCTCGAGTTCTGCCTCGGTTCTGGCTCCTCTGACCTCTGCTGGACGCCTCTCCCAGGGGTGGACCACGCTCGCTCGCTGCCTCCCTCCCTTTGGCTTCAGATGGTGACCCCCCCCCCCCCCCTTTGAAGTTTTCATTCCATGGAAAATGCTTCCCTGCCGTAGCTGAATGTTTGTATCCTGTCCACCTTTCCAATCTAGAGCTGGGGTTTTCTACCCTTTTTTTCCCCCACTGGGACACACCTGATGGGTGATGCACACTGCATACAGGAATACGGGACCATCATGGGACTGTACATCCTCGGGAACAAAAAAATGATAATAATTGGGTGCAAATATAGGAGATTCTCCCTTACAACTCAGAATACAAAAAATAAATATCCGATTCTGGAGCCAACTCAGTAACAGCAACACAAGCTTCTGCTACCAGGCACATTGTGAAATAATACAAAAGCAGCAAAAAAGCCCCCCCCCCAAAAAAAAAACAAAAAACCAAGCAGTGAGGAAAGCTGCCCTACCCTAGCAGCACTAACTCCAAGGACTCAAGCAGCTAGAGCCCTCCCTATGTAAAGACAGCCCTGCAACACCAATGCATGTCCTATTGGGACCCCCCACAAGAAATAAGACTGATTTGAGATCCCTGCAGCCTAGTGACAGAGCCCACCTCAATCACACAGACACAGAGCTTCACCAAGTACAGAAGGGCTGGCCAGGAACTGGAGACCCCAGTAACCCAGTATGCAGGAGAACTGGAAGCAGAAACGCCTTTCCTCCTCGACTGAGCAAGCCCCCCAAGCCGACCCCATCACTCCCCCCACCCTGCCCCCCATTAGCCTCACCCTGACTCTCCTTCTCCAACCACCTCCTCACCTCTTCCAACTATTCCCTTTCAATCATCGCCCTCACAGTCTCCCATCCCCCTGCAGCATCCCCCCCCCCCCCACTTCTCAGCATCCCCCCCCCCCCCCCCCCGGATCCCTTTCATCCCTTCCCAGCAGCCCACATTGCCTCTTTTCCCCTACCCAGAGGACTCCTGGCCTTCTCTCGCCCCCATCCCTCCCTGCCCAGCAGACTCCTGCGCCCCCGGCACCTTCTCTTCCATTCCTGTGGCATTTTCTCTCAAACACTGCTTAAGCCTGGGGTGGCCCGGGTCCCCTCGAACCCAGCCCCTCGGCTTCGTAGGGGCTTCCGGACCCCTGGCACTTAGAGCAGTGTAAAACCGAATGGCTGCCGGTCCCTCCATGTGCCTCTGAGGGGGCGTATGCGCCGGCAAGGCAGGTTGAATATTGAGGGAGGGGGTGTTCCCCTTTCATCAGTGCGCGCATCTTTGCAGGGGGATCTCCTCCCGGCTGCCGACTCCTTGGATGAGTGACTGCCACTCTCCCCCCCGTCGCTGCTGCATCTATCCCACGTGCTAAATCCAGAAAGTAACATCTCATTAAATGGTGGGAAGCCGTGCAGCACAGGAGAAATTCGGCATCATGGAGAAGGACGCGTCCCTCCTTGGAGGGTGCTACTTTTTTTTTTTTTTTGTATCACTTTTACAAAGTATAAACAAAGAATCCTTTGCTTGAGATCAAGAGGAATTACAAAAAAAAACCCAACCTATTATTAAATTACATTATTAATAGCAGTTACATCACTACATTATATGCAAAATTTATTTATCCTCATTTATTCTAGGAAATATTTGAGGAGAGGAAAAGGAAAAAGAGGAGTATTAGAAGAAATCAATTTAAACAAAACTCCCATGACAATATCCATATGTAACTATTTAATACGCGGTCCAGATCTTTTAAATTGCTGGGGTTTCTCTTCTGGCATCCAAGAACCCCCTTAATAGCTCAGGATTATAAAATACATAGGTATTCCCAGGGTGCCACTTACCTGACTACTGAACGCGCTACTGCCCCCCCCCCCCCCCCCCGTGCTTCCACGTTGCTTCCCTCTCACTGAGGAGTTATGTCCTGCCCTGTTCTCTCTGGTTCTTTTGACTGTGTATCCTCACATTGCACCCCGCTCCGAACGTAGGAAGGGCGGGGAATAAATGATAAATGTTCCTTAAGTAAATAAAATAAGGGTTAGGAGACCCAGCGCTTGAGGATGCCAGGAATGCCAGACGGACCCCTGCGGCCTTCATTCCACTGAGCACGGGAACTCAAGGGTACAGCTGGCAGCTGCTGCGGTGCCCTAATGTTTTATTTTTAAAAAAATGTGGAATCTGTTGCCGGAGGTCGTGGTGGAGGCAACTAGTACAGCAGGGTTTAAAAAGAGGTTTGGACAAGTTCCTGGAGGAAAGGTCCGTGAATCATTATTAGCCTAGGTAGACTAGAGAAGCCTTTCCTAGCCCTGGGAGTGAGTAACAGGAATGAGATCTGTTTTTTTAGGTAGGTGTGATCCGGGCTGGCCATTGTCGGATGCTGAGCTTGACAGACCCAGCAGGGCATTTCTTCTGTTCCCGTTCTCCCCACCTCTCCCTGCCTAGCAGACTCCTGACACCCCCTCTCTTCCCCACACTTCCCTGCCTAGCAGCACCCACAAGCTTGCAATAATGTGGAGCCTTGCATTGTGTAGCTATAATTTGGGTTTCTCTTCCCTAAGTGCATCACTTTGCACTTGTCCACATTAAATTTCATTTGCCATTTGCACGTCCAGTCTCCCAGCTTTGCAAGGTCCTCTTGCAATTTCTCACGAGATGAAGGGTTGAATGATTGCTGTGTGACCATACGCTCACATCTTCATGGTATGAAAGGGAATAATTGTCAGGCCGATACTGTTAACCCGCATTTGGACGCGCGTTTTTGACGCGCTAGCTTTACTCCTTATTCGAAAACGTGCATCCAACCCCCCCCCCCGAAACTAGTAGCACCCGCAACATGCAAATGCATGTTGATGGCCCTATTAGTTATTCCCGCGAGATACAGAAAGCAAAATGTGCAGCCAAGCCGCACATTTTACTTTCAGAAATTAGCGCCTACCCAAAGGTAGGCGCTAATTTCTGCCAGTGCCAGGGAAGTGCACAGAAAAGCGGTAAAAACTGCTTTTCTGTGCACTCTCCGACTTAATATCATGGCGATATTAAGTCGGAGGCCCCAAAAGTAAAAAAAAAGTAAAAATTTAAAAAAAAATTAAAAATCGGCCCGCGGGTCGGAAGACGGACGCTCAATTTTGCCGGCGTCCGGTTTCCGAACCTGTGGCTGTCAGCGAGTTTGAGAACTGACGCCGGCAAAATGAAGCGTTGGCTGTCAAACCCGCTGACAGCCGCCGCTCCTGTCCAAAAAGGAGGCGCTAGGGTCGGCGCCTGTGCGCGCGCCGGGAGCACGGGCGCTCGCCAGCTCTCCCGCGCGTTTTCCTGAATCGGCCTGTGTGAATGGAACCGCTCCCCGGTTTATTATTATTTGCACGGGACCACAAAGCACCTTATTGTGAAAAGTCTGCTTGAAAATAAAACCAGTTCCTTCTGTGTCCGACGGAAATGCAGAATATGACGGCAAATAAGGGCTACAGGACCCATCCAGTCTGTTTGGATGACATCCTGTTACCTGCTTTAGACACCAGTTGCTCTCGTGATGGAGCTATAAGAAAAAAAAACCTGAAAAAACAATGCTTCATTATTATTTCAGCTTTTATAGAAGAGCTGTACTGGTTTTTGAAAGTCTTCTGCCAGCTTTACCCAAGCAATGAAATTAAACCCCCAGCTCTCGCTGCCCAGAGTTACCCCGGAATTCCCAGATTGTGTACGTCGAGCCCCGTTATTAGGTGAAATCACTTTGGACCGGTTCCGCTGCAGGTTCGCTGGGGATAACTTCCACTCTGACGTTCTTAGCATGAATGACAGCAAAGGACTGACGGGGAAGATCCAGTAATAATAACAAGCAGCAGGAAGGGGCACTTTAAACTCGGGTCTTTTACAAAACGCGTCATTTAAAGCAGGGGAGCGTTGCAAAGCTGCCTTTGGCAAGGTTTCAAATGACAATGAACGGACCGGCCTGGCGGGAAGTGCTGTGTACTGCCCCCCGCCCCGGGAGACGCCCGCTTCGATCCCTGACTCAGGTATATTCTGCTTCCCAGGCAGGCAGAGATGGATTTGCTCTTTTGCTGACCCCCCCCTGGGCACTGTTGTTCGGTTGTTGCCCCATGCCCACCTTCTCACTTGACCTCCAGTTTCCCACCCTACGAACCTCTGACTCTCCTGCCCCTCCTCCCTCATCAAGTGGCTTCCGGGGGTGGGATTCTTGCTTTGGATGCAAGAAATCAGTGAAGCGCAGGGGCTGAATCAGGTCGAGCCTCGGGGTTTCCAGGTCAGGGGGGGGCAGGGCCTGCAAGCGCGTGGCTCAGCCTGACCCAGCTCCTGGCCCCTGCGCTCACTGATTTCTGACGAGGGCAGAGGTCGTGGAAGAGGCCTGAGCTCTCGAGAAGGGGCAGCGGGAGGTAATCGGGGTGGAGAGGGAGACGGGAGGGTGGCGAGGTTAGAGGTTTGCAGGGCGGAAGGGGGACTTTGTCACCCCGGGCACAGGCCTAGAGCGAATATTGGGAGATCCAGGCCTGCGGGGTCGGCTGGGTCTTGGGAAGCCGTGCTCATTGCTTAAGGGTAACAAAATCCAAAGCAGGGCAGTGTAAACTCTGCTAATGAGACTCCCTTTTCTTATAGAATCTTTAAATAAAGCTTTAAAGCAAAATGTAAAACTGATACCATGCTGTGGACTATCCCTGCACCTTATATAATCATACACCTGTGATATTTAAATAGCACCGGATTCAGGTGTTAGACAGGGAGACAGGGAAATGCCTGCAGGACCCGAATGTAATCTGCTCTGAAGGGCCGGAAAGCAGAATGTAAATCAAATAAATACAAAATACGTGTTTGAAAGGCAGATAAAAGTCTTTTCACATCCTGTCGATCTCTGAAGTAAAAAACATCTTAGCTCAGGGCTTCCCAAACTTTTAGCCAATGTATCCCCCAATTTAGGGTTTGAAACTTCGGGGTGCGGTCCCCCTCCAACAATCACTTCCCCCTCCCCCTTCCCGCCTCTCAAACTCCATCCTCTTCCTCTCTTAATCTTCTCCCCCTCCGGCTCACGTCCCTCTCTTTCAAACTCCTTGCCTTCAGCTGATCCCCGCTTATATCCCCCGCCCATCCCCCCCTCTCAGCCCCTTTTTGTATCCCCCTGCTGATCCTCTCTCCTGCTCAAGCCCTTCTTGTAACCCCCACCTAATCCTTTGTCATCTCTTCCCTCTCTCCCCATCCCCATTCCTTCTTCACGCTCCTTCACCCTTATCTCCCATCCCCCCACTGCTGATCTCTCCTCACCCTCCAGCTTCTCCTTACATGCTCCAGTCGCTCTTCTGCCACCCTCCCTTTCTCCACAGGCAATCCCTCTCCAGCTGCTCTAGCGCTCACATTCCTCCTCCATCTCATCCCTCCCTTCAGAGCCAGCAGTCTCATTTCCCTTCAGATCCCAGGGCAAAGAGAGGGGCAGTCGGATGCCTCGCAATATTCTTCTCTTGCGTAGGTGGGTGAGGAGGGAGGAGCAGTGCACACTCGGGGGGGGGGGGCCTCCGCTCCTCTCAGGGCTGATCCCAAGCCCGATGTCCATGTGCAAGTGTCAGCAGCGTTAGTAATGAAAGTCAGCCCAGGGGACTGAAAGCCAATGCAAGCTCACAGGACCCTACAGCACCCCTAATCCCTTCCCCCACGGGGCTTCCGGTGAGGAAGCTTTACATGCACATTGCACTTATACGTGTCAGAAGGCCTGGCCATTCCTATCCACCCTACCTGCAAGCAAATGTCTTGCAGTTCTAGGACAGTGGGGGGCCTTTCAGCAAGATCCTCAAAGCTGTCAGACACGGCGGGGCGATGTTAGGATCCAGTGAGCAGACTGGTGCCGGACGCTGACAGTGTTTCAGCGTTTCAGTGCCTGCTTCGGGGGCCACACTGCAGTCACCTAAAAGAATATCACAACAAAAATGAGTGGAAAATTCAGCTCAAATCCGCTATCCCTCTCTCCCATTTCCTCCTCATTATGTAACCTGGAAATAAGGCCTTTACTCTCATAGGGACCTAGAGCCGACGGCTGTCGATTCCCTACCACAGGAATCTTTATAGAAGGTATTGAAACACAGGAAGCCTATTACTCTTTAACTGCATCGCTCTTTGATGCCACCTAAAATCTGGGAGGCCTGAACCCCCTCTGCTAACACTTTCCAGGAAATTCTCGGTTATGAGGTGTTGGTCTGGTCAATTACGTGTCAGTCGCAATGTTCTGGGTCAATGGCGAACGACCGTCTTCTCCCGCTTTGATTGGGTGGTTGCAATTATTTTGGCCTGTGTATACGATGTGGGATTTTTACCCTAATGTGCCCAAGCTCTGGGAACCTTTTTATTCTAAAAGAACACCTTTTATGTTAACTGTGGGTTAGGAGGGTTATTACAAATTTCTAATGACATAATCTAATAAATGATCTGCTTTTCCTGTTTTATTCTCTACAGCAGAGGTTCCCAAACTTGTCCTGGAAGACTCCCATCCATTTGGGTTTTCCAGATACCCACAATGAATATGACTAGATTAATTTGCAGGCACTGCCTCCGTAGCATGCAGATTTTATCTCATGCATATTCATTATGGATATCCAGAAAACCTGACTGGCTGGGAGTCCTCCAGGAGAGGTTTGGGTACCTCTGCCCTAGAGTTCATTTCTAGGTCAGACGTACATTGTTTGAAAGCTGTATTGTTTATCTTGATTTTGCAGAATTCATCTGACAATGTAATACATTTTAATCAATAAAACTAAAAAAAAAAAAAGTAGAAATTGAAACACAGATTAGAAGTGAGAGTCAAGACAAATGTTCAAAATAATGAACCGCAGTTTCATAACAGTTCAAAATGGCCTCTAAAGATGTCACTTCCCCACGACGCATCAATCATGGCGCACATACAAAAGACGTCACTGTGCGCACGACAGTGGCGTGATTTATCAAGTGTATTTAATTGAAACAGTCTTAATAAAAAACAGACCATTCAATTTCCTTATTTAATCCATTTGGAGTAACCATATGCCATTTATAAATACATTTTTGTTCTAGTTGCAAAAGGAAACGTGCAAAATCACCCTCTCAGGGACATTTATGGAGATATTTTAAAACTGCAAATGCCGGTATGACTTCACTAATTCCAAAGTACTTCTAACGAAGTATCCACTCTCCTTCAATAAATACAGCACAAATGTTCTTATATCCTAACCCGAATTGGGTGTGTTGGGTCACCAATGTATAATAACAAAGAAGGACACCTAATAATGTAAATGTTTCCGGCAGACGCACAAGTGGCATAATCCTTTAAAACATATAAGGACCTCGCCAGCAAAAGTTGGGGGTAAAATGACTTTGTCCACAGGGAAAGAGGCCCAGTCATGTTATGTTTTACCTTTAACATCAGAGCAGAGTGGAAAAGTCCATTTTATAGCATCAATTGGAAAGTCTTGGAACACAGAATGTAAACGTGGAATCTCACAGTATTTCCTGATTCGTTCATCGTAGTAGCCAGGCCGCTGGCTATAAGGCAACACTCAAACCGAACCTAGCAAATCAGAGGTCTCAAGGCAAACTCTATGCCAAACTATAATTTTATTTTTAACAAACTCTGTTACAACAATCATTTAATCATGGTCTGCTGGATGCTATATAATAATTCTTGTAAATGATTGTTGTAACAGAGTTTGTTAAAAATAAAATTATAGTTTGGCATAGAGTTTGCCTTGAGACCTCTGATTTGCTAGGTATTGTTCACTGAGTTTTCAGAGGATATGCATGTAGTTGTTTTCCTTATAACACACAAACTGAGCCATTTTAGGCAGTAATAACAGGTCAGACTGCTGTATGGATACTCACTCATTAAAAATGATCTTTCATATCTTGAGAACAGAGATTTAGGATGGATTTAGAGCCCATGACTGCACTGCTCCGAAAGGGACCCTCAGCCCAGACTCGGTATATTGGAAGTGGGGGAAGGGAGGATAGAAACTAGGGGGAAAAAATATCCCCAGGAAGTTGTGAATGAAGGCTGAGCTGGAAGTACAAAGAAGCAGGAGGAAACTCTCTGGTTAAAAAAAACCCCAAAGCGTGCACTGTAAAGGGACTCAAATAATATTAATTCGCTGTTGGTGCAGAGAGGGTCACAGGGTGCTCCACAGCTTCAGGTGTGCAGCCGCCTCTGGAGGGGGGGATCATAAGGCACATCTTGGGTTGCCGGGCTGCATGCAGAGCTCTAATGGGGAAAGGTATAGAATGTGATCTGCACTTCTTTCCGTGCTGTTCTAGTCTGCAATGCCCATAAATTCCGGATTAGTACCAAGTCAGGCACAAGCTGGCGAAGCATGGAGCGGGCTGTGCAACGAGAATCGTTACAGGAGCCGGGAGCTGGTGGCGACACTGCCTCCCTTGAAAGACGGGATGCAGAGGTCCCGTTCTGGTATCTGCAATGCGGGGAAGGTGCCGATGAGCTGTGCCAAGGGAGTTGGGACAGCCAGCCCTGTGCGGATCATGACGGCTCAGAAGGGCTGGCAATGTTCTCATCAGAAAGCAAAGGTGTGCGAGAGAAAATATATCACAGTGCAGAAATGTATGAAAAGATCTTACAGTAGGACGGTCCCTTCCAAGGACAATTTGAGGAGCATTCAGATGGAGCACCAACGTACAATAAATAAATTACATTGCTCTACACTTCTGCAGACTTGTTAAAAAGTAAAAAAAATATATTTCATGGATACATTTCATCCGAAATTAAGAGGCACAGCCTTCACGAGCTTGCGTGCTTTACTGACGCTTCCCTGCGGAGGTTCTTAAGACTGTGCTGTTGATGGCTAAGGCCATCAATGGATCCCAGAAGATATTCTCTGGGCAGCAGAAGCCATTTGGGCTTCTTTATGCAAATGCCTGGCAAGGGTCCATGGCTCTCGGAAGACAGAGCATGACAGACAAATATCTTCATTCGCTCTAACCCGGAACAATATACGGCCCTGGCACACTCTCAGTCATGGGGCAGGCATAGGGCTGGTGGTGGGAATAATCTCAAAGACCCATCGGTGGGGGAACAGGGCTTCGCGTTCCCCAAAAATGTTTTCCTTTTGCTTAGAGGTTGAAAGGCGACAAGTATTTAGAAGAGAACCAACAGTCTATTTACGGTCCAACACAACAGAGTCTGGTTGACTGTTACCAACACAGTTCACTCCTTTCCTCCTGTGCACCTCAGTGACGGCGGGATAATAATTACGGCTCTCAGTCTCAGTCTCTGGTGACAAGCCCCATTCAGGCGAGCGGGAGGAAAGTCTCTTTCCTGCACAGCCCAGGTTCTTAGCTCCTGTGGTGGATCATTGCCTGCTCTTTTGGCTTCTTACTCCTCTCCCACAGGCCTCTGACCGCTGGCAGATCAGCAACGCTGGTAAGATCACCCAGGATCCTACGTCCTGGTAGTCAAAGCACTAAAATAAGATCACACGTGTCTTCTACAGAAAGACTCCCTCTCTGTAGCTCCTGTTATTCCACTTCCCAAAGCAGGAATTTCTCTAGCACTCCCCCCCCTCTCCTTCTAACCCGGCACAGATCCACTCTGCTCTCCCCCCTTCTCCCATCCTCTGGGGCGGAGCTTCCTCTCCTGGGAAAGATCTCTTCGTTCTCCCACGGGGGAGTCTGTGCCTATCCCTTTTAGGCAGAAATCCCGACCTCACGCCCCGGGGGGGGGGGGGGGGGGGGAGTGGTGCCCAGGACTGGGCCTGCTGTCTGCGTCAGAAGACGACTTGGGCTTTGGTAAGGCAAACGAGCCTTAAAAACGTCCGCGCTGGTGAGAAACTAGAATAAGCCAAGCCCTCGATCCGGAACAAGGACATTTTTGCCATCGAGAGAAAATGAAGGGAATCCATCCCACTATGCAAGAGAAGCCCATCTTACTCCTATGCTAAGTACACTATCACTTATAATAATATACATATTAATATTGGAAAGGGGCGTCATAAAGCAAATATACTACAATCAGTTGTTGTTATAACACTTAAGAAGTGCAGGCAATTGTTAAAAAACTTTACATTTTAAAAGACCTGTTTATATTTAGGGTTTCCGGTTTTAGTTTTTAGCTGATAAACCCCCATTAAAACTCTCCCCATGCAAAAAAAATTAAAATAGAAGTTTCTTAGATAAACCCTGGAAAACGACCATTTCCCCCTAATGCTCTCTCACCTCCCTCCTTCGCCTGCCCTGGGCCCCTCTGCTTTGACTCCTCAGCTGCACGAATGTCTGCATTTCATTCAGCTGGAAAAGGGACATCATCCTAGCCACCAAATGTTGGGAGGAAGCTCCAAAACTACCCCATTCATTGGAGAGGATTAGGATGGAAAGACTCAGTTGACTTCAGTAACATCATAAATTAACTGGAAGCTTAAGTCACAGATTTATTAAGAGAACTAAAGCTGTAAATGGACTATAAAGAAATAGAATTTATAACTGAATAAATCCATCAGTTTCCATCATTAATCAGTAAAGTGAACTTAGAAATCATTAATTGATTCCTGCCTGATTATTACTGCTGTATACAAAAGACTTTAATGCTTACAATATCAATTGAATAACACTCAGGGCCTTGGAATTAATCTCCCCCAATTTGGGTAATCTCAGACTTCAGAAAGGCTTAACATCAGGAGAGGAAAGTTACACACTTAAGCCTAAAATTGAAGTGTTGGGGGTCCTGTGATGGGATTCTAGCCCAAGGGTTACATTCGTTTCTCAATCTGATCTATTGCCTCCTCCGTTGTCACAGATATTCGTTTCAGTTGCTCAGAATCTCCACCACTAAAGAATGTTTCAGGTGCGGGTATGTTCCCAACATCCTCCGTGAAGACCAAGGCAAAGAATTAATTCAGTTTGTCTGCTATTTCGTTGTCCTCCCTGAGTAACCCTGTTGTCTCTAAGTAATCTAGTGGCTCAGCTGACTCCCACACAGTCTTTTTGTTTCACATGTACTTGAAAAAGTTATTATTAATTTGTGCCTCACTGGCAAGCTTTTTCTCAAAGTCTTTCTTGGCCTGCCTAACTACTGTTTTACATCTGACTTGCAAGTATTTATGCTCTTGCCTCTTTTCATCATTTGGGTTTGCTTTCTATTTTTTGAATGATGCTCTTTTAGCTTTAACAGCCTCCTTTACCTCACCATTGAACTACACTGGTAGTCGTTTGGTCTTACTTCAACCTTTTTTAATGCATGGGATGCTTTTTATCTGGGCTTCCAAAATAGTATTTTGAACAATGTTCATGTCTTATTCAAATTTTTAACCCTTGCAACTGCTTCTTTTAATTTTATTCTAACTAATTTCCTCATTAGTCTTCCTTTTAAAAGTCATATGCTAGTGCAGTAGTTTTACTTAATGTCATCGTTTGATTGCGTTATGATCGTTATTGCTTAGCAACCCCACCATAGTACCCTCTCATAACAAGTCGTGTGTTCCACTGAGAACCAGATCAAAAGCAGCTGCTTCTTTCGTCGGTTCTAGGACCAGCTGCTCCATGAAGCAGTCAATCCCAGGATAATTGAAATCTCCCCATTACTATTGTGTTTCAAATGTATTTGCTTTTTAAATTTCATCTAGCATTTCACAATCTGTTTCTTCATTGTGGCCAGGTGGCTGGTATTATACACCCACTGCTATACTCTTACCCATCACACCTAGAATTTCTATTCATAGGGATTCCACACTGCATGTTTTTTCCTGTAGGATTTTTAACATGTTTCTCTAAGCTATCTTTTACATGTAGCCCACCCCTCCACCAGTTCAATCTTCCCCATCACATCAATATAATTTATACCCTGGTATCACAGTGTCCCATTGGTTATCCTCCTTCCATCATATCTCTGAAATGCTTATAATGTCTATTATTAATCCTCATATAATGTCATACAGCCTAACTCACCAGTCTTACTGTTCAGTCTTCTAGCATTCGCATACAGACATTTTAAAGGCTCTTTTTTTATTTGTACTTTCATTTCTCTTTGTATTTAAAGCCAGGGTTTTCAAACCTCAGATAGGATGAGGAGATTAAGGTAGAAACAGAGCTGGTTTAGGACTCCTGCTAGCTTCGGTTTTATATTTGCATTTTTTGATTGAAGGAAGAAAACCAATAGTACAATACATCATTGCACCTTCACCTATGGCACCACCACAGATGATAACAACAATTAGATCAAGGTTTATAACTTAAAAGTTTCAGACATTTCAAAGAGAAATGTTGGAAGAGGCCAGAAAAAAAAACAAAACAGGGAAGCTAGAGGCAGGGCTAAGGATGTTGTACTTTTGCTCTAGGCTCTGCTGTTTGAGCAGCCTGCAGTGAAAGAAGAAAGGAAGGAGGTGAAATTCCCGCCCCCGCCAAGCTTTAGGAGCAGGCCAAGGGTTAAAACCAGATTTATGAGATATGTCCCAGACCTGTGTGCTATAGCCATTGTTATTTTCATGACTGCCAATGTTAAATACCTCATGCTGGAGAGGAAGGGGAGGGGCTGGGGGGGGGGTTTAAAATGTTAATTTTATTCCTAGGCCTCTCTGCATCCAGGGAGGGGAGGGGAGGGGGAGCTGTGTGCATGCGAGGCGGCTGCACGGACGGAATGCTGATGAGAAGCGCATGAAGGGGCGGCAGCGAGAAGGCAGCTGGGCCGTGCTGGTGGTGGGTCAGCCGTGTTACGCGTGCTAATTCTGCCCTGCTTCTGTTGGGTTCCCATATAGAGTTACACTGGCATGACTCCCCCATTTTCACCCCCTCCCCCCTTTGAATGAGGAGCAGATGTGGTCTAGCACTTAAGAGCATTTGACTCTGATTTACAAGTCTTGATTCCCCCTCTTGCCACTGACCGTCTGTCTGCTACCCCCTTTACCTCGCCCGGCCTGTGGGACCTCATTGATAAGAGGCATTTTATCTTCATCCAACTTTCAAGGTCAAAACATGACATTTTTTTTTATGGGTTTGTTAGTATTTCACATTGAAGTTACAAACAGTGCAAATTAAAGCATTTACGAAATATTTCGTCTGCTTACGTAGAGCGGTTTTCCCCAAGTCGGTCCTGGAGCGTCCCCAGGCAGTTGGGTTTTCGGGAGATCCACACTGATTATGCATGAGATAGATTTACACGCACTGCCCCCAGAAACACTGATTTAGAGAGCATGTGAGCGTCACCTCCAGCTACCAGATCACTTATACCAACTAAAATCCAGATTCTGTCTTTTTTCCTTACTTGATATTTCGCTGATGAGCCCCTGACTCAAAGAGGCTTGAGCACTGACAGTTAAGTTGAACAGGCCGCCAGCCTGATGGCTTTGTGACAGTGCTGCGCACAGGCATGCGGAGAGACCCGGATTCGATTCCTGGGCCCGGCCTTTCACTCCCCAGGGGCAGCTGGGAAATGCTACGGGGGTAGCCTTCAGTAGGGAGGGCATCAGAATCATCCTGTGACAGTGACACCTAGTGGCTAGATTTAGGGTTCATGATTACCCGGCTGCAGAAGGATCCCTGGTGTGTGGCCCCCCCGGCCGAGGACATTGGCTGTGATGACTGGGCTAGGTGAGCTGGGAGGGGATATAATATAGGGCCATAAGCCCGTACAGGCCGGATTCCAATCGAACTGCAAGCTCGAAAGAGCAGGCGAAAACTGCCAGATAAAAATAAAACCCAAAACAGTTAAAGTAAACAATGCATTTTTACAGAAACTTTCACACTCGGGCAGGAATAGCAATATTTGCCCTTGATTCTGCAAACTCAGCAAATGATATTTTTGTGTATCCATATTTCACAGATTCTTCAGCAGATCCCCGCCACATCAGGGGGAGTCTGTTTCTCAGATTCTCTGTCTTCAGGCTCCTCTGTAGACTCACACACACACACACACACACACTCACACACACACACTCACAGAGCTCTCCAAGTTCACAAGACAAAAGCTCTTTTTTTGTTGAGGAAAAAAACCACAAGGAACATTCACAAAGGAGCC
Organism: Rhinatrema bivittatum; assembly: GCF_901001135.1. Taxonomy (NCBI): domain Eukaryota; kingdom Metazoa; phylum Chordata; class Amphibia; order Gymnophiona; family Rhinatrematidae; genus Rhinatrema; species Rhinatrema bivittatum. The sequence continues at coordinate 18,603,191 of NC_042618.1, read as the reverse complement.
ATTTAAAGGTCTGCTCCAGCAGCTGGGCTTGAGCCTGACCCTCAAGCACTGCCTGTAACCTGCACAACAGATAAAAGAGCACGTTAGAGAGGCCCCACCGTAACACCGAGAAGGGACATCTCAGGCAGAAGCACTCACGGGGCCTGATTCACCACAATACCTTCAGCCATACTTCCACCACACTTAGAACGTCCCACCCTGCTACCTCTCTCTCCCCCCCCAAAAAAAACAAACAAACAACAAAAGGTGGATGTGTGCTCACTCGCACAAACCCACAATCAGCACTAAAGTGACAGAGCGTGGGACCAGGGCTTTCGAGGAGCCGCCTGTTCCTCAGATTTAGCTGTTTTCTTAAAGTCATTACAAGGTCAAGTGACGTGTAAGAAAACAAAGAGGCCCATATTAAAAGGGATTTATCCAGGTAACTTCCGAGCTACCTGGACAAATCCTGAGCTTTTAAATTCTTGTCCTCTCTCCAAATAGAGAGGTGATGGTGGGGCGGAGGAGGCTTATTCTGCGGCCATTTCTGGGTAGGCCAAAGTTATCTGGCCTAACTTAGCCGTGTAACTTGGATATTCAAAGTTATCCCGCTAAGTCATTTGCATAAGTCTTTCCGAGAAGCCATCTGAAAGTTATTTATTTATTTATTTATTTATTTATTATTTTCTATACCGGCTTTCACGACTGGTAGTCGCATCAACCCGGTTTACATTAACATTTAGTGTAATGAACATAAAACTAGATGAACTGAACTGGTACAGGAATAGCAGTTACAATAAAACAAGGAAAAATACAACTGGGAGAGGAGGAAGCAAGAAGAAAAATATAGCAATCGGTACAAAAAACAAAATTACAAGATAATATTTACAATATGTACAAAATTAAAGGCAAGACTAAAGGTCTTGTTACCCGGATAAACTTACTTGGATAACTTTGGGTTTGTCCGGGTATCTATTCAGGAGCACGGCTCACCCTGCCCCCCCCCCCCCATCCCTCCTGCCGCCACAGGCCTGGGTTGGCAGCCGCGCCAGGGGCAGGAACGTGTGAGGCGAACGCCACGGCGGCGTTCTGGGAGGGGCATTTTTTGCCACCTCAAAATTCTGCCGCCTAAAGCGGCTGCCTCACCCCGCCTCATTATGGAACCGCCCCTGGCCTCCGCTCTCAAGCACAGAGAGGCCTAAACCAGGAGCCTGAAGTGGTTGAGCAAATCTCTATGAAGGAAGAGGGTCCTCCTGATAAACTGCTGCTCCTGCCTTGGCTCTCTGGAAACACACAGGATCCGCCGGGCCCCGACACACAGGATATGATGTCAGATCTGTTAAGATTTCCCAGTCCAATGATAGGGGCATCCTAAATGAGGTAGCAAGGGCTCTGCCAGTAAGAGGCTAAGGTTTGGAATAAACACGCCCATATGCAAATCTGGAATAAGATCTCTTAACCAATAACCCTTTTGGGGCACCAGGTCACACTACAGTTAGTGCTACCTACATCCTTTAACCGACCTCCCGAACACGTCCACAACCTGTCACAATGATGGCCTCCACCATCTCCGCCAGTAGGCCCCCCTCCATGTAAAAATCCAGCCTCCCCAAGGCTTATCCGTGACCCTTCCCTGCAGCCTTCCTGGAGGCCCAATTCAATTATACCACTGCTGTTCAGGATTGGTAAGTCCCACTCCATGCAGGTTACCCGCCCGGTGTCTCCTAGGAAGCCCAAGGCACTGCCAATGCTTCCTTCTTGGAAGCCCAATGTATGAGCCTGTATCTATCTGCTGTTTTCTTGTTGTACGTCTCAGTGAGACATCTTCCCATTCTGACCACCAGATTCTTCTTCTATACTATGTTTCTGTGAGTCTTAGCAGTTTCGCATTTTGAAATACGTGCGTTCATTGTTCTAAATCGGTACGTTCATGCTGAAAATCTGTTCAGTAAAGATAACTTTAGCAAAAGAGAGAAAATATCACGTCTTGAAAAGAGGCAGCCATTAGACAGCTAAGAAAATAATCCACTCTCCACCGAGTTGCCTGAGAATCCATGATGCACTTCCCTGGGAGTCCTCAAAATTTCATCTTCGGCCTTTCTGATGCTCTCTCTTCAGCTGGGGGTTGGTGACGCTGAGTTGGTTTCTTGTCTGTGGAGCAGGACTCGACCTTCGTAGGTCTTTTATGCTGCAGTGGGTAAAGATCTATCGCTAACGCCTGACTTGCTAGCACAGTGCTGATTCTGCAACTCCCAGGAAGGACGTTTCCACTGCACATTGTGAAGCTGCAGAATACTTGCCTCTCGCTAACTGCTTGAGCTGAGAGCTTTAATGACAAAGGAAGGCCCAAATAAACAACAATAGCAGCTGAAAATAAATTCATCATCTAATGATTTTTTTTTTTTTTTTTACATTTTTTATTTCTCTCTGTCCTCGTTCCCTCATTGCTTTATAATATCGGTGAATTCTTACTCCAGATCATGCATTGGTTAAAGAATAGCGCTGTAAATAAGTTATCCATATCCATAATGCGCAACCCACCTGCATGCGGCTCACAGTCTGCCCTGTGCACACCCCACAGCTCCCAGTGATGACCATTCCTGAGCTGATCTTCCCTTACGTCCTGTACTCTGATGACCCAATATGAGCTGTAAAATAATAACAATTCTTTTCTATGCGGCAGCATTCAGTGACTGCACAGCTTGCTCTCTGCTCACTTCCCTCTCACTCTCTCCTCTCCACTCGCTTTCCAGCCTCATTCCCCTCCATCTCTCACTCTTTGCATCTCCGGCCCTCTCCACTTTCCATACAGCGCCATCCCACCTCTCTCTTCCACAATGCACTGGATCCACCGACTGGGAGCTTTCTGTTTCACAGACCCTGGAGCAGGAGCTTTGAATCTACCGAAGTCAACGCTGGGGCTGATCCGCCCTCAGCTCCTTATTAAAGTTGAATGCCAGTGCCACTGGCTTGGGCCCAATAATTCAGGGCTTTCCAAAGCTGCGAGGGTGACCCTCCAAGTCAGTCAGGTTCTCAGGATATCCACAGTGAACATGCATGAGATAAATCGGCATGCACTGGAGTCTTAGCACCTGCAAGTGTTTCTGATGCATATTCACTGTGGATATCCAGGAAACCAGACTGGCTGTGGCCAGGGGTGGGGGGTCATTAGGTCAGCTTTGGGAAGCCCGACTACACTATAATAGCTGAACTCCAGGCTACACCAAATTCAGCCCTTCTCTAGGGAGGGATGTACATGGGGCTAAGACTTTGCATGGTTTTGTTTAGCATATTTCTGGTTTTACCTCAGTGCACACATGCACTGATCTTCTGATTTCCCTAAGAAAAGTGGGGTCTGCAGGTCTATGAGTGCCAGAGAGTAAGATCAGTTTCGGACCACCCAATTCTGAAAACAAAAAAATAAAGCCAGCTGGTGACCCTAGCCCATGATACAAAAATCCAGGCGTGTGGTTGGGCTGAAGGATTCGATAAATAAATGCAGAAGGACTGGATCATGCATTTGGATTAAGTGAGTATGCAGCACTAACTTTCTGATCACCATTAAATGAAGGAGCAGCACCGTGCCCTGTCAGGCGGAGGGATCTGAGTTCCGTTCCCAGGCCAGGCCTTCCACTTCCCAGGCTGGCGGGGGCCTAGGGATGCCATGAAGGCAGCATTCGCAGTCCCCTGGAGGGACAGCCCCGGTCACTGCGCAGTGGCGACACCTTGTGGCGGGATTCAGGCCGCCCCCACGATTGCAGAGCTTCACAAGGAAGCAGGTCCCTTTGGCCAGCAAGGCTGTGAACGAGGGCTCCAGTCTGAAGCCCAGTCCCAGTTACGACAAAACAGCAAGAGGAAACTTCTACGTGTTCCCTCCCCACCCCCCAAAAAAAGACAGATCCTAAACTCAGAGCATGCACAAGAAAGCACAAGTGCAGCTGGAAGGGGCGTGGAGGTCTGCCGAGCTCTGAAGATAAAGCAGGTGGTGCCTTTCAGTTCCTGCAGCCCTGTTTGGCTTTTCTTGGGCGCGTGCCCTGGAGTCAGAGCTCGCCCCCCCCCCCCCCCCCCCCCGCCAGATCTGAGAGCTTTTCATGCCTGCATGTTGGAAGTGAACTGCAAAGGAGCAGTCCAAAGAAAGCGAGCCTGCCGTGTTTTCATTTCAGTGCAGTGCAGCGGGGGCTCTCGCTCTCTCTCGTTTATTTCCGCCCTCTGCTGCGTTTAGATTCTGTTGTTTAGAAAGGAATTTTTCATTTTCCAATTTAACCGTAATTTCCTCTTCCCACGACTGGAAGGATTACCCGCCGGAGTCAGGGCTGGCACAAATCTTCAATGGTAATTTTCTATAAAAAAAAAAAAAAAAATGGTACCAGTTCTAGGCCGTTGGTGGTTTTCGCCTTCCATTTTTTTCTAATGGGGAAAAGGAAGCAAGTCCGAAATGGTTCCAGGTCAGTGACAAAAGGTTCCAGGTCGGCAACCTGGCCTGACCTGGCAGAAAATCACCACTGCGCCTTGCACCCTCCAGCCAATTAAATGTTAGGCCGAGAGGCCTCCTCTCCTCAAAATGATGATAATTAAACCCATCAGTCATGATGATCCCGTCACCAGCCCTTCCAGAACAATCCTACAAAAGCCACGTTGGATGCCTCACGTTTAAATGTTTCATACACGGATATAGACAATATGTTTCAGAAATCCTGCCACAGTGTCCGACGAATGCATCATCTGTGATCTTTGGGGGTAGACTGGGGAAAAAAAAAGAGCAAAAAAACCCCCCCTAAGTTTATAAATGAAAAGAGATTGATCCTGCGTTGACTCAAGGCAATGTGTGACATGGCTGGCTTAAACTAGGCTAGTTCCCAGGGCTGGTCTTTGGATAGAGCGAGCTGGGCAGTCACCCAGGGTGCCGGGAGAGAAGGGGGGCGTCATCGGCCTCACCTGTGGGCCGGGCAGCGGCAGTGCTGGCTGCTGGACATGGACCTGCCAAACGTTAGCTGCAGAGAGCCCCTCCCCCTTTAAGGTACTGGCGTTCCCAGGTCCAACCACATTGAAATTACTGCTGAGCTATGCAGCCCGGCACCTGTCAGGACCTGGGTGCTCCTTTTAACCGGCACCGGCAGCTCTCCTCTTTATGTGCACAGCTGCGAGGTCCGCTGATGAGCTCTTTAAGACACGTGGGTGCGGACCGAGGGAAAGAGGCGCCGGCGCCCACGCTGAAAGCAACGGCCAGGGCACAAAGGCGGGGGTGATGTCTTCCAAACCATTGCCAGTCTGAGCGCCTTGGCGCACAGTGTTAAACCTCGCTGTCACCCGTGGCTGTGTGTGTGTGTGCATATGTACAATTTCCTAGAGGTCAATATTCATCTTTTTCTGGATATTCAGCCCATAGCCACGCTGGCTGGACATCTGGTCCAAGGCTGCCTGGACAAATCTTTATCCAGACAGAGTTGTTATAGACCTACATTATTATTATTATTATATACCGGCATGATGTCCACAACTAATGCCGGTATATAAAATGTTTATATAAATAAATAAAATAAATTATTATTTATCCAGACAGAGTTATTATAGACCTACATTATTATTATTATTATTATTTATCCAGACAGAGTTGTTATAGACCTATATCTACACTGCCCTTTCGGGCCAAAATCATAGAAAATACAGTGTATATACAACATATGGGTACATCAAAGCAAACAATATTTTATATCCAAATCAATACGGCTTCAGAAAGAGCTTCAACATGGGATTACGTCCACTCTCATTGTCTGACACAGAACTGAGAGGATCTGAGGTCAAGCCTATCTGGTGGTATTATTAGATCTATCTGTGGCTTTCGATACCACGGACCACGTGATAAGGAAATAGGAATTACCGGGACTGTACTAGGATGGTTCACTTCATTCTTAAAAGATCGAACATTTAAAATTGACGATACATTTCAAACCAAAAAATGTTTACAACTGGTGTCCCGCAAGGTTCATCCTTATCAGCTATTCCTTTTAATCTCTCTATGTATTACCACTGTGTACATTGCAATCTGGTTTAGGTCTTCATTTTTATGTATATGCAGATGATGTACAATTCATTGTACCAATAGGAAAATCAGTTGATTACACTGTTAAGTCTTTGAGTATCTATTTCTCTGCCATTCAGAGACTACTAACTCACCTTAAATTAGTTCTAAATACACAAAAAACAGAAGTTATCTGGTTAGGCAGAAAAAAACACTATTAACATCCCATTATAGATCATAATTGGGACAAGTAAGATTGAGATTACTGAGTATATGTTGTAAACTGTGAGGTTTGGGTGGACTCTTGGACACTGTGGCAGCTGACTACCCCACGGGGAAGGGGGGGGGGGGGGAGTCCCATGAGGGGCCACAGGTCAGGCTTAGCTCAGGACACACAAACACAGAGATTGATCTTTTATTAGACTGTGTAAGGAAGCCACCAGAGGTGGCAGTAGTGAGCAGCTGGAATAGCCCGGCAGGGCTGGTATCCCTCAGGTGCTGGAACAGCGACTCCTCCGGTAGCAGTGCTGTAGTGGAAAGAACTGAGAGAATGAGTACAGTGGAGAATATACAAGACCCCAGTATGGAGATCCCCAGGGTAGGGAGAGCAGACCCTCGAGGAGCGAGTATCTGAACCCTGAGAGCTGGGAGGCTTGCAGATGATGTACTCACGCAGCGGTTCCACGGAGATGGCACTGGGGCTGGAACGGAGACAGGCCCTCGAGGAGCGAGTGCTTGGTTCCAAGGAACAGCTCTGAGGTGAAGATGGTAGTACTCACTGATGTTGAAGATTAGCGAATCCTTCCAGGCAGAAGAGAAGGTAGGAGTAGGCAGCGAGTCGGGGAACATGGGCCCTCGAGGAGCAAGTACCGGTTTCCTGATAGCGACCTGGAAAGCAAGTGAGGCCCCCGAGGAGCGGGTACCCCGTTAGCGTTAGAGAGTCCAATAGAGATTGGAGAGGCAGAGTAGCTGGGTATGGAGAACGAATCCCATCCATAGGATTCCTGTAGGATTACCCCCTTGCTAACTCAAAGGCTAGCAAACATTGTAGGCTTTAAATATCTGGGCATCATGACATCATCACGGGGGGACGCCTTGGAGGTTCGCACCAAGTAGGAAATAAGAAGAAGGGCTGCGCGGCACGCGCCCTATGGTACAAGCGGAGCATGGCGGGAGGCAGCGCCCAAGCCAGTCCGGGGACGCCGGAGAGGACGGCAGGCAGACGCCGCGGCAGCCAGGTGTCCATCCGCAGCATGAGAAGGAGCAAACAAAGAGAGGTAGGCGTAGTGAAGCCATCGGAAAGGGATGGTTGCAACAGTACCCCTTTCAAAGGGTGGTCTCCTCTGTGGGTACCAGGTTTTGGTTTCCAAGAATGCGAGAGATGAAACTGATGAAACATCTCTTTGTCAAGGATATTAGCCAGCGGCTCCCAAGAATTATCTTCGGGGTCAAAACCTTCCCATGAGAAAAGGTATTCCCAGGTTTTGCCTCGTTTGCGGTCATCAAGAATGGCTTCGACCTTGTATTCTAGGTCATCTTCTGCATTAATAGGAGATGGTTCCTGAGTTTTGGAAGAGAATTCACTGATGATGTGTGGTTTCAGAAGTGAAACATGAAAAGCGTTATGGATGTTCAATCCAGGTGGTAACTTCAGATTGTAGGTAACATTGCCAAGACGTCGGCGGATAGGGAATGGTCCAAATTAGCGAGGAGCAAATCGAGAGGAGGGTAACTTCAGTCTAAGGATCTTAGTGGATAGCCAGACTTTGTCACCAGGTTGAAAGACAGGCGCTTTGGAATTATGAGCATCATAAAATCTTTTGGCTCAATCACTCGCTTTGAGTAGCATTGCTTTCGTCTGAGTCCATTGTTGATGGATTTCTTCAGCAGTGATTTGAGCTGCTGGGGACATCACTGAGAGCTTCAGTGGAAGTGGCGGAGATGGAGAACGTCCATATACCACTTCAAATGGTGTTGATCCAGTTGATGTTGCTGGATGAGAGTTAATGGCGAATTCAGCCCATGGTAACAGTTCAGCCCAATTATTTTGATGACAACTCGCATAGGCCCGAATAAACTGTTTCAGGGTCCTATTCATCCGTTCTGTGTGGCCATTAGATTGAGGATGATAGGCAGAGGTATAATCTAGAGAGATATCGAAGAGTTTGCACAGGGCCTTCCAGAATATTGCCGTGAACTGTGATCCTCGATCCGAGACTATGTGCTTCGGTAGGCCATGGAGTCGAAAGATATGAATTATGAAGAGCTTCGCAAGTTCCGAGGCTGAGGGCAAGCCAGGTAGTGCCATGAAGTGGGCCATCTTGCTGAAGTGGTCGATTGTGACCCAGATGGTATTCATACCTCCAGAAAGGGGTAGATCAACTACAAAATCAGTAGCAATATGCATCCAGGACTGTTCTGGAGAACTCTTTCCTTACAGCACCTCCCCTTCAGGTGGCTATGAATGATAGCTCCTTAGTTCACTTGGGGGTACTAGTTGTCCAGAGAGTGTGCTCCTTTTGGTTTGGTTTCTGGAGAATAAGGAGCTGGGTTTTGGAGTTGGTTGTTTTTGAGGAGATTCCTGCAGTGCACCCCTTGCTTGTCAGGGTCTGAGGCTTTGGTATCATTTTGGGCAGTTTTTCACGAGTTTACCAGGGGTGAGACACTGGTCCTGTTCTGGTGAGGGGCCAGGAGTGAGAAGGCCTTTGTACCCTTCCCCTGATGAAGTGTCTTGGTTTGTGAGGGGGTTCAGTGCCGCCCCTCTTCACAGTGAAAGCTGGCTTGTCCAGCAGCAGAACTTATCCTAATGAGAGGCCACATCAGGAGTCTGGTGAGGAGAGCCAAGGACTTTGGAGACCCACAACAGGATCTTCACCCTATGGGACACAGAGACGATCTGGACTCGTGTGGACCTCAGGTACATTGTTGTGACTTAAGGGGATCCTTTACACTCTCAGAGATTTCCCTACTCGGCCGGGATATCTTAGCCTCTCGCTGTCAGGAATAAGCTCTATCCTGGTGCTGAGGACACATACACAGATAATAGAGAAGAGTTTGGTGAAAGAAGCCAGCTGCACCCAGATGGAAAGATAGATGTATGGTGGACCAGCCATTTCTGACTGATTGAACGTTATTTACCTTAAAGAGAATCCTAGCAAACTTTTCATTTGAACACCCAATATTGTGTCCTGTCTGCTCCCTGCAGCACCATCGCAGCACCTGAGCCTAGAAGGTTAGCCTTCCCCCCCATAGAAAGCACCCACAATGTCGTTTCGGAGGAGGCAGGGCCTTCTGGGTTGCGGGAGGGGAGAATTTCGGGGGGTTCTGATGGTTACAAAAGGATTCCGGAATGGGGAGTTCCCTTAGGCCAGTTCAATTTCTGTAAGATGAGGGGGTGCTGGGAGGGGAGCCCACTGGACCCACGCATCCCGGAGACTTGACTGCCCATTTTTTTGAGGTGAGCGGTAGGTCATGCTGGGGAGGGTTCAGGAGGGTGGGGCAGTTCTAGCTTGTGTCCCCGGCGAGTGGGGGCAGGATCAGACTTTGTTTGGGAGGGGGGTCTGGTACTGTGGTAAGTGTAATGCCTGCCTCTGAGCAGACATTAAATTTCCCGCGGTAAAAGCAGTCGCGCTAGGCCGCCTCGCCGCTTAGCGCGCCTCCTTGCATTGCAGGGTAATAGCCAATTAAGTTATCACCCAGCAGTTTGCATGCACTCATGCTAAGCTTGCTGCAGGTCTTTTAGTGCGGATTTTTTTCGGCGCTAAAACCCTTATTACATACCTGGGGGCAAGGTTAGCGTCAAAAAAAACCCATGCAGCTTATTACATCAGCCCCATTGTTTACAAATGAATGCTGGATCACTCATATAAATCAATGTCTCGGTATTGACGCCTCCCTTCTGCTCTTGGGTTACCATCTAATGGACAGACTAATTGCTCTAGTCAAGACACCACCAAATACTTAAATAGCAACAGCCGTACCACCCTGAACTCTGATGCTATGAAATCTTGTAAGCAGTATGACTGGAAGGCCTCCAAGGAACACGGGGTCCTGCAGTGGTGTTGGCAGCCCAGTGCATCAATATAGAACCAGTGGTGGTGGTGGTGCAGGGAGCACCAGTAAGCGTCTGTGGCGATGGCAATACTGTATCTGAGTCGCTCGGGTCTTTATTTTGGTTTTGGCTCCTGTATTGTTTACCTTGGCTATGATTGGTTGAATTTCTTGCACTCTGATTGGCTGTAAAAACCGCGCCAAAATAGCCGGTTTTAAAACGCTGTGTTTTGTCTATCCGCCCGCTCTCCTTGCCGTACAAGCTGTATGAATCCCTCAGCAAGTTTAAAGGTATGTGTTCCCGGCGCTATTGTGTATACCCTGTACCCTTAATTAGGTCCATAGTTCTAATACAATTTTACTGTTGTTTCTTTCTAGTTCTTGTGAGTTAATTCTGTCCCTCCCGACGCAGCCTTCGGGCGAAACACGGGGTCCGTGTCGGGGGACCCTGAAAGAATTATTCGTCTTTACTGCTTTGGAGCAATGAAGTTGCCATATTGAAGTTTCAATCAACCTTACTTCGTTTTTGATGAAAAGACGTTTTGGACCAATAATTTCTTTGCACTCCTTTTGGATTTGTAAATAAACAAGAGACATAAACAGTCAAGTTAAAGCCATAGTCCATTTGAAAGGCGCCCATGATATGGAAACTTTAGGATGGCAAGAGGATATGTGCATCTATAGTGCTTACTGAATAGTTGATTTTGATCAGCGCTATTTGTAGAAATGCTTCCTGTCACCACAAATTCATCCAATTTTCAGCAGTCACCAGAATCCTCCCTCCCCCTCCTGCCCCAGGGGAATGTCTCTCACCTCTGTATTACATCCGGTCACCAGAATCCCCCCTCCCCCTCCTGACCCAGGGGTGCATCTCTCACCTCTGTATTACACCCAGTCACCAGAATCCTCCCTCCCCCTCCTGCCACACGGGAGTGTCTCTCACCTCTGTATTACATCCGGTCACCAGAATCCCCCCTGCCCCTCCTGACCCAGGGGAGCATCTCTCACCTCTATATTACACCCAGTCACCAGAATCCTCCCTCCCCCTCCTGCCCCAGGGGAATGTCTCTCACCTCTGTATTACATCCGGTCACCAGAATCCCCCCTCCCCCTCCTGACCCAGGGGTGCATCTCTCACCTCTGTATTACACCCATCACCAGAATCCTCCCTCCCCCTCCTGCCACACGGGAGTGTCTCTCACCTCTGTATTACATCCGGTCACCAGAATCCCCCCTCCCCCTCCTGATCCAGGGGAGCGTCTCTCACCTCTGTATAACACCCATCACCAGAATCCCCCCTCCCCCTCCTGTCACATGGGAATGTCTCTCACCTCAGTATTACACCCAGTCACCAGAATCCTCCCTCCCCCTCCTGCCACAGGGGAGCATCTGTCACCTCTGTATAACACCCGGCCACCAGAATCCCCCTCCCCCTCCTGACCTAGGGGAGCATCTCTCACCTCTGTATTACACCCATCACCAGAATCCCCCTCCCCCTCCTGCCCCAGGGGAGCATCTCCCACTTATGTATTGCACCTGCCACCAGAATCCCCCCTCCCCCTCCTGACCCAGGGGAGCATCTCTCACCTCTATATTACACCCAGTCACCAGAATCCCCCCTCCGCCCCCTGACCCAGAGGAGCGTCTCTCACCTCTGTATTACACCCGTCAACAGAATCCCCCTCTCCTTCCTGTCCCAGGGCAGCATCTCTCACCTCAGTATTACACCCGGTCACCAGAATCCTCCTCCCCCTCCTGTGACAGGGGAATGTCTCTCACCTCTGTATTACACCCAGTCACCAGAATCCCCCCTCCCCCTCCTGACCCAGGGGAGCATCTCTCACCTCTGTATTACACCCGTCAACATGATCCCCCCTCCCCTTCCTGACCCAGGGGAGTGTCTCTCACCTCAGTATTACACCCGGTCACCAGAATCCTCCTCCCCCTCCTGACCCAGGGGAGCATCTCTCACCTCTGTATTACACCCAGTCACTAGAATCCCCCCTCTCCCTCCTGACCCACGGGAGCGTCTCTCACCTCTGTATTACACCCAGTCACTAGAATCCCCCCTCTCCCTCCTGACCCACGGGAGCATCTCTCACCTCTGTATTACACCCAGTCACTAGAATCCCCCCTCTCCCTCCTGACCCACGGGAGCGTCTCTCACCTCTGTATTACACCCAGTCACTAGAATCCCCCCTCCCCTCCTGACCCACGGGAGCATCTCTCACCTCTGTATTACACCCAGTCACTAGAATCCCCCCTCTCCCTCCTGACCCACGGGAGCGTCTCTCACCTCTGTATTACACCCAGTCACTAGAATCCCCCCTCTCCCTCCTGACCCACGGGAGCGTCTCTCACCTCTGTATTACACCCAGTCACTAGAATCCCCCCTCTCCCTCCTGACCCACGGGAGCATTCTCTCACCTCTGTATAACACCCAGTCACTAGAATCCCCCCCTCGCCTCCTGCCCCAGGGGAGCATCTCTTACCTCTGTATTACACCTGGTCACCAGAATCCCCCCTCCTCCTCCTGCCCCAGGGAGCATCTCTTACCTCTGTATTACACCCGTCAACAGAATCCCCCCTCCTCCTCCTGCCCCAGGGAGCATCTCTCACCTCTGTATTACACCCGGTCACCAGAATCCCCCCTCCCCCTCCTGACCCAGGGGAGCATCTCTCACCTCTGTATTACACCCGTCAACAGAATCCCCCCTCCCGCTCCTGCCCCACGGGAGCGTCTCTCACCTCTGTATTACACCTGGTCACCAGAATCCCCCCTCCTCCTCCTGCCTCAGGGGGCATCTCTCACTTCTGTATTACACCCGTCAACAGAATCCCCCTCCTCCTCCTGCCTCAGGGGGCATCTCTCACCTCAGTATTACACCAGATCACCAGAATCCATCCCTCCTCCCTCGTGTCCCAGGAGAGTGCCTCCCACCGCTGTATTAAATCCGATCACCAAAGTTCATCCCCACCTACTGCCCCAGAGGGTGGGGAAGGTTAAATTGGCTGTTTCCGAATCTACATTATGCTGTAACTTCAATCTTGCTCCTCCAGCATATGCCATCCTGGTAGGGCTTCTGTGTTTTCCTTTATTAAAGTAAAATGTGCGGCTTGGCTGCACATTTTACTTTCTGTATCACGCGGGCATACCTAATAGGGCCATCAACATGCATTTGCATGTTGTTGGCCTGGATCCACATAGGTGGTCTGGATCCACATAGGTGCAGTGGGTTGGACACGCGTTTTCCTCCCCTTACTGAATAAAGGGTAAGGGAAAACGCGCGTCCAAGGGCAGGTTAACAGTGCGCTCCATCATAGCGCACTGTACTGTATCTGCCTGATAAGGAGCAGCAGGAAGGAGGTGTGACCTGGATCCACATAAGGAGCAACAGGAAGGAGGTATGACCTGGATCCACATAAGGAGCAGCAGGAAGGAGGTGTGGCCTGGATCCACATAAGAAGCAGCAGGAAAGAGGTGTGGCCTGGATCCACATAAGGAGTAGCAGGAAGGAGGTGTGGCCTGGATCCACATAAGGAGCAGCAGGAAGGAGGTGTGGCCTGGATCCACATAAGAAGCAGCAGGAAAGAGGTGTGGCCTGGATCCACATAAGGAGTAGCAGGAAGGAGGTGTGGCCTGGATCCACATAAGGAGCAGCAGGAACGAGTTGTGGCCTGGATCCACATAAGGAGCAGCAGGAAGGAGGTGTGGCCTGGATCCACAGAAGGAGCAGCAGGAAGGAGGTGTGGCCTGGATCCACAGAAGGAGCAGCAGGAAGGAGGTGTGGGCTGAATCCACAGAAGGAGCAGCAGGAAGGAGGTGTGGCCTGGATCCACATAAGAAGCAGCAGGAAAGAGGTGTGGCCTGGATCCACATAAGGAGTAGCAGGAAGGAGGTGTGGCCTGGATCCACATAAGGAGCAGCAGGAACGAGTTGTGGCCTGGATCCACATAAGGAGCAGCAGGAAGGAGGTGTGGCCTGGATCCACAGAAGGAGCAGCAGGAAGGAGGTGTGGCCTGGATCCACAGAAGGAGCAGCAGGAAGGAGGTGTGGGCTGAATCCACAGAAGGAGCAGCAGGAAGGAGGTGTGGCCTGGATCCACATAAGGAGCAGCAGGAAGGATATGTGGCCTGGATCCACATAAGGAGCAGCAGGAAGGAGGTGTGACCTGGATGCACATAAGGAGCAGCAGGAAGGAGGTGTGGCCTGGATCCACATAAGGAGAAGCAGGAAAGAGGTGTGACCTGGATCCACATAAGGAGCAGCAGGAAGGAGGTGTGGCCTGGATTCATATTAGAAGAACAGGGAGAAGGTGTGGCCTGGGTTTAATGTTTGGCCTGTGATCCCAGCAATGAACACTTATAATCCAATGCAATATTTGTGCGTAGAAAACAGGCACTCAAAGTTGAGCGTACACTTTCCCTATGTGCTCCCAGCCACCTCTCCTGGGCACGCGATGCAATATTTAAATGAGGGGGTCGCGCTAGAAAGGATGCCCTAGGGAAAATTCTGCATCCCTAGCTCCTCCTCTTCATAAGGCGCACAGGAGAGGTGGCTGTCAGTGCAGGCTGGGAAAACAGACACTTAATATGAGCCTCCCTTTTCTCCCACCACCAGCACAATATACACACACAGCATACCTGGCCTGGACCAGTTATCTTTCGTGTGTATATTGGGCGCCCAGAATTTTTTTTTTCCCCCAAGACTTTTTTTTTTTTTTACCTGTATCTGTTTTCTGTGGTTCCTCCTACTCAGTCTATTGCGACGATGCTAATAGGAGGACTCACAGGAAGCAGGATTTTTTGTTATTTATCGATGAGTCCTTGAGTGCGGCATGCCATTATGCTAGCCCCAGGCTGGCGTAACATTTGCCACATTGCCAGGGGCTCATTGGCTGCTTGGGAAATGTTTTGAATCACGAGTATTAGCTTACAGCCTCATCTGCATGGAATTTACATGTGATGAGCGCTATTATCTATGCGGTGGTTTGGATGCGCATTTTGGTTGCGCTAATCCCCGTATTGCATCGGGGGGTTATGGACGCCTGTGCAAAACGCTCAACCCATGGCGTGTTAAGCCGCGCGCTAGCTGCAGCGTACGGTATTGCACCGGCGTTTGTCAGTCTATGCCTGAGTTGATCCAATACCCAGGGCCGGCGGAAGCACTAGGCGAACTAGGCGATCGCCTAGGGCGCTGAGCATTAGGGGGCGCCGAGCCACTGACGGCCAATGGCCGCCGGTGGACGTCATCCCAATGGCAGATACACACAGCAAGAAGATCGCAGGGCCGTGGTACAGTCGCGTCTAAACATGCAGGTGCTCCTCCTCCTTCCTGCCCGCGCGGCCCCGGAAGAAAAATGTTGCCGGAGCCGCGCGGGCAGGAAGGAGGAGAAGCAAGGAGGAGGAGCATCAGCCAATGCAGGAACTTCTCCTCCTTCCTGCCCGCGCGGCCCCGGAAGAAAAATGTTGCCGGAGCCGCGCGGGCAGGAAGGAGGAGGAGGAGCATCAGCCAATGCAGGAACTTCTCCTCCTTCCTGCCCGCGCGGCCCCGGAAGAAAAATGTTGCCGGAGCCGCGCGGGCAGGAAAGAGGAGGAGCATCAGCCGCGTGCCGGAAGGAGGAGGAGCATCTGCCACGTTCAGAAGAGGATCAGCGCTGCTCGAGAAGACCGGGGCCGCTGCAGAGCCCATCCTGCAGTGGCCCGTGAAGAGGAGGCCCAGAGGTGAGAGAGAGAGACTGAGGGTTTGTACAGTGTGTATGTGTGCGTGTATGAGATGAGTTGAGAGACTGTGTGTGTGTGGGAGTGAAGACCTGAATGTTTGCAGAGACAGCATGGGAGAGCCTTTGTGTGTGTGAGAGACAGCATGTGGTAGTGAGAGCCTGTGCTTGAGCAAGACAGCATGTGGGAGTGAGAGAGAGCCTGTGTGTGTGTGTGTGAGTCAGCATGTGACAGTGAGAGCCCGTGTGTAGGAATGATTGTATGAGAGAGAGCATGTGGGAGTGAGAGAGAGCCTGTGTGTGTGTGTTTGAGTCAGCATGTGACAGTGAGAGCCTGTGTGTAGGAATGATTGTATGAGAGAGAGCATGTGACAGTGAGAACCTGTGCTTGAGCAAGACAGCATGTGGGAGTGAGAGTTAGACAGCATGTGCAAGAGAGAGACTGTGTATAAATGATTGTATGAGGGACAGCATGTGAGAATGAGAACCTGACCGTGTGTTTGAGGGAAGCAGACAGATGGAGAGAAAATAAATATGTTATAAAAGGAATTGGCAAAAAAATAAGAAAGGGAAGGTGGAAAAAAAAAAGCCTGTGACCAACCGATTAGAAAACTAAGATCAGACAGCAAATGTAAAAAGAAATAAATTACTTTTTACTGATTGGCACATGTAATCTTTGGGAATGTGCAAGAGTAGCACTTTCTCTATGCGGATCTCACAATGTACGAGATCAACATGGAGGAAGTGGAAGCCCATGGGGCCTGCACAGAGGAGGCAGCAGAATGGGCTTCAGTGCCAATAGCAGCAATCAGCACCTCCGCAATAGCCATACAGCGGCAGTGACAGTGGCAGCAGAAGAATGAGAGAGGCTCTGAGGTTGCTGGCAAAAGAAAGAGAGGGGGTCTCTGCCTTTAGTGTGTGCATGTGTATGAATGGGAGTCTGCCTGGCGGTGTATGTGTGTGAATGCATGGGTGCCTGCCTGAGGGTGTGTCAGTGAATGAGAATGTATGGGTGTCTTCCTGGGGTTTGTATGTGTGAGAATAGGTGCCTGCCTGTTTGTGGTGTATGGGTGTGTGAGAATAAATTGGTGCTTGCCTGGGGGTCTGTGTGTGTGAGAATGAATGTGTGCATGCCTGGGGGATGGGGAGGGAGTGGTGTGAAAATGAATGGGAGCCTGCCTGGGGTTCAGTGTGAGAATGACTAGGAGCTTGCCTGTGTGTGTGTGTGTGAGAACGAATGGGAGCTTGCCTGGGAGTGTGCGTTTGTGTGTATGTGAGGGAGCCAGTGAGAGTGAGAGCATGAGTGTGTATGAGAAAATCCAGGGGAGTAAGAGTTTGTGTGGGGGTGTGTGTGGAGGGGGAGAGAGTGCCTTAGAGCCTGAGTGTGTCAGTGTCTGTGAGAGCGAGAGGTTATGGTGGATATAAGAGCATGAATGTGTATGTATGTGACAGTGTATGTGTGAGAGAGAATGGACATGTGAGTATGTGTGAGAGAGAGAGGATAACCTCCTAATCCTCGACAATATCAGGGTGACTGGAAATCAAGAGCTCCCATGTATGGACAGCAGGGGCTTTTTAAAATCCTTATTAATTTTAATTATTGTGTGTTATTTGATATATGTACTGTTTTGAAATATTTTATTGGTATTTGGGAAATTGTAAAAAATGTATATGATTTTAATTAATAGAAATTCTATTTATCAGTAGTTTTAAAATATTTTATTAGTATGGTTTTACTATTATAACTGATGCTTTGTTTCTTGATTTTATTTGTTTTATGAGGAATGGTGGTTCTGTTTTTCCATTATTAATACACAGAGTCTGGCTTCTTGGGGTTTCCATTCCAGTTTTTGTCTAATTTGTGCTCCTTTATTTTGTATTCTGTATTTGGTGAGGGTCTGTCTCTGCTCTGTGTGTGTGACCACGATGAGAGATTCTGCTAGCATGTAGTGTCTGTATAGGGATCTATAGCAATCGGGTTTGTTATGTTTCCTCAGTAGGTGGTGTATTGTTATCCCAGGACCCAGTGTAATATTTACCCTTGCTTTTTCACAGGTAGGGTTATTATTGTTTGAATCCTTGGTGTTATTACTGTTATGTTATGATGGGATTGCAGTATAGATTTTGGGTGTCTCTTTTGCGGTGCTTTATGTTAGTTCACAATGTGTCTGGCAGTGGAAGGTGTTTGTGCTGCTGTTACTGTGAGGTGACACCAGAATTTGAAAATATCTTTTACTATGATGAGCTGTAAGGGAAACATCCAAGCTCCATTGTTTGGGGGAATTTCAGTGGATGCACAGAGATACAGAACTGGAGGTGCAGGATTTATATTGACATTCTGTCCCTTCCTATAAATTCCAGACTTCACTCTCATAGCCATATAGAATTAGTTGAATGAGGCTATCAAATAACTTTATAGTAGTTTTACTAGAAGTGTGAAACTGGCCAGCTTTTTAAAATAATGCAGAGGACCCTTTGGACTTTTTTTAACAACTTTTTTTTTATAACCAATTTTAAAGCAGGATCCATGCTATAGAGGTGGGTGAGATGAAGAAATGTCATTTTGGCTCCCCCCCCCCACCCAAAACAAATTCTTCTGTCTAGAGATGCCACTGATTTTCTGTGGCACACAAATGCATTGGCCCCTGGGCGCTGGAGACCCTTGGTGCGCCACTGGGTGCGAGCCATATGGGGCCGCAAGTGGTGGCAAAGAGGAGTGGAGATTTGGCGGGCCGCAAGCAGTGCCCAACCTGCTCGCGACCCAGAAAACCCCAGTCAGCGGGCGTGATTGAGAATGAGGTAGGAGTCGGGGCCGAGACCGGGGGGGGGGGCGCAAGGAAGAAGGCTCGCCTAGGGCGCCAAATCCCCTTGCACCGGCCCTGCCAATACCAATGGCTGCCTAACAGTATTAATTGTTCGAAAAGGTTCAGCGATCAGGCACTGAAATCAGTTAAGGCCATCCATTCTCGAGAGATTGTCCCAGTGTTTCCGATGGTTTGTACTTAGACGCTGGTGAAGCCGTTGAGGCAGCGCGTTCCGATCCTCTGGGTTGTGCGCGCTCTGCGCCGATGCAGTGTCGCCTGTCCTGGTCCTGGAGCCCCACCTAATCAGTTTATCCACTCCGAAGAGGTTTAAGATGTGCATTTGTAAACAGGAGGTCCCGATCTATGCATAATCAGCTCATGGCTAATGACTGGGGAGCTCCTGAAAAGCAGACCTGGAAGGCCAGGCTTCAGAATTGCCAGCCTCGTGTTCCTCTTTTCTCCTGTGTGATGGGGAGGTGCTGAGCTTGTAAACGGTGAGGCGCGGCAGCGCTGAGGTGAGCTGTCACCGACGAAGTGCTGAGATGAAAGGCAGAACAAGGACTTGAGAAAGTCCTGCGGGCCGCAGGGAAAGGGAAAATGTATTTGCATTTCGCGTCAGCCTAGCTGCAACGCTGCGTGTAAAGTGCAGGGCATTTTTTGGAATTCCAACGCCGAGTGAGTTGCAGCAATCCCAGGTGGGAGATCAGGCAGGCCTGGGTGACTGTGGCCAATGCAGGGCCATGGAAAGGTGAAGGTGGTGAAGTTGGCGTAACTGAAAGAAAGCTGATCTGGGTACTACCGAGATTGGAGCTTCAATAGTGAGTTTGGAGAGCAGCACGAATCCCAGACTGAGAACCTGACAGCTGAAAGGGCAATCGGGCAATACCTCAGAGACTTTTTTTTCCTATCCACAATACTTCTCTCTTTTATGGATTTAATCTCAATTTATTTTAACAAAGCCAGCAGAGGTTTTTCCCAGGCATTTGTTCAGGTTGGCTATCAGTTTGCCAGAGACCAATGAATGTTGTCCGCATATGAGTATTAAGTGATCTGATGACCTTGCCTGGGAGCGGGGGAGGGCATTCTGTAAATTGAACAGTTGCTTAAAAATGGTTGACCAGGATATCAAATACCACGTAGAGGTTGAGGAATACCATTAAGGCTGTCTGCCCATGACCCAGGCAGAGTCATATTTATCAAGTAAGCTCACCAGTACTCAGGGCCGGTGCAAAGCAAATCTTCTGTCTTGCACCCGCCCCTCCCTCCCCCAGTCCAGGCCTTGGCTCTGGCCCCGACCTCATTCACTCAGCCAGGCCCCCACTTAGGATCCTTCTCTCATTCACACACGCACTCTTACACAGGCTCCCTCCCTCTCTCTCACTAACACCATTGCTCTCTCATACACACACAATCCCTCTCACTCACACACACACACACAGAGTCACTGCTCGTGGCCCACCGAGACTCTGCTTTCTCTCAGCCGTGAGCCGGATGGGTGCTGTTCGTGGCCCCGTATGGCTGCTCTTTTTCGCCCCCTAATGACTGGTGCCCTAGGCGACCACCTGGTTCGCCTATTGGGACGTGCTGGCCCTGCCAGTACAATCTCTGAAACCTGACTGGAATTTGTCCAGACCCTCTGCGGCCAGAAGGAAGTCAGAGAGCTGTACCAATAGAGCTTTCTTGACGATCTTATCTAGAAACGGTAGGTTTGACACTGGGCAGTAATTGCTCAGCTCATTAGGGTCCAAGTTGAGTTTCTTTAGGGTTGATTTGGCTATTGCTCTTTTTAGGCAAGCTGGAATCTTCTGTTTACAATATGCTTACAATGTATTGGAGGTGGTCGCGTAGCTCTAATTTGACTTTCTTGATTATCCAGGAGGGGCAGGGGTCTGCAAGGCATGCTGTAGTTTTAAGGTTTGAGAGAAGGGTATCTATGTTTTTCTCTAGTAGATGGCAAAAGGTAGTGAGAATGTGGATTGGAGTGAGCTGGTATTTTGGGGGTTGATCCTCTTCAGCGACAGAATACAGTTCTCTCCAAATGTCTGTGATATTATGGAAGAACAAATCAGCCAGCTTATTGCAATGTGTTTTTGATGCTAATGAGGGATAGGACCGAAGTGGAACCTAGTAACATATTAACTGTTTGAAATAGCTCTCTGGGTGAGTTCTTCGCCTAATCAATAGTTTATGAGTAGGCTTTTTTTTGTCTCACTCATGACTGCCGTATATTGCAGTGCTGATTTTCATTATTTGTGGTCCCATTTCTTTGCGTTTTGTTTTTAGTTCTGGTGTGAACCCAGTTGTAGGGTTAGGGTATTTGATTTGGCAGAGTTTATCTTGGGCAATTGTATTAATGGCTGATTAGAGGTCTGTGTTCCATGAGTCAACCTGGTGAGGAGGTTGAGGTGTGGCATGAGGGACTGTTCAGTTTATTGAGGGTTTGATATGCAAAGTTGGTCTAATCAGTTTTGCGGATTTGGCATTGCTAAATTTTATGGAGAGGATTATACTAGTCATCCAGCTATCCTAGACAGATCAACCCATGGAGTAATTCATCCCTCCTTAAAAGCTTGTTCAAACAGCCTGCTGCAAATGCTTATCTTTCTATCTTTAGATTACTGTAATTCACTGTGTGTTGGATTAACTGTTAATATTCTACTTGAGCAATGCAAATAGTTCAGAATTTGCTGCCCTCCTGTTAACCAGGACGAGAACAGGAGAACATATAATGCTGGCTCTCCAGGACCTTTACTGGCTCCCTATCCAGTGGCACATTCATTTTAAGACTGCCATGCACATTCATAGATTACTGAACAATATGGATGTTCCCTGGATAAATTGCATTCTAAGGATTCATGCCCCCCTCCAAAAGTCCTTAGGTCCTGCCAGCAGGGAAAGCTTGAGGTGCCAACTATGCAACATGAACATCTTTCAGAGACTTGGGAACGGGCATTCTCACAGGACAAGCAGGATGGTTGTCCTCACAAATGGGTGACATCGAGGATGGAGCCCACCACGGAAAACTTCTGTCAAAGTTTAAACAGAACTTTGACTGGCCCCTACTGGGCATGCCCAGCAAGGCACTGACCCTGCAGCCAGCAGGGGTCTCCCTTTAGTCTTCTTTTTTCCGCGCAGCAGTTGCCACGCGGTGAAAGGAGCTCTCTAACCACGTTCCTGACAGGAATTTGGAAATTAATTTCCTAAGAAAATTTGCCCCTCAGGGGTCTCCCTTCGACAAATTTTTAGTCATCTTACGGAACCCGGTAAGTTTTTTGCCTTTTTCCATCGACTACCGTCGAATTTGGCCCTTGAGGCCTGTTGGCACTTACCGATCCCCAGCCTAAATTTTGGCTTCAGGCCATGGCAACGGGGTTCCGCCGTTGTCCGGATTGTACCCGGACTATGTCCATCACAGACCCCCCACAGGGTTTGTGTGATGTGTTTGGGTAGTGAGCATGATGTCCTGACTTGCACCACATGTGCCTTAATGACACCCAAGGGTCGCAAAGCCAGGATGGAGAAGATGGGGCTCCTCTTCCATGCACCCACCCCAACACCATCGATAGCATCGACGTCATCGGAACCGGCACCGTCGAAGTTGTACCATCATCGTCAACCCTCCGGTGACCGTCCGCCATCGATCGCTTCTCGGCCGTCGACTCCCGTCCCTTCCCCGGATGGGCGAGGGGATCGGAAGGAAAAGCACCGCTATCGACGGCACAAATCTCGGCCTGTCGAGGATCCACAGCCATCGACCTCTGCTCAAGCCGAGCCACCGACAAAGAAGCCGCGAACAGACCGGACACCCTCCACGTCTCGTTCGCAGGCATCGAGGAAACCCTCACCCTCCCGGGGTGCGGGGGCCGTGATCCCACCGGTTACGGTGGTCCCTCCGGCCCTGCCACAGCCTCCCTCTCCCGTCGAGCCGGGTATGGTTACCCCTGGTCTCCGGGCAGAACTGGACCGGCTGGTCCAGGAGGCCATCGAGAAAGCGATGAAGAAATTGCAACCTCCATCGGCACCGTCTCCGGCACCGGTTCCAGTGCCGCCCCCGGCACCGGCTTCGCCACCGAGGAGGGAACCGACCACCGAGCCGTTGATACAAGCGCTAGCACCGCTACTGAGCCGCATGGAGGCGCTCATGACGGCCCTTACATCGGCGATTCCAGTGCCTTCGACAACACCACCGTCTCCGACTGGATTTTCATCGGCAGGAGAAACACCGTTCCGGATTCCTCCTTCCGGGGTGGTTCCATCGGTGCCTTCTGGTATATCTCCACCGATATATCCTTTGGTTCCATCCATTCCACGCCAGGCACCGATTCCATCGACAGCACCGAAGCCATCGATGCCATTTCTGGTTCCACCTACGGCACCGATTCCACCTCGGTTTCCATCGATGCCTTTAGAGCCTCAGCCAGGTCCATCAGGGTTACAAACCCCACTTGATCCCTACGATACCTGGGGTGATGATGATGATACATCTTCTGACACGGATTTGCCTTCGCCTCCATCTCCTACAGAGAGTAGAAAAAGATCTCCTCCTGAGGATCTCTCTTTCATTAATTTTGTGAAAGAGATGTCAGAAGTTGTACCTTTTCAACTACAATCTGAAGCTGATGACAGACACCAGATGATGGAACTCCTTCAATTTCTGGATGCTCCAAAAATCATCGCTTCCATCCCTATACACCAGGTGTTTTTGGATCTGCTCAAGAAAAACTGGGAATCTCCTTCATCAGTGTCCCCAGTTAACAAAAAAGCTGACTCCACCTACCTTGTCCAGTCAGCACCAGGTTTCCAAAAACCTCAACTGGATCATCGCTCTGTTGTGGTTGAGTCCGCGCAGAAGAAGGCCAAGCGTCTTAAGCCACACTCTTCTACCCCGCCTACCAGGGACAACAAGTTCCTAGATAGTGTTGGACGGAAAGTCTATCATGGAGCTATGTTGATTTCACGCATAGCTTCATATCAACTTTATATGACTCAGTACAACAGAGCCATCCTTAAGCAGATGCAAGACTATGCTGACACGTTACCAGACCAATACCAACCGCAGCTTCAAGCCCTTCTTCACAAGGGATTTGAGGCAGGGAAGCACGAGATTAGGACTGCCTACGACATATTCGATGCTTCCACAAAAGTTTCAGCCACAGCCATCTCAGCCAGACGTTGGGCTTGGTTAAAATCATCCAACCTTCGCCCAGAGGTTCAGGATCGTCTTGCTGATTTACCCTGCTTAGGCGATAATTTGTTTGGAGAGCAAATTCAGCAGATTGTGGCGGAATTGAAAGACCACCATGAGACGTTGAAACAACTCTCATTTGTCCCACCTGAGCTGACCTCCAAGCAACCGCAAAAGAAAGACTCTAAGAAGTCATTCTTTCGACCACGCCGTTATTATCCTCCATCGGCCAGGCCTCGTCCAGCTCGATCCTCTACTAGGCCTCAGCCGCGTCAGCCTAGGAAACAAAGGCCTACTGTAGCCCCTCCTCCTGGGCCTGCGGCTGGACTTTGACTCCCCTGTAGGGAACACATGCCAAACCCCTCTTCCGGACATCCCTGTAGGAGGTCGACTGTACCATTTTTTACAACCTTGGTTGCAGATCACCTCAGATCAGTGGGTGCTAACAATTATCGCACAGGGTTACCACCTCAACTTCATATCTCTTCCGGCAGACTCCCCGCCTCTTCAAGCGTGGAGTCTATCCACCCATTTGGCTCAATTACAACAGGAAGTATCCCTTCTTCTGCAATCAAATGCTATAGAACCCGTTCCTCCCTCTCAACGAGGCACGGGATTCTATTCCAGATACTTCCTAATACCAAAGAAATCAGGGGGACTACGTCCCATTTTGGACCTTCGAGCCCTCAACAAATACCTTCAAAAAGAGAAATTCAAAATGGTAACCCTAGGCGCGCTGCTCCCTCTGCTACAAAGAGGGGATTGGCTGTGCTCTCTCGACCTCAAGGACGCTTATACCCACATTGCGATCACACAATCCCATCGCAAATATCTGCGGTTTCTAGTAGGCCACGACCATTATCAATACCGTGTCCTACCTTTCGGTCTAGCTTCTGCCCCACGAGTCTTTACCAAATGTCTCGTAGTGGTAGCAGCATTCCTAAGGAAGGAAGGTGTCCACGTCTACCCATACCTGGACGATTGGCTAATCAGGGCCTCCACCCAGCAGATAGCTCAATCCTCCCTAAAATTGACAATTCAAACACTCCTTTCCTTAGGGTTTCTCGTCAATTACGAGAAATCTTGCTTAGTCCCGTCTCAAACCTTATCCTTCATTGGGGCAGACTTGGACACCTTACAGGCAAAGGCTTACCTTCCTCTTCAGAGGGTCCACACCCTAATGTCCCTGGCTCGCCAGCTCCAGTCTCAGAACACTGCCACGGCTCGCCAGTTCCTCATTCTCCTAGGGCACATGGCATCCTCGGTTCAAGTCACTCCCATGACCCGACTAGCCATGAGAGTAACACAATGGACTCTACGACACCAATGGATTCAAGCTTTTCAGCCTCTGTCCTCCATAGTCACAGTCACACAAGCGCTGCGCCTATCCTTAACCTGGTGGACGACTCAGGTCAACCTCCTTCAGGGCTTACCCTTTCTTCCACCGGAACCGCAAGTAATCCTAACCACCGACGCTTCTCACATCGGTTGGGGAGCCCATGTGGACGACTTTCAAACCCAAGGGTTATGGTCCAAAGAGGAAGCCGAACACCAGATCAATTTCCTGGAACTTCGAGCAATCCGCTATGCGCTCCGCACTTTCAAAGATCATCTCTTTCATCAGATAATCTTAATCCAGACGGACAACCAAGTGGCCATGTGGTACATAAACAAGCAGGGAGGCACAGGCTCCTTCCTTCTGTGTCAGGAAGCTGCGCAGATCTGGGCGGAAGCCCTCTCCCACTCCATGTACCTCAGGGCCACTTACCTGCCGGGAGTAGACAATGTATTGGCAGACCAGCTGAGCCGTGTCTTCCAACCACACGAGTGGTCACTCGATCCTCTGGTAACGACCTCTCTGTTTCACAAGTGGGGTTCTCCCCGCATAGACCTCTTTGCGTCCCCTCAGAACCACAAAGTGGACGATTACTGCTCTCTCATTCGGAGCCAGCACTCTCGGCCGAGGGATGCATTCTCCCTCAAGTGGACAACCGGTCTGCTCTATGCATTCCCTCCACTTCCTCTTGTGTCAAAGACTCTCGTGAAGCTACGCCACGACGGGGGAACCATGATCCTAATAGCACCCTACTGGCCACGCCAAGTATGGTTTCCAATACTCCAGGATCTCTCCATCCGCAGGCACATTCCTCTGGGAAAGGACCCGCATCTACTCACTCAAAACGACGGATGCCTCCTCCATCCCAACCTCCAAGCCTTGTCCCTGACGGCATGGATGTTGAAAGGTTAGTCCTTCAGCCTTTCAACCTTTCAGATTCCGTTTCTCGGGTCCTGATAGCTTCACGAAAGCCTTCCACAAGAAAGTCTTACTCATACAAATGGAAAAGGTACACATCATGGTGCACTTCTCAGTCCCTTGATCCCCTTTCCTGTCCAATCTCCAAATTCTTGGACTATTTATGGCATCTCTCTGAATCAGGTCTTAAAACCTCTTCTATCAGAATGCATGTCAGTGCGGTAGCCGCCTTCCATAAAGGTGTACAGGGTGTCCCTATTTCAGTACAACCCCTAGTAACCCGTTTTCTTAAAGGCTTGCTCCATCTGAAGCCACCCTTACGTCCTCCGGCCCCATCTTGGGACCTTAACCTGGTTCTTGGTCGTCTAATGAAACCTCCTTTCGAACCTCTGCACTCCTGTGAGTTAAAGTATCTCACATGGAAAGTGTTATTCCTCTTGGCTATCACTTCAGCTCGCAGGGTTAGTGAATTGCAGGCCCTAGTTACCTATCCGCCTTACACTAAGCTCCTGCAGGACCGGGCGGTACTCCGCACTCATCCTAAATTTTTACCTAAGGTAGTTTCTGAGTTTCATATCAATCAATCCATCATACTACCTATCTTTTTTCCCAGGCCCCACTCCAACTCTGGAGAGCAGACCCTGCATACCCTAGACTGTAAACGAGCTCTAGCTTTTTACCTAGACCGTACAGTTTCCCATAGGAAAAGCACTCAATTATTCGTCTCTTTCCATCCTAATAAGCTGGGACAACCTGTGGGTAAGCAGGCTCTTTCTTCCTGGTTGGCGGACTGCATTTCTTTTTGCTATCAGCAAGCTGGCATTCCTTTTCAAGACCGTGTTAAAGCACACTCTGTGAGGGCCATGGCGACGTCAGTGGCACACCTTCGATCGGTGCCGCTTCCTGACATCTGCAAAGCTGCAACCTGGAGTTCTCTCCATACCTTTGCAGCCCATTATTGTTTGGACAAAGCTGGAAGACAGGACTCCATCTTCGGCCAGTCTGTCTTGCGTAACCTTTTTCCAACCTGATGTACCAACACCCTTCCACCTACCCGGTTGGGTGCGGATGCCCTTTCCCAAATTTCTCCTCACTTATTGTGCTTGCTGCACACCGTTGGGTACATTTGGTGCAAGTCGGGACATCCTCAGCTCGGTACTCACCCATTTGTGAGGACAACCATCCTGCTTGTCCTGTGAGAAAGCAAATGTTGCTTACCTGATGTAACAGGTGTTCTCACAGGACAGCAGGATGTTAGTCCTCACGAAACCCGCCCGCCTCCCCACGGTGTTGGGTTCGTTTTATTTTTACTTTCTAGGCACTGCCTGTAGCTTTGAAAATCAGACTAAAGGGAGACCCCTGCTGGCTGCAGGGTCAGTGCCTTGCTGGGCATGCCCAGTAGGGGCCAGTCAAAGTTCTGTTTAAACTTTGACAGAAGTTTTCCGTGGTGGGCTCCATCCTCGATGTCACCCATTTGTGAGGACTAACATCCTGCTGTCCTGTGAGAACACCTGTTACATCAGGTAAGCAACATTTGCTTTCTCTGTGACCAACTATATGGAAGTCTCCCCCTTATCCACTCCATGCAATATCAGACTTACCAACCTTCAGTAAAACTTCAAAGATTTTCCTCTTTCAAAAGGCATTTGGCTAAGAAACTGGACTCCACTAGTGTTTAAAATGTTTGCCAGCTCCTTCTAGCTCAGTGGATCTTTCTGTTGTGTTTGACATGTTGTGGTTTATCACACTATGTATGTTTGTTGCACCCTGTCCCGAACTGAGGAGGTTGCAGATTAGAAATCTTTAAAACGTAAGTAAATAAATAAATAAATAAAGTGTGCATCTGCAGAACCAGCAGTTAAATGGTTAACCCGACGCAGTGCAGAGGAAAAGACCAGCACCTGACCCTGGTGAGCCTATGGAGTTAGCCAGCAACCAGGAAAAGAACAGAAAATGTGCTGCCCTTTCAGGAGGGCAAAAAGAAGGAAAAAAAAAAAAGAAAACCGTGGGTTTTGTCTGTTTATTGCCCACATTTTCTGAGGGGTGTGACCAGAGCTGAGAGCTGTGCAGACGGAGAGAAAAGCAAGTTTCCCCAGAGGACGGGAGCAAACAGACCCAGGTCCCAGAGCTGGATGTTGGAGTTCTTCCCAGGACACCCTTTCATTGTGTGACGGGAGAGAAGCGACAAAGAAATTCAGAGATGAATGTTCGATCAGGGAACAATACAGACCCTGCTGTTTATACAGCCTGATAATAGACACAGCTGCAAGGCTGGAGGGTTAGCTGCAAAATTCCAGCTGGTGAGTTTTGCGCCCTGTATTGAACGGGATGTTGGTGGAAAAGAGAAGAAAAAAAAAAAAAAGAAACAAGGGAAAAGTGGATGAGGCGGACACATAAGAACAATGCCATACTGGGTCAAACCAAGGGTCCATCAAGCCCAGCATCCCGTTTTCAACAGTGGCCAATCCAGGCCATAAGAACCTGGCAAGTACCCAAACACTAAGTCTATTCCATGCTACCATTGCTAGTAATAGCAGTGGCTATTTTCTAAGTCAACTTAATTAATAGCAGGTAATGGACTTCTCCTCCAAGAACTTATCCAAACCTTTTTTAAACACAGCTACACTAACTGCACTAACCACATCCTCTGGCAACAAATTCCAGAGTTTAATTGTGCGTTGAGTGAAAAAGAACTTTCTCCGATTAGTTTTAAATGTGCCACATGCTAACTTCATGGAGTGCCCCCTAGTCTTTCTACTATCCGAAAGCGTAAATAATCGATTCACATCTACCCATTCTAGACCTCTCATGATTTTAAACACCTCTATCATATCCCCCCTCAGCTGTCTCTTCTCCAAGCTGAAAAGTCCTAACCTCTTTAGTCTTTCCTCATAGGGGAGTTGTTCCATTCCCCTTATCATTTTGGTAGCCCTTCTCTGTACCTTCTCCATCTCAATTATATCTTTTTTGAGATGCGGCGACCAGAATTGTACACAGTATTCAAGGTGCAGTCTTACCATGGAGCAATTCAGAGGCATTATGACATTTTCCGTTTTATTAACCATTCCCTTTCTAATAATTCCCAACATTCTGTTTGCTTTTTTGACTGCCGCAGCACACTGAGCCGACGATTTCAATGTGTTATCCACTACGATGCCTAGATCTCTTTCTTGGGTTGTAGCACCTAATATGGAACCTAACATTGTGTAACTATGGTATGGGTTGTTTTTCCCTATATGCATCACCTTGCACTTATCCACATTAAATTTAATCTGCCATTTTGATGCCCAATTTTCCAGTCTCACAAGGTCTTCCTGCAATTTATCACAATCTGCTTGTGATTTAACTACTCTGAACAATTTTGTATCATCTGCAAATTTGATTATCTCACTCGTCGTATTTCTTTCCAGATCATTTATAAATATATTGAAAAGTAAGGGTCCCAAAACAGATCCCTGAGGCATTCCACTGCCCACTCCCTTCCACTGAGAAAATTGTCCATTTAATCCTACTCTCTGTTTCCTGTCTTTTAGCCAGTTTGCAATCCACGAAAGGACATCGCCACCTATCCCATGACTTTTTATTTTTCCTAGAAGCCTCTCATGAGGAACTTTGTCAAATGCCTTCTAAAAATCCAAGTACACTACATCTACCGGTTCACCTTTATCCACATGTTTATTAACTCCTTCAAAAAAGTGAAGCAGATTTGTGAGGCAAGACTTGCCTTGGGTAAAGCCATGCTGACTTTGTTCCATTAAACCATGTCTTTCTATATGTTCTGTGATTTTGATGTTTAGAACACTTTCCACCAGCGGCAGATTCACGATGTTGGACCGGCCTGGGTATTCGCCGCCCAGGCCGGCCCAGGACACATCACATGGTCTGCCGAGCACGGCTCTTGTCACGGCCGCGCACGGCAGATCACATGACTGGAGCGATCGGCCCTCCGAGGGATGCCCGATCCTCCGGTAGGCCAATCCGCCCCTGCTTTCCACTATTTTTCCTGGCACTGAAGTCAGGCTAACCGGTCTGTAGTTTCCCGGATCGCCCCTGGAGCCCTTTTTAAATATTGGGGTTACATTAGCTATCCTCCAGTCTTCAGGTACAATGGATGATTTTAATGATAGGTTACAAATTTTTACTAATAGGTTTGAAATTTCATTTTTAGTTCCTTCAGAACTCTGGGGTGTATACCATCCGGTCCAGGTGATTTACTACTCTTCAGTTTGTCAATCAGGTCTACCACATCTTCTAGGATCACCGTGATTTGGTTCAGTCCATCTGAATCATTACCCATGAAAACCTTCTCCAGTACGGGTACTTCCCCAACATCCTCTTCAGTAAACACCGAAGCAAAGAAATCATTTCATCTTTCCGCGATGGCCTTATCTTCTTTAAGTGCCCCTTTAACCCCTCAATCATCTAACGGTCCAACTGACTCCCTCACAGGCTTTCTGCTTCGGATATATTTTAAAAGGTTTTTACTGTGAGTTTTTGCCTCTACGGCCAACTTCTTTTCAAATTCTCTCTTAGCCTGTCTTATCAATGTCTTACATTTAACTTGCCAACGTTTATGCATTATCCTATTTTCTTCTGTTGGATCCTTCTTCCAATTTTTGAATGAAGATCTTTTGGCTAAAATAGCTTCTTTCACCTCCCCTTTTAACCATGCCGGTAATCGTTTTGCCTTCTTTCCACCTTTCTTAATGTGTGGAATACATCTGGACTGTGCTTCTAGGATGGTATTTTTTTAACAATGACCACGCCTCTTGCACACTTTTTACTTTTGTAGCTGCTCCTTTCAGTTTTTTTCTAACTGTTTTTCTCATTTTATCAAAGTTTCCCTTTTGAAAGTTTAGCACGAGAGCAGTGGATTTGCTTACTGTCCCCCTTATTTATTTTTATTTATTTAAAAACTTTTCTATACCGTCGTTTAGTGGTATACCATCACTAACGGTTTACAGATAGGCACGTAAATAGGTTTGGTTTGGATTATAAATTAACTAGTGGGTGCCAATTGATTTTCGGTTACATGATTCAAATAATATACGCTATCTGGATTGTGGATTGGAAATTCCATTGATATGACTAATAGAATATCCATATATGAGATAGATTGTACTCTTTTAAATTAATAATTAGGTATGAGAGAAAAATAATAAAGGAAGGATATCTGCTATTTGGTGACTTTTAACTGTGTGTAGGAGTTCTTTTTCTTGTCCGTTAGAGTTCCTTATTCTTCACTCTCACTGTGAAAAGCTTTTTTGAATAGCCATGTTTTTTTTTTTGTATGTAATCTGTTTTTATTTTGTTTGCAGGTCACAATAAGAAAAGAATAGCCATGTTTTTAAACCTTTTTTGAAGAGTTTTAAATCTCTCATTAATCTAATTTCGAGTGGCATTATGTTCCATAATATTGGACCGGCTAGGGATAGTGCTCTCTCTCTCTCTTACTTGCGTCAGTTTAGCTGTCTTTACAGAGGGTTTGGTTAGCAGACCTTCCAGTCATTAATTCAAATTTGATTATATTATGATCACTATTGCCAAGCGGCACCACCACCGTTACCTCTCTCACCAAATCCTGTGCTCCACTGAGAATTAGATCTAAAATTGCTCCCTCTCTCGTCGGTTCCTGAACCAATTGCTCCTTAAAGCTATCATTTATTCCATCCAGAACTTTATCTCTCTAGCGTGTCCCGATGATACATTTACCCAGTCAATATTGGGGTAATTGAAGTCTCCCATTATTACCGCACTACCAAGTTGGCTAGCTTCCCTAGGGGCTATAAGGTAGCGCACCCCCCCACTCTATCTACCTTTGCCCACGGGTGCAGGTGGGGGTTCTTTCTTCTGGCGCAGATTAACCCCTTCCTTGGTGGCAGTGTGTCCATATTACCTGAGGCCAGCGCTACACGTGCAACAGGGGACAACACAGAGGATCATTAATTGCAAAGACGCGAGGGGGAAATCAGAGATTAACTGGAGTCCATGACCCCGTAGCAGGAAGTAAATTGGGCAGACTGGACAGGAGCTTGTTTGCTGTTATACGCTCAGTTTTTGTATTTCTGATGTGAAGCATGGCAATAAAACTCGCCTGTGCAGAAACGCCATCAGAGAAGATATTGGGCAGCAGGTCGTAAATGTGACGGTTGAAAGCTGGAAACCCAGTTAAGCTCTCGTGTGGGGGAGAGGGCCCAGCTCGGTGTTTCCCCTGTGGATTATTGATGCCGCTGCACCTCGTTTGGTTCTTCTTGGGGTATGGGGGAAGGGCAGATTCGGAGAAGCTGGGGGTTCTCGGTGTCCTGTGTCCCTATCTCTGTTAGGCCTAGGATGTCAGTGGCTACTTCCCTTTGAAGGTCATGCAATTGAACCCATGGGTTGTGGACGGATCAAGAGTTTAGGAGAATCCCTTAGTGTGCCGAGCTTCCCTGGGGGGGGGAGGGGGGGAGAATGGCTCTCTGGGATCTCATTCGTCTCCAGAGTTTAGGAGTGTAGTTGGGGGCATATCCACCCTGACCTGTTATTATTGTAATAAGAGAGGAAGCAGCGGGCTTGCAGTGTGTGTCTATACAGAATCCCATTTAAGGAGAAATGAGAGCGGGTGAGCCCCACCCTTTTTTCATTACTCAGTTAAGTACCTCATTGGGTGCTGTTGCTCCTGGGGTCCTTTGTTTCACCCTTCCCTTTGCACTAAGGAGCAGCTTTTCTCTGTCCTGCCATTGGCTTTGTAGGTCATGAGAGGCAGAAAGGAGCTTGGAGGAGCTGTGCTGATGATGTTTCTCAACTCCCGTGGCCTCGGAAAAACCCGCTTCTCCTTTTTCCCCGGGGCGGCTTTCTTCTGTATGACGCTGCAGGTCCAGTTTTATTTGATTTTTGTTCTTTAGGGTATTTTTGATCCAGTATTTTCAATCTACTCCTATGGGCCTCCAGCTCAGTCAGAGTCAGGGCTGGGATCGTAGTGCCATGAGCCTTCATTCGTAACTACCCTGGGATATTTTCCCCTATTTTTTTTAATCCCTTCCCGATTTTTTTAGTACGGTCATTACAGTGACGATACTGGTCTGGCAGCCATGCACCAGGTCTCCTCCTAGAACTCTGAAATCATGGCTCCTAAGTTTGACCACTAAGTGTTGCCGTTGTGTGACTCAGCCATTCTTACAGGAACTGAATTACAAACAGAAATATTTTTTCATGGCTATTGATTCAAATTTTGTGCCTTAATTTTCAAACAGGGATATATTTTCATTACTTTTCATTTGTTTTTGAAAAGGGGATACTTTTTTTGCATTGCTTTTCTGTTTACTGGGTTAGTATTACTGCTTAGTTAGATAAGGAAAAGGCTGCTTTGCTATTGGGAGATTTTCTTTGGTTTTCTTCTGCCCTAGAGTCCCTCTCTCATACCCCAACTTTCATCCACCCCACCTTCTATTCTTACTATATAGGCTAACCCATGATTAGAAGGTTGGATTGCACAGAGAAAATTGACATTGGTTAGCAGAGAAACATAAATACATAGTTTAAATGAATTGTTAGTCATTTGTAAAAATATAACACTTAAGTAATATTTAGGAGGAGCTTAATTAGTAATATCGTAGATCGTTCAGGTAATTAGTTTTAGTTGGTCTGATCTTTTGTACCCTAGGCAACAGGATTCTTCATAGATTACACACCATATAGAGAAAAAGGAAGCAGATTTTATAAATTAAAAGATAAGATACATTAGTCAGTACCTTGTAATTAAATGTAAGCAAGCAAACAGGGTTACACAAAGAGAATCAGTATGTAGGTGCTAGATTTCACAGAAAGGAAGCCAGCTGATTATACTTGCAGTTCATCTGAGGTAAAGGTAGGGCTTTGGTAGGTCTTTCTTCTCATTATTTTTTTCTGTAGGTATCAAGGTCCAAAGAAGAGCAGAAGGATAGCTGGAAAATATTGTGTCAGCTAAGCTGCCACCCTAGGTATTACATTTGCCTCCATCTAGCTAGATATCCGATCCACAGCATGGACGCAGTGAAAGATTCCTGGAGGTCATCTCAATCAGGAAACAGGTGGCAGAGCAGAGAGGAGGTGGTGAGGCTTAGAAGCACCCATGCCAACAAGGACTACATTAATGAAATGCTTCTTGAGGCATCTAAGATGGTTGGTGACTCTCTTCTGAGGCGCACAAAGGTGTCCATCTGCCAACCAGAAATGCTGTCCTGAAAGGTGTGTTTTCTGTCAGTGTCAAGATTTATTTATTTAAAATTTTTATGTACCACCTATAATGAGACATTCTTTCTAGGTGGTTTACATCATGCCTATTGACTATTTTCTGATACTGCACATCCATATTATATCAAGAGACTTCATGGCTCTGGGAGAAAGGTTGAAACAGAAAGGTACACAGGTGATTTTCTCCTCAATTCTCCCAGTCAAAGATAAAGGCTGGGCTAGAGAAATGCACAATCTGGAAGAGAATGAATGGTTGCATAGGTGGTTATCGGCAAAAGTGTTTTGGCTTCCTGGACCATGGGATGGTGTTCCAAGGATTACTGAGCAGAGATGGTATCCCTTTCAACGAAGGGGTGAAGTGTCTTCTGAAACAGACTGGCAAACCTACTGAGGGGGATTTTAAACTAGGACCCTCGGGGATGGGTGAAAAAAGTCCTTGGGTAAGTAGAAGCCCTTAGGTAAGTAAAACATTAAATACTTGTATAGAAATTGGATAAAAGGGCAACATCTGGAAAGATCTGTAGAGTAATGGCCATAGGGGCGGATTTTCAGAGCCATGCTCGCGTAAATCCGCCCAAAACCGGGCGGATTTACGCGAGCAGGGCCCTGCGCGCCGGGAAGCCTATTTTACATAGGCCTCCCGGCGCGCGCAGAGCCCCGGGACTCGCGTAAGTCCCGGGGTTCTCCGAGGGGGGCGTGTCGGGGGCGGGCCCGGTCGTCGCGGCGTTTCGGGGGCGTGTCGGCAGCGTTTTGGGGGCGGGTACGGGGGCGTGGCTACGGCCCAGGGGCGTGGCCGCGCCCTCCGTACCCGCCCCCAGGTCGCGGCCCGGCGTGCAGGAGGCCCGCTGGTGCGCGGGGATTTACGTCTCCCTCCGGGAGGCGTAAATCCCCAACAAAGGTAAGGGGGGGGTTTAGACAGGGCCGGGCGGGTGGGTTAGGTAGGGGAAGGGAGGGGAAGGTGAGGGGAGGGCAAAGGAAAGTTCCCTTCTAGGCCGCTCCGATTTCGGAGCGGCCTAGGAGGGAACGGGGGTAGGCTGCGCGGCTCGGCGCGCGCAGGCTATACGAAATCGATAGCCTTGCGCGCGCCGATCCAGGATTTTAGCCGATACGTGCGACTACGCGCGTATCTACTAAAATCCAGCGTACTTTTGTTTGCGCCTGGAGCGCAAACAAAAGTAGGCTGTTCGCGCTCGTCTGAAAATCTACCCCATAATATGGTAAATAATGTCCAGATGTAGACGCGGTCATGAAAGAGGCTGACTTGGAAAGTAGTAGCTGTCACAGAGACGTGGTATATGGAAAATCAGAAATACAACCTATTCAGGAAAAAAGGGAGGAGGAGTGGCTCCATATATATAAAAAATAATATCAAAGCATAAGAACTGCAGAGTTTACGAGGCACAGAGGAGACTCTTTGGATTAATGGAAGAAAATTCTTTTTCACTCAGCGCATAGTTAAGCTCTGGAATTCATTGCCAGAGGATGTGGTTATGGCAGTTAATATAACTGGGTTTAAAAAAGGTTTGAATAAGTTCCTAGAGGAGAAGCCCATAAACTGCTATTAATCAATAAGCAAGAGTAGCGTGAGATATATTTAATGTTTGGGTATTTGCCAAGTACTTTTGACTTGGATTGGCCACTGTTGGAAACAGGATGCTGGGCTTGATGGACCCTTGGTCTGATGCAGTATGGCATTTAAATAAATAAAATAAATATCTTATGTTCTTATGTTCTAATGAGGGACTAGAACATCCATGTATATGAATGTGTTATATAGACCTCCTTCGTAGGCAGAAGAAACGGATGGAGATTTAATGGAGGAGAGTCACAAAGTTGCTATGAAAGAGGAGGTGGTATTACTAGGTGATTTCAATGTGCCGGATGTTGATTGGAACATTCTGACTACAGTGTCTTCTAGAAATAGGGAGACGATCTGTTCTCTATGGTGAGAACTTTTCTGTGAACTGGTAGCAGAACCCACATGGGATGGGGCGATACTGATGCTGGTCCTTACCAATGGGACAGTGTTTCTGATGTCATGGTGAATGATTATCTGGGATCCAGTCAGTGATCACCAGATGCTGTGGTGCATTATTAGAGCACAGGCGGGGAGAGTCCATTCTGTTGGTGTTTGAGGTAGTTGTGGGTGGATCCTTGGGCTGGTGGCAGATGACCACGCCCCCGGGGGAAGATCCCGAGAGGGACCACCGGTCAGGCTCAGAGAATGGAGACAGACACACATTAGTTCTTTTATTAAACAATATATTGAACCACCAGAGGTGGCAGTAGTGAGCTGGAAGTGCCTGGCAGGGCTGTAGTCCCTCAGGTACTGGAACAGCGATCCTGGATAACTGAGCTGTAGAGAAACTGAATATAGTGAGTAGGCAGGGTATGCAGAGTTCAGGAACAGAGCCTTGATGGTAACACTCACACAATTTGCCAATAAAAATTATTCTGACAAAAAAAAAGAAGTAGTCTAGGTTTTGGAATAGGTTAGGCCCTCGAGGAGCGAGAACCTGGTTCCAAGGAAAGCTCTGAGAGAGAGAAGATAACTCACTAGTGTAGTAGGCAGTGATGACTTCCAGGCAGAAAGAGTATTTAGCAACCAGTCCGGGAACATGGGCCCTCGAGGAGTGAGTGCCGTTCCTGACTGTGACCTGAGAAACAAAGAGAGAGTGAGGCCCCCGAGGAGCGGGTACCCCTGGTAAATCCGAAGAGGCAGAGTAGCTTAGGTAGAGTAACCCTTGCTAACTCGATTAGTTAGCGATTTCTAAGAACTTATATATCTGGTACTAATGATGTCATCTCAGGGGGACGCCCCTGAGGTTCGGCCACTGCTGGTACATCAGTCGGGGCCGCGCCGCGCGCGCGCCCTTAGGCCCTTGTGAATCATGGCGGATCGCAGCGTTGAGCCTCTCCGGGGACGCCGGAGGAAGACGGCAGAGAGACGTTATGGCGGCCAACCTTCCACTTGAGCAAGAGGGAGTCGCCAAAGAGATGAGGAGGGCGGAGTGGAGATGTCGAGCAGCAACGGTCGCAACACATTCTAAGGTGAGGGTTCTAGGCTTCAGGAAAACTAACTTTGTTAAAATGGAGGAGTACCTCAAGGGGTCATTATCTGGATGGAAAAATCTAGGGAAAGTACAAGAGCACTAGTCAAAACTAAAGATATTGTAAAAGCATGGTTAGAAAAGTAAATAGATATGAGGAAAAAGAAGCCACTATTAAGTAGCTGAAAAAATAAAAAAGATTAGTATTCATAAACTATAAGAGATCTCGGAAAGAGGTGGACGGGCGACAATATCTGGAAAAGGTAAGAGAAGCTAGGAAAGTAGTAAAGGAAAGAAAAGATCAAGTGGAAGAAAAAATAGCAAATACGTTAAAACGGGGGACAGGACTTTTTTTTTTAGATATGTTAACAATAGATGGAAGTGCAGAAGTGGCATTGTGTGACTCAGAGGAAATGAGGAAAAAAGCAGAATGGCTTATCAAAGTTTTCTGTTTGGTGCTGAGTGAGGAAGGGCCAGAAGCAGGACCACAGACAATGGACACCAATAAGACTGGAAGTGAGGTAAGCCTCAATTTTCAGAAAAGCGAAGCTCTAGCTAAACCTAAAGTAAATAAAGCGAGAGTTTCTAGGGAATTTAGAGACGTTATGGCAGCAACGTTGGCCAACCTTTTCAATGCGTCTTTAGAGTTGGGAGTAGTTCTGGAGGACTGGAGAAAGGCAGATGTGGTTCCTCTTCCCTCTTCTCTGTGATGAGTAAATAAATGGAAAAGCTGCTAAAAGAGGGGATGGTGCAGTTTCCGGAATCCAATGGATTACCAGATCTGAGGCAGCGTGGTTTTACCAGAGGTAGGTCTTGTCAGATGAATCTGGGTGACCGGTGAGTTGGATCACGATAGAGTGGATGTAATGTACTTGGAATTCAGCAAGGCCTCGGACACAGTTCCACATAGGTGACTTATAAATAAACTCAGCGCCCTTGGTATGGGCCCTAAAGTAACTGACTGGGTTAGAAACCGATTGAGTGGGAGGCGACAAAGTGTAGTGGTGAATGGCGGTCACTCTGCGGAAAAGGTTGCTACTAGTAGTGTGCCACAGAAATTGGTCCTTGGTCTGGTTAATTTTGACATTTTCATTAATGATATAGTCGAAGGATTAATGGGAAAGCTGTGTCTTTTTTGTGGATGATACCAAAATCTGCAACAGGGTAGACAGCCAAGAAAGTGTGGAAAACACGAGGAGGGATTTAGCGAAGCTCTAGAAATGACCTAGAGTCTGGCAGCCAAGATTTAAGGCTAAAAAATGCAGAGTCATGCATTTTGTTATGGCTCCGTTGCTGAAGGAACGTGGTGGACACCACTTCTGGAGAAGTGCAGGATGGTATGACGGCTGGAGCTTGAGCTTGGGCAATACAGTGAGGCTGGAGCAAGGCAGGCTGAGCAGGCTAGGCTGGAGCTCAGGAACAATGTGTAGGATGGACTAAGGCTCAGGAATGAAATGGAGCTGCGTGGAGTGAACTGGAACAGACTGGAGCTGTGAGGAAGTAAGAGTGAACTGTAATACAGGAACAGAGTGCAGGTAAGCATGGAACTGGAACAAAGGCACCAACAGACTAAGATAGGACAGGACAGAACAAGGACACCACAGAACATGGAACATAAAGCCTGAAGGCAACAATGCAAAAAGGCCCTGAGGGGCAAGGAAAATAAGGCCTAGAGTCAGGGAGAGTCCTAGAGAGGCCTCAGGGCTAGGTCCAGACAGAGCTGAAGGCCAAGAGGGCACAAGATAGAGACAAGGAAGGCTGAGGTCAGAAGGCCAAAGGACAAGGCAAGGCAAAACAGAAATCAGAAGTCCTGGAGGCCACAAGACAAAACAAGGAAAGGCCTGGTAAGGCTGCAAGGCAGACATGGCTAGAGCAAGGAGCTGAAAGGAACTTGATGCCGAAGCATTGAGGCAAGGGACAGATTGGGTTAAGTAATGCTGGAGTCTGTGTGTGGTGAAGGGAGGCAAGATGAGCTTGGACAGCCAGGGGCGTGTGCTCAAGGAGGTCCCCTGGTGGAGCGGAAGCTAAAAGACCAGCTGAGGCCTGAAACCAGCGACGTGCTGGAGAGTACAGTTCTGAACAGGGCTCACTGGAGTCTTCTGGTGGAGGGAAGGCTGCACAGCAGCCAGAACTGTAACACATTTGGGCTGCACGAGCCCAAGAGAGCACTATAAGGGGGTGAAATTATACACAAGCCAAGAGCAGGATCTGATGGTTATTGTATTTCATGAACTTAAGGAACAAACAGGTGGATGAGGTGTCAGCAAAAGCCAGAAAGATATTTTGGAGGAATAGTCAGCAGAAAAAAAGGAGTTGATATTGTCTTTGTATAAGTCCCTGGTGAGACCTTCAAATTTTCAGGAAAACTTTTCGTTTTGCAAATGACGAAAACATCTGCGAGAAACGCAAGGTATAATCAAATGTGGGAACTAATAACAGTGAGATAACGAGATGTGTCTTGCACAGGCATTCAAATTCCCATTTTAACAACCCCAACGATGCAGTCACGTGCTCATGCAACAATGGCACAACCTAGAAAGAGTTGGCACCAGGGAATCCACCATGAGAGAAATAAGGTAGTAAGCGGTGTTAGTAAATGACTTTGTGTCTCCATGACGGTTGGACTTTCTCTTTATCACTGGGAACTGACCTATCCCCAAACAGGAGGCAGTGTCCACTGAGACCTGTCGTCAGCTGACTCTCAACTTACTGCATCATGGATAAGGAGGGGTCATTTCTACAACACTATTCAAACTTATAAGATGCAAATCTGCTATGCCTAATGGTTAGGTAGTGTGATATTTGTTTGCACATGCAACTGGTGTTAGGACGCTGATTGAAACTGTACCATCATTCCTATTTTCTATAAATAACGTTGTATTTAGAACCTAAAAAATAAAACGTAACTATTGGGACAGTTTGAGCTAGCTCTGGTTTTGTCCCACTTTAAACTTGGAATTGTACTCCTGCTCATTAGAGAAACTCGAACAACAATTGCATAGACAGAAAGGGGCAAACCCAGGCAGACTCAAGCTGAGCTGGCGTCACCTGGCAGCCCTGCCGATAAGCCCTGTAAATACGTCTGCTCTAAGGAAAATTCCCAGCTTGGATTTGATGCATTGGCCTGCCAAGGAGTCCAAATAAATATTCCATTTTTTTAACTGTACAATGTGTCCTGGACTTCTTTCTTTTTTTAGCAGCTGTTCTAAATTTTTCTTCCCTTCATGATAAATTTAAGGCATATTTGGGGAAGTTCATATTTAGCTTACACGTAGGGCTCCCAGATTCATAACATATGCCTTTAGGGTTTTACCGGTGCTAGAGATCCAACAACCCTAAGAATAAATGCTGGAAGGCCAGCCTGGTGGCTCAGTGAATGGAGCTGGCAGGGCTGGTGCAAGGGTTTTAGGTGCCCTAGGTGAACCTTCTGCCTTGCGCCCACACCATTCCCCCTCTCCGGTCCAGGCCCTGACTCCGGCCCCCAACCTCATTCACTCAAACAGGCCCCCGTCTCTTACACACACTTAGGTTCCTTGTGTCATTCACACATGCACCCTTACCCAGGCTTCCTCCCTCTCTCTCACTCACTAACACCACTTCTCTCCGTACACTCAGTCCTTCTCACTCACACAAACAGAGGCGCCATTCGTGGCCCGCCAAGTCTCTACTCCTCTTGGCCATGAGTGGGATGGGCTCCTCTTTGCCGCCCCCTAATGGCTGGCGCCTTAGGCGGCCGCCTAGTTCACCTATTGGGACGCACTGGCCCTGGGAGCTGGGGTTTTATCCGGGAAGGCTGAGCCTGGAATACCACAGGAGGCAAAATTCATAGCCCCTAGCAGGAGGAGGCAGTCACAGCCATCACACAATGGCTGGATTTAGGGTACCCACCCTGGCTGAGAAATCTCACTGCGCTAAAGTACGTTGGGAGGTGACATTAACAGGGGTAAAAAAAAACCCCACAGGCAGTTGTAAATGATTCCTGGTTCTGACTGAGCTAGAAGTATAAAAGTGTAGGAGGGAACTGCTGGGTCAATGAATAAATGCATAAATAAATACATTTATAAATGCTGGAGCCCTGGGTGCACAAAGGTGTTAGGAACTGTGGACCCTTGGCCCAAGGTGGGGGTTGTTGCTAGCTGAAGGGTTGGGCCCCACAGGTCCCCAGCGTGGGGAGCCGAGGCTGGCCGGGAACAGAGGAAAGCTGGGACTTCGCCTGTACCGACCCTCGATCCCCGGCAGGACTTAGGAGCACCTCTGTGTGGCTGGTCCCGGAGACGGCTGGGTGCAGAGAGTGTCAGAGAAGTTAGGTACAGTCCAAGGCAGGAGCCCTCTCGGAGGGAGAAGGAGAGAGAGCCTCAAGGAGTTGCAAGGCCACTGCAGCGCTGAAGAGAGCAGAGCAGGACCACGTGGGAGTGGCCTCGAGGGGAGGAAGTGCAGGTGCGGAGACACGAACTGTGGTATGCTGAGTAAGGGCTAGAGCGGGAAACCCACTGTAGCAGGTGCCAGGGGAGGAGCAGCGCAGAGGTACTGCTCGAGACACGGCAATGCGGTGACAGGGCCTTCTGTAGTAACAGCGCAGAGAAGTGCCCCGAGGAGCGGGGACGCCGAGACACAGTCTGGTGGAGTACTGCCCTGAGCCAGGTCTCAATGAGAAAAGGCACTGTGGCAAAGTCCTCAATGAGAAGTGCCATGGGGGTCCCAAGGAGCAGACAGCACTGCGGTAGGGACTCACAAGTAAAGTAGCGCTGAGCCAGGCCCCGAGGAGCAGGAAGCGCTGAGAGAGAGTCCAGGTGAAGTAGCGCTGAGCCAGGCCCCGAGGAGCAGGAAGCACTGAGAGAGAATCCAGGTGAAGCAGCGCTGAGCCAGGCCCCGAGGAGCAGGAAGCACTGAGAGAGAGTCCAGGTGAAGCAGCGCTGAGCCAGGCCCCGAGGAGCAGGAAGCACTGAGAGAGAGTCCAGGTGAAGTAGCGCTGAGCCAGGCCCCGAGGAGCAGGAAGCGCTGAGAGAGAGTCCAGGTGAAGTAGCGCTGAGCCAGGCCCCGAGGAGCAGGAAGCACTGAGAGAGAGTCCAGGTGAAGCAGCGCTGAGCCAGGCCCCGAGGAGTGGGTAGCACTAAGAGAGAGTCCAGGTGAAGTAGTGCTGAGCCAGGACCCGCGGAGCGAGAAGCACTACGAGTCCAGGTGAAGTAGCGCTGAGCCAGGCCCCGAGGAGCAGGAAGCACTGAGAGAGTCCAGGTGAAGTAGCGCTGAGCCAGGCCCCGAGGAGCAGGAAGCACTGAGAGAGTCCAGGTGAAGTAGCGCTGAGCCAGGCCCCGAGGAGCAGGAAGCGCTGAGAGAGAGTCCAGGTGAAGTAGCGCTGAGCCAGGCCCCGAGGAGCAGGAAGCACTGAGAGAGAGTCCAGGTGAAGCAGCGCTGAGCCAGGCCCCGAGGAGTGGGTAGCACTAAGAGAGAGTCCAGGTGAAGTAGTGCTGAGCCAGGACCCGCGGAGCGAGAAGCACTACGAGTCCAGGTGAAGTAGCGCTGAGCCAGGACCCGAGGAGCGGGAAGCACTGAGAGAGAGTCCAGGTGAAGTAGCACTGAGCCAGACCCCGAGGAGCGGGAAGCGCTGAGAGAGAGTCCAGGTGAAGTAGCGCTGAGCCAGACCCCGAGGAGCGGGAAGCACTGAGAGAGAGTCCAGGTGAAAGTAGCACTGAGCCAGGACCCGCAGAGCAGGAAGCACTACGAGTCCAGGTGAAAGTATCACTGAGCCAGGCCCCGAGGAGCGGGAAGCGCTGAGAGAGAGTCCAGGTGAAGTAGCACTGAGCCAGGCCCTGAGGAGCAGGAAGCGCTGAGAGAGAGTCCAGGTGAAGTAGCGCTGTGCTAGGCTGCGAGGAGCAGGAAGTGCTTAGAAAGAGTCCAGGTGAAGTAGCGCTGAGCCAGGCCCCGAGGAGCGGGAAGCGCTGAGAGAGAATCCAGGTGAAGTAGCACTGAACCAGGCCCTGAGGAGTGGGGAGCGCTGAGAGAGAGTCCAGGTGAAGTAGCGCTGAGCCAGGCCCCGAGGAGCGGGAAGCGCTGAGAGAGAGTCCAGGTGAAGTAGCACTGAACCAGGCCCCGAGGAGTGGGGAGCGCTGAGAGGTAGTCCAGGTGAAGTAGCACTGAGCCAGGACCCGCGGAGCAGGAAGTGCTGAGATAGGAACCCGGATGGAGAAGCGCAGAGATCCAAAGGCAGGAACAACAGGTCCGTGGAAAATGAACTGGCACCAAAAGGAACCAAGGAACTC
This sequence comes from Rhinatrema bivittatum, assembly GCF_901001135.1. Taxonomy (NCBI): domain Eukaryota; kingdom Metazoa; phylum Chordata; class Amphibia; order Gymnophiona; family Rhinatrematidae; genus Rhinatrema; species Rhinatrema bivittatum. The sequence continues at coordinate 18,559,662 of NC_042618.1, read as the reverse complement.
ATAGAAACACATAGAAACATAGAAATGACGGCAGAAGAAGACCAAACAGCCCATCCAGTCTGCCCAGCAAGCTTCACACATTTTTTCTCTCATACTTATCTGTTTCTTTTAGCTCTTGGTTCTATTTCCCTTCCTCCCCCACCATTAATGTAGAGAGCAGTGATGGAGCTGCATCCAAGTAAAATATCTAGCTTGATTAGTTAGGGGGTAGTAGGGGTAGTAACCGCCGCAATAAGCAAGCTACACCCATGCTTATTTGTTTTAACCCAGACTATGTTATACAGCCCTTATTGGTTGTTTTTCTTCTCCCCTGCCGTTGAAGCAGAGAGCTATGCTGGATATGCATCTAAAGTGAAGTATCAGGCACATTTGGTTTGGGGTAGTAACCGCCGTAACAAGCCAGCTACTCCCCGCTTTGTGAGTGTGAATCCTTTTTTCTTCTCCCCTGCCGTTGAAGCTATGCTGGGTATGCGTGAAGTATCAGTTTTTCTTCTCCCCTGCCGTTGGAGCAGAGAGCTATGTTGGATGTGCATCGAAAGTGAAGTATCAGGCACATTTGGTTTGGGGTAGTAACCGCCGTAACAAGCCAGCTACTCCCGGCTTTGTGAGTGCAAATCCTTTTTTCCACATTTCCTCTTGCTGTTGAAGCTTAGAGTGATGTTGGAGTCACAGTAACCATGTGTATGTTTATTGAATAAGGGTATTGTGTCCAGGCAGTAGCCATCATTTCTGTTGCCAAGTCGGTTAGTGGTGGCTGGAGGTGAAGCTTAAATGTCCCGGACCCGTGATCTCATCAGGCGGGGACGAGCCTGGAGTTCCCACCATTGGCCCTTTACAGGGAGGACAGATTGCACGCGCGCATGCCTAGAGAGGCCCAGGGTTGGAACGCTGGTCGGCGGGGTCCCAGCCGCCACGTGGAGTGCAGGGAGCGAGGAGGAATGCGGCGGCAGCAACTGGCGACCGCCGCGAGAGTACCAGGGGTAGAGAACCAAGCATGACGTGAGGTGAGTTGGGCCTGCCATGGGCGGCGGCCATAACAAAAGGTAATTTGTAGGCAGAATAAAAAAATATTATTTGGCCGTCATATTCAGCAATACACAGAATATAATGAGGTGGGAAGAAAGGAAGTTTTTAATTTTATTTGATACTGATGATGATCGGAAATCCTACAAGTGGTAGAAAATGATTCTGAAAAACAAAATTACTGACCATCTGGATAGACACAGAACAATGAGGCAGAGCCAACATGGATTTAGCAGAGGAAAGTCTTGCTTTAAAAATCGGTCAGATGTCTTTGAAGAGGTTAATAGGCATGCGGACAAGGAGGAGTCGGCCGGTTTAGTGATTCTGGATCTTCAGAAGGCTTGGGAAAAGTCCCTCCTGAGAGACTCATCGGGATATTAAACAGACACGGGGCAGGAGGCAAGGTCCTCTTGTGGACTGGTAACCGGCTAAAAGGCAGGAAATAGAGGGTAGGACTGAATGGTCACTTCTCTCGACCACGGAGAATGGTGAATAGGGGTGAGCCCCAGGGGTATGTTCTGGGGCCGATGGGGGCTTTTCAGTACATTCAGAAATGATCTGGAAAAGGAAGGGATGGGTGAGGTGACAGATCTGCGGATGACACAAAATTGTTCAAGGCTGTCAGATCACGAGCTGATTGTGAGGCGATGCCTCACAGAGACCGCTACTGCTTAGCACGTGTATGGTACTGCTTGACGGTAGAGTTTACAATTTAATCAAGACTATCCTACGGGGCAAAAGAGACTTGAGGAATTTAATTTATAAAGAAAATGGTTAAAATCAGTAAGACTGTACATTTACGTATTTATTTTATTTAAAATGGCACAATCAGGGTTTAAGATTTAAAAGCAGCCTCGGAAAGGTGGGTTTTTAGGCTGCATTTGATTGAGGCAAGAAGGGAGCATGACGCACCAGCTCGGGTCCGTCTATTCCGAGCATTTCATGCAGCCGGGTGGAAAGCACGGAGTCGGGAGTTGGCGATAAAGGAGAAGTGCAAACAGGAGTGACTTGCCTGATGAACGGTGTGGGGAGAGATGAAAGCGGAGAGGGAGCGGTGAGGAGCTTTTGTAGGTGAGTAAAAAGGAGCTTGAACTGTCTGCAGGAACGGATGGGGAGCCAATGTAGTGACTTGAGAAGAGGGGTTATACGTGGACAAGTGCAAAGCGATGAATGTAAGGAAGAATAATCCAAACTATAGGTACACAGCGTTGGCCTCCACATCAGGCGTCATCACCCAGGAAAAGGATCTTGGAATCACTGTGGACAATACTTTTGAGGTTTTCAGCCCAGTGCATGATGGTCGTCACAAAAGCAAACAGAATGTTAGGTATTATGAGGAAAGAAATGGAAAATAAAATAAAGGCTATCATAATGCCCCTGCATCGACTGATGTGACTGCACCTTGAGTATTGTGTGCCGTTCGGGTCACTTCATCTAAAAAGATTTAGTGAAACTAGAAAAGAAACTAGAAAAGATACAGAGAAGACTGATCAAAGTGAGAACGACTCCCCTGTAAGGAAAGGCTGCATAGATTAGGGCTGCTGAAAGGAGCTATGATAGAGGACTATAAAATCATGAATGGGGTGGAACAGGTAAACAGGAAATGATCATTTATCCTTTCACATAGTATTAGGACTAGGGGGGAGGGGGGTGTCACTCCATGAAGCTAATGGGTAGCACAATTAAAACAAATTGGAAAAAGTATTTTTTTCACTCTGTGGAATTTGTTACCAGAGGAAGTGATGAAAGCAGTTAGCACAGCAGGGTTTAAAATGGGTTTGAACAAATTGCTGGAGGAAAAATCCATAAACCATTATTAGCCATATAGGCTAGGGAAAGCCACTGCTTATCTTTGGTTATGAGCAAAGATTGGATCTATTTTTTGGAATTCTGCTGGGTACTTGTGACCTGGATTGCTCACGGTCAGAGGCAGTTTTATTTATTTATGTATTTAAAAGTTTTTATATACCGCAAACAATAAAGACATTTACATGTCCGTCTAGGCGGTTTACAAATATACATACATAAGGTTAAAACAAACTAACACAATATAGGTTTAAACAAAGTAAAAGTCTATCAGTTCCACAGTTCTGGAGTACAGAGCGACAAAAGTGCCCCTGTGGTCATATTGCCAACTATTGATGAAAGTGGTGGCCATATGAATTTTCATGGCCATTAGATTTCTGCAGCAGTAGTGCTAAAATTTTGCAGTCATGTGGTTACCAATTAAGTGGTAGCCAAGTCTGCCTTTATGGTCACAATTGGATTGTATGGCTGCTGGTATATATTTTTTATCATAAAATTTCAGGGGAATTCATCTCTACAGAAAGACAAAGCTACTTTCTCCTGTGTTGACCTGTTTTCAAGGGCATGTATTTTTGAAACTTTTTTTTTTTTAACCAAAAAAAGAAAATGTTGTTCTTGGTTTTTCAAAGATCACACTCACATATAGTCCCCTGGGTTAGAGTTTGTGACATCTGATGTAATAAACCATGGAAGCGATCAATAAAAACCAGTGCTCTCAGGTGATATCCTCTTCCAGTCAGATGGAATTTCATTTTTCCATTGGTGCTCTCCATTTTGCTGAATAAAATAATGACTTTGTAGCTTCGCCGTTGCACTGTATAATACAACGATTTTGAGTCTCCTGTGCAGCGGGTCTCATGCACAATACAGGTGGGACGTCAGGGCGCTGAGTGAGAGGACAGGTAACTCCTGCTATTGCAGTGACTGCAGACAGCAGCAGAACAGTACTGACTGGCTTGGGCCTACAAGAGGAATTAAGTCTCCTCTAGAGAAAGAGTGGTATTTAGAGGGGGGGAGAAGGGAGATGAAAAGAACATACAGATACATGTTAGTAAGTTCTAGACACAGTCAATTGTCATGCAATAAATAACCTTAATGGGACCCATGTGCTTGAAAATGCAAACCTGTGTACATTCCACATAGTGCGCCCGGCCAAAAATATCTTTTGGGGGATATGCACTAGGCTTCAGGTGCTGTTTGGAGGGCCAGAATGCTCCTGCAGCAACTTAATTCACGAATACTACTGCGCAACAGGTTTGTAGGCTGCTGCGAGGTGCCGAAAAGCGGAATATAAATCTAAATTAAAAAAAATATATTCCATTTCAGGGGGGCAGCCTCATTGAAGGAGCCCTCAGGAAGGGCGGAGGCCTGCGTGTAAATCTCTCAGCCTGATGTTAGAATTACTTATCGCTGGCTTGGTGTTCCAGATTTCAAATACATTCATTTCTGGGGGCACAGAAATCTAACTTCATTATGTCTTGTGGCACCTTGTGACAGAGAAAACCATGTTCCTTCCAGTAATTAATCAGGCGCATATGCCGCAGTTTCACCAACTTCCCAGCAGAAGTAACGGGCAGAGAACCTGCGATGAATGTCTTGGCTCCCCCAGTGTGTGTTTGCCTGGAACAACGCTCAGCGGCCTGCGCAGAGAGCGAAGGATTTTGTCCCCCCTGCTGCCACTACAACGTGGCCAGACCTGGACCCCCGGGGCCTTTCCCTGGACCCCCGACGCGTTCTGGGAAAGGCCCCGGCAGCAGGCCCTTCGGCGGCCGGCCGGCCAGCCACGCTCAGAGGCAGGAGCCACCTGCAAGTCCTGGCGTGGCTCGGATCCCACGTGCCGTGGGGCACTCGGGCGGGCGGGAGCGTCAAAGGGGAAGGGCGGCTTTCCTGCGCCTCGAAAGAAGTTTTGGTCGTCGCATTGAAAAAAGAAAAAGAAAGCGTGTCAGAGGCAGGCGATGGCAGGGTACCATGTTCTTTTCTTTTGCGAGGGCTGATTATCAACCCGCGAGCATCCCTGGCTCTTCCAAGTAAAGGGTTCGGGCTTTGCACCACGTTGCAGTAGGACAGGAGAGGGCGCACTTTCCCTTTGCAAATTTTGCCCCTGCTCTCTGTGCTGGGAGAATTTGTAGAGGGGGTGGGGGTAGGAGGAAGAGCTGAAGGAGAGCAGGTCATGGATACGGAGCGAGGGCCGACATAAAGGGGTTGCAGAGGGAAGAGAGTTGGGAGGGTGGATGGGCAGGGAGAGGTGACAGCTAAAGGAGTTTCAGGAGAGAAAAAAAAAGATTGAATGTAAAGATGAAAAAATAGAGAGAGAAAGAGAACGAGGAGACGGAAAGAAAAATGTGCGCGGCATAGAAAGGTTGGAAAACATTTGATCAGCCACTTTTTCTATCCCGTTTTAAGTTACTGCTACACAGGACTTCAGCTGTTTGGGGGGGGAACCAACCAGAAATAAATGTAATGTGGGGAGGGGAGGAGGCCCTGGGCGTGGCTGAGGGCTCCGGCGGGAACGAGCGACCCTGGCACGGCGGGGGGGGAGCAGCTCCCGCCCACGGCTCACAGGATGCAATGGCTGCAATGAACTTCCTCCGGAGGTTAAGAGTGGTGGCAAGGCTGGAGGCCTAGGGAGGGAGAGCTCCTGTGCCAGGGCCTCACCTCAGCCGTCGGGACTTTCGTTTTCCCATTAAACGATTGAGCGATGCCTGTAACCGCAACCCATTCCTCACCGGTCTTGCTAAAATACAGCATGGGGAGGGGATGGGGGTTTTTTTCCTCTCCCTCTGCTCTTGGGCTCTGGGTCCGATCCTCTGCTGTTTCGTGTTAAAGCCGGGCTGAGGGCAGAATTATTAACGCTTTACAGCCTGCAGCTTCCCCACGCTGCAGACCTGAACTGCTGCCTTGTATGGGTTTCCCCCCCCCCTCTAAATGAAAGCATTTCTTGCTCATGTTACAGCTCTGCTTGGAGTCTGCTGCTTCCTGTTCCCCCTTGGGTGATGCTCGCTCTCTGGTTAAAAAAAACAAAAACCCCCTATGTTTTAAAGGCCTCGCTAGATCCTTAGGGGGTTTTTATGACCTGGAATTCGATCCGATCTGACCTCTCTTGGGCTTAGCTCACTCGGGGAATGGAAGAGCTGACCCGGGGGTTGACCCTAACTCAGCAGTGGCTCATCCCTGGACCCCCAACACATTCTGGGAAAGGCCCCCAGCAGCAGGCCCTCTTAATATTCACCCCCACCCCCAGTGTAACAATTTCTTTTACCAAACCCGCCCCCTTCAGCCCCCCTCCCTCTCCCACCTATCTTGTCTACCAAACATATCCTTGTGGCAATATCAAGTTAGGAATATACAATCATCTGGTTGGCACTTTCCCGTGTTCAGGCTCAGAGGGACGGCCTTTCTCATGATAAATCCGGTCTTATGATGAATTACCCCGAAGACATGAATCGGGAATGTGAGCAGAATTCCCAGAGGAACTGCGGATAGGGAAGCTAAATTTAGTAGTGCACGGATGCTGAAAAATATTTTAAGACGAGTAACAGGTTAGGGCTCTCCAGCATGGAGAAGAGAGGACAGAAGGGGCTAGGAGAGAGGTTTATCAAACTGGTTGTCTCCTTCGGACAGCCTGGTGAAGGGTGGGGAGGGAGTATATATAAACGTAGAAATAATAAAGCGTGCTGTGGTGCAAGGCACTCCAGGAAGCTGGTAGCAGCCCTGAAGCACAATTTAGTCAGGCAACGTGCAGTTCGGCTATGGAATTGTGTTGGAGCAGGACGATGTAACTGCCCTTTTTATTTAAAACAAAAGAGGGATGGGGTGGGGGTTGGAAAAGCTAGCGGACAGGTTCATTAGTATCCGGAAACTGGTGAGGGATCAGCAGCTGGGAATGAGCGACAGGGAAGGGGCCTCTCCAATAGGATCTTCCTGATAACTTCCAAGTGGCCGAGGCTGTTGGAGGCAGGATGCTGGGCTCGATGGACCCTTGGCCTAGCCCGGCCTGGCACGTCTTTATGTTCTCATGCCACACCGCCACGACAAGCCTGCAGGGAAACTCTGGGCCCAGGGGCAGGGCAGCCGTGGGACTCGTCTTAATCAAGCAGCAGGCAGAGGGCATGCGCTGCCTTCATGGCAGAAAACATTCATCTTAATTAAATGGAGTAAAAGCTTTCATTCAAAGTTTGGTTTGCTTTTGCACCTTCTAATTAACATTAGTACTGCAGGGGTGAAACAAACAAACAAAAAAAAATTGACCTAAAAAGCACTGCCAATTCTACAATCACTTATTATTTATTTACAATTGCTTCTGTTCCGCATTCCTTTGCAAACATTGTTCGAAGCGGTCATCTTGGGAAAAAGTTAGGAAGCAGATATAAAATGGCAAATCTAATTCATAAGACCTGATAGAATGAAAGCATGAAATAAAAAGATTTGAGGTTCAATAGGATGCAGCATCAACCATCTCCTGTTCCTTCACTTAGAGTGATTCAGCCACCTCTGCAATTTGTGCTGGATTTTATGAATTCAATGGATGTTTAGATAAAAATCAAGGTCTCTCATTTCCCACACAGGGCTGCACTTAACTCATTTTGCCCAGTAACCTCCTTATGCTTTTTTGGTCTTCCGGCTTGGCTGGAATCGGCTCCCACTGTAGCTATCTGGGAGATCTCCCCATTGTTGCTCCCTCTCCCCTTCCATTGTAGTGACAGTCATCGTAGGCGCAGACCGCGGAGTCTTTCAGAACTCAGCACAGTTCTGCAACTTAGCCAATGGGTGTCGCATTTGTGTGATGGCTGGAATGCCCTCTACGCCCTAGTCACTGAGGTTTGTTTATTTATTTATTGGTTTTTATATGCCGACGCTCAACAGAGATATCGCGTCGGTGTACATGGAACAAGAACATGCGCAGGGGCGTTATACATTTAACAGTTTAAAACTTATAAAAATAACAATATTACATGCAAAAACAAGGTATTTAGAGGGAGTAAACTTACATCAATTTTAACATTTGTATAGCGTGACACAGTATAATAAGGTATAGTATAGATACATGAATATGTTATAAACGTAATGAAAGATGTGCATATTATGAAGGTAAACATCTGTGTTGCATCATATTTATTTATTTTATTTATTTATCTATTTAATTTTATATACCGACAGCCGTTTGCACATCGTGCCAGTTTACAAGTAACTTACAACCATAAGATATATAGGCAGAAGCCTTTACAAATAACAGTATGTAACATAAATGCAGTAACAGAGCAAGAAGCTAATGCAGAAACAGAGCAAGAAACTAAATAACTTAGGGAGGGAGGGGTAGGGGTAGTCATGACAAAGGGGGGGCGGGGGGAGGGTGAGGACAGACACATGGGGATAAGATATGTACAAGGGATTCTGGCAATAAATTGATATGTATAATGGTAGGGGTGTGCATTCGGATTGACCGCATTAGTAAAACGCAACTCATTTTTTTTTTTTACTTAAAAAATTGATTCGACATAAACGATCGGATTTCCCACATATCGAACATAGATATGTTCGATATGTGGGAAATCGCGACTGTTGAGCCAAAATAAAAATATAAACAAGAGTCTAAGGAAGAATATCTTAATAGTTGATAGTGGTAGGTGATATATCTAAGAGAAAGGAGACTAGAGAAGGGACAAAAAGGGATGGGAGAGGGAACTGAGGAGAGGGAGAAGAGAAACAGTAAAAGGACGAAGACGAAGTGAGGGGTGGGAGTAAGAGGTGAGAGGCTGGGTATTAGGTGCGGGTGAGAGGGAGGATGTTGGGTGTAAGTGAGATGGTAGAAATCAGGTGTAAGCTTGAGTGACTAGCCATGTTTTGAGTTTTTGCTTGAAGATTTTAGAGGACAATTCTAGACGCAGCTCAGTGGGCATTGAGTTCCATAGCATGGGACCAGCTAGCGAGAAGGCTCGTGTCTTGGTGGATGTGTACTTGGTTCAGACTGAACACCACAAAGATTGTCAGCAGGATTGCTAACATCACACTGAATGTCAGCTATGACAGCATAATCCTACTGGAATGTCAACCAAAGTAGCTGAGTGTCACTTTGGTTGTTCCTTCATTTTTAAGAAGCATCTCAATTCATTGGTGGTTAAAGTCCAACAGTCTGCTTCATGACCCTCAGATATTGTACATTGTATATCTACTCTGGCACTTGCTTACTACCCAGCCAAACATTGTACTTTAGTCTGGTACGGAAGTGTCCATATCTACTGGGTAAACAGTGATCAACAGCAGTACATCACTTGTGTCTGGCTGTATCTGCTGAATACCTGTAGAATAGCTTCCAGTTATTAGGGATATTTCTCCCGCCAATACTAAGCTTGATCTGGTCTCCATTTACATCAGCTGATTCATTTGGACACCCCATGTTGACAGTACCTTCAGTCCCAGGATCCTCTTACATCACCTGCACACAGATGCCTGGGATGCGCCTCTGGAAAGAATGACAGGCCTCAGGAATGCATGCTGAAGGATTTTATTGCAAATCCTTCTGCAAGACCATACAGCTCTGATCTTCATAGGTTCTGTTGAATCTGTCTTAACTGCTCCAAAGTAGGCATGGATGCTTCTGAGACATTTCACATGAGCCTGTCCATTACTTTCTCTTGTGAAGAACAGGGAGGTAGACAGAGGGAATAGCCTCCCACTGCAGGTAATGGAGACAAGGACAGTATCTCAATTTAAGAAAGCATGGGACAAGCACAAGGGATCTCTGAAGGGGCTGTAGGGATTATAGAGATGAGCAGACTAGATAGGTTATATGGTCATTTTCTGCCGACATGTTTTTATATTGTATAGCTCCCATGGAATTTTGCAACCCAAATGCATAGCCCTGCATTTTGTAGCATTACATTTTAGATATCAAACTCTAGACCATTCCTGAAGCATCACTAAATCCCTCTTCATGTTTTCCACACCTTCCAGGGTATCTACCCTGTTTCAGATTTTGGTATCATCATCCTATCACCAAGGACCAATCCCTGCATTTCCTCAGAGTGAATTCTGTGTATCAGTATCCTTTGTTGCCTCCCACTCAACCAGTGTCTAAGCCAGTCAGTTATTTTAGGGCTCATACCTGCGGCGCTCAGTTTATTTATGTCACCTATGTAAAACCTGTCAAAGGCCTTGCTGAAATCCAAATACACTACATCTGGCACATTCCATGGTCTAACTCTGGTCTTCTGACATGAAACCATGCTGCCTCGGATCCTGTAAGACACTGGATTCCAAAAACTCCACTATCCTCTGTTTCAGCAGGATTGGCTCTGTCATGAGGCAGGGTGAGGCAGCGGCCTCAGGTGGCAAAATGTCGAGGCAGCAAAAGTGCCCCTAAATTACTCCTGCCGTGGCTGCTTCTCTCTGCATTCGGGACAAAAGCAGCGGCGCAGCTTCAGTGAGCTGCCTGCGGGATTCCAATACCCCATGGGCAGAAGCGAGAATCCTCGGCAGGCTGGCGGTAGGATGGCCGACCACCAGGTTTTGCAGCCTCTTGTACGGTGTCCTATAAAATCGGTCAGGCAAAACCAGCAGTCAATCAGTGGTGGCGGTTGTGCTGCAATCACCTGCCAACTATTTTTTGGCACAGGAGATGAAAGACACATGCTTGCTTAGCCTGGACTGCAGGGAGCGTCGGCCGCTTTTCTCCCAACATTGCCTTGAAGTTTGAGGGTCTTTTATTTTCTCCTGGCATCTCTTCTCTTTCCTTCCCTTTCCCTTTCGTCAGGCCTTGATTGTTTGCTAGACAGCTGCTGCCTCTCCACCTGTCCTTGGGGCTCGGATTCATGTTTGACTCTCCTCCTCCTCTGTTTCATTTCCTCCAGTGATGCAACTCCCACGACCGTGGTGTCAACCTGCCACTTCGCATTGTCTGTGTGAACTGCTGTGACTTCATCTGAGTCCCGTGCAATGTGTGGCTGTTGCATGTCTCTTCTTTCCAAACTAAAGATAAGTAGTTATGCCACATCTGCTTCCTCCCTCGGAATCCACCTGCATTTGCCATCTAAGGGAGTCCCCCAAGGGCTGCAGTGTCACTGGTGCAGTGTCACTGGTGCTGCTCAAAAGTAAAGTTATTGGACTGCTATATGCTGGCTGTACACATTGCTGCATTCCTCTCAGCAAAATAAAGGTGCATGTGGCCTTGTGCTGCTGGCTGCCGCTCCTTGCTGTATTAGTCCCGTGGAGCCATGAAAAATAGTGTGTGTGTCTATGAGAGACAAGGCGGGAGGATCTGTGTGTGTGTGTGGCATATGTGTATGTGTGTATGTGTATATGAGAGCCAGGGAGGGAAGACCTGTGTGTGTATGTATGTATAAGAACCCGCCTACACCCGCCCACCATCTCAGTCAAGTTAAACCCGATGGCAATGCCGAAGATGGCAGAGGGCCTACCCGGCTGCACCGACCCTGGGGGCAGCAGGGAATCGCACTGCAGGCGCTCCACCCCCTCCACCCCCCACCCCCCCCACGAAATGAGGAGGAAGCCGGGAAGTTGCCGGCATCAGGTAGGCGAACCCACCCACTGCTTGCCCACCATCCCAAGCAAGTTAAACCTGGCAGCAACGCCGAAGATGGCAGAGGGCCTACCTGGCTGGAGCATCAACCGGCCCATACGCCAACACTGGGGGCAGCAGGGAATCGCACTGCAGGCGCTCCATCCTCCCACGAAACGAGGAGGAAGCCAGGAAGTTGCCGGCATCAGGTAGGTGAACCTGCCTATCGCCCCGCCCACCGCCCGCCCACTATCCCAGGCAAGTTAAATCCAGCGGCAATCTGAAGGAGTTTGTGCTGGGAGGTACGCACCCTTGGCATGCGATGAAGGAGCTTGCCCCTTTGTGCCCCCCTTCATGCGTGCCTGAAGTGCAAACTTAAAGTGAATATACCTTTACTTACTGACCCCTGGCTGGCTCGACTACCACAATGGAACAAATATGCCATATCGATCTCACACGAGGACAGGGCCTATATGGAGAGCTAAGAAGGAAAGCCCAAAAAAAGAAACACAGAAGGAACACAAAGATGATCCACTCCACAATAAGTAACAACTCTTTCTCACTCTCTTCCTGCTTCATGTTTACTCTGCTCCTATTGAATGCTCAATCGCTATAAAAACAAATCCCACTAATTAATGATCTAGTAGAAGACTTCAACCCCTCGATCTGCTGCATAACTGAAACCTGGCTGAATGACAAAGACAATGTGCTATTAAACCAAATATCCAATGTCAACTACAACATATTTCACTTTCCAAGACCCAAACGAAAAGGTGGGGGGTTATTAATAATCAGCAAAAAATAACTCAAGCTAATATCTTACAAAGCAGAGATTCATCCACCGTATAAGCTTGCAATTCTAAAATTTTCACAACTAAACATAGGACTGGTCTACTGTACCCCAGGAATACTCCAAAAAGATTGCTCTTCATTGATTGAATTATTCACTAAGGTGTTTCCATCACCATTATCTACATTAATTATAGGAGACTTTAACCTCCATGTATACAAAACTCTGAGAACCTTAGACTGTGAAATGTTTTTAGATGCAATGGAAGCCCTAGGATGGTCATAATTGGTCTCAAAAGCCACTCGTAAAGCAGGCTGCACCCTAGATCTAATATTTGCTAACACCAACAATTGTCTAATCAACACTTCACACACAATATTGCCCTCGTCTGATCACCAGTTAATAAAAGCAGAAAATAACCTTTACAATCAGTACCATAATAGAATAGAGAATAAACATACTTTTACGTTCAGGAAAAAAATAGAGATGGAAGTATTTACTGAAGCTATAGAAAACAAGCTCCATGAACTAAATCAAACCAACCCCACATCAACATTTGATTCCTGGGATAAGATAGTCAATGACATAGCAGAAAAACTTAATCCTCTCCAGACAAAAACTATTAACAAAGATAGGAATAATACTAAACATAAGAAGCCCTGGTACAATGGTGAATTAAGAAGCACTAAAAAGAACCTTAGAAAATTAGAGACACAATGGCGAAAATGCCCAACTGCTGAATCCCTAGGAAAATATAAATCTTTCCATATAAAATACCGTACACTATGCAATAAAGCAAAAAACGATTGCTATGCTAAACAGATTCACGGTGTCATATTCAATTCTAAACTGCTCTTTGATGTTGTTAAACATTTAATCAAAGACCTGACATCTTTCATCTTTAGAAAAGACAACTACACAAAGTCTGCCTGCAACGAATATGCAAACGCACTTAGACAAAATCAATAAGCTGAAAACTCAATTCCCTAACTGTACCACAATAAAAACACCAGAAGAATTGAGAGACATAGTCAAGTGGTCCACATTTGACAGAGTATCGAAGCTGGAAATTAGTCAAATCATTGCTAAAATTAAACCTGCCACTCACCTACGTGATCCAATCGTAGCCAACTGCCTGAAACAAATACATGGGGTCATCACTCAGTCAATCACAACACTAATCGACTTATCTCTCTCAGAAGGAACTGACCCAAATGGACTAAAACAAGTGATGATAAAGCTGATCATAAAAAACAAGTCTGGTAGAACGGACGATTGGGACAACTATTGTCCAATATCCAACCTACCGTTTCTAGCAAAGGTTATTGAGAAAACAGTGTTATTGCCATTTGATAATCATCTGTATGATAAAAAGATTCTATTCCCTAATCAATTCCGATTTAGGAAACATCACTCAGCTAACACATTACGCCTCTCACTAATGGACTCGGTTCTAGGAGGGCTAGATGAGACAGATCTTACTGCCATGTACTAATTGACTTAACAGCAGCCTTTGACCCAGTGGACCAAAACCTGCTATGCCATCAGTTGAGAAACACTGGGATCGACAACAAGGTTCTCAGATGGTTCTCTTCATTTCTATCTAACTGAACATTCCAAGTCAAACTGGGGAACCATATATCAGACACCTTCTAGTGTGATACAGTTGTTCCTCAAGGCTCAGCATCACTATTCAATATTTACTTGCTCCCTCTATGTAAACTACTAACAAATCTAGGAATATCCTTCTTCTTGTATGCTGATGACATACAGTTTTAATACCACTCTCCACATCATATGAAAATGCAGCCTTGCTACTTTCTAACTATTTATTTATTTAAGGCTTTTATATACCGACTTTCTTGATACAAATCAAATCAACTCGGTTTACATCGAACTAAGCAGTTAACCATAACCAATTAACAAAAGACAAAATTTGATGAAGCATAAAGTTACATTATAACAAGGGAGCAAAAACTGGGGATAGGAAAATAAAGGGGGGAGAACAGAGATAGTATACTATATACAGGTGAGGGTGTGGGAGGGAGGCAAAGGAGCCAATGTCGTTATGATGTATTAGTGTGTCTTAGTGCTTGTTTAATTACAGTGGAGATGGGAACAGTTCTGAGTCAAGCTATTGGGCTAAGAGCAGGGAAAGGCTCGACCGAAAAGCCATGTCTTGAGTTTCTTTTTAAAAGTTAGGAGACAGGTTTCCTGCCTGAGGTCCGGGGGCATGGCGTTCCAGATGGAGGGACCTATTGTTGAGAATGCCCTGTCTCTGATATTTGAGTGGTGCACCGCTTTGATTGGAGGAATGTGTAAGGATCCTTTGTAGGCTTCCCTTAAGGGTCTGGCTGTAGAGTGAAGTTTGAGAGGGTGTAGCAGGTCAAGAGGCATCTGATGGTGAATGTTTTTGTGAATGATTGTAAATGATTTATGTAGAATCCTAAAGTTTATTGGTAGCCAATGAAGATCTTTCAATATGGGAGAGATGTGCTCTCTCCGATTAGTATTGGTCAGGATTCTCGCAGCCGCGTTTTGAAGCAGCTGGAGGGGTTTTATTGTAGTAGCAGGAAGACCTTGCAAGATGGAGTTGCAGTAATCGACCTTAGAGAACAGGATGGCTTGGAGGACCGATCTGAAATCATGATGGAAGAGAAGCGGCTTGAGTTTTTTGAGTACCTGTAGCTTGTAGAAGCACTCCTTTGTAGTGTGGTTTATAAATTTCTTTAGGCTCAGGTGACTATCTATTATGACTCCGAGGTCTCTTGCGTGGGAAATTTGTGTGTTGGTGTGTAGCTTTTGATGGAAGGGACTACTTTCTGGGGTGATGAGCAGGAGTTCTGTCTTGTTAGTGTTAAGCACCAGGTTGAGGCTTGAAAGGTAGAGGTTGATCGTTTGCAAGAGAGAATCCCATGTTTTGAGAGCTGAATCCAGTGAATTAGATATGGGGATTAAAATTTGAACGTCGTCTGCATATATGTAGAAATTCAGATTTAATTTTGAGAGTAAATGGCAGAGAGGGAGTAGGTAGATATTGAACAGAATGGGTGATAATGATGAGCCTTGGGGAACTCCGAATGGGGAGTTAGTGCGAGTGGATTCTTTGTTATTGATTTTAACCTTGTAGCCTCTGTTGCTAAGGAAAGAGTCGAACCATCTGAGGGCGGGTCCTGCAACTCCTGTGTCTGATAACCGGTTTATAAGGGTAGTATGATTTACGGTGTCGAAAGCCGCTGAGATGTCAAGAAGAGCTAAGAGGAAGGACTGTCCTTTGTCAATGCCAGTGTATAGCTGATCTAGGAGCGAGATGAGGAGAGTTTCAGTGTTGTGTTCTTTTCGGAATCCATATTGTGAAGGGTGTAGAAAATTATGTTCCTCCAGGTAATTTGAAAGTTGGTTATTTACGATTTTCTCCATGATCTTGGCTACAAACGGCAGATTTGATATGGGGCGGTAGTTGTTGGGATCATCCGGGTCCAGGTTCGGTTTTTTGAGGATGGGTTTAAGGGTAGCCAATTTGAGAGCATCCGGGAAGATTCCTTGTGAGAGGGAGCAGTTGATAATATCTGCTAGATGTTTAGAGAAGGATTCTGGTATGAGAATCAGGAGTTTGGATGGGATTTGGTCTAGAGGGTGAGAGGAGGGTTTCATTCTTTTTATCAGGGTTTCCACCTCTATAGCGTAGGTGGGATCAAAGGATTCCAAACCAACATCTAGGTTCGGGCGAAGGGGCGGATCTGGAGATAGCATGTTAGGGTTAGTAGGTAATCTAGCCAGGGTATTGGAGATTTTGTTCTGGAAGAATAAGGCCAGATCATTGGCTTTCGATTGGGCTAGGTCATCGGGGATTGTAGGGGGGGCAGTCTTGGTGAGTTCCGATACGTACGAGAAGAGTGCCTTCGCGTCGAAGATCATATCATGTATACGGTGGGCGTAGAAATCTCTTTTTGTTCGTAGCGTTGCAGTTCTGTATTGGTGGAGAGCGGCTTTGTATAGGGTTAGGGAGTGAGGGTTGGGGTTCTTCCTCCATTCCTTTTCTTTCCGTCTCAGGCCTTGCTTTTGGGCGTGGAGCTCCTTTGAGAACCATGGTTGCTTGTTTTTTTGAGAGGGGTTTAAGTTTTTTGTTGTCAGTGGGCATAAGTTGTTGGCGATAGTTTCTGTGATGTTTTGCCAAGAGAGGAAGGCTGCATTGGGGTTTGATAGATCCAGGTTGGTAAGTTCTTTGATCAGCGAGTTGCTGAGGGCTTCTGATGGGCAGGGTTTCCTGTAGTGGAGGGTGGAGAGCTGAGGGGGTGCAGGCAATCTTGTCATCGATCTGAGGGTGGAGGAGATCAAGAAATGGTCTGACCATGGGACTGGGAGGCAAAGAGGGGGGGAGAGAAGGGAGACGCTGGTATTTGTGAAGATAAGGTCGAGAGTGTGACCTGCTTTATGTGTGGGTTGGTTGACGAGTTGTTTGAAGCCCATGTCCGAAAGGGAGGATAAAAAGGCTTCGCAGTTGGAAGATTGAGGCTTGGCGTCTATGTGTAGATTAAAGTCCCCAAGGATAATGGCTGGTGAATCCAGGTTTAAGTATTTTGCAATGATTTCCACTATAGGGGAGGCATCTAGGACTAATAATCCAGGGGGGGGGCATATGTGAGGAGGATTTGGAGAGATTTGGATTTGAATAGGCCAACCTCTAGTTTTGGTATTGTATTGATAGCAATATGAAATATTGCAATATGAAATACCAATACCATATAGTATATGAAAGCAATACAGCAAGAACTTTCACAACTTAAACTAACATTAAACCCCAAAAAGATCAAACTCATCCAGCTGAGTAGAAACACTTCGATAGTTAAACCACCCGTCCTGGACCTAGGCAATTTTCAAATAAATCCCTCAGATCAAATACGGGACTTAGGAATACAACTAGATGGGAACCTAACAATGAAAATGCACATCAGTAAACTAATCAAAACAGGTTACGGCAAGTTACACATACTACATCAGTTGAAACCATTATTAAGAATGGAAGACTTCTCTATTGTCTTGCAAACTCCAATATTCTCAAACCTAGACTACTGCAACTCATTACTATTAGATCTTTCAGCATGTCACTTAGAACCACTACAACTATTACAAAAGGCCGCAGCAAGACTCCTATTAGGATCCAGGAAATATGATCACATTACACCCTCGCTGATCTCACTGCATTAGTTACCAGTATAATCCAGAATTTATTATAAAGTACCAACGATAATTTTCAGCATCATTCATTGCAATAACACCAGCTTGTTAGGAGTGACACTACAACCTTACACGCGTCAGCGAACACTGAGATCCCAAAATAAAGGACTATTGACTATTCCAACAATAAGGAGCACACATCTGACGCAAATAAGAGATTGTGTGTTTTCTGTAGTTGGCCCAAAGCTATGGAATTCTCTGCCCGAGATGTTACATATTTTGCCTGACAGAAAGAGATTTAAAAGTGAGCTAAAAACATGGCTATTGAAAAACACTTATAAATTAAATTTAAAAAAAACAGAAATTAGAGAGCCACAAAGTCAAGAAAGACAAGACAATAAAAATGAAAACAAATCTAATGAGAGATTATATGATGTGAAAATTATCTTATCATTTCAATTCCCCGTGCTCTTCGCATTATGTACTAGATTAGTTATTAATATGTAATAGAAAATTCACTAGATAGATATTAATGCCTATATAGGAATACTCTCACTGTAACCAATCATTGTTTTTTTGTCAATTTATAACTATGATTGTCACTTTGTAAACCATTGTGATCTATACATGGAATGATGGTACATAAAATGACTAAATAAATAAAATAAATATAAGAGAAAGGGAGAACCTGTGTGTGTGTGTGTATGAGAGAGGGAGAGAGGACTTGTAAGTGTGTCTATGAGAGGGAGGGAGGGCCTGTGTGTATGTATAAGAGAGAGGGAGGGGAGGACCTTTGTGTATGAGAGAGGAGGGAGGGCCTGTGTGTTTATATGTGTAAGTGTGTGACTGTGAGTGTATAAGAGAGGACCACTGAGTATGAGATAGTGCCTATGTGGGAGAGTGGGCCAATGTGTGTGTGTTTGTGTGTGTGAGAGAGAGCTACTGAGTGTGAGAGAGTGCCTGTGTGTGTGAAGAAGAGAACCACCGACTGTATAAGTGAGAGTTTGTGCGTGTACATGAGGAGAGTCAATGAGTGAGCATGAGTGTGTGAGGGAGTATACATGAGAATGAACATGTGTATTAGAGTGTGTGTGAGTGAGAGAGGCAATGCATATGTTAGAAAGGAAAAGGTCTGTGTAACCTCCTCCTGCCCCTCCTCTAATCCAGACAATCTCAGGGTGGCTGGAAATCAACAATTCCCAGGTTTGGATAGTGTAGGATTATTATTTTTTTTTATCCCTATTCGTTTTAAATAATTGGATGTTATTTGATGTGTCAGCTGTTTTGAAATATTTTATTGGTATTTGGTACATTTTTTAAATGTCTTTGTATGCATTTTTAAGGATTGCATATTGTTCTATTTTATTGGTATGGTTGATGTTTTATATTTCTTGATTATATTTGATGTTTAGCAAGGAATAGAGATATTTCTTTTTTCCCATTGTTACACTGCATACGGAGCCTAGCTTGTTGCAGTTTCCAGTTCAGTTTTTGTCTTCCTGTTTCTATGTATACTTGTCTGCTTATTCTATTCGGTGAGGGTCTATCTGTGGTATGAATGTGTGACCAAGGTGAGGTATTCTGCTAGCATGTAGTTTCTGTGTAGGGATCTTTAGCAGCCTGGCTTGTTGTTTTCCTAATAGGAGGTGTATTGGTATTGTAGGACTTGTAATATTTGCAGTATTGCCTTTTCATAGATAGGGTTGTTACTGTTTGAGTGCTGGCATTTAGTGCTGTTTTGATATGGAAGGTTTACTATTTTGTAATCATAACTCAGTTTTCTCATGGCTATCTGAGGGCCTAGCCAACATGATTTACAGTAGGCCCAGGACCAGATGGATTCCAAGTGTATTTTTTTGCAGGGTTTTCTGATTGGCATAGCAATGCATGTAAATATAATATACATGTTATAAATGATATTTTTATCTCAGAAGACTGAATGCCCTTTTATATATAAAATCTCCCTTTTTAGATTGGGGAAGTGGTTAATAAGATACTTTAACATAAATGCATAATTTTTAATTGTTTGTGGTGACACAAGGTTATAAGGTTCACCTAGGGCATCTAGGTTAGGGCTGTTTAGCTTGGAGAAGAGACGGCTGAGGGGGATATGATAGAGGCCTTTAAGATCATGAGAGGTCTTGAACGAGTAGATGTGACTCGGTTATTTGCACTTTCAAATAATAGAATGACTAGGGGGCATTCCATGAAGTTAGCAAGTAGCACATTTAAGACTAATTGGAGAAAATTATTTTTCACTCAACGCACAATAAAGCTCTGGAATTTGTTGCCAGAGGATGTGGTTAGTGCAGTTAGTGTAGCTGGGTTCAAAAAAGGTTTGGATAAGTTCTTGGAGGAGAAGTCCATTAACGGCTATTAATCAAGTTTACTTAGAGAATAGCCACTGCTATTAATTGCATCAGTAGCATCGGATCTTCTTAGTTTTTGGGTACTTGCCAGGTTCTTATGGTCTGGTTTGGCCTCTGTTGGAAACAGGATGCTGGGCTTGATGGACCCTTGTTCTGACCCAGCATGGCAATTTCTTATGTTCTTATGTTCTTAATACCCTTGCACCTGCCTGAGGGAGGGCAATTGGTTGGTTCTCGGGAATGTGGTAGGTTTACCAGTTCCCTAGAAATATTATCCCTGACACTTTACCTGGCACTCCTCTGGAGACCCTGATCCCTGCTTCCCCGCAAACATACACTAAGAGAATTCTCTTTAACTTTAAATACACTGTTGTGCAGAAATTTTTATTAACATCTACAAAAATGTAAACATATACACAATAAAAACTTGTTAATCACAATCATACCAAGCATTCACACTTAAAATCTAAAAACCCAAATGACACAATGTAATACTTCTTACAGTACATCAGATTAAAGTGCAAAGGTAATGCATATCAAATATTTATAATGCAAAAATATTTTTCTTCATAAAGTTTCCAATATTATCCAACTTCTTTCTTCAAAAAATAAAAAAAGTTATCCGCTTCCTCTCCCTTTACAGGGGCCCAGATTCTTTTAATACATGTGCGCGTGCTGATTCTCTGCACGCTACACCCACAAAACTGTTTGCATTAATCCACAAGTTATCTAATCAGCTTGCATCTGGGGCAAATTGCCCTCCAACACTCCATCCACATATACTCCGTCCGACAAAGGATCCTTGTTTCACCCTCGCCTGGGCTTCATCAGGTACTCATTCTTAATAACTACGGTGTATCACCTATATCAAAACAATAAAAATTATATATAATTGTGCTTTCAAAAAACGATTACAACCCCACTATGGAAACAAAACGCCCTATATCTACTGACTTTACCTGTCTTATTCTCTCAATCAGAGTGCCAAATACCGTTCAAAATTCAATGTCTTTTTGTCAGTTTTTAATTTCAGCCTCTAAAAAAATTAGAGATATATCAAGAGCAGATCATCACAATATCCCTGTGTGTTGTTTCCCCTTCTTCCCCAGCATTTCAAATCACCTAACAGGTGGACTCCAGGGGGGACTCTTCCCTAGCCCTCTCCATAATTTGACCTAGGCTGCATCTTGTGGGGGGGGGGGGGGGGAGCCAGCTCGTCCCTGGTCTCGGGCAGCAGATTGTCCTGAGCCGCCCCTGGAGATTCCATGAACTTACTCACCACCAAGGTTACTCTAACCGGCCTGTAGCTCTAAGACCTCTTCTTAACTCCAGTTTTGAGACGTAGCCTAGTGGTTAGAGCAGCGGGCTGTGAACCACTGTCGCTCCTTGTGACCTGGGACAAGCAACTTTACTCTCCATTGCTTCAGGTACAGCCTTAGAGCTGGATTTTTTAACGTCGCAGACCTTAGAGAATCCGGCGGTAGCGGGGGGGGCGGGCCACTGAGTAACTACACCATAAAAGGTGTAGTTATTCGGCGCGAAACTGGCGGCGATAAGGGTCCTTACCTTTTGTCGCCAGCGATGTCACCGCAGCATCGGCCCCGGTGCCGCCCTGACTCCTCCTCTTCCGGGACCGACTCCGCCCCATTTAGTGATCGCACACGAAAAGGGACTTGTCGCATGTGATCGCTTTTGAAAACAACCCCCTTAGGTTGTAAGCTCTCTGGGGATAGGGAAATGCCCTCAGTACCTGAATGAGATCTGCTTTGGAGCTACTCCTGACTGTAAGAAAACATTAAAAAGGTCTGACAGCGGAGCAGTCAGAACTTCCCGTAGTACCCTTGGATGTATTCTGTCTGACCCCATTGCTTTATCTATTTTTAGTTTTGCTAGCTGAACGCAGTCTTCTGAAAACTGATTCAGGTCTATCTCACTTCCATTTCTATCTGTGGTCCTGTCCCAGGCACAACACAGAAATATTTGTCAAGCAGTTCCGCTTTCTTCTTGAGAGACTCTGCATATTTCCCTCTTCACCTCTGAGTCTTGCAAGCCCATTATCGCACTTCCTCCTGTCATTAATGTAATATATCTAAAAAAAAAATATCTTGTTTATTTATTTTATATTCTGCTTTTTCAGACCATTCAATTACATTCAGGTGCTGTAGGGATTGCCCTCTCTTACTGTATTAGATACTCATAATTCTGTTTCCAACCTCTTTTCCTGACTCTTTTCTTAGCTACTCTAAGCATCTCCAAATAATTTTGCCAGTTTTCCTCCTTCTGCTGTCTCTTGAACTTTTTTCTCCCTTACCTTTTCAGTCACTTCTTTAGAAAACCACAGTGACCTCTGTTTCTAATTACCTTTATTTACCTTCCTTTCAGCTTTGTCCACTGCTCTTCCCCTTAACTTATTCCATCCAGTTAATGAATGACTCTTTGAGGTCCTCACCCATCTTGAATGAAGTTGGTTTTCCTGCTTTCCATGACCCGTGCCTTCGAATGAACTACCGCCATCTGCACTCTCCTGCTGAACCACACCGTCCAGGGGTCGCTGGATCCCTGGTGAATCCCCTGATATAACAAAAGGAACACTCCCCCCCATTTCTAAGGACCAAGTCCAGTCTTGCCCTCTCTTGTGTTGGTTCCCTTGCCAGTTGCCGGGACGGTTCTTTCTGCATGCAGTCCCTTGATATCCCTGCTTCTAGAAACCACCGCAGCTGGGCCGTCTCCAGTCCACATGCAAAAGACTGAAATCACCTTCCATAGCATCACACAAATATAAATGGATGCTCCATTCCCTCTTTCCAGATTAAACCACAATGCCTCCTCCTTAACTCACAAGCACTGCAGTTTTGTTGCTTTAATATTATTTTTAAGGGCTTGATTTTCAGTTTTTTTTGCTTTATTTCTCCTGGGAATTTTCAATGCTATAACAAAAGAAAAAGCAGTGGAAAAATGACTTTTGTTCTGCTTTATCTCTTGAGTATTATAAAAAAGTCATTTTCCCACTGATATAACATTGAAATTCCCAGGAAAAATAAAATAAAAACCCAAAACAAAGGTCCCTAATTATTTTTCTTATATAGCACCTCTCCTCCTGCCTTTCTTCCTGCCGGCTGCTGGCCTCTCTTGGAAGAAAATTGGCCAGACATGCCAAATACCGGCTGGTTGACAGCCTTCGCTGGCTCATGCATTAAAGGGGATGAGTGCTGATGCTTTTCTGCCTTCACTCGGTCCTCAGCGCCCATGCTCCAATGCTCAGCGCGAGCTTCCTCTCATCTCTGGCGCCTGTCAGCAGACAGTGAGGCTCCCACTGGTCCTTCAGCATCCATTTTCCGTTTGTCATCAATTCCGTGGATGTGGTCCTTTTTCAGCTCTTCAAAAATAGGACTGGATCGTCATCTTGCAGAACTTGATCGCCCTTGGCGACATCTTTGACCAGTTGTTACAAATCATGCTCCTTATTCAAGCACTGGAAGCAGACTCTACGATGGTCCCTGATGGACATCCTCTGTTCGCACTTGGGATGAAATCTGAAGTGCTGATCTGCTTCTCAGACATGCTTTGAAAAAATTATCAAGGCAAAAATCTAAAGAGGAAATGTTTCACTTGGAAAAACGACATGATAAAGAAACAAATGTGAGGGGTGGGAGGTGGGGGTCTGACACAGGTTGCATTGTAAAATGGGCCCACTACCAGAATTCAAAGAAAAATCTGAAATGCCAAAAGATCTGACTAGGGAACTATTTATTTCATTTATTTATTTAGACATTTTATATACCGATGTTCCATGTATAGATCACAACGGTTTACAAAGGGATATTCATAGTTATAACTCGACAGACAAACAATGATTGGTTACAGAGGTGGCATTCATAGACAGGCATTAATATCTTATCAAGTGAGATTACCTAGTACGTATTAATAATTGATCTAGTACTTAAGGCGAATAGTATGGAAAATTTTTGGGTACTTGCCAGGTTCTTATGGCCTGGATTGGCCACTGTTGGAAACAGGATGCTGGGCTTGATGGACCCTTGGTCTGACCCAGTATGGCATTTTCTTATGTTCTTATGTTCTTAATTAAAACAAAATGATAGTTTTCACATTTTAGTCGGAGGGTTGTTTTGAGAATCTTACATTCTCTCGTTTGATTTATTTTTCATGATTCAATTATTATCTTTTGTCCTTCTTGTCTTTGAAGCTCATTATATTCTGATGTTTTTAAATTAGTTTATATGCGTTTCTGAACAGCCATGTTTTTAGCTCACATTTAAATCTCTTTCTATTTGTAAGAATACATAACAACTGCAACAGAGAACTCCAGAGCTTTGGACCCGCTATGGAAAACACATGATCTCTTATTTGCATCAGGTGTGTGCTCTGTATTGTGGGAAAAGTCAATAGTCCTTTATTTTGAGATCTTAGTGTTCGCTGTGGATCATACGGTTGTAGTGTCACTCCTAACAAGCCAGTGTTATTGGAATGAATGATGCTGAATATTATCATTAATACTTTATAGTGGATTATGGCTTGTACTGGTAACCAATGCAGTGACATAAGTGAGGGTGTAATGTGATCATATTTCCTAGATCCTAATAAGAGTCTTGCTGCGGCATTTTGTAATAGTTGTAGTGGTTTTAAGTGACATGCTGGAAGACCTAGTAGTAAGGAATAACAGTAGTCTAGGTTTGAGAAGATTAGAGTTTGCAGTACAGTACAGAAGTCCCCAAAAGTTAATAACGGTTTCAATCGATGTAGTATATGCAACTTGGCGTAACTTATCTTGATTAATTTACTGATGTACATTTTCATTGTAAGGTTCTCATTAGCTGTACACCTAAATCCTGTACTTGATTTGAGGGATTAATTTGAAAATTACCCAGATTAAGGGCAGGGGGTTTAACTATCCATGAGTTTCTACTCAGCCAAATGATTTCAGACTTTTTAGGGTTTAATGTTGGTTTAAGATGCAAAAGTTCTTGTTGTATTGCTTTCACATAGGTAGAAAGTATCAAAGCTGTATTTTCAAATGATCTGGAGATTGGGATGTTAAACTGTATGTCGTCAGCATTCAAGAAGATAGTTATTCCTAGATTTCTCAGTAATTTACATAGTGGGAGCATATAAATATTGATTAGAGTTGCTGAAAGGGTTGAGCCTTGAGGAACACCTGTATCACACTGGAAAATGTCAGATATATGATTACCAAGTTTGACTTGGAATGTTCTGTTAGATAGAAATGAAGAGAACCAGCTGAGAACCATGCCGTCGATCCCAATGTTTCTCATCTGATGGCATAACAGGTTATGATTCACAGTATCAAAGGTGGCCGTTAAGTCAATTAGCACAAGACAATAAGATTCATCTGCATCAAGCCCTCGGAAAACCAAGTCCATTAATGAGAGGCGTAATGAGAGGAGTAATGTCTCAGTTGAGTGATGTTTCCTAAATCCAAATTGATTTGGGGAGAGACTATTTTGATCTTCCAGGCGTTTTACAAGCTGGGATAACACTGCTTTCTCAAGAACTTTTGTGAGAAATGACAAGTTGGTTATTGGACCATAGTTGTCCTAATCGTCAGTTCTACCAATTTTATTTTTTAGGATCAGCTTTATCACAGCTTGTTTTAACTCACTTGGAACAGTTCCTTCTGAGAGACAGATTAATTAATGTGATTGTCTGAGTGATAACTCCATGTGTTTGCTTCAAGGATCTGGCTGAAAATTGGGTCACGTGAGTGAATGACAGGTTTAATTTGTTACGCGTGCCGGCCGCGGCAGACCCACAGCTCGGCCCCCTTACCGCTCTCAAGTGAATCCAGTGCCTGGTCCCTCATCGCTGGTGGCAGTGGGCCGCCGGCTTCATCCTTGGGCCACCCCTGGTGTCTCTGGCTCAGCTATAGATCCTGGTGCTCCGCTTCGGGTCTCTCCATGTGGCCTGCGGAGAGACGCCGTCTCTCAGTACTGTGCCCCTCCCTAGGCACACGCGCACATCTCTAAGGCTTAAGTAGGGCCCGCGGCAGGAACTGAGCTGCAGCCCTGGATGATGACATCAGCAGAGCTCCGGTATTTAAGCCCAGACTCCGCTCCCTAAGATTGCTTTGCAACAGGTCTCCTCACTAGTTGAGTACTCGTTGCCTCCTTGTGATTCTCCTTGTTCCTGGTTCCTGATCCTCATTGACTCCTGTCCCTGATTTCCTCATTCCTGTGTTCCTGCTCTTCAACCCTTCCTCGGATTGCCTTTACGGACTTTGACTCTGCTTTGCCTGACCACGCCGTTGACTCTCTCCAAGCCCAGACCTCTGCTTTGCCTGACCACTCTGTTGACTCTCTCCAAGCCCGGATTTCTGCTTTGCCTGACTACTCCATTGCCTCTCTCCAGACCCGGATCTCTGCATCGCCTGACTACTCCGTTGCCTCTCTCCAGACCCGGACCTCTGCATTGCCTGACTACTCTGTTGCCTCTCTCCAGACCCAGACCTCTGCATTGCCTGACTACGCTCTTGACTCTCTCCTCATCTAGACCTCAGCCTTATTTGCCACTGCTTCCAGATTGCCACCAGCCCTGACTCCAACTTGCCCTACGATGCTTCTTCAGTCTACATCCTGGACTTTGGTTCTGTTGGGTCTGGGTCTCCGGGACTCTGCCTCGTCCAGTATAGACTGTCACTCTCCCCTGTTGCTGCCTCTGGGCTGACCTCGATCCTTCCATCGACAACGACTGACGAAGGCCCACCTAAGTCTAGCTGGCCCTGGCACCCAAAGGCTCAACTCGCGGGGAACGAGGGCTGGTATTGGTGAAGTGCCAGCCGGCCTCCGTCCATTAGCCCTCTTCACCTGCCGACGGTGGGGACCCGTAGGATCCCGCCTACGGGTTGCGTCAACCCCACCTCGGTCCAAAAGTCCACCTCCGGCTCAACATTATTTTAGTAATGATTTGACTAATTTCCAGTTTTGATACTCTGTCAAGCGTGGACCATTAATCATGCCATTTGACTCTTCTGATGCTTTTGTTGTAGGACAGATAGGGAGTTGTGTTTTCAACTTATTGATTTTGTCTAAGAGTGCGGTGGCATATTCATTGCAAGAAGCCTTTATGAAGTTGTAGCTTCTCGAGATGGAAGATGTCAGGTCTTTAGTTAAATGTTTAACAACCTCAAAGAGCAGTTTAGAATTAAATATAACCCCATGAATCTGTTTAGCATAGTAATCTTTGTTTGCTTTATTGGTTAGTGTACGGTATTTTGTTAGGATTGATTTATATTTTCCTAGGGATTCAGCAGATGGGCAGTTCCGCCATTGTTTTTCTAATTTTCTAAGGTTTTGTTTAGTGTTTCTTAATTCATCATTGTACCAGGGTTCTTATGTTTGGAGCTGTTCCT
Source organism: Rhinatrema bivittatum (assembly GCF_901001135.1). Taxonomy (NCBI): domain Eukaryota; kingdom Metazoa; phylum Chordata; class Amphibia; order Gymnophiona; family Rhinatrematidae; genus Rhinatrema; species Rhinatrema bivittatum. The sequence continues at coordinate 18,532,597 of NC_042618.1, read as the reverse complement.
TTCTTTGTTAATAGTTTTCGTCTGGACAGGACTAAGGTTTACAGCTATGTCATTGACAATCTTATCCCAGGAATCAAATGCCAATGTGGAATTGGTTTGATTTAGTTCATGGACCTTATTTTCTATTGCCTCAGCAAGTATTTCCATGTCTATGTTTTCCCTGAAGCTCAAAGTAAGCTTATTATCTATACTATTGTGGATTTGGTTGGTGAAGGTATTTCTGCCTTTATTAATTGGTGATCAATGCAAGGCAATATGGTGTGTGAAGTATTGATTAGGCAATTGCTGGTATTAGAAAATATTAGGTCTAGAGTATGAGACAAATTGTGACCATCCCAGGGTTTCCATTGCTTCTAAAAACATTTCACAGGCTAATGATCTCAGTGTTTTGTCTACATGGAAGTTAACGTCTCCTACAATTAATGTAGATTCTGGTGATGGAAACACCTTAGTGAGTAATCTTTTGGTAGTATGTGAAATGATAAGGGAAACAGTTAGTATCCAATTATAGTAAACACATACGACTAACTGTGAGAACCAGTCATAAATTGCCTCAATGTCAGTGATTTGCTGTTAAAATTTATTCTTTATTAAATTATTTCAAAAATATTATTTAATTGTTGAGACAAAGACCTCAGAACTGGCAAAACGGTCTGAATGACAGCAAGTTTTATGAGCCAGTAGGTTCAGTCACTGGTCTTTATAGTCTCATTTTTTCTTTTTTGTAAAAACAAAATTATTTCCCATTTCTGTCAGAAATAAATATCATATATCTTTGTTGCAGAAGAATTCTGTCTGAAGGGAAACCTTTGCTTGCTATATTTGTATCACAGCAATTTTAATTCACACTTTGAGTGCAGCTTTTGCTTGCTATATTGGTATCGCAGCAATTTTAGTTCACACTTTGAGTGCAGCTTTTGCTTACTATATTGGTATCGCAGCAATTTTAGTTCACACTTTGAGTGCAGCTTTTGCTTGCTATATTGGTATCGCAGCAATTTTAGTTCACGCTTTGAGTGCAGCTTTTGCTTGCTATATTGGTATCGCAGCAATTTTAGTTCACGCTTTGAGTGCAGCTTTTGCTTGCTATATTGGTATCGCAGCAATTTTAGTTCACGCTTTGAGTGCAGCTTTTGCTTGCTATATTGGTATTGCAGCAATTTTAGTTCACGCTTTGAGTGCAGCTTTTGCTTGCTATATTGGTATCGCAGCAATTTTAGTTCACGCTTTGAGTGCAGCTTTTGCTTGCTATATTGGTATCGCAGCAATTTTAGTTCACGCTTTCAGTGCTATACTTCAGCCAAGTTTTGATAACATTCTCTCGCAGCTTCGATATCGCAGCAACTTATGTTGTTCTTTGTAACAGCCCAACTAATTTGTAACTCATCATTTCGAGATAGAGCATGTTAACATATTTAAGTTTCAGATAATATATTTGTTTGTTATATCTGAAACTTTCCCGACATCATGAAAGAAAGCACTTATCTTTAAACTTGTTGCAGATTTTTCTTTTTTTCACAACAAGTCTGTGCTACTCATCACCGTTAATCTCTATCCTTGAGGGGGGATATGATAGAGGTCTTTAAGATCATGAGAGGTCTTGAACGAGTAGATGTGGCTCGGTTATTTACACTTTCAGATAATAGAAGGACTAGGGGGCATTCCATGAAGTTAGCAAGTAGCACATTTAAGACTAATCAGAGAAAATTCTTTCTCACTCAACGCACAATAAAGCTCTGGAATTTGTTGCCAGAGGATGTGATTAGTGCAGTTAGTGTAGCTGGGTTCAAAAAAGGTTTGGATAAGTTCTTGGAGGAGAAGTCCATTAATGGCTATTAAGAAAGTTTACTTAGGGAATAGCCACTGCTATTAATTGCATCAGTAGCATGGGATCTTCTTAGTGTTTGGATAATTGCCAGGTTCTTGTGGCCTGGTTTGGCCACTGTTGGAAACAGGATGCTGGGCTAGATGGACCCTTGATCTGACCCAGTATGGCAATTTCTTATGTTCTTATGTTCTTACTAATTATTAAATATCCTCCACCTTTTCATTTCAGTCTTGGAAAGTGAAACATATCATTGTTAGCATTTGAAATTTGGTTTAAGAGCACATTATCTTTGTCATTCAGCCAGGTTTCAGATATGTAAAAAATGGAGAGATTTAAATCTTCTAGCCAATCATTTAATTAGAGGGATTTTTTAAAATAGAAATTGAACATTCAACAGGAGCAGAGTAAGCATGAAGCAGGAAGAGCGTGAGGAAGAGTTGTTACTTATTGTGGGGAAGATCAGCTTTGTGTTCCTTCTTTGTTTCAGTTTTGGAGTTTTCTTTCTTAGCTCTCCATTTAGGACCTGTCCAAGTATGGGTTCAATAAAGCATATTTGCTCCATTATTTAAATGGCATTGGCCAGGAGGCAAATATATAATGGGATAAGTATTTTGGGCTTTCTTTTCAGGCATGCACGAAGGGACGCACAAAGGGGAAAGCTCCTTAGTTGAGCTCCTTCATGCGTGTGCCAAGGGTGTGCACCTCATGGCGCAAGCGCCTTCGGTGTCGCCAGCCTGGTCTTGCTCTGTTGTCGGTGGGCGGCCTGCACTGCCACGGCGCCAGCCTCCTTCTCTCCGGTCCGAGGGGAGCACTCCTCACGTTGCCGTTGCCGCTGCCGCTGCCTGAGAAGGGGAGCTCTGAAAGGAGGCAAGGTAGGCCTTATCCTTTTAGTGTTGCCACCGCAGTCTTGCTCCGTTGTTGGTGGGAAGGCGGTGGCCGGTCTGTGCTGCCGCGGTGCTGGCCTCCCTCTCTCCACTCCGGGGGGGGGGGGGGAACGCTGCTCATTCTGCCATTGCTGCTGCTGATGATGGGGGAGGCACATTTCAGAGGCACATTGAACTGGGGAAAAAAAAAAAAATACCAGCCAAAATGCAGAAAAATCTGTCAAAAGTCTAACAATAGCAAGGGAATCTACTCTTGAGGAAAAAAACAACTGTACTACTGTGAGGAAAAAATACATTGAGGCACACTGGTGGGATGCTGGAACATGGGAACTGCTGTGCATGCCCTGAAATATTTCTAACGTTTCCCAGGAAGCCTTGGGAAAAACGTCTGATCACACCGAGTGATGACAGCGTTCACCCACAGATATGGTCTTTATTAAAAATTGGTTAACTGACAGACAACAGCATGTAATGGTAAATGAAACTCACTCTTGATTAGAGGAGTGCCAGAGGAGTGGTTTATGGGATCAGTTCTCTTCAATATCTTTGTGAGTGATCTTGCAGAGCAGTTAGAAAAGGATTTCCCAAACCTGTTGTGGGGACTCCATAGCCAGTCGGGTTTTCAGGATATGCACAATGAACACGCATGGGATACATTTGCATATTATGGAGACTCGATATATGCAAATTTATCTGATGCATATTCATTGTGGATAGCCTGAAAACTCGACTACCTGTAGGATCCCCAGGGCAAGTTTGGGAAGCCCTGGGTTGGAAGAAAAGGTTTGTCTTTTTGCGAATGATACTAAGATCTGCAACAGAGGGGACACCGCTGAAGGAGTAGAGAGAATGAGAAGCGATATAAGAAATCTCAAGGTGCGGTCGAAGGTTTGGCAGCTGGGATTAAATGCCAAGAATTGCAGAGTCATGCATCGGGGGTACAGGAATCCAAAGCAGCTGGGAGTGGGAGGGAGGTGGCAAGAGACTGATGGGCATGGACCAGGAGAGGGACCTTGGGGTGATAGTGTCTGAAGATCTGAAGGTGGGGAAGCAAGGCAGTTGCTGGAACCAGAGGGCTACATAGAGGGACTGATGTAATAAGACCCGCGGCAAAACAGGCTCAATATGAACGTGGGTTTTGATCACCGTGCGTGGCTGAAGCTGCCGGTTCCCGGGATGTAAAAAAAATAAATTATGCAAATGATTTGCGCCCAGAAATCCGCACACATACGGAAAAATGCGCTTACCTAAGCGTGGTAAGGGCCTATGTCATAAGCGGCCATATCTGCGCTCAAAATCTGCACTGATAACCCGCTCATAAAAGCAAGCGGGCGAATGGGTCTCCCTATTAAGTGAAAGAATGACCCTGGAAAGTATTTTTAAAATTTCAAAATAACTGTGCTGCAGGAAACGTGGCAAATATTTTCATGGATGCTAATTCACAACAATCTTGCCGCTCTTCTGGCCGTGTATCTGTCCGCCCAGGGAAGCGCCTATCGCGGACGCCGTGAAAAGCGCTTTGCCAAGCTGGCCGTTCTGAAGCCGAGATAGGCGCGCAGTTAGGCGCTTATCAGGCCGCTTGTGCTCTGTTCGTGGCAGAAACATCTACACGATCGGCACCCAGAAAGGCGCCTAGCTAATCTTGCTGCTCAGGCACTGATCTAGGCGCGCTTCTAGCCGTGTATCTGGGTGCTCTGGTGCTGAGCTTGGCTCTCAGCTGGTCGCAAATCTGGCTGCTCAGACATCAAGAAAAGAGCCCAGGGACGCACCTACCTAAGCTGGCATGTCAATGCCCAGAAAAGAGTCTAGCTAAGCTGGCCACACCTAGCCGAGATAGGCGCTCAGCTAGGTGGTTTTCAGGACACTCGAATGCCGACATAGGCCCCCCTGAGTCGACGCTGACACAACTCGTGCCCTGACCATGGCAGTAAAAAACCCACATTAAAAAACCCGCACTAGCATTAGCACAGCTCTCTGCATTGCCTATGATTAGCTAATCGCCTCCTTTGCATACCGTCAGAATGCATTCGTGCAGGAAAAACCGCGGGTCCATAAGCACGTTCATACGCGCTTTTTTCCCACGCACAAAACCCTTATTACATCCCCATATAGGGCTTTGCACGGGAAAACGCACGTACATACACGCGTACATCCGCGCACAAACCCACGGCAGCTTCAGCGCGCCAGAGAGAGGAATATCTAGTAAGAAGAAGGAGGTGATGATGCCCCTGCACCGGTCCTTGGTGAGGCCTCACCTGGAGTACTGAGTTCAGTTCTGGAGCCTGTATCTCAAAAAGGAGAGAGATAAGTTAGAAGCAGGCCAGAGAAAGGCAAGTAAAATGGTGTGGGGTCTGCACCAAAAGTCATATGAGATGAGTCTTGAAGACCTAAATATGCACCCCTAAGTGAACAGGGGGAATTTGATACAGACTTGTAAATACCTGAAAGGTTTTAATAATGCACAGGAATCAAACCTTTTCTGATGAAGAGGAAGCTGTAGGACTAGAGCTCATGATATGAAGCTGCAAGGGGCGGGTAGGCTCAGGAACAGTGCGAGAAAATGCTTTTTCACAGAAAGGGTGGTGGATCCCTGAAATGCCCTCCCGGAAGACAGGGTGAGGACATGAACGGTAGCGGAATTAAAAAGGGCATGGGATAAACACGGAGGACCCACGGTGTCTGCAGGAAGGAAACGATGAGCTGAGATAACAGGTGGCAATTTTGGTGTAACGGTTTTGCACGGGGGGTAACCTGCACGGAGCGGCAGTTGCAACCCTAAACACCTTGCTGGGCAGACTGCATGGGACCATTTTGCTCTTTATCTGCCATTAATTTACTGTTGCTATGTAACCTCTGCTCACTCTAGCATTCTTTATAATAATAATAATAAGAGGTTATGACTAGAACAGGCATTTATAGTAATTCAAGCTATTATAATAACACAGTAGCAAAGCATTAGGATTTGTCAGGTCAGTTCAATATCTGCTGAGAGCTTCTCTCCAAGCTGAGCTCCACCGTTTTTCCTGTTCTGAGGATAAGCTTTCCCTGCAGAATGCATGTGCGTTTCCCCAGCTGTCCACACAGTACGGCTCAGGATCAGGCTCTTAATTCTTCCTATGGCTTTCCCAGACCCCAGGGCTGACCGTGCTACTGATCCAGAGCAGGGGGTGTCCGAACTCCAGTCCCCAAGGGCCGAAAAAAAAAGGGTCTAGTTTCCGGAGCATCCCTAATGAATATGCGTGAGAAAGATTCGCGTGCACTCCAGGCAGTGCCTGAAGATCTGTTCGATGGAGATCCTGAAAACCCAGACTGGTTTGGGGGCCTTTGAGGACTGGAGTCGGGCATTCCAGCTAGCACAGCCCTGGAATCGTTAGCATTCCTGGCTTAGCAATGCTGAGGCCCTCTAATATCAGGCATCTGAAGCTTGAGGAACTGGGCAGAGTTCCAGAGTGCAAAGAATAATGCTTTATCTTGAGCTATCTTCTTTCTTTGTCTCTATTTAGGGCTAGTAAAGTAGTGAAACCTTCCTTTGGTGGAACTGATTTAGTCTTTGGCATTGTGTTTCTCTGTTTTCTTTAAACCCCTGAGACTAATATTGGAGCTTTGGCTTCCGCAAGGAGTTGAATGCATTCAATGACTTCCATTTGTTTGTTTGATTTGATTTATATTCCATTTTTTTGGCACTTCAAAGCAGATTACATTCAGGTACTGTAGGTGTTTCCCTGTCCCCTGAGGGCTCAGACTCTAAGTGTTGGAAATGTGGACTCTTAGATTGAGGGGGGAGTTGGCGCAACCTGCAGGGAGGAGCCCTGCAGGTCCTCACCGTTGGTAGGCGGAGCGGGCAGGAGCGGAGGCCCAGCTTCACCAATTCCAGCCCTCGTTCCTGTTAGATTGAGCCCTCGTGTGCGGGGGCCAGCTGGACTTAGGTTCAGGCCTCCAGTTAGATGAAGATCCAATCAGATGCAGGTGAGCGGCCAGTTCAGGAAGAGCACTCAGAGTCAGGTTCGAGCAGAGGACAGGGCAGGCAGCGATCAAATGGACTCAGGAGGCAAGTAGAGGTCAACTAGAAGGTCAATCCGAGAGGAAGCCAGGAGCCAGTTTGAGGTCAAGAGCCAGGAGTCCAATCCAAGAAGCAAGGAATGAGGAGGATGGAGAAGACAAGACGCTGAAGACAGACGAAGGGGAACTTGACGGGAAGATAGGCACACTCTCGAAGAAGAATAATCAGGAACAGGCACGCAAGCAATCCACTTCTCTAGAAGAGATGACCTATTGCTAAGGCACTGGAGGAAGGTGAAGAGTGGCCTTATATGAGCCTCTGCCTATGACTTCATTGGGGAGTGCCGCCGGACTGCTTCTGCCACTGGCCCTTTAAAAGTGGGGGAGATGGCCATGTGCGCGCCTAATGAGGCAGATGAAGAGGCTGGGAGGACAATGGCCCCGGTCCTGAAGCCGCGGTTCTGCCATGCCGGTGAGAGAGAGGCGGGAGCAGGGTGGCACGGCTCCTTGCCACGCTTAGAAGAGGACACCGTGTCAGGCCTGTCAGGAGCGGGAAGAGCACGGTGTTGGGAGACCATGTAGCCGGGTACGATTGGAAGGAAGGGGCAGCGGGCCATGGGGTTGACCCATGGTCTGCCGAGCATAACAGTACCCCTTCCTCTAAACCCCCTCCTTGAAAGTTTCGGTTTCCTGGGGTGCGCAGCATGGAAGTCTTTCAGGAGATTTTTATTTAGAATGTTGGAAGCAGGCTCCCAGGTGTTCTCTTCTGGGCCATAGCCCTCCCAGGATATAAGATACTCCCATTTTTGTGCCTTGACAATGAACTTTGAGGATGTCCTTCACCTGGTAGGTAGCATTGGTCTCGGAGGAAATTTCTTGTGGTTTGGCTGGTCTCTGGGAGGGCGATGAGAGAATTAATGGCTTCAGGAGGGAGACATCGAAGACGTTGTGGACTCCCAAGGAAGGAGGCAGGTGTAGCTGCTAGTTCACGGGGCCAATCTGCCTAATGATGGGAAAAGGCCCAATGTATTTGGGGGCGAGTGGTGGGCACTGAGCCAGACCTTGTCTCATGGCTTATATTGGCCTAAGGAGGCAGTCAAAGAGGCTGGGAGGACAATGGCCCCGTTCCAGAAGCCCCAACAGTGTTCTGCCACGCCAGAGAGAGAGAGAGAGAGGCGGGAGCTTGGCAAGGAGCTGTGATGCCCTATAAGGCCCGTCAGGAGCGGGGAGAGCGCAGCGTTGGGAAACCATGTGGCCTGACCCGACTGGAAGGTAGGATTGGTGGGCCACAAGGTTGACCTGGGTCCGCCAAGCATAACATTAAGCCACATTAGGGCTATAACATGCGTTATACAGCATGCATTGTGCAATAGCTTACCCCCATGTTTCTGTTAAGGGTAGTAACTGCCGCACTGTGCAAGTTACCCCCACGTTTCTGTTAAGGATAGTAACTGCCGCTCAGTGCAGGTTACCCCCACGTTTCTGTTAAGGGTAGTAACTGCCGCTCAGTGCAGGTTACCCCCATGTTTCTCTTAAGGGTAGTAACTGCCGCTCAGTGCAGGTTACCCCCATGTTTCTATTAAGGATAGTAACTGCCGCTCAGTGCAGGTTACCCCCATGTTTCTGTTAAGGATAGTAACTGCCGCTCAGTGCAGGTTACCCCCATGTTTCTGTTAAGGGTAGTAACTGCCGCTCAGTGCAAGTTACCCCCACGTTTCTGTTAAGGGTAGTAACTGCCGCTCAGTGCAGGTTACCTCCATGTTTCTGTTAAGGGTAGTAACTGCTGCTCCGAGCAGGTTACCCCCATGTTTCTGTTAAGGATAGTAACTGCCACTCTATCCTGGTTACCGCCACATTTCTGTTAAGGATAGTAACTGCCGCTCCGTGCAAGTTACCCCCACGTTTCTGTTAAGGATAGTAACTGACGCTCCGTGCAGGTTACCCCCACGTTTCTGTTAAGGATAGTAACTGCCGCTCCGTGCAGGTCACCCCCAAGCTTTATGTTAAGGGTAGTAACTGCTGCTCCATGCAGGTTACCCCCACGTTTCTGTTAAGGATAGTAACTGCCGCTCCGTGCAGGTCACCCCCAAGCTTTATGTTAAGGGTAGTAACTGCCGCTCCATGCAGGTTACCCCCATGTTTTTGTTAAGGGTAGTAACTGCCGCTCAGTGCAGGTTACCCCCATGTTTCTGTTAAGGGTAGTAACTGCCGCTCCATTCAGGTTACCCCCATGTTTTTGTTAAGGGTAGTAACTGCCGCTCCATTCAGGTTACCCCCATGTTTTTGTTAAGGGTAGTAACTGTCACTCAGTGCAGGTTACCCCCATGTTTCTGTTAAGGGTAGTAAATGCTGCTCCGTGCAGGTCACCCCCAAGCTTTATGTTAAGGGTAGTAACTGTTGCCCCATGTCTTTTGTTAAGGTAGCAATATTTACAGTCAAAACCAAGCAACCATCAAACCCATAGCAAAATTTCTGCTAGCAACATTTTTATGGTGAGAGCATCTTTCTTGATAATTCAGACAATGCTGCTTGACGTGCTTTGCTTTTGGATTTGGCTGTAGAAGCCGTCCTGTGCTTTATCTCTAATGTCAGGTGTATCAGTCCCCTGGAATGTAAAAGTCAGAGGCCAGCGCTGGCTCTCGTCTGAATTCAATTTCCTTCTCCCCCCACCTAAGAAAGCAGAGAGTGAAGTGGCAGTCGTGTCAAAAGCATCAAGGCTAATTTGCTAAGAGTGGTAATCCCCCGCGCCTTCTGTTAAAGGCGGTAACTGCAATAGGCCGTCTCTTCTAGAGAAGTGGATTGCCTGCGTGCCTGTTCCTGATTCTTCGAGGGAGAGTGTTCCTATCTTCCCGTCAAGTTCCTTTCCTTCATTTCCAACCTCTAGCCTGTAGGCATCTGCAGGGTATATCCCATGCCTTTTTTTTCATTCATTTACTCTTTTCGTCATCTCCACCTCTTCCAGGGGGGCATTCCAGGCGTCCACCACCCGCTCCATGAAGAAATACTTCCCAGTGTTGCTTCTGAGACATCTTCCCTCTAGTTCTACAGTTTCCTTTCCAATGGAAAAGGTTCGAAGTTTGTGCATCATTAAAACGTTTCAGGTATCTATCACAACGAACCGCTTTGCATGGGATTTGCATGCATACATTTTGCAAATCCGTGCAAAACAGCTCAGGCATAGGTAATCCCATGTCAATAAAGTAACGCGGCTGACTTAGAAATTTTATCTACACCTTTTGGGAGACTGCTATTCTATACCACAGGAGCATCAAGGCCCCACAGTAGATTTAAAGGGCCGAGTGGCTGAAACAAATTAGGCATGAACGGTTAAAAAAAAAAAGTGTCCGGGGGAGTTTAACTTGACCCCCACCCCAGGGCCATCAAACCAAGTATAAAAACAGATTTTTATACTTGGTTTGATGGTGTAATGGTGGCCCCCCCCCGGCCCAGCCCTGTCCACCTAGAATAAATCATGCCCAGAGGGAAGCCCTTCACCTACCCCTTCCATAAAACGTGAATAAGATTGTTTGTCCCCCTCCCAAGCCTCAACTCTTTAGAAACCCCGTTGGGGTTGTAGGAGATCCCATGCCCCCCCTGGACCCCAGGTAATAGAAAATAAGAAAATCATTGGCTCCCCTCCCACACTTCGAATAAAGGCTTAGCCGGTTTTCAGAAGGGACTGGAGCACCCCCTAGCCCTAGGCCAGGCCTTGCCCCTGTCACATGACTGGGGCAAGATCTGGGAACCAGACCTCGGCCACGTGGCCATTGCCATGTGACAGGGCAAGGCCCGGTTGGCACCATTTTGGAAAATGGTGCCAACCGGGCCTGGGGGTAGGGGGTGCTCCAGTCCCTTTTTGTGAGGTAATGGGGTTTGGGAAAGGGATCCAGAGGGTGGGTGGGGGGTCAAGTTAGACCCCGACAACTTTTTTTTGTTTGTTTTTTTAACTGTTTGCGCTTTTTTTTTTTTTTTTCAGGCCGCAGGATCCTTTAAGGCGATGGCGGGCCCCCATGCGTTGGGGGGCGGGGGGGGGGGGGCCACCATTACACAGTCCAAGGCCTCTGCCACATTGTTTTACCTCAGGGACAGAAGAAAACCTTGATACAACCATAATATTTTATCAGCGGGGGGGGCACGATACTGCGGGAACGCCCCCCACCCCCATGCAATATTGGGCTCCTCCCGTGATAAAACATCGCAGCAAAGGAGAATCTGGGCGTCAGTTTGTACCTGAGGTAACGGAGGGTGAAGGGGCCTGCACAAGGAGCGGCAGTGGGGACCTGGGCCCTGGCTTCCCCGGATCACCGCCTGCCGCTCCCACCACTAGGGCCACTCCTCAACTCAGATAACGTTGCAAGTTGATGTAGCCCGGCGCGTGGACTCAGTTAAAGAAATTACAAGATGGCAGAGCGGCGTTTTTTTAGGTCTTTTAAATTACATGGATGGTATCCATGGCGACCCAGAGCATTTCTTCCTCATTTCCGAGTCTCAATTTCCCCGTACAGGAGGCATTTACAATCGTAAATTCAAGAATACCCATTAGCAAGCTTTCTGCCCCAAACGCAGGCACCTCGTAGAGGCGCTGCTGAAGCCAGTCGCAGAGAAGGACGCAGCTTAGTCACGTAAGTAGGCATTTTTAAAGCAGAGCGACCCCGATAAGTGAAAATAAAGGCATGAAGGAGCTTTCGGGAAGGTGATGAGAGCAAGGTTAGCATCGTTTGCAAATGGAAAGGATTCCCGAGAAGTCCCACTGCGCCAAGTCAGGTAAAAGGAGTTTCATCAGTAAAGTTTTTTTTCAGACTGGGGCCAGTTATAAACAGAGAAATAGTCACTTGGGGCCCTGGCCTCAGTTTTTCCCCCATGCTCAGAAAATGGGTTGACCCTTTTTTAAGGAGGCCTTTCGCAGTCACCCACTGAAATGCCAGCGCACCGTTTGCCCGGCAGTGTTTGAGTAATTGTGTCTGCTACCACAAATTAGTTTTTGTGTGAATGGAAACTTCTCGGTGCACCTTGCTAAGATTCCCTGGGGGGGGGGCGGAATGCAGAGAGCAGGAAGAGAAAAAAAACAAAAACGCTGGCAGGAGAAACAATATGCATTGCCAAATTTCAGCTAGCACTGCCACCAGAGTCCTACTAACTAACTCTAAACAAAAACAGCAACATCAAGAGAGGAAGCTGCAGCACTCCTTGAAAACAGGTTTTCGGTAATTGAACCAGATGCAGGAAAGATGAGATCATTCAGGCTTCTCCTTCTCATGTTCACTGCAGTCCTAAGGTGAAATAGCTGGTGCCCTTAAAAGCACCCTTTACCATCCTGTTCCCTTTGTTATGTGAATCGAGGAGCTGCAGTGCTGTTCGTCATCAAAAGCAAGCCTGTTTCAGCTTCATCTGAGCTAAGAGTAGGCTGGAAACTGCTGAAGAGTGATCTTAGAGGAGGAGATCCTTAAAGCAGCAATACTAGCCAAAAAAGAAGGGAATTTCAATTAGCAGTTGAAATAAACCCATTAAGAACCTCCTTTTGTGCTCTGATGTAAGTTTTAATCCTGAAGACCTATTGGCATTTAATTTTTTTTTAGATCTCCTCTTACCAAACCACTCCCACCATAAGGAACCGCATTCAGGCGTCAGGCAAACATCTGATGGGCAGACTCAGGAAAAGCACACAGCGGGACTAACCAGAGTAAAAAGGGCACTTAGGAATAAGACACAAAGAGGAAAAAGGGGAAGCAAAAGGAGTCAAGGAGTCGACAGAGAAAAAAAACAACCCCCAAAGTGATATTTTGATGAATGTAATTTCACAGGTTTGAAAAGAAAGGCGTGATCATAACATTAAGAATATAAGATATGCCATCTCGGGTCAGACCAAAGGTGCATGGTGCACAGCCTCCTGTCTCTGTCATTAAAGCACCCAGCAGATCCATGACTCGTTCTTCACTCCCGGGGATAAGCGCTGCCTTTCCAAGTCTGCCTGGCTAATAATTGTGTATGAACTTTTCTTCTAGTTGGCATTTGCCCAAACTCTTTTTAATTCCAGTTTTGCTAGATTCCTTGAAATCACGGCCTCTGGCCACAGCTTGATTATGCGGCAAGTGACAAAACTACTTTCCCTGATTTGTTTTAATTCTGCTGCTTGTGAGTTTCATGGAGTGCTCCCTGGACTTAGTACTGTCTGAAAGGGCAAATAACCATTCCCTATTTGCCTGCTCTGCCCCACTCAGGATGTTATAAACCCTCTCTCATATCTCCTCTGTCATCTCTTCTCCAAGCTGACGTGCCCTCACATGTTCAGCTTCTCTTCCTAAGGAATGCATGCCATCCATCCCCTTCATTTTATTTTTTTTTGTCGCCCTCCTCTGCGCCTCTTCTAGCCGTGCTGTGTCTTTCTTGAGATGGTGCAACCAGAACTGCACACAGTACTCAAGGTCGGGTCACACCATGGCTCGATACAGAGGTACTATGATATTCTCCCTTTTATTTTCCATTCCTAACATTCATTTGCTTTTTAACCATCATTGTGCTGAGCTGAGGATTTCAAAGTATGGTCCACTACTCCCAAGATCCTTTTCCTAGATGGTGACTCCTAATACAGGACAGAGCACTGTGTACCTACGGTTAGGATTATTTTTCCCTAAATCCATTATGTACTTATCTCAATTAAATATCGTATACCACTTAAATGCTCAGTTCCCTAGATTGGCAAGGTCCTTCTGCAGTGCCTCACAGTTCACTCATGTTTAAATATAAGAACATAAGTTGCCTTATTGGGTGAGACCGAGGATCTATCAAGCCCAGCATCTTGTTTCCAATGATGACCAATCCAGGTTACAAGTACCTGGTAAATACCCAAATAGTAAACAAATCCCATGGTACTAATGCCGGTAATCTGCAGTGGCTATTCCCTATGTCAGTTTAATTAATAGCAGTTTTTGGACATCTCCTCCAGAAACTTGTCCAAATCTTTTTTGAACCGAGCTATACTAACTGCCTTTACCACATCCTCTGGCAATGAATTCCAGAGTGAAAAAGAATTTTCGATTTGTTTTAAATGAGCTACTTGCAAACTTCATGGAGTGCCTCCTACTCCTTGTATTATCTAATAGAGTAAATAACTGATCCACATTTACCCATTCTAGTCCTCTCATGATTTTATAGACCTCTGTCATATCCCTCCTCAGCTGTCTCTTCTCCAAGCTAAACAGCCCTAACCTCTTTAGCCTTTCCTCATAGGGGAGCTGTTCCATCCCTTTTACCATTTTGGTCACCCTTCTCTGTACCTTTTCTAATTCAACTTTTACTTTTTCGAGATATGGCAACCAGAATTGCACACAGTTTTCAAGATGTGTTCTCACCATGGAGCGATACAGAGGCATTATGACATTCGCTTCCTAATAATTCCTAACATTCTGTTTGCTTTTTGACCACCACAGCACATTGAGCTGACGATTTCAATATGTTATCCACTGATGCCTAGATCTCTTTCCTGGGTGGTAACTCCTAATGTGGAACCTGACAGCTTGGGTTATTTTTCCTTATATGCTTCACTTTGCACTTATCCACATTAAATTTCATCTGCCATTTGTACACTCAGTCTTCTAGTCTCGCAAGTTCCTCCTGCAATTTATCACAATCCTCTTGTTATTTAACAACTCTGAATAATTTTGTGTCATCTGCAAATCTGATCGCCTCACTCATTGTTCCACTTTCCAGATCATTTATAAATATATTAAAAAGTGCCAGTCTAAGTACAGATCCCTGAGGCACTCCACTGTTTACCTTTCTCCACTGAGAAACTGACCTTTTAACCTCTTTGCAATCCACAAAAGAACTTTTCCCCCCTATCCCATGACTTTTTAATTTTCTTAGGAGTCTCTCTTGGAGGACTTTATTAAACATCTTTTGAAAATCCAAATACACTACACCTACCAGTTCATCTTTATCCACATGTTTATTAACCCCTTAAAAAATGTACCAAATTTAAGAGGCAAAATTTCCCTTGAGTAAATCCATGCTGGCTGTGTCCCATTAAACCATACCTATCTATATGTTCTATGATTTTGTTCTTTAGAAAGTTTCCATGATTTTTCCTGGCACTGAAATCAGGCTCACCGGACTATAGTTTCCCGGATCACCCCTGGAGCCCTTTTTAAATATTGGGGTTACATTGGCCACCCTCCATTTTTCAGGTACAGTGGATGATTTTAATGGTAGATTAAAAATTACTAGTAATAGGTCTGAAATTTCATTTTTTAGTTCTTTCAGAACCCTGGGTCTGAAAGAACATCTGGTCCAGGTGATTTATATTCTTTAGTTTGCCAATCTGTCAATCTTCCAGGTTCACCATGATTTGGTTCAGTTCATCTGAATCCTCACCCTGGAAAAACATTACTAGAACAGGTAACTCCCCAACATCCTCAATAGTAAACACCAAAGCAAATGGTTCAATTAGTCTTTCCACGATGGCCTCATCTTCCCTAAGTGCCCCTTTAACCCCTCAACCATCTAACACTCCAACCGACATGCTCGCAGGCTTCCTGCTTTGGATATATTTTTAAAGGTTTTTATTATGAGTTTTTGCCTCTACAGCCAGCTTCTTTTCAAATTCTCTCTTAGCCTGCCTTATCAATGTTTTACATTTAACTTGCCAATGCTTATGCTTTATCCTATTTTCTTCATATGAATCCTTCTTCCAATTTTTGAAGGAAGGTTTTTTGGCTAAAATAGCCTCTTTCATGTCTCCTTTTAACCATGCCGGTGTTCATTTGGCCTTCCTTCCACCTTTCTTAATGTGTGGAATACATCTGGACTGCTCTTCTAAGATGGTATTTTAAAACAATGTCCATCCATGCCTGTCGTAGACTCTTAACCTGTTTAGCTGCACCTTTCAATTTTTTTCAATTTTCATAATTTTAACAAAGTCTCCCTTTTGAACATTTAGTGCTAGATCTGTAGATTTACTTATTGTCTCCCTTCCAGTCATTAATTCAAATCTGAAATTTGATCACTATCAAATCCGCATCAAATCCTGTATTCCACTAAGAATTAGATCCAAAATGGTTCCCTTTCTCATTGGTTCCTGAACCAACTGTTCATCACGAGATGAGAATACAGGAATTACCAGCACTGCAAGTGTTGAATTACTGTGTGGCCAGCACATGAGGAGGAGTTGCAGGACAGGCTTCGTCTTCTGCTCTGGCCAATTGCTTCTTCCCCTGCCGGTGGGATGGAGCCGTGCTGCTGGCCGTACCGGCCTTCTACTTCTTCCGCCACCGGTGGGGATGGGGTCCACCGGAGGTAGCATAGGGCCTCTCCCCTATGCTACCTCCGGTGCCCTGTGCAATTGCATGGTTTGCACACCCGGTGGTGCTGGGCCTGTCAGCACAAAAAAGTTTGCCCAGCCCCTGTACTAGCAGCCAAAGGTCCAGAGCTTGGAGCTGCAGTAACTAGGAAGAGAGATAAAGAGGGAAATGAATGCTGGGTGTGCATGTGGGAGGAGAAGAGAGTGGAGGGTGGAGGGTAGCGAGTCAGTCAGGCAGGCTGGGATCAGGGATTACCTATACAGAGGCAAAGCAGAACTGGATCTTCTGCCTGTACCAGCCACCTCCCCCGCAGGTTGAGCCCTTGGATTCTGGTAGTCAGCAGGATTTAGCTGGAACACGGCACAAATTAGGAGCTGGCGACAAGGCAGGTACTGGTGGCAGGCAAGAGCTGAATACAGGCAGGGCTGGAGGCATGGCTGGCTAGGACAAGACAAGGCCTGGGGTGGAGACAGGAACCAGACAGGACAAGACAAGGCCTGGACTGAGCAGGAGAGGATAAGGACTGGAGAGGACAAGACTAGACCAAGGATTGGACAAGGACAGGACTAGAACATGCGGGAATACACAAGAAGGCCCAAACAGGGCACAAAACTAAGCTAAGAGAACCTAGAGGCCCAAAGGCTGCAAGGCAGGACAGGAAGGCTCAAGAGGCCACAGAACAAGGCAAGAGGGCCTGGAAGGTCAAAAGGCAAGGCAGGCGGTCAAGGAAGGCCACAAGGCAATGAAAGCAAGGATGGCCAGGTCAAGGAGCCGAGGTGACTCGAAGAGGCAAGGGAGGAAGGTTAGGTTAAGTAAGGTGGACCTTGCTGAGTCACGGGATCAATAATTAGGGGGTTAGTGCAGGAACAAGCGTGGCTGCCTGAGGATCTCTGGGATCATGACATAGAGAGAGAGGTGCTGGGTGGGTGGGATGGCGAGAGATTGTGCTGAGTGGGTGGGGGTGTGGGGAGTGTGTGCTGAGTGGATAGAGGTAGAGAGAGAGAGAAGGAATTGGGTGGGTGGGAGTGGAGTGGTGATAGATTATGCTGAGTGGGTGGCCAGTAGTAGGGGCAGATTAGGGGTGGAGAAAGGTGCTGAGTAGATGAAGGGGAGAGAGAGAAAGTGCTAAGCAGGGAGGCAAGGTGAAACGAGAGAGGGTGGGTGCTGCTTAGGGGGCAGAGTAGTGAGAGAGAGGTGGAAACAGAGAGTATGCTGGCACTGTGGAAAGAGGGCGAAGACTGGGGTGATGCTGGTATTTGGGGAAGGGAGTGAAGGGGAAAAGGAGGAGAATGCCAGGAGGAAGGATGCTGGGTAAAGGGTGAGGGAAGAGAGTGAGGAGGATTCTGTGCCAGAGCCAGTGCTGCCAAAAGAAGAGAGCACCGGGTCACCAGTCAGAGGGAGCTCCCTGGTGGGGAAGAAAGTTCACCCAGGGCACCGAAATCCCTTGCACTAGACCTATTTCAACCTTTTTTTAATGCATGGAGTATATTTTATTTGGGCTTCTAAGATGGTGTTTTTGGACAGTCTGCATATCTTACACTAACTTCTAACCTTGCAACCTCTTCTTTTCAATTTTTTCTATTCTCTTCATCGTATTGTAATCCACCTTTTAAAGTTAAATGCTACTGAAGTCGTTTTACTCGATATCCTCCTTCCAGGGATTATGTCAAATGTAATTGCATTGTGATCATTCCTGCCCAACGGCTCTACCACCTTTACCCCTTGTATAAGGTCCTGCATTCTACCGAGTGCCCCCTCTCCTCAGCTACTCCATGAAACAGCCATTTATAGCACCTACGAACTTTGAGGGCCATACTCAAAAGTTATCCATCTAAATGGCAAAATAGGCATAGTCAGCCAATTATCTGGCTAAATTTAGCAGGATAAAAAAGGGGGCGTTACAGGGGTGCTCTGGGGAGGGCTAAGTTATCCAGCCTTGTGTGACCAGATAACTTGCTACTTATCCAGATACCTTAAAAAAATAAGTAGCAAGTTATGCGGCCACACAAGGCCAGGTAGCCTAAAAACCTAAACAGTTATATTTAAACATAGCCAGTTAGTTTTTTAAGTTATCCACCTACATGTAGCCGGATAACTGTAAGCAGAATATTTATCCCGCTGAATGTAAGGGACAGGTTATCCGGCTAACTTGTCCACTAAATGGCCTGCTGAACTTTGGCCTCTACGATTCCCAGCGTATCCTGATGAGATATTTAAGGGGCAGACTGGGAGGGAACGTCCCTACCCCCTACCCTAGCCTCCCTTCCCCTTCCCCTTTCCCTCTCCTCCCCAATCCCTAACTCCTACCTTTTTTGTTGTTTTTTCTTTTTTTTTTCTCCCAACTTACTTCAGGGCCTGTGCCGGCAGCCGGGCCGGTGTGTGAGGCTCCGGGACAGAGATCAATGCCGCTGTCCCGCCCCGCCCCTTGCAGGAAGTCCAGCACGTATGCGCGTCCTGGCCTTTGTGCGCGTGGGCAGGCCCTTTTGAAAATAGGCTCGACGCGTGTAAAGGCCGGATTTAAAATCCGGCCAATAGTGTCCTCCCCCACCAGTCTGGTCTGCCCTCTCACTTTGATACATGTTGTACCTTTTAATTACAGATCCTCATCGGTTATCAGGTTTCTGATAAGCCCATTTTATCTATACCTTTCCTTAGTGCCATATAGTCTAACTCCCCACTTTTATTTTCTAGACTTCTGGCATTTGCATTCAGACGATTAGAAGTATGGTTTTTTTTATTTCTTTTTGTATAAATCTCTTTATTGGCATAAAGACATAAAAAATACCATAGAAAGAAAATCACAACATACCTAAAATCTCTGAAAACGCAAACATTCGTGAATTGCAATTCAAATTTATTTGGCGATATTACTACTCTAAGAAAACAGCCTTTCAATTGAAGATATGCCAATCTTCCATATGTCTGAAATGCGAAACCCTCTGTGGGGGATTATTTTCACTGTTTCTGGTCGTGCCCTAAAGTGCATGATTTTTGGGCAGAAATCCAAACTACCTACTCTAGATGTTGCGAGCATACAGTACCTGATGACCCCATCCTATGGCTGTTTGGGAAGACCCAAAATATCCAGATTAGACTCAAAAAAGCACAACGGAAATCTATTGATATAGCTGCCGCCCGAGCTAAACAGACTATACTAACAGTATGGCTCTCCGCAGAGGCACCAGTGTACCAACATTGGTTAAACAAGATGATTAAGCTGGCTGTATTTGACCATATTACAGCTCAGCAGGGAACAGATGTTAGAAAGAAGCAGTTCACATATCTTTGGAACCCGTTTCTTTCTAGATGTTCAGGGGTCTCTACCACACCAGTGACGAGGATGTTGACGTAATGACTCTCTGGAAGTAGACTTGGCGTTAGACTTGGCATTCTGATCCCCAAAAGTCAAATATAGCTTTAATATGGTGAAATTAATAACCGAACAATGATAGCCAATAGATATATTGGTTTCCCTAGATGGCACATATGACAAAATGATTGAATAAAGGATACCATGAAATATTTTCCTATAAGAACATGCCATACTAGGTCAGACCAAGGATCCATCAAGCCCAGCATCCTGTTTCCAACAGTGGCCAATCCAGGCCATAAGAACCTGGCAAGTACCCAAACACTAAGTCTATTCCATGTTACCATTGCTAGTAATAGCGGTGGCTATTTTCTAAGTCAACATAATTAATAGCAGGTAATGGACTTCTCCTCCAAGAACTTATCCAATCCTTTTTTAAACACAGCTACACTAACTGCACTAACCACATCCTCTGGCAACAGATTCCAGAGTTTAATTGTGCGTTGAGTGAAAAAGAACTTTCTCCGATTAGTTTTAAATGTGCCACATGCTAACTTCATGGAGTGCCCCCTATATACATATCTCCTTATTTTCATAGTCCCATGTTTTCATATTAGCAATTTTTGGCACCACACCCACAGTACCAACAGTAGAAGATCAGATAGATAGGGGAGGGGTGGGGGGGAAGAGGGGAGAGGGGGGGTTGGGGGGATAGAACTTCAATTACCAACATGATACTGGGATAACTACAAGTCGAATTGATACGTATCCTAAGTCCAAATTCACCTGATGGTTTTACTATTACAAATGATGTGACTTCGGTAGCTTTATCCTCTCGTCTAGGTTTGCAATAGTATTGATGGCTCGTTTGAAAATGTTTTATGTTAGGCGATGTTAATTTAGATTTGAATTTAAATTTGGGTTTGAATTTAAATTTAATATGCACTATTATGCCTAGTTTGGATAAGACTTGATTGGTTATGACTCTTCTTTCATATTTGTGCACCTGTATAACTTACCTGTTACATCAACATGTATGTACCATTTTTATTATCCCAATAAAAGATACATAAAAAAAAGAAAGAAAAATCATCCAAATAACAAATATAGTGAAGGTTCATGTTTGTTACTTCTTGTGCCATCGTATACACTAATTAGTTAATTTTAAATCCCCCCCTCCTTGCGTAATATCCAGGGGTTATGCGTAGAAGGGGCCCAGCCGCATGCCTAATCCCCATTATGCGCACAAGAGCCGGGCCTCGCAAAAGGGGCGGTCCGGTGGGGGAGGGGCGGAGCTGGAGGCAGCCATTTACCACTGTGCCGGGGGGTGGGATCGCGCGCCGGCGCACACAACTTACTCCAGGTCGGGCCCGGAAGTAAAGTTGTGAAATAAAAAAAAAAAAACCCAAGGAGGAAGGTAGGAATTAGGTGTTGGGGAGGAGAAGGGAAGGGAGGGAACTGGGGAAGGCCAGGATGCGACGCCGTGCAAAACTAGCAAAAATCTACACCCCCCTCCCTTGGGTACGCGTGCGCTTCTTTCAAAATCTACCCCTAAATATGTACTGGCAATAAGTTTTATATTTAGTGAATATAAGAGTCAAAGTGCAATAACTTTTTATGCTGCTGACAACATGCTTATTATTAGATAATTTGGAATAATTTGTATTTTTCTGCTCTGTATGTAAATCCACCTGCGTTGCGCAATCTCTCTATCGGGAAACTTTAACTTTCCTGTTTTGACGGTATCTTTAGAAGATACTTCAGTCCGAACCACAGGCTCCTCAGTGACTGTGGTCTTTCCCCCTTGATGTAGTTTAAAAGCTTTTCTGTTTTAATGTTAGCACAAACAGCCTGGTTCCACCCTGTTTAAGAGGGGGGGGGCCCGTCCCCAGCTCCTAACTGATCCAAAACCCTCCTCCTCCCCGCACCATGGCCTCCTCCTCCCCGCATTGAGACTCCGGAGCTCTGCCTGCCTCCGGGATCCTGCGCGTGGAACGGGGAGCGTTTCTGAGAACGCAACCCTGGAGGCTCTGGATTTCGGTCTCCTACCGAAGAGCCTATAATAAGAGCACCCTTTGCATTTCAATCGCATTAAAAAAAAAAATAAATAAATGTGAGGGCTGCCTCAGAATAGCCCGGAAAGGAGGAGGCACGGAGCCAAGAACCGTGCAAACTAACATCCCGAGGAACATAGGTGGTTTCGTCGTTTAGAGAATAGAATAAGCCAGCGCATGCATTATTAAGCTGTGCATTTTCGCTCCGATGTACCGTTTTAACTGTATTATCCCATTTTCCATTCCGTGGCAGATTGGTAGTTATAAATATTTCGCAAGCCTTCTGGGTAAGGAAGTGTCTATTTTAGTTTCCAATGGGTTGGTTGTTATGGTGATCAGAAGGGGCGATCTGCAAGGTTTTTTTCTCCTGGTTTTTTTTTTCGGCCTGGAAGTTTCCTCTTGCTCCTTTGGTCTTCCAGCCGAATCAAGGCCAGGGCAGGGAATCCTGCTGCCTCGAGCCTTCCCGTGCAACCGTCCGGGAGTTTACAGTGGTTTTTTTTTTGCTATTCTCTCCCTGCGAGCTTTACTCCAGTCCCTTGCAGCGTCGGCCCTCAGCCGGGGGCCACGCACTAGGGCTCTCTTTCTGAAGCTTGGGCCCCAAATCCGGCCACGAGGCATCGCCACCCAGGGGGGCTGCCGGCGCTGCTGCCTCCGCACCAACCTTGCAGCTCGACCTGGGGAGCAGAGGGACCTGACTCGGGAATCAAACCCCCAAGTCCCTCCACGCGGCGCTACCACCGAGCTGCGAGGTTTCTGGCAGATCCGGGGCAGCTCCCACCGAGCGGTGTTTATGCCCGGAGTTGCAGTTCTGTTTAAACAAGGCCTAGAAGGGCCTTTGCCAAGCGGCAGAAGGGACCGAGCTCTGTGACCGTGCCATGTCTTAGGCGGATTCCTGAATATCTGGAATGAGATGCGGGACGGGAACGGTTTCAGGTCCTGTCCTAGTCATTTGTTTACTGTTGCACTCATGGCTCCTTTCAGGCCCTCGGCCAAGCAGATCACTTCAGAGGCCCTGCAATAATTCACAGAGCCTGGTGTTTCTCTCCTGAGCCACCAAGTTTGCACAGGTTCTCATTTTGCTGCATTTTTTTTTCCCTGAGATTGCTTTCCAGTTTTCCACATTCCTCCCTCGTTTTCTTGGGAGTCCTTATTTCTGCGGCCGGGAGAAATAAGCCGACTGGTAACGTGATTATTAGCTGCTTCCAGCTGCCAGTTTTGGTAATAGTACATTAAGACCTGTGTTGTTTTTTTTTTTGTTTGTTTTCTTTTTAAATCAATGTTCATTTCTAATACTCCCCCCCATCAGATACCACGACTCTGAATCCCCATCTCATCAGATGGCCTTTTTGGGTCTTTTAGAGTCTCTCCTCTCTTGAAGGCTTTTCCGTTTGTGTGTCTCAGTGGTGAAGAAAAAGGAAAAAGAGCTTGAGATGATGGTGAGGAGCTGGAATGTTTACTAGCGTTACAGTTTCGAGAGACCTCCTTCCATTACACTAGGTTAAGTCAACACATTGAATTAGCGTTTCCAGATCCAATGCGATTGGCAAGAAGAATAGCGCAACGGAGATCAGGTCATGCAAATAACACTGGGTGTGTGGGGCCCCCTTGTTCAAGCTCCTGTTTTTAAGGTGCTGGTTAGGACTGGGGGTGCTGTTCAGCAGTTGTCACAACAGGGAAGGGAAGGCTGAGCTAGACGAAATGCTTTCACAGACGTCAGCTACTGAGGAGAATGTGAAGTAGCTCTCAAACGAGTGACAAGCTGTTGTCAGTCATATATGCTTGATTTCGGTGTTGCTCTATGTAAGGATGGGAAACACTGGAGACTCTGCACGACTCCAATAGGAGATTTCAAAAACGATGAATGCACAGAAGTCAAGGTTTGCAGATAAATAAGATGATACCTTTTTATTGGACTAAATGCATTTCCTCAAATCAGGATCTGAATGAGCAAAGGATGGCATTACCAGAAAATATAAAGCAATGTGGGTGCCATAAATGAATCATAAAAAGTATTCAGTGATAGGGGGAAGAGGTTGATGCATATTAACTTTATGGCTCATAATGTGGTAGGAAACCTAGGTGTTTGTTGAATCCTTCCTTTTCCGTCTGATCAAACACCGCAGGGAAGACCAGGCCGACACCTCCATGGGAGAGCACTTTTCGGAACTGGACCACTGCATCAATGACTTTATAATCAGGATAATCAAAAGAAATTTTAAAGCAATCCAGGAACACAAGACTGTTGCAGCTAAAACAATCAGACACTTTGGAACTGACAAAAGGAGAACTCAGTAAAGACCAAGGTTTCCTAACACATTATGAGACATAAAATGATACTGCCTGTCACCTTCCGATCATCTATCGAACCCCCCTCATCCATCCCCTTCACCCTATCACTGGAATACCTGTTATGAGTCAGTTTTTATGATTCATTTATGGTTCATTTATGGCACCCAACTGCTTTATATTCTCTGGTAATGTCATCTTTTGTCCATTTGAATTCTGAAATAAGGAAGAGAGCATTAGCTCCCGAAAGCTAGTCAAAAATGTATTGAGTTAGTCCAATGAAAAGGTATCGCCTTATTATACGCAGGCCGATGCAATATAGGCACGCGAAAAACGGGCGCTCAATCAAATGAGCTGCTGCGTTAGAAAGGAGGCGCTAAGGGAAATTGCGCATCCCTAATGCGCCCAGGAGAAGTGGCTGTGCATGGGTTAGGAAAACGGACGTTCAATTTTACGAGTGTCCGTTTTCCTAACCTATGCACAGTCACGGATTAGGAAAATAGATGCTCGTTAATTAAGCATCCATTTTTCTAACCTGACCATGGCAAGACATTTTTTAAAATATTTTTTTATGTTATTCCTTTTTGCAGTTCCTCCGACATAATATTGCCAGAATATTAAGTCAGAGGAATTACAGAAAAGCAGTATTTTCTGCTGTTCTGTTAACTTTTGGGGCTCTTTAAGACTTAATGCCAGCTCCGAGGCTGGTGTTTATTTTTTAGAGTGAAAATGTGTACATTGGGAGCACATTTATTTTTTACATAAGAGGGGAATAGCTAATAGCCTCATCAACATGGCATATACATGTGATGAGCGCTATTAGCTACGAGCTGGTTTGGACATGTGTTTTGGACACACTGAACTCCTTATTGCATAAGGGGTTATGAATGCACGTGCAATCATGGGTTAACCTGTGCACTAGCCTGAGCGCACACACACACACTATCTATATATATATATAAAATGTAATTTTTTTTAATTTGCTAACTTTTATTTCTGCACATTCAAGTGACTAACATGGCAGTCAAACTATTTTATCAAAGACAATGAAGTGAAGCAAAAATCCTTGCAGCGGAAAACAGAAATAAATCAGCATGGCATGCCCAGCTTAATATGGTGCACATATGCTCTGAAATTCAGTAAATCACTGGAAAACAGGACACCAAAGGCATTAAGTGCTGCGCTAGATGTCTACTTCACCAAAGAAGTGGTGTACTTTGCTCAGTCTCTGAAGATTTTAGTTGCTAGAATGAGCATGCGAAAGTCTCTTGACCAGCCCATTTACCCTTTCCAACTGTTTTACATTCCAGTGCTTGGGAAGTTCAAGAGAACTATTAGGACGGAATTGCAGATAATGGCAACAGCACATAAATGTTAAACTTGACAAGCTCAGCTCCTACAGAAGCCTGAACTCGTTGTTATCATAAAGGATCTTTGGCTACAAGCTCTGTGGAAGGCACCGAATAAAAACAAACTCCCTTCTCTTGTCAGTGCAGCATACAAATAGAGCAAGATGTTATGACAGCGATTTATAAATATGTGCGCACGTAATTCAAGTTAACCATACACAGGGCTTCTGATTTTAGGTTTTAACCAGGAAATCCCATAAAACATCCTTGAAGAAAAAAATAATAAAATAGGTGTTTATTAGATAAACACCACATCCCCCTACTACTTCCTCACCTCAGCTTTGCCTACCTTGAATCCTCTGCTTTGTTCCTGCGCCTTTTCCACGCGGACGCCTCAGTTGCACAAATGTATAACCTGATTCAACTGGAAAAGGCATCCAACGAGCATGGAGGAATAGCCTAGCGGTTAGACCACTGGCGAAGCCAGCGTTCAAATCCCACTGCAGCTCCCCGTGACCTTGGGCCATTTCTTCCACGACAAACTTAAGGGTGAAATTTGAACATCTGATGCATGTTAATTGAGGGGGAGGGGGTCTGGGCAGTAGGGGAGTGTTTTGGGACTTACGTGATCCGGCGCACGCAGAGGCCTCCTGCCACGTGTGTAAGTCTGTTAATCTAGGGGGATCTGGGAGCCTTCTCTCTTAACTGAGCAAACTGGGAACGAACTGGTTTTAGCGGCAGTGGTGCCGGTGCACATCTCTTTTAAAATCCCCCCCGCTCTCATGGTAGAAGCGGGGTTTCCACGCACAGGCACACGCCCACTTAAAATTGAACGCACGTGTGTACGTGGCCAGGCTATTTCATAGCATGCAGGCGTATGTTATAAAATAGCTGTGATCCCTGGGCACGGGCTGATGAACACCTGTCCGCTGGTTTAAAAGTTATAGTCTTAGATTGTAAGCCCTCTGGGGACAGGGAAAAACCTGCAGTACCTTAATATAATCCATTTTAAATTGGCAGAAAGATGAAATATAATTTACATAAATAGTACCTGCACCACGAAAACACAGGTTTTTTGGTACCTACTAAGAGTCTCTAGCTGGAAAATAAACACCTAAATTTACAATGTATAAACACCTAAAATCAGAAGCCCTAACTAAACAAACAATACAACGTAATACGGACACCAAGTTCCACAACAGTGCAGTACATCTCTCGTTTGCATAGCTGTGATTTATTTTCTTCCCTTTTGTACATTTCTACTCCTGAAACTTGGTATCATTTTCATGAAAGATCATGCATTACATTGACCTGATGAAGGGAGCCTAACTCTTGAAAGCAAGTCATGAATTAAAAAGTGCAGTCGCTTACCTGTAACAGGTGTTCTCCTAGGACAGCAGGATATTAGTCCTCACATGTGGGTGACATCATCTGATGGAGCCCAATCACGGAACACTTTTGTCAAAGTTTCTAGAGGCTTTCACCAGCCCACTGAGCATGCCCAGCCTGCTGCTATCTGAGTGAAAAAATAAAACAAACTGGAAGGAGAACCCAACTCCCTGGGGAGGCGGGTGGGATTCCTGAGGACTAACATCCTGCTGTCCTCCTGTTACAGGAAAGCAACTGTGCCGGTGCCACCGGCCCCAAAGCGGTGTCTGAGCCCCTGCCGTTAGTTGTAGCAACCCTTGCTGGAGTGTCTGGATGTCCTTTTAGGTGCCCTACCGATGCAGCCAGTGCCCAAGGGTCCCTGAATTCCTCAACAGTCACCGATGCCTTCCACCGGAGCGATCCCAATCCTCGGGTCCTCGAGGAAGAAGAGACGGACAATGCCATGGTTCCGAGACTATGGTTCCCCAAGCCCCTGCCAGGTCCATCCGGTCTTCCATGTCTGGTCCCCTCGATGCCAGGGGAACCGTTGATTCCTGCGTTACCTTTGAGGCCTCAGAGGCCGTCTGAGCCCAGAACTGATACCCCTCACGGGCCTCCTCCGTGCCATGTTGGCCCTGGTGGCACCAGCAGCTTAATGCTCTGAAGCGCCTTGAATACCGCGGACTGCACCCTGCAGTTCAACTCCTCCTGAAAGTCTGGGTAGCCAGGACTAAGAGAGGGGGACGAGGTGTCACCAGTTCTTCCTCGGTATCCCAGGGAGGCACGGTGCCCAGCACAGATCTTGGTGGGGAATGCCTAGGACTTTCGGGGGCATCAGAAGATGGGGCCTCTGATAGCTGGTGACGCTTTGGTGCCTCGAGAGCGACCAGTGATGATGTTTACATGATCTCCCGTGGTGCTCGGAATAGTCTTTCCCCGGTGCCGAGGAAGCAGAAGACCCTGAAGTCCAGGAGAGTGGTGAGATCATCAAGGGTCTACTCTCCGTTCCCCGCAATCCTTTGAAGTACCAGTGAGAGGAATAGCGAGGGGAAGCATGTCGAGAGGCTCCCTGCAACCTCTCGGAGTCGAGGGATCCGAAGAAGGAGTAGATGGAGCAGACTTGGGCACTCCAAAAATGTTTTCCATCTTATTGAGGTGCACCCGACAGACTTTGTGGGTCATCTGGTCACACAGACAGCACCCAAGGACATCGTGCGAGGCCCCCAGGCAGAGGATAGAGACCTCATGCGGATCCATGATAGACATGGTCCGGGGGCACCAATGAAAACCAGTCGACGCCATGAAAACACCCTGTGTGCGGTCGATGACCAGCGGTCACCATGCGGCAAGGCATCAGGGATCGACAAGCTAGAGGAAAAAAAAATGGTAAGGAGAACTTACCGACCGAGGAGGCACTGACTGCGAAGGGGACTCGACAAAGAAGTCGAGAAAAACCCGAACTTTGAGAAAAAGAAAAAAAACAATGGAGCTCCACGAACCGTGAGGAAACTGCACCGCAGAAAGAAGAGAGACTGAAGGGGGACCTCGCGTGGACGTGCGGATAGCGGGATGTTGGACTACCATCCTGCTTGTCCTAGGAGAAAGGCATCATCCACAAGTTGTATACAACTACTACGCATCAAATAATGAATAACCCGTCAGATCAGGATTCTTCTCCATTAATGAGATTACTTATTTTTCCAAGACTTTTCTCTTTCCAAAAAAAAAAAAATCTTACAAATTCCTAGGAAGCTAATACAGTTAATAGAACACGACTTAGTTCATCCCAAAATGTACTAGTTTGTACTAATGATAAAACCGAAGATGTTAGGAAAAGCATTAATGAGAAATGGCGAAGAGAGCTCGGAGAAACATTTGCTGTCTCTCTGTCAAAAGTTTGTTCTGATTCAGGGGTGTCAACGTCATCCCGCTTCACTCAAAATCTCTCCCTCAGGGCCTATTCACTAAGTAGTTTACCCCTGGACACAAAATGGGCAGAAACCTTTAGTAAATGACCCCCTCAATGAGCTGCAGGGTAATTTTTTAAAAAGCTAATAATACTACAAGTAAAGAACATCATCCTCCCCTGCAGAATAGAAACCCCACCCTGAGTCTCAGATAGGCATTTGCTAGCAATTTTCCAAGCATGAATTTCAATAAAAAGATTTTAGGACCGAACATCAATACTCATTCGGAAACTAGTGGGCAAGCCACTAAAAAGACGTCATGCTACGTTGCTTGCTTTAGTATAATCCTAGTTTATGTATCGACAAGGGAAGAACCAGGTGATATTTATTTATTTATTTATTTGAAGAGTTTTATATACCGTTATTCGGAAAGCCATCATAACGGTTTACAAAGGAATAAATTTTAACAAAGAGGTTATTAGATATCAACAAACATGTTGTAGAAACAATAATGATAAACATAACCAAGTAAGTCTCTGCAGATATAAGGTTGAATGTGGAGAGAGGTTAGAGATGTTGAGAATTAAGGTTATGAGTTTATTTGAGAGTTGGTCTGTGTAGATGATTGTGGATCCAAGAAGAATCTATGAAGCAGATGTGTTTTGTATGTAATACATGATTTGCATAAATTATACAGATTAACAAGTGAGGCTGTGAGGTGTGCCAGTGTTTGCTTTTGTATAATTATTTGTCCTGATAATTAAAAGTCCATTAAACATTGCATCGACTGCATGTTTGGCATCCCTGTTCTCAGAAACATGGGAGTGGAAGAACGTGTAGAAAACCATTATACATCTGATTAAAGCAGTATACTTGCTTGGCTTTAAAGAGAAGAAAGACAGCACTCACAGCATACAAATTAATACATTTATTACGCTTAATAATGTTCTGTCCCATTTCAGTGTCACTGGGCAAATGTAACCATAACACTTTTTAAATTCTATACATTAAAAGGCCTTTGTTACCTCGCTACTTTAAAACAGAGGCAATGTTACCCTTATATTATTTGTTACGTGTTACTTTAAAACCTAATTTTATTGTTACCCTAATACTACTATTATGTTGTTACTTAAAAAACCTAGGCAATGTTATCATATATTACTGTTCCAAGCTATTATATGGTTTAAACTCAGTTCCTTGTACAGCCCTTTTACGCTATATTCATGTTCCATGTAAACCCATGCGATGTTCACAAGGAATGTCGGGCTATAAAAATGTTAAAATAAATAGATAAGACCCTTCCAAAGCAAATACCCAATGCATCTTTTTTCTGTGTTGTATCATTCATCCGCCCTCAGCCTAGTTCCTCCCAGGCCTTTATCTGGGGCCCTCTTTCCCTCATCATTCCCTCGCTCTTTCCTTCTTAGTTCTCCTGCCCCCCCATGCCCAGCCTCTCCCCCTTCAGTATCTCAATATTTTCATCTTAGACCCACTGAACTAAGCACTAGATCACCTGGTCCAAGTAACCCGCAATTTGCAATCGGTTTTTACCCTGATATGTAGCAACAGTTAACTGGTAATCTCATCTCTTTCGTATTTTGGTTACCATTTACT
The DNA here is from genome assembly GCF_901001135.1 of Rhinatrema bivittatum. NCBI lineage: Eukaryota > Metazoa > Chordata > Amphibia > Gymnophiona > Rhinatrematidae > Rhinatrema > Rhinatrema bivittatum. The sequence goes on along the minus strand of NC_042618.1, from coordinate 18,502,702 downwards.
GTTCCCCAACCAGAGCCGCCATGGAATGAGTCCTCTGCCTCTCTCCCCCCAGCCCCCCTATTTTCCCTATCTTCACTGGAATATACACCACTTGTCTTTATGTTTATGTGTTGCATATATAGTTATATGTGTATTTTAATTCGGTAATGAAGTTTTTCTACTCTATTGGTTGTAACTGTTCCCTGTTTCAACGTTGCAAATGTTCCTTGTTCGCTCCTAGCGAATGTTTCTGTTGCACTGTAAACCGGTGTGATCTGTATACTTTACAGGAATGGTCGGCATATAAGAATTTAAAATAAATAAATAAATTCATCCAGTCTACTTCCCACCCGGAACTCTGTCGTGAATGCCCGTGTGATACCAGGAGGCAGCATTCATGCATGTTCAGGATTTTCATATTTACAGCTCAGGAATAACATTTCAACCACATTTAAATTATAATTTCAGTTATAATACAACAGCAAACATCGACATGTGGTTGCCAATGGAACTCCAAGTCAGCAGGGCACATGTTTGTGATGTGCTCACAAAAATGTAATCTCTGGCAAACTGCCAGTGTATAAAGCACATCTGATGCATCAGTGGCATGGGATCTTCTTAGTGTTTGGGTAATTGCCAGATTCTTGTGGCCTGGTTTGGCCTCTGGTGGAAACAGGATGCTGAGCTTGATGGACCCTTGGTCTGACCCAACATGGCAATTTCTTATGTTCTTAAACCACGAACCAAAACAGATTAATATATGTATACTAATGAAATTACATACCAGTACTATATGATAGGCCACGGGCCTGTTTCAACTGTCCCAGATTAATGAACAAGGACATGAAAACACCAGTACAGCGCACATTAATCATCCAGCAGATATTTGTACATCTGAAACCGTGGATTCCTTTCGGTTTGACAATTTATAGAACTCTGTGATTACTGGATAGAAGAGGTCAAATTTTGATCGCACCATCAAGTTATGCAGGGTTTTGTTTTTTTTTACTTTGTCGCACACTTAGATAAATATTTTGCATGGCACATTCCTCTCACCAGCTTAATAAAAATAGTTTTTGACGTTCACTTAATAATGGATGTAAACTCGTTTTAATACTACTGACCGGGTCACTCTCTGCTCTTGCATCACTAACCTTAGGCACACAAAGTAATTTCCACATGCAGTTTTATGAAACCATACACAAAATGAAGACAGCATGGTCATTCAGTTGTCAACAATTAAAACGCAAACTTTAGTTTCATAGTACAGTTTCATCCTTACTAGATCAAAATGTTTTTCAGCCATTGTTGGAAAATTCTTCATGGTTTCCATTGATGAAAAACTTCAAGGAGCCCAGATAATTGACTTTGCATGTTCAGGGTCATTTTCATGCCTTATCATTGCAAGTATATGGCAACATGAAAACCTCTTTGCTCCAATATATATATATATTTATATATATATATATATTTATATTTATCAGTACAGTTGGAAACCACAAACATGGCTGCCATGCCCTTCCCTGGTACCTTGTCTTCTTATAACTGATGTAACACAATTCAAGTTCAGCCTTAGCCCCTTGAGTGGACACACAGCAAGCTGTCCTCTTCCTGCGACACCAAAACGGCAGAGCAGGCCTCAACATTTCCTAAACGGAGCTGTTAGAAAGTGCTAGTGGGACCACCTGCAAAACACTGGGGCCCTTGGTTGTTCCAGTCCACTGTTTGGTATGCGACAGTTCACATTGGCCTGTGTGCGATTGATTGCCCTGCTCTCCAGGTCAGGAGGTATTTTTTTTTTCTACATCAGCCTCTGGGAATTTTCATGAAGTCATGAGAGCTGCATGGCACGGGGTGACACTGCGCAGTACAAATGTTTGCAACATGTAACTCCTTGCAAGTGTGGTTTGCTTTAACATTGTATTGAGTAAATATTCCAATGTCAATGAGTCTAGCATGACAACTACATTATGTCACATTCCAGGCTGTCAGTAGGTCAAGTGAATTTACCGGTGGCATATAAAAAACTCATATTGAATATCAACCCTTATAGTCTTACATTAGAGGAAACTCATCAGTAAGCTTAATTTACTAGTATGTGTTATGAGCACATAAAACAAAACCAAAATCAGAGGTTAACACCTAAAGACACTACTTTTCGGCATTTTGAAGTCCTATTCTCTAAACTGCTTTATAGCTAATCTGGGTTCTACAGAAACGTTTATGTTTGCTAAATATTTAGTCTGAGGGTTTCGCTCTGGGATACAAATGCCAGTAAGCTTGAGTAAAGTTGTTTACTTATACAAAAGCTTGCAGACATTCGTAACGCCAAGCTAGACAAATGTACATAATTAGGATTCAGTCACATACATATTTCCTGGAAAGGGAACAGTTCATTTGCCAAGATGTGGGCAAATTGCTCCCTCTCCCCTGTTCCTATTCTTTGTTAGCAGCCTCCTCAGAAAAAAACAAATTAGACTCAGATTTTAGATGTCCAACTGAACGAAATTACTTTTTAAATGAATCTTGAAGAGCTATGAGGAAGATTTAAAGGCTATGCCACGTTAATCAGCAGGTATTCTTTTTAGGTTATGCTTGTCAGCAACAGGTCACACAATCCTTACCTACCATAGGGACTTGCAGCAGTTCTACCAAAGTACTGCCAGTTTTACTAATTACCAATTTGGAGCATTCGTATAGCAAGTCTGTGAAGTCATGCTGTAAAACAGATCGATCTGCAGAGCAAAAGTGCACCACAAGGGTTTCAAACCGCTTTTTTAGATCTCTCCCAGGCTTTGTGGTTCATTTTTAGTCTATGGCCAATGGAGACTGACTTAATGCGCTACAAGAACTACCAATCAAACCCTAAAACTGGGCCCTGGCTATAGGACCCGCACATAGTAAGACTATTTAAGCACCCTTTGGGGAGAGGAGTAGGCATTGCGTAACTATCAACACCGGCTTCCTCAGCCCTTGGTGCTCATTGATACCTAAAAGCCATTTCACTTCTCACAAAAGGAATTAGAAAAAAGGAAATGTAAAGTAAAAGGTTTATATTAACTTGCATGGGTCCTCACAGAACCCATGGAGTTAGACTTTGCTCAAGCATAAGAACATAAGAACATGCCATACCTGGTCAGACCAAGGGTCCATCAAGCCCAGCATCCTGTTTCCAACAGTGGCCAATCCAGGCATAAGAACCTGGCAAGTACCCAAAAACTAAGTCTATTCTATATAACCATTGCTAATGGCAGTGGCTATTCTCTAAGGGGGCGGATTTTCAGAGCCCTGCTCGCGTAAATGCCGCCCAAAACCGGGCGGATTTACGCGAGCAGGGCCCTGTGCACCGGGAAGCCTATTTTACATAGGCCTCACGGCGCGCGCAGAGCCCCGGGACTCGCGTAAGTCCGTGGTTCTCTGAGGGGGCGTGTCGGGGGCGTGTCGGGGGCGGGCCCGGTCGTCGCGGCGTTCCGGGGGGCGTGTCGGCAGCGTTTTGGGGGCGGTACGGGGCGTGGCTACGGCCAGGGGGCATGGCCGCGCCCTCCGTACCCGCCCCCAGGTCGCGGCCCTGGCGCGCAGGGATTTACGTCTCCCTCCGGGAGGCGTAAATCCCCCGACAAGGTAAGGGGGGGGTGTAGACAGGGCCGGGCGGGTTGGGTTAGGTAGGGGAATGGGAGGGTTAAGGTGAGGGTAAGGTGAGGGGAGGGCAAAGGAAAGTTCCCTCCGAGGCCGCTCCGATTTCGGAGCGGCCTTGGAGGGAACGGGGGGAGGCAGCGCGGCTCGGCGCGCGCAGGCTATACAAAATCGATAGCCTTGCGCGCGCCGATCCAGGATTTTAGTGGATACGCGCGGCTCCGCGCGTATCTACTAAAATCCAGCGTACTTTTGCTTGAGTCTGATGCGCAAGCAAAAGTAGGCTGATCGCGCTTCTTTTAAAATCTACCCCTAAGTGAACTTAATAGCAGGTAATGGACTTCCCCTCCATGAACTTATCCAATCCTTTTTTAAACACAGCTATACTAACTGCACGAACCACATTCTCTGGCAACAAATTCCAGAGTTTAATTGTGCGTTGAGTAAAAAAGAACTTTCTCCGATTAGTTTTAAATGTGCCCCATGCTAACTTCATGGAGTGCCCCCTAGTCCTTCTACTATCCGAAAGAGTAAATAACCGATTCACATCTACCCGTTCTAGACCTCTCATGATTTTAAACACCTCTATCATATCCCCCCTCAGTCGTCGCAAGTTGAGAAACTTAACAGAAGGGAACAGCCTGATAGTGTGTAAGAGAAATTTCAAAGCGCCAAGGTAACAAAGGATGAGGTATTATTTTAACATGTTCTGTGGTTCGTAAGACATCTCTTACGATGTCGTAAGCACCCAGCAGATCCCAAAGAGCAGATCCATTTCTTGTTGCTCACTGCTAGGGATAAGCAGCGGCTCTTACCTGGGTAATAATGGTTTATGGCCTTTTCCTCCAGAAATTTGCCCAGGCCCACTTTTCAACCCAGACACGCTAGATGCCTTGACGACATCCGACAACAAATTCCACAGCTTGATTGTACAGTGAGTGGAAAAATACTTTTGCCACTTTGTTTTTAATGTCCTCTGGTCTTAGTACTATTTGAAAGGGTAAGTAACCATTCTCTATTTACCAGTTCCACCCCACTCGTGATTTTATAGACCTCTATCATATCTCCTCTGTCACCTCGTCTCCAAGCTGAAGAGCCCTAATCTGTTTAGGCTTTCTCCATAAAGGGAGCTGATCCATCCCCATGTGGCTGTGCTATACAGAATATTGTTTTATTTATTTCCATTCCTTTCTAAATCATTCCTGACATTCAACTTGCTTTTTGACTACCGCAGCCCCCTGAGCTGAGGATTTCAACGTGTTCTCCACAGTGAGGCCAAGATCCTTTTTTCCTGGGTTGTGGCTCCTAAAATGGATCCCAGCACCGTGGCCCTGTGGTTGTGATCAGTGGCAGCTACGTTCTATTGCTGTTGCACTTGGCAACAGGAAACAAAATCAGCAAAAGACATTCTAGAGCAGGGGTGGGCAGTTCCGGTCCTCGAGGGCCACAAACCAGTCTGGTTTTCAGGATATCCCTAATGAATATGCATGAGAGAGATTTGCATGCACTCTGCCTCAGTTGTATGCAAATCTATGTCATGCATATTCATTAGGATATCCTAAAACCTCGACAGGTTTGTGGCCCTCGAGGACTGGAATTGCCCACCCCTGTTCTAGAGGCAATGTCTCTCCTACCTTAACGTTTGTGGCCCTGCCTAATTCTTTTCCTCACAACCCTCCCTTTGCATTCCTCCTCCTGGCCGGACAGTGTGCCTGAGCAGCAGGAGCCCCTGCTAGTCTGAGGGTTGGGGAGCCACTGGGATGCTCTCAGGGCTGCTTGTTTTGCCAGGACTGCTGAGTAGCAGCAGCTGCCGCCATCTCCCTAGGCCTCAACAGTGGACAAGAATCTGATCAGACACCACAGTGCTGAAGCTCACGTCACAGGACTAGCTTTAAAGAGTAAAACGAGACCGCTGTTCAGCACACTATTTTTAAAAATGGGTTGTTAAAAGTAATTTTTTTTCTGTAAAATTCACTGTTTTAGAAAACTGAGAAGTGGATGTCAGAATGCTCATGCATGACACTCTACCGTATATTTTTTTTTTTTTAAGTGGTTTGGGTATCGTCTCCCAAAGCAGGTGGAAAATTAAGGAGTCTCAAATTTAAGTGTCTGGAAAAATTCTCTAATGATTCCAGTCTTTTGGACTGTACTCCCATATCCTTTATTAAATTAATATTCAACGTATATACGGTACTTGAGCAGTTTTATGCTCCATCTCAGTCATTTTATTGAGTGTCTGAAATTTGATGAAAAACACAGGAAACCAAATGGAAGCTTTAAAAAATCTAACACAATTCATTGAGAGTTCTGCTGTAGAGGTTTTGGAGAGAGGAACTCTTTTGCTGTCATTAGTGACAGAAAGAGATGTTAATAATATAATGAGATGTTACTTCCAAAACAACACAGTAGAATTTATGGTCAAGTTGTTAAGATCTTCCCGGATTTGGCCAGATCCACCCAACATAGGATGAGGGAGTTTATTAATCTAAGACTACAAGTGTTAGCCTTGGGGTATACATTTTTATTAAGATACCTTTGCAGGTGTCTGATAAGAAATAAAGATGAAAGCTTTGGGGTAGATTTTCAAAGGGGTACGCGCATACAATACGTGCGTAACCCCCGAAAACCTACCCCAAACCCCCCCTGCTTGCGCCAAGCCTATTTTGCATAGGCTCGGCGGCGCATGCAAGCCCCGAGACGCGCGTAAGTCCCGGGGCTTGCATGGAGTGGCGTGTCGGCGGCGTGCCGCGAGTGACGCAGCGTTTCGGGGGCGGGCCCGGGGGCGTGGTCGAGGCCTCCGGACCAGCCCCCAGGTCAGGTGATGGCGCGCGCGCAGATTTACACCTGCTTTCCGCAGGTGAAGGGACGATTGAGTGGTTGGGAGAAGTGAGGGTGTGTGGGAGCATGGAGGTGAGTGACGGGGTACAAGGGCCATACTATGTCAGCTTTGAGAATATGCATTTCTTCTATCTTGGAGCTTTGCTTGGTGTAGGAGGAAATATATTTCTGTTTCTAGTTCTCCAGTTTTGCACTGCATGCAGAAGGACTTGAGTTTTCCATTCCAGTTTTTGTTTCTGCATTTGTAATTTGTGTTATTTTATTCTATATTATCTGAAGGCAGTTCTGTCTGTATTCTGTGTGTGACTGAGATGAGGTACTTTACTAGTATGTAGGTATTTGTATCAGTCTTATTTGTTATATTTTCTCCATATAATATTGCACTGGTGGTGAACTGCTGCCTTTTCATGGGTAGGGCTATTGCTGTTTCATTTCTTGGAGTTAGTGCTGCTGAGGGTAAGGTAGGTTTGATAAATGTAAACAGAGTGGGGTTTGTTTGTATTATTTTACAATGCACCTGGTAGTAGAGGGAGTTTGTGATGCTGGGTGTAGCTGGGTTCAAAAAAGGTTTGGATAAGTTCTTGGAGAAGTCCATTACCTGCTATTAATCAAGTTTACTTACGGGCGGATTTTAAATGCCCTGCCCGCGTAAATCCGGCCGGATTTACGCAAGCAGGGCCCTCGCGCGCAGACGCACCTATTTTGCATAGGCCGCCGGCGCGCGCACACATCCCGGGGCTTTTAAAAAGGGGCGTGTCGGGGGCATCGCCAAATGACGCGGTGTTTCGGGGGCGTGACGCGGCGTATGGGGGGCGGGCCCAGGGGCGTGGCGCTGGCCCAGGGGCGTTCCAGGGGCGTTGCCGCACCCTCCGGAACAGCCCCCGGGTCGGGTCTTGGCGCGCCAGCAGCCCGCTGGCACACGCGGATTTGCGTCTGCCTCCGGTAGGTGTAAATCCATGGATAAAGGTAGGGGGGGTGGGTTAGGTAGGGGAAGGGAGGGGAAGGTGAGGGGAGGGCGAAAGAAAGTTCCCTCCGAGGCCGCTCCAAAATCGTCAGCCTTGCGCGCGCCGATCCCGGATTTTATAAGATACGCGCGTATCTTATAAAATCCAGCGTACTTTTCTTTGCGCCTGGTGCGCGAACAAAAGTACGCGATCGCGCTATTTTTTAAAATCTACCCCTTAGGGAATAGCCACTGCTATTAATTGCATCAGTAGCATGGGATCTTCTTAGTGTTTGGGTAATTGCCAGGTTCTTGTGGCCTGGTTTGGCCTCTATTGGAAACAGGATGCTGGGCTTGATGGACCCTTGGTCTGACCCAGCATGGCAATTTCTTATGTTCTTAAGATGACACCAGACTCAGAATACCTTTTTTGTATGGTGAGTTGTACAGGGCAATGTCTTAGTTCTGCTCTGCACTCATTGTTAGGAAGTGGGAGATTCCTGTGGATGCAGAGCATATGTTTATATTTAGTCCCATGATGGTCATGTGCTCAATGTGTCACACATGCGAGCGTCGTCCCTCAGGGGTGTCCTGATAGAAAAAGGGTTGAGAACCACTGCCCTAGAGAACAGGTGAGATAGGGAGATATGATAGAGACATTCAAATACCTCAAAGGTTTCCACTCAAAGGTGAACCTTTTTCAATGGAAAGAAGGCTCTAAAACGAGGGGTCATGAGGTGAGGTTGAAAGGGGGTAGATTCAGGAGTAATTTAGGAAATATTTCTTTACAGAGAGGGTGGTGGATGTCTGGTACAGCCTCCCAGTGGAAATGGTGGAGACAAAAACAGTATCTGAATTCAAGAAAGCATGAGATAAATACAAGGGATCTCGAGGAGGTGATGGGAATTATAATGCTGAATTAATTGGGTGGATGGGCAGACTGGATGTTCCATCTGGTCTTATTCTGTCGTTGTGTATATTTGTTTCTATGCAGGAACCTCCATATTGCTACCTCCTCAAGAGCTCCTTCACTCTAGTGCCTAACTTAATATTGAACTCGCTGGGAGCTGGGGTGAGTGGAGAGGGGGGTGGATGCCTGGAATGCCCTTCTGGAGGAGGTGGTGAAGACGAAAACAGTGAAAGAATTCAAAGGGGCATGGGATAAACACTGTGGATCCCCAAAAAACTAGAGGATGCAAATGAAGAAAAGAGCACAAGGGGATAACTTGCTGTTGCAGCAGTTACTACCTTTATCAAATAAGCTTACATACTGTTAATGCAACTCCATCTGTGCTTTCTGCTTCAATGGCAGGGGAAAAGGGGAATGGGATTCAGACAGCAACCAGCAAGTGCCTCAACTTTTACAGTCTGGGGAAACAAATAAGCATGGGGGTAACTTGCTGGTGCAGTGGTTTCTATCCTTAACCAATAAGCCTACATAATGTTAACGCAACTCCATCATTGCTCTCTGGATTCATAAGAACATAAGAAATTGCCATGCTGGGTCAGACCATGGGTCCATCAAGCCCAGCATCCTGTTTCCAACAGAGGCCAAACCAGGCCACAAAAACCTGGCAATTACCCAAACACTAAGAAGATCCCATGCTACTGATGCAAATAATAGCAGTGGCTATTCCCTAAGTAAACTTGATTAATAGCCATTAATGGACTTCTCCTCCAAGAACTTATCCAAACCTTTTTTGAACCCAGCTACTCTAACTGCACTAACCACATGCTCTGGCAACAAATTCCAGAGCTTAATTGTGCATTGAGTGAAAAAGAATTTTCTCCGATTAGTCTTAAATGTACTACTTGCTAACTTCATGGAATGCCCCCTAGTCCTTCTATTATCCGAAAGTGTAAATAACCGATTCACATCTACTCGTTCAAGACCTCTCATGATCTTAAAGACCTCTACCATATCTCCCCTCAGCCATCTCTTCTCCAAGCTGAACAGTCCTAACCTCTTCAGCCTTTCCTCATAGGGGAGCTGTTCCATTCCCTTTATCATTTTGGTTGCCCTTCTCGGTACCTTCTCCATCACAACTATATCTTTTTTGAGATGCAGCAACCAGAATTGTACACAGTATTCAAGGTGCGGTCTCACCATGGAGCAATACAGAGGCATTATGACATTTTCCGTTTTATTAACCATTCCCTTCCTAATAATTCCTAACATTCTGTTTGCTTTTTTGACTGCTGCAGCACACTGAGCTGATGATTTCAAAGTATTCAGACAGTAACCAATGAGGGCCCTGACTTTTATGGTTTGGGAAACTGATAAGCATGGGGGTAACCTGCACGGCATGGCAGATACTACCATAAGCTTGCTGGGCAGACTGGATGGAAAACGTGGTCCTTTTCTGCCCTCATTTCTATGTTTCTATGACTGTGTCTGATTTATTCTGCCAGCTATAGAGAACCCATGTTACTTACAGATGAGCAACTTTGCTTTCTCCATTGACAAGCAGGATAAATCAGTCACAGATAACATAAGAAATGCCATACTGGGTCAGATCAAATGTAGGGGAGGAGGAATAGCCTAGTGGTTAGAGCAGTGGACTATGAACCAGGGTTCAAGTCCTGCTGTCACTTCTTGTGACCTTGGGCAAGTCACTTTACCCTCCATTACCTGAGGTACAAAAACTTAGATTGTAAGCCCTCTGGGGATAGAGAAATACCTACAGTACCTGAATGTACGATTGAGATCGAATGTCGGTATATACAAATAATAAATAAATAGTACTTCAAGTCCAGCATCCTGTCTCTGACAGAGCCCAATCCAAGTCACAAGTACCAGGCAGGATCCCAAAAAATAGATCCATTCCTTCTTGCTCATAACCCAGAAGTAAGCAGGGGAGGGGGGGGAAACCAACAAAATTCTGCTGACGGGGGCAGATAAGATGTCCAAGAAGAGCTGCAAGCTGAGGGAGAGAAGCTGGAAAGCTATGAGCACAAATGCTCAAAGTCTGGGCAATAAATCCCCAGTCCTGCAAGCCCTAAGTATAGAAGCGGTTTTGGACATTGTTGCTCTTACAAGGACATGGGTTATGGAGTCTTATGTTTGGAATATGGCCATCCCGGGCTATAACTTGTTAAGGAAGGCTAGAGAGGACAGAAAGAGGAGTAGCAGCTCTTTATGTCAAAAACAATAGCCAACTAACTGAAATGCAAGGGACATGGGGTAGTGAAGAAGCATTATCGGCTGTCCTAAAAAAAAGATGATGTGTCAATAAATTTATAAATATTAAAAAAAAAAAAAGGTGTTTTCATTTACATGGGTGTGGTCTACAGGCCTCTGATTCAGACAGAAGAGCTAGACAGAGATCTAGTCAAAGACATCCACAAAAGGTGGAAAAGAAGGGAGAAGTGATGCTCATTGGAGATCTTAATGTGCCGGATGTAGATTGGAGGATCCCTTCTGCAGAATCTGTAAGAAGTAGAGACATAGTGGATGCCATTCAAGGAGATCTGCTCAAATAAATGGCAATGGAGTCAACGAGGGAAGCTGTGATACTCGACTTGCTGCTCACAAATGGGAATAATGGCTGTAAGGTCCGAGTAGGTACCCATCTGAACACCAGTGATCATCGGACAGTATGGTTTGATATCGCAAATAAGATATGCGAAAGTCGCACAAAGACCTGAGTTTTGAGTTTCAGAAATACAGACTTTGTCGAAATGGGGATGTTTCTGGAGGAAGAGCTAGAAGACTGGGAAACAATAGGTGAGGTAGAACAACAGTGGGCCAAATTAAAAGAAGCTATTACAAAGGTAAAAAATCTATATGTTAGAAAAGTAAACAAAAGTATGAGGAGAAAGAAACTGATCTGGTTCTCAAAGAAGGAGGTTGAAAAAATAAAGGCAAAAAGAACAACATTTAGGAAGTATAAGGGATCCCAAAAAGAGGAAGACAGGGAAGAATATCTGGTAAAGCTGAGGGAGATGAAGAAAGAAATAATGAAAGCAAAAGGACAAGCTGAAGAAAGTATTGCCAAAGAGGTAAAGCAAGGTGACAAAACATTTGTCACATTTATTTATTTACTTACTATTTTTCTATACCGGCTTTCAAGACAGGGGTCACATCAAACCGGTTTACATTTAACAGGGTGTGCATTATATAGAGAACTCGAGCAACTATAACTGGTGCAGGAATTGCAGTTACAATAAAACAGGGAAGTACACAACTGGGAGTAGAGGAAGAAGAAGAAGAAGAGAGAGATTAATTGACAGCAAATTATTTACAACGATTATTTACAGAGATGCAAAATTAATTCCAATGTGGAAGAAATGAAGTCGTGAATGAGGTTGATGACAGAGTGTTGGTGTTTAAACCCATTGATAACAATGTGTTTGTGATGACGGTAGCAGGGATCAGTCTGTGTCTGGATTGGCTTTTTTAAAAAGCCAGGTTTTTAGCCTTTTCCTGAAAGTTGGTAGGCACGGTTCCTGACGCAGTTCAGCTGGGATGGAGTTCCATAAAGTGGTCCTGCTGTTGATAGCGCTCTGTCTTTGAGGGATTTGTGTTGAAAGGTTTTTGCGTGTGGAACATTTATTTATTTATTTATTTCGGTGCTTTTATATACCGAGGTTTAGCAGTTAGCCTTCACCCCGGTTTACAGTAGAACAACTTGTTACATCGAACCAGGACACGGAAAATAGAGTGGTAGAGAATACATCGAACTGGTAACATATAACCATAGAATAAAACTTAAACGTTTGAACAGGGTCGCGGCGTGTTTAACTGAAACTTTGCACGGCATCGAAAGAACTGGGAAATGGGTTCACAAAAAAAACAAAGAGAAAGAGACAAGACTCTAGCGTAGCTTATTGAGTTCATCTTGTAAGGGAAGTGCTGGTGGAGGGGTTATGACATTTAGCCCACGCCATCTCTGAAAGTTTGGCTAAATAACCAGGTTTTCAGTTCGTTTTTGAAGGATTTGCAGTCGATTATCGATCTTAGGTATTGAGGTAGGGTGTTCCATAAGTTTGGGCCTGCAATTGAGAAGGCTCTGTTTCTCGTACTCGTGTAGTGATTCTTTATAACGCTCCCTAATGGGTCTGACAGAGGTGTGTTGTTTGAAAGGAATTTATAAGTTTAGCGGGGAGTGTTGATGGATGACTTTGTAAATGGTGGTGATAGACTTGTACATGATTCTGTAGTGAATTGGTAACCAATGAAGGGCTTTCAGGATTGGGGCGATGTGGTCGAATCTCTTGGAGTTAGTCAGAATTCTGGCAGCTGTATTCTGCATCATCTGTAGAGGTTTGGTATGGGAAGCAGGGAGACCTAGTAGAATAGAATTACAATAATCTAACTTGGAAAAGATTATTGCTTGTAAAATTGTTCTGAAGTCCTGGGAGTGGAAGAGTGGCCTAATTCTTTTAAGGATATGTAACTTGTGAAAGCAATCCTTGGTCGTTTGGTTGATGAATGGTTTTAGGTTGAGACGGTTGTCGATGATAACTCCTAGGTCTCTTATGTGAGAGGTTTGCAGGTTGGCTGGTGGGTTTGAGGAGATGTTATTGTTTTCCGGGGCTATAATGAGAAATTCTGTTTTTGAAGCATTGAGAATTAAGTTTAGACTGTTGAGGAGGTGTTTGATCTCAATTAAGCAGCTGTCCCAGAATTCTAATGTTTTTGTAATGGATTCTTTTACAGGGATTACGATCTGAACATCATCTGCGAATAGGAAGTGTTTCAGGTTTAGTTTTATTAGGAGTTGGCAGAGTGGGAGCAGGTAAACATTAAAAAGGGTGTGTGAAAGGGAAGAGCCCTTTGGAACCCCTAGCGAGGATGGATGGAAGTGAGATTCTTTGGTATGAATTTTGACCTGATTTCTTAAATCACTTTTCACTCCTTCAGGCGTGTCCATTTTGTTTCAGATGTTAGTATCATCACATAAAAAGGCAAACTTTTTCTTCTAAACCCTCTGCAATGTCATAGATATATTGATCAGAACTGGTCCCAAAACCAATTCCTGAGGCACTCCACTTAACACCATTCTATCATCAGAACAGGTTCCATTTACCATTATACATTGATTACTGTTAATCAACCAATTAGCAATCCACTCCACCACCTTGGTGCTCATGAGCCTCCTATGCGGGACTGTATCGAAATCTTTGCTGAAATCCAATTAAATCACATCGAGCGCTCTTCCTTATTCCAGTTTTCTCATCACCCATTCAGAAAAGTCAATCAGATTTGTCTGGCAAGACATTTCCCTGGTGAATCCATGTTGCCTTGTGTCCATCAACCCATCAGATTGTAAATGGTGTTAAGTGGCGTGCCTCAGGAATTGGTTTTGGGACCAGTTCTGTTCAACATATCTCTGACATTGCAGAGAGTTTAGAAGAAAAAGTTTGCCTTTTTATGGATGATACTAACATCTGAAACAAAATGGACACGCCTGAAGGGGTAGAGAGAATGAAAAGGTACCGGTAGATGTAGTGTATTTGGATTTTCAGAAGGCGTTTGACAAAGTTCCTCATGACAGGCTTCTAAAAAAAGTAAAAAGTCATGGGATAGGTGGCGATGTCCTTTTGTGGATTACAAACTGACTAAAAGATAGGAAACAGAGTAAGGGTAAATGGACAATTTTCTCAGTGGGAGTGGGCAGTGCAGTGCCTTAGGGATCTGTATTGGGACCCGTATTTTTCAATTTATTTATAAATGATCTGGAAAGAAATACGATTAGTGAGGTAATCAAATTTGCAGATGATACAAAATTATTCAGAGAAATTAAATCACAAGCAGATTGTGATAAACTGCAGGAAGACCTTGTGAGACTGGAAAATTGGGCATCCAAATGGCAGATGAAATTTAATGTGTATAAGTGCAAGGTGATGCATGTAGAGAAAAATAACCCATGCTATAGTTACACAATGTTAGATTCCATATTAGGAGCTTACCCACCCAAGAAAGTTCTAGGCATCATAGTGGATAACACATTGAAATCATCGGTTCAGTGTGCTGCGGCAGTCAAAAAAGCAAACAGAATATTGGGAATTATTAGAAAGGGAATGGTGAATAAAGCAGAAAATGTCATAATGCCTCTGTATCACTCCATGGTGAGACCGCCCCTTGAATACCGTGTACAATTCTGGTCACCACATCTCAAAAAAGAAAGTTGCGATGGAGAAGGTACAGAGAAGGGCTACCAAAATGATAAGGGGATGGAACAGCTCCCTTATGAAGAAAGACTAAGAGGTTAGGACTCTTCCACTTGGAGAAGAGATGGCTAAGGGGTGATATGATAGAGGTGTTTAAAATCATGAGGTCTAGAACGGATAAATGTGAATCAAGTTATTTATTCTTTCAGATAATAAAAGGACTAGGGGACACTCCATAAAGTTAGCATGTGGCACATTTAAAACTAAATCGGAGAAACTGTTTTCACTCAACGAACAATTAAACTCTGGAATTTGTTGCCAGAGTATGTGGTTAGTGCAATTAGTGTAGCTGTGTTTTAAAAAAGGATTGGCTAAGTTCTTGGAGAGTCCATTACCCTGCTTATAAAGTTGACTTAGAAAATAGCCACTGCTATTAGTAGCAACAGTAACATGGGCTAGACTTAGTTTTTTGGGTACGTGCCAGGTTCTTATGGCCTGGATTGGCCACTGTTGGAAACAGGATGCTGGGCTTGATGGACCCTTGGCCTGACCCAGTATGTTCTTATTAATGTGAAGATAAGTGCACAGACAACCATATGGACATGTAGCTACCATATGACCAAGCTCATCAATGATGAACAAGAGCTGGTCTTTAGGCTTTTGTGTGTATAGTACAGAGTTTGCCTTTTGGACTGGAAAGGCCTTTTTCACCATTTTATATAGCAGGACTAAAACTGGAAACATTTTCTTTTTCTAGTTTGACAAACTCTATAGTATTTACCTATTATATTGCTTTCTGAAGTGATATAGTCTCTTCTGGGGCTGAAGGCTTTAGTAATCAATTTTCTAGATAAGGAAACAAAGATCACTCCCTCCTTTAAGTGGGTAGCTACTCTTAGACCTCTGGTGAACACTGGGTGCTGTAAAGCACAAAATGCTTAGTGTAGGAATTTGAAAAACTCAGAAGTCATTTCTCTAATAGGCAGCCCGCTTCTATCCAGATCTGAATCTAATGTAGAATGGAACTCGTGTTAAAACTGAAGCTGCATAGTTAGTTTGTTTGTTTTTGCCTGTGCTTTGCTGAAAACCAGGAAGTCTGTTTTCAATGTTGCCACCCTGCCATCAGCAGCTGCCTCATTGCCAAGCATAAGAAGTTTGTGCTGGCTACAGCAGCCCCTAACAATTTGAGTTTTTCCCCCACTTCAGATATTTACCATGGAAGCAAGTTGCATACAGTAAGCCTACTGTACCCATTGGTCGGTGGTAATACTGAGCCCATTGGTTATGAAGTGGTGAATTCGACCTCCTACCAGCAAATCGGATTTTGGATTTGTGGAATAGCTGTTGTTCTCTGGCTAGATTTCAAAATCCAGAAGCTTGGCCTGTTTGCAGTGGTGGCTGAGGCCTGGATGACATGGGCTGTCCTCACACGAGATGTAGGCGGGTACCTGCATGGGTGATAAAATGTTTTTCTAGGGTCCCTTCTCATGTGTCTTCTTACAGAAGACGGGCCCTCAGTAGTAATCATGGACAACTGACGCAGGGTCTTGTTATAGTCTTTTAATTGAGCTACTGTGTCATCTTGTCACCGAATAGGTTGTCACAGGTACATGGCAAATTCACGAGTTGTCTTGGACATCAGGTCTCAAGTCAGATGTTTTTAGCCAGGCCCACCTCCTGGTGCTGATTTCCATTGCTGACAAGCGAGAAGCAGTTTCAAAGGAGTCATAAGCAGCCTGAACCTCATGTTTCCCAGCCTCAAGGCCTTTCTGTATTATGACGTTGAGTATCGTGTTGTTGGGGAAGAGAGAGTCAGCTATTCCCTGAACCGGCTTCCAGATATTCCTTTACTATTGTGTCATGTAAAGTTAGTATGCAGCTATGTGTGACACTAGCATAGAGCCCTGAAACATCTTGCGACCCAAAATATCCAAGAACTTTTGATCTTTGCCAGGAGGTGTTGATGAGTGAGGGCACAAATGCCTGGTCTTTTTCTGTGCGGATTCAACTACCACTGACTGATGGGGTAGTTGTGGCTTTTAGAAACCAGGAATATGTTGGACCAGATAAGTTGCATCTGTCCTCCTATTCACTGGTTGGACAGTACAAGGATGCTCCCAGAGACTAAATTGGAGATCCATGAGCACCTCATGGACAGGAATAACCATAACTTCTAGAGCATCAACAAACTGGAGAACTTCCAATGTTTTATGGCATGTGTCCTCCTTTGTAATCAGGTCAAAGGGGATTGGTCTCTGACATTTCCTTTACAAAATTTGTAAAGGACAGGTCTTCCTCCAGAGATGGTTCTGATAAGATGTCCTCCGTGGATGTGTGTGTCAACATCTTCCCTAGTGTCAGAAAAGGTCTCTAGCCGATATCCTGAAGGAGGGAAGAAGGTTGGTACTGTAGGATGTGTTGGCACAGATGGATCCTTCGATGGTCTCAATGGAAGATGCAATAGCATCGATGTGGATTTCAGCAGCACCAAAGGCATCGAGGGGAAACTTGGGCATCTCGGTCCCGAGAACCCCGATGGACCAGGTATCAGAGCCAGCATCGGTGGAACAGGTGTTGAGAGGACTGGAATCCGTGCCTTCGTCTTCTGAGGATCCTGGAATGGGTATTTGGGGTTTCAGAGACTTTGTGGGTTGCTATGGCATCGGTGGCCTAGGTTGTGGTGGAAGAGTACAGATGAGCATATCCAGTCAGCTTAGCAGCAGTGTAATCATCGATGGTGTCAGGGCTGGCCTCGATGGCTGTAAGTCTCAGAAAGCATAGAGCACTGCCTGGCGGATGAGACCATCCAGTTCCTCCCTGAAAGCTGGATACCGCAACTACAGGGGGAGGCAGGGTAGGCGCTACTGACACCTCCACAGGAATTTGTGGGGACTCAGTACAGATATCAGTGGGGATCACCTTGATTTCTTGGGTGGAGAGGGGGGTTGGAAGCTCCTCTACCAGTGTCTTCGCAATTGGCTCGATAGTCAAAGGCCGATGTGATGTCTGCACCAGGAGCAGACTTGCATCAGTGCGAATGTCAATGTTTCCCTCAGTGCTTGGTCCGATCTTTCTCCGGCACAGAGGAAGATGATACAGATGGTCACCGCTGTCGTGGTGCTCCCAGCAAGGTTTGACGACAAGTTTCTTTGATGCTTCTGCCAGTGAAGACTGAGTGCATGCCAATGGCGTCAACCTGATTTTAAAAAGGGACTCCATCTTGTCAAAGCGAGCCGCCTACCCTTCGGGGTCATCTGGGTACAACCTGGGCAGTGAGAAATGTCATGTGATGAGCCGAGACAGCATACAGACATGTGTCAGTATGCAACATCATATGGGGACACTCTGGGCACTTTCTAAAACCTGTTGCCCTGATAGAAAAAGGGGAGGCCTAAAAATGATCAATGGCCTGTGGACACCGAAAAAAGGGAAGGCAGGAACCAACCAAAGACAGGAGAATCCACTCACTGAGCGATGAAAATCAGTCACCATGGGAGACCCGTGTGAGGGAAGTTTTTGGAGAAGTAAACTTCACATAGTCTGTGGGGAAAATTTGAGAGAAATCTAAGCTCCTAACCATGAGGCAAACTGCAGCATGGAAAAAAAAGACTGAAGGGAGACCCCTGTGGCTACAGGGATTATGGCATGCTCAGTGTGCCAGACAAAAGTTTTCCGGGATAGGGCTCTATCCAGTGATGTCACCCACATGTGAGGACTACAATCCTGCTTGCGCTGGGAGAATATATATTTCTAGCAAGATGGCAACTCTGCTACACAGGAATCCTTACCACTTGTTTCTCTCCTTCCTCAGCATTTCCCTCCACTCACCTCCCAGCACTATTGCTTGCTTCAGTTCCCTTCCTCCACCCACACTCCCTTTTGTTTCCCCCTTAATCTTGCTGGAACTTTGAGCAGCCCTTTTACTGCAGGCTGATGTTGATCAGACTGCCCTTCATTGCACTGCCAGTGCTTACTCTTCTGCTGGCAGGAACTGGGACCTTGCCAGCACCACAGCTTTTATGATGCTGCTGGCAACTTTCTTCTGTTGGTGATTGGGGACCTCACCAGTACTGACCTTCACTGTGCTGCAGCAAGGAACTTATGAGCTCACATCTGTGGGATACTCAATGAGTGGCTATAGGTCTTTCAATTTGTAAACTTTGTCCTTGGGGACATTTTGGTCAGTGCTCACAAATTGAGGCATCAAGGGTCAGAGGTAGCTCTAGCACTTGGAATATCTGAAGCTACCCATTTTTGCCTATAGTGGTAGTGTCAAGATAGTTGGCAAAGAATTTCAGCTAAGTTGAACCCAAATTGTTGATTAAGAAGGAACTTGAACTAGTGATACAAGCTAACATGCCTAGTATGGTAGGCCAGGACTTAAACCCAAGGAGTTCCCATGCATTCTCAGCCCAAGAGGCTGATCCCCCACTTGCAGCTGGTTTATCTGCTCCGTAGAGAAGTCACTTTACAGTTCCAGTTCTTGCTAAAGCTGCAAGCACACAAAGTATTTAAGAAACATGAATCTATGAAAAAGGCAATTGTAATAATTAATTTTGTAACAGAACTGAAATTTTAGATTAAACCCAACTTAAGCCTCCCATTCATCAAAACAGCAGTTGTCTTACACCTTATGCTTAAAGTAGTTAGAATTTCAACATACATTAACCATATATTAAAGTTAAAATTGCCTCCCATAACTTCCCCTAGCAACCATGAAATTCTGCGCCATGGATCTAATTTCTGTGCATCTGGTATCAAAGAGGAGAACTAAGACTTCAGTGAATTCTGAATGTAAATATTGCTGCTTGTACTGCTGAAAAAGCTGGGCCACTATGTTCAATAATGTAAGAGTTAGTCTAGTCATAAAGACCACCTATTTAAAAAGAACCAATATACACATCAACACCATTTCCATTCTTCAAAGTGGTCATAATGAAGGTAAAGGAAAAATGGTTACCTGCTAAGTTTTGTTCCTCTAGTACCATTATCAGTCCAAACTTAGGTTTTGCCTCCTCACCAGCAGATGGAAACAAGTTTTGAATGACACTGCCCTATACCCTAAGTTGCCACCCACAGTGTCAGCATTTCAATGTATCAAAGCAGAACTCTTAAATAGAACTACACCCCCTCCCCAACCAGGGGAAGAGAAATCTCACCACTTAAACCATCCTGCTCACAAACCTCAAAAGGAACAGAACAGGTGATAACTGTAGAACAAGTAAGAAAATACTCTGCAGGGCCAACTAATATACACTAGCACAAGCGGACTCAACCAGGGTACTACAGGAACGAAAGTTAGCAGATAAGAACCAAATTTTCCTTTCCCTGTACCTACCCAAATCAGTACAGACTCCTGGGATGTACCAGAGCCATTTAACAGGAGTGGGACCCCGAGAGGGCTACTCGATTCACACCAGTGCCAAAACCCCCAGAGTCTGGGGCCTGGCCATCCAAATGATAAAGTCTAGCAAAGGTGTGCAAGGACTTCCAAGTGGCTGCCCTACAAATCTCTTGTGGCACCACCAGTTGACATTCCGCCCACAATGCTGCTTGCGAACGGGTAGAATGTGCTCGTAGACCAACTGGACTGGCAACCCTGAAATAAGTACACTGAGCTAATAGCCTCTTTCAACCAGAGAGCGATTGTCACTCTAGATGCTTTATGTCCCTTCTTAGGACCACTCCAGAGCACAGATGGTCTGCCACCCAAAAGAATTAGTGGTTTCCAAATAGCATAACAGAATGTGACTGACATCCAGCTTCCTCAAGTCCCTGGACAGGATCAGAATGATCGAGACCTGGAAAAGGGAGCACCACAAACTGATTAAGATGAAACACGACAACCTTAGGGAGAAAGGAGGGAACTGTCTGCAATGAGATCCCCTAAGCTGTAATTCTCAAAAAAGGGCTCCCTGCAAGATAATGCCTGAAGCTGACACCCAGCTAGCCGATGAAATAGTCACGAGGAAAAAAAAAAAAGGTCTTTAGAGTAAGGTCCTTCAACATTGCCCTCTTCAGGGGCTCAAACAGCTCTACACAATGCCCTGAGAACAAGATTAAGGCTTCATGAAGGACACTGATTCCATACCAGCAGGCACAAATGTTTCACCCCCTCGAAGAAAATGCGCCACATCCGAATGGGCCACTAATGGTAGCCCCTGAACTTTACTCTGAAAAGCAACCTAGGGCTGACACCTGCATGATAAGCCTTTAGACAAGCTGGCTGTAAAAAGGATAAGAGACACACCGAAGCCCAAAAGGGGCTCACCTTGTGTTCAGACTCAAAAATCCCCCACACCCTCGCATAAACTAGGGAAGTTGAGGGCTTCTGTGACCATAAGAGAGTAGTGGCCACTGTATCCAAATATCCTTTGCTTTAGATATTGCCTCAAAAGCCATGCCGTGAGACAAAATCGATCTGCCTCATCCATACAAACAGGTCCCTGGTGTAGAAGATTGGCAAGGTCCCGAAACCTCAGAGGACCCTCCACCGCTAAGTTGACCAAGTCTGGGAACCATGGACACCTCAGCCAGTCTGGGGCTACCAGGATTACCTTAGATGGATGAATCTCTACCTGTTGCAGCACCTTGCCTATGAGAGGCCATGGCAGAAACATGTACAGAAATATGTTTCTTGGCCAGGCGAGAACCAGGGCATCTACACCTTTGGCTCCTGGTGCTAACTGAAGAAACGAGGAGCCTTTGCTTTGCAGAATGTTGCTATCAGGTCCCATCTGTGGGGTGGACCACTTGTCACATATGATCTGGAACACCTTGGAGAGAGTTCCCACTCCCCTGGATAGAGTGTGGCAACTGAGGAAATTGGCCTGAACATTGTCTACGCTGGCTAATTGGGAGGCCACAATCCTGGCCAGGTGCTGTTCTGCCCAGCATATCAACTGTTGAGAGCCTCCACCACAACTGGTTGACTTTTGGTTCCTCCTTGGCGATTGATGTAAGCCACTGCCATTGCCTGCAGGAGAGGTAAAATGCTGTAACGCTAAGCAGACCATTCTGGTCTCCAGGCAATTGATCGACCAAGCTTCTTCCGCCAACTACTGTCCCTGCACAGACTTGACAAACTGCTCCAACCAGATACTGGTGTCCATAGTAACCACCATTCAGAAACCTCCAGGGGCACCCCACAGCTCAGATTGGATGTGAGGAGCCATCAATCGAGACGGAGCCATGCTGAGTCTGTAAGAGGAAGCTGAAGGTGAAAAAGCTTGGACTTGGATGCTGATTACAGAGGTCTCATATGCAGAGGCTCATGGATCTAGCTCCAGAGTGGACACCATTGACCCCAGGCCCGGTAAATAACCAAAAGCTCTGGGAGGATGTTTGGATAACAAATCTCAGGCTTGCTCCTGTAGTTTGTTGATTCGATCCCTCAGAAAAACTCTCCCCCGATGTGTGGTGAAGAGGGCCCCTAGGAACTTACAGCTCGATACAGTAAAGTTCAGTTGAAGATTTCTCGTCTGTAACGAGCTCGCTGCGCACAATTCGGACGCGTAAGGCAAACCAGCGATACAGTCTCCAGTTTTGCGCGTCCGTAGCGCTTCTTAAAACAGACGCGTAACCCTTCCCGCACCCGGCATGTAAATGAACGAATTAGCTGTATAATGAAGGAATTAGCTATTCCCCTCCGATACCGTAACGGGCACTCAGGTTCTCTCATTAGTAACGCACTGTTTTGCCGCGGCCGTAACGTCTTAGTTTACCGCCTCCCCCTAGTAGGAGTTAGGACTGAATCTAGTAACAAATCCATCGACACCGCTTAAGATACTCAAAAACAATAACACACAATTTAAAAAAAGCGATACAGAGATGATCGAGAAAATGTAATGTGGGACACACAAAACCTGTCAGAAGAAAAAATCAAAAATTTTAAATACCTGTCGGAGGGCTGCGTGGTTCCAGGCGGCCGGCGGCGGCGGGAGCCGGGTGGTCGCGTGTTAAATCTAGGCCGCGGGCGGGTGGGCGCCTGTTCCAGGCAGCGGCGGCGGGGGGACACGCGTTAGTTCGAGACGGGCGGCAGGTGGTCGCGTGTTAAATCTAGGCCGGGTCCGCACAGGCGCGCATTCATTCATCCAGGCGGAGGAGCCGGTGGCGAAAGCAGCCGGCTCCTCCGCCTGGATGAATGAATTCATTCACTGCCGGTGGGGGCTGCCTCTCCGGCAGCCCCCACCGGCAGTGAATGAATGCGCGCCTGTGCGACCCCTGCGATTCGGCGCTCAAGGCGTGACGTCACGGCATGTGACTGCCTTGAGCGCCGAATCGCAGGGGTCGCACAGGCGCGCATTCATTCATCCAGGCGGAGGAGCCAGCTGCTTTCGCCACCGGCTCCTCCGCCTGGATGAATGAATGCGCGCCTGTGCGGACCCGGCCTAGATTTAACACGCGACCACCTGCCGCCCGTCTCGAACTAACGCGTGTCCCCCCGCCGCCGCTGCCTGGAACAGGCGCCCACCCGCCCGCGGCCTAGATTTAACACGCGACCACCCGGCTCCCGCCGGCCACCTGGACCCACGCGGCCGTCTGAAACTAACGCGCGTCCACCCGCCGCCCGGAACAGGCACCCACCCGCCCGCGGCCTAGATTTAACACGCGACCACCGGCCCCCCGGATCCCACGGACCTCCGACAGGTATTTAAAAATTTTGATTTTTACACTTCCTGGTGCCTGTCATTTCAAATGTCATTTGAAATGACAGGTACCAGCGCACCCAGGTTAATGTATAGGCGCTGTATTAAGCGCCTATACAGTAAAATAGGTTACGCGGGCATAACCCTTCCCTACCGCTTTAAAGCCGCGGCATGCATTTGCATGCGATTAGAGGAGAGTATCGGGGAGTTAGTGAAGAGAACTGTGCGTGCGGGGAGGAAGGGTGCGCCTGACACTACCGCACTTTCTACCGCGGCCTTACTGGATCGACCTGTTAGACTGGTAAGGATCAGGTGACTTGACAGGACTGACCACCCACCCACGAGATCGCAACAGTTGAAGTACTCATTGCACCACCAACTGGCAGAGTGATTTCATTCGAATCAGCCAGTTGTCCAGATAAGTATGAACATACAGCCCTTCCCTCTGGAGCTGAGCTGCCATCACAATCACTTTGGTAGATTTCCTGGGTGATGTGGCCAGTCTGAACAGCAGGGCCCGAAATTGAATATGCTTTCCCCATGATGGAGAAGCGCAGAAACTGCTGGTCGGCTCTGATGCCGATGTGCAAGTATGCTTCTGTGAGATCTAGTGATGCCAGGAATTCTCCCCTGTGAACAGATACAATGACTGATCTGAGGATCTCCATGTGAAAACATGGGACTCTAAGGCACCTGTTGACTCTCTTGAGATTGAGGATGGGTTGAAAGGTGCCTTCCTTCTTTGGTACCATGCAGTAAATGGAATAGCGTCCCTTGCAGCACTCCATGGGAGGAACTGGACAAATTGCCCCCAGATCCAGGAGTCACTGCAGGGTGTCTTGCACCGCTTTCTGCTTTTCTGCATATGAGCATGGGGAGACTAGAAAACTGTTGTGAGGGCATCACACAAAATCTAACGTGTAGCCCTTGTATTATGATGCTGAGGACCCACTGGTCAAAGGTTAATTTGACCTATTCCTTGTAAAACAACCTGCCCCCTACTGATGGAACCAAGGAAGGGGGCATCTTGGCATCATTGTGAAGATTTAGGGGGGCACCTGCTCTTCCAAAGCATCACCCTCAAAAAGATTGTTGCCTTCAAGTTCTGGCAAAAGACCCAGATGACCAAAATTTATTCTTTTCTCCCTAGGTCATTTGTGAGGAACTTCTCATTTTAGTCTTGTCCTCCGGAAGCTTATGGACCTTGCTCTCCCCTAAGGATTGAATCATATCCTCTAGGTCCTTTCTGAAGAGGAGCTTGCCTTTAAAAGGCAGAGAACACAGATGAGCCTTAGACAAAACATCCTCTGCCCAGTTCCTAAGCCACAGCAATCTGCTAGCAGAGACCACCGATACCATAGATCTGGCTGAGGTTTGTAAAAGATCATAAGGTGCATCTGCACTAAGCCACCACTGCCTCTAGATGACTGGCTTGGATAGCCTCCTCTGAAAGGAGCAACTGCTATACCCAGCAGAGTCCTGCCCCTAAGGAAAAACTACTGCACATAGCAGCCTGGACTCCCAGCACTGAAACCTTGAATATTTTCTTAAGCTGGACCTCCAGCTTATGATCTTGAAGGTCCTTGAGGGCCGTTACCCCCGTAACCAGAATAGTGTTCTTCTTGGTGACGGCCGACACGGCCGCATCCACCTTGGGGACCTTCAGGAGGTCCAGAGCCTCTTCTGGTAAGGGGTACAATGTCCATTGCCTTACTGACCTTGAGGCCCAAGTCTGGAGGGTCCCACTCACTAAACAAATCCGTCACAGAGGTGAAATGGAAAGGACTGTCAGACCATGACTGGATCGATGGATCCCATGCGGAGTCCTCCGGAGGGGCCTCAATCCCCAGCTCCTCCAAAATAGCAGGAATAAGAGGACCAAGCTAGTCTTTCCTAAAGAGGCATACCACCTTAGGATCATCTCCCTCTCCTTGGGAGCCAGGCTTAGATGAAAGACCCTGAACCTCCTTTCCAGCATCCTGGAGAAGGCCAGGTCTCTGGGTCCTCCAGCTCTGAGGAACTGTAGGAAGAATCCGGTGGCGGATGGAGGAGCCAGTCCTGAGGGTGCGCTTAGGTTTAGGAGCCCCTGCCATCTCCATGGCCCTAGCTCACTTGAGGGGTAGCGCTGCTGTTTTTTTCCAAAGACTGGCCTGCATGGGAACGACTACTGCCCCCTGCGTGTTTCTTCAGATCTCTGGGCCTTGAAAGCCTATGTAGCAAAATAAACAGAAAAAAACAAGGAGTCAGTTGACCCCTCGGAGCCTTGTCTGCAGTTTCAAGATTTCCATCCCCAGTACCCGCCCCCTCCCCCCCCCCCCCGGGGCAGAGGGCTTCGGGGAAAGGGGATTTCCCCCCCAATCACTGCTCGCATCGCTGTGCGAAAGGTGGACAAGATGGCTTCTGTTCCCACGCTAAGCAGGAATGGATCAAAGGCAGCTGGCCATGGCCGTTTGGGACTTGCAGGCACTCCGCATTGTCCTGAAACACTGGCCCCAACTGTTGAAGAAGTGCCTTCCCCCAGGGGAGGCAAGCGGAACAGACCCTATCGTGGGACACGTGGGTGCATGCATCCCTGCAGGCTGTACCACTTGGCAGGGCTAGAAGGCAGAACAGCCTGACCATGTGGCAACTGAGCTAAAGGCATGACTGAAAGAGCTGCTGAGGAGAAACTGCACAAAGAGAAGGAACGCTGCAAAAAAAAAAAAAAAAAAAAAAAACAAACAAACTCTGGTCAGCTGCTGTCCAGTGTGGGTCCTGAACCAAATGAGGAGTGAGCCGGGCTCCCTGGTATCACCTCAGTGGTTTGGGGGAGCTGCAGCAGGATCCTTGACAGCCGGCTCTACTAGCTTCAATACATGGTGGGATGGTCCCCTCAGGACCTGCCAACCCCCTGGGAGGCTTCACACAAAGACTACCTAAATCCTATCTAAACTAACTTTTTGAAAACTAAACACTAACTAGACTGCAGGATTTTGCACCTCCATCATCTGCTGGAGACAGATGGAGACTGTGGGTGGCACCTCAGGGTATAGGGCAGAGTCAGTCAAAACTTCTGTCTCCATTGCTGGCAGGGAGGCAAAACCCAGGAGTCTGGACTGATCTGGGTACGTACAGGGAATGTGAGATTTCAGGTGCAAATATCTTAATTACTATGAGATAGATACTCCAAAGCCCTATGTGCCTAGACAAACATAAGGTTTCCCCTAGGCTTAATGCTCAAATTTAGCTATCTTACAGGCCGATACAGTACAGTGCACACTGACAGAGCACTGTTAACCCTCAATCGGACGTGCATTTGATGCGCTAGCTTTACCCCTTATTCAATAAGGGGCCGAAAACGTGTGTCCAATCCCCCCGAAACTAATAGCACCCGCAACATGCAAATGCATGTTGATGGCCCTATTAGGTATTCATGAGCGATTCAGAAAGGAAAATGTGCAGCCAAGCCGCACATTTTACTTTCAGAAATTAGCACCTACCCAAAGGTAGGTGCTAATTTCTTCGGGCACTGGGAAAGTGCCCGAAGAAATTTACTTGAAAACTGGATGCTCAATTTTGCCGGCATCCGGTTTCTGAACCCGTGGCTGTCAGTGGGCTTGAGAACAGACGCTGGCAAAGTTGAGTGTTGGCTGTCAAACCTGCTGACAGCTGCCGCTCAGGTCCAAAAGGAGGTGCTAGGACACGCTAGCATCCTTAGTGCCTCCTTTTACCGCTGGGCCTAAGCTGCATACTGAATCACACGCACAGAAAAGTGGGCTGTTCACCTGCTATCCCGTGGACTTTACTTATCAGCCTGTTACTGAGGGATTGACAGGGGTCGCACAAGTTTTGGGACTTTGTGCTGACTTCCAGCACTGGGTGCCTTGCTTAAATTTAAAAGCCTCAAGTTTAAAGTGTCTATATTCTACCATTTGAGATACCTTAAAACAGCCGAATATAAGCACTAAAGGCTCCTAATTAAGGTGCCGAACTCTGAACAAAAAAGTGCTGATTCAAGAGTTTAAGCAATCTGATGCCATTCATGCCAAATATATTCAGACATTTGGAGCAACCATAGTTTGAACACAATTAAATTTGAGCAGTTATGATCTAACCAAATAAAGTCTAGCTTTACAGCAACTTTTCACTAGTGACTTGTGAATTTAGATGCTTTCATTGAATGCTGCACTATGCCAAGTCAGAGGCCCAGTTTAGAATATTTGAGTCCTGAGAAAAGTTCTACAACTTCCAAAATTGCAGTCTTAGCCTATTTAGATGTTTGCAATTTTTAGGGAGATGAGACATTTATGAAGTTTTACTATACACACTACTACATTTAATTTCAGTATCAAAAATGTTTTACACCACATTAAGTTAATGGTCTTTTATTGGAAAAAAAGACTAGCATTTACAACTTGGAATGGACATAAATTGTAATATCTTTAACAGCCATGTTGATCATTGTGCTGAAGTCCTACGTAGATATAGGCTACTCTGCCGGCTCCAAGTCATGGTACACAAGATTTAAAAATGAGAGTCCAAAGATGCTCCCTTGGTGAATGTTTTTCCCAAAAATTTGTGAACAGTAACAGCCTGACAGCCGTTTCACTATAGTGCAATGCAGACAATGTCAAACCAATATAAACAGACATGCCATCTGTAGTTAAGATCACTGCATTTTTGGAGCACACTAAATACAGAAGAACCATTCAACCTTAAGGATTTTTTTTTTTTTTTACTCTATTTGCATCCTTCAACCATTTTGTTGCACACCATATCCTGAGGTATAAACCAATTTAAGAGTTAATCTGCAGTGACAATTTTATACTACAAATTGAAATACAATCCACTGTACAACAGAGTGGATTTTTTTTTTTTAATACAAAGGTTTGACTGCTCAATTATCAAGCTGCATGCATGAAAAAACTGGCCAGCCCAAACAGTGTAATAGTTAGCAAATGGAACTTAAGTCCACTAAGTGCTTCCTTGTTGTTTAAAGGTAGTACAAGTATTTATACTGTAAAACTGATGTTTAACTTTATCTTTTGGGGACAGGACCACCAACCATTACATGCAGATTTTTTGTGGACAGAAGGTATTTGACATTCAGTTTTGCTATACAGAAACAGAATGAGTAAATGAACATTTTTGCAAGAGGTAAGTAAAAGATTCAATTTGATTCTTCTAGAGGGGAAAAGGAAGAGTCTTCATTTTGCAGTCATCATCTGTACGAATTCTGGAAAAAAGTAAAATAAAAACACATCAGTTTTACAGAAAAGGGCAGATATGCAATAGTGAATGCAAGAAAGAATGGGACAAGATTCCCCAATTAAGGTTCTTGGGTGAAGCCAGAGATCAGATAGAGTTTGCAGTAGATCAGTACCTTGTAATTGCAATCACATTTTCCACTTTCTGTACTGCTCAAGAACAAAAGTGGATTCACACCTGAACTAGTAAAGTGAGCTATCCGCTATCTAGTGAGAAACTAGAAACCTTTCCCCCAGAATTACCATTGCAGAAAGTCATTTCCCAAATATTGGCAAAATCCTCCATAAAATGGTAGTTTATACAGTAACTATACAGAAGTTTGAAGATTACACAAGCAAGGACTATATACTTTATTTAGGTCTTTTTTATACCGACACTCATGATACCAATCATATCGTATCGGTTTACAATAAACAGTGGTGCAATAACATTAAAATTAACAACTTCGTGAACAATAGGCTAGGAGAGAGGGAGAGAGTGAAAAGTTACAATAAACAGGGGTACTTGAACTGGGAGGAGGAAAAGCCAGAGTAGTGGCTAGCATAGAAATAGGTAGTATTTAGTCTCAGAAATAAATATACAGATATATACATAAGGCTATAATAGACTCTAGCCTTAGCCAGACATGTAAAAAACTCACCTTCATAATTGACCTGTCCATCTCCATCAATATCTGCTTCCCTGATCATTTCGTCTACTTCTTCATCTGTTAATTTCTCTCCTAAGTTTGTCATTACATGGCGCAGTTCTGCTGCACTGATGTAGCCGTTGCCATCCTAAGATAACAGAGCTATAAACTTTCAATATTTGGTTCAGTAGAGGCTATTACTAAATGTAAGTCAATGGCAATCAAACAGCACACAAGATAAGGGTAGGCTCAGGATAAGTAAAAGGCCTTATGCATTACTACAAGACATCCAAGGCAGTCCTAATTTTAGGATGTTAGTACATGTAGCCAAGTCCCTAAGCTACAGGCAGAGACCAGGACTGCCACACTTAAATCTTCATAGATCCCCATCTAGTTCTGCTATACAAAAATACTATTTGCAAAAATGCTCACTTAAAGTAAAACTGAATAGATGGAAAGGGGGAGGTTCAACTTAGTCTTAGCAAAAACCTGTCTCAAGTTAGTTTTTTCAGTGATGACAACAGTAAAGTTTGACAGCAAGAACAGTATGGGGTGGGGTAGAAAAAGCTAGACATTTAAGTGGGTGCATGTAGAAGGCATTTTTTGGATCTTTATTTTGCAGTTACCTTTAAAGATGTGTTAAACAGGCATTAATACTTTGAGGCAAGAAAATGAGTAGCCTATTGGTAGGAACAGAGAAACTAGACTGAGTTTCAAATTATGTTGCTATGACTGAGCAAATTATGTTCTCCTGCTACCTCAAGTACACAGATTAAGAGAGCACAGAGCTCAGTACTTATGTAATTTATTATAAAGCATTCTGGTTAATACTAAGCCAAAACTCCTTAATGCTATGTACAACTAAAAACAAGCAAATAGGAAAAAGGTACATTAAGACATTAACTGTACTTTATCAAGTTAACTGCAGAATTAGAAGCAAAATAAAGGTTCAAATCATGTAGGGGGGATCCTTCAAAAGTCCTGGGGCAGGAATTTGAGATTTGCTAGATTCCAGGTAAGTAATTGCCTGTGCTTCTGTGATCCAGTTGAAGACTAATTTAGAGAGACTTTCCAGTCAAAATACACACCTTATCAAACACTCGGAATGCCTCACGAATCTCTTCTTCACTGTCTGTATCTTTCATTTTTCTAGCCATCATGGTCAAGAATTCAGGAAAATCAATGGTGCCATTACCTAAAGAGAAAAGTAAACATTTTGTAATTTCAGGAAACATCTTCCAATACCTTAAGAGCCATATTATGTCACATTCTGAGCTAAATATCAGGATTAAATGGAATAGTTTCAGAGCTACAGAGTGAGCTTGGCAGTAGTTTAGACTGGTTCAAAACCAACCCTATTTAATGGGCATTACAAAGGAAATGAGAATTCAGTTTACCCTCAAGTCTTGTTTGATGCATTTACCATGCACCTGAAATACTACTGCTTTTTAATTT
The DNA here is from genome assembly GCF_901001135.1 of Rhinatrema bivittatum. Classification (NCBI taxonomy): domain Eukaryota; kingdom Metazoa; phylum Chordata; class Amphibia; order Gymnophiona; family Rhinatrematidae; genus Rhinatrema; species Rhinatrema bivittatum. Next base: position 18,472,215 of record NC_042618.1, on the reverse strand, counting down.
ATATTCTTCCTATCAGACACTTCAAAGCAGAGGATGAAGTGACTTGCCCAAGGAACAATGGGATTTGAACCCTGGCATTCCTGGTTAATAGCCTGCTGCACCAACCACCACACTACTCCAACTCCAAGTAACCTTTCAGTGTTAAAACAGAGTTCAATATCCTGCCAAAAGTGTTCAACCAGCAATTTTCTAATCTTTGCAATATTGTATAATTCTTTAGAAGACTGAACAGCTGAAATTTTTCAATTCATACATTTTGGCTACAATATCATGTTGTCCAGATAGTCATTACTTTGCTGAAACTCCAGTTCTCAATTGCAAAATGGAATCAGATGCCCTGCCTCTGTCCCAACTAGTCTAGACTTAAGTCACTGGGATGACCAGCTTTTATTTTCATCCTGAGGAACATGTGCAACATGATTGACAGTAAGACTACTCTAAAGCTGTAAACTGGTGTCAACTATTGCAGCTTGGCATATCAAACCCAAAAGAGCTTATCTAGTTTATTGCTGCCTTGTAGGTTGAAGCTTTTTAATCTTTTCTAAAAATATATGTCAAGTATTGAAGTTTTAGGTTCTGTCCAAGTTACATTTGCAGTTTTTTCTTCAGTGCCCCCTCCCTTTTTCAACAGAATCCCTAGACTACAAAAGGTTAGTCAGAACAAAAAAGCTCTGCTTGAGATGATCACCAAGAACTTACTCAAAAAAACTACAGCCTAATCAGTTTGCCCCACTGAAGTTTTAGATTACAGAGAAAGACCAAAATGTCATGTGCTGAACCAGTGGCTAGAACATAAGAAATTGCCATGCTGGGTCAGACCAAGGGTCCATCAAGCCCAGCATCCTGTTTCCAATAGAGGCCAAACCAGACCACAAGAACCTGGCAATTATCCACACACTAAGAAGATCCCATGCTACTGATGCAATTAATAGTGGCTTTTCCCTAAGTAAACTTGATTAATAGCCATTAATGACTTCTCCTCCAAGAACTTATCCAAACCTTTTTTGAACCCAGCTACACTAACTGCACTAACCACATCCTCTGGCAACAAATTCCAGAGCTTTCTGAGTTGACAAAAAGAATTCTTAGATTAGTCTTAAATGTGCTACTTGCTAACTTCATGGAATGCCCCCTAGTCCTATAATTCAAAAGTGTAAATAACCAAGTCACATCTACTTGTTCAAGATCTTTCATGGTCTTAAAGACCTCCATATCCCCCTTCAGCCATCTCTTCTCCAAGCTGAACAGCCCTAACCTCTTCAAGCCTTTCATAGGGGAGCTGTTCCATCCCCTGTATCATTTTGGTTGCCCTTCTCTGTACCTTCTCCATCGCAACTATATCTTTTTTGAGATGCCGTGACTAGAATTTTACACAGTATTCAAGGTGTGGTCTCACCATGGAGTGATAGAGGCATGATGACATTTTCCGTTTTAACCATTCCCTTCCTAATAATTCCTAACATTGTTTGCTTTTTTGACTGCTGCAGCACACTGAGAATACATGATTTGTTGCTTTTACTTTACTAAAGTTTGTCTGTCTACTCCAGGGATGGGCAATCTGCAGAAAACAGCCTGATTTTTCCCTCACTAACAGGCCGATACAGTTCAGTGCTCTTGGACGCGTGTTTTCCCTTACCCCTTATTCAGTAAGGGGAGGAAAACGCGCATCCAACCCAAGGCACCTAACAGCTCCCTCAACATGCAAATGCATGATGATGGCCCTATTAGGTATGTGCGCGGGATACAGAAAGTAAAATGTGCGGCTTGGCTGCACATTTTACTTTCAGAAATTAGCACCGACCCAAAGGTAGGCACTAATTTCTTCTGGCACCAGGAAAAGTGCACAAAAAAGCAGTAAAAACTGCTTTTCTGTGCACCCTCCAACTTATCATGGCGATATTAAGTCTGAGGTCCCGAAGAGTAAAAAAAGTTAAAGAAATTTGAGTTCGGCCCACGGCTGTCGGGTCGAAAACCGGATGCTCAATTTTGCTGGCGTCCGGTTTCTGAGCCCGTGGCTGTCAGTGGGCTCGAGAACAGATGCCGGCAAAATCGAGCGTTGGCTGTCAAACCCGCTGACAGCCGCCGCTCTGGACACTAGCATCCCTAGTGCCTCCTTTTGCCAGATTCTACCGCACCACCTCATTTGCATACTGTATCACGTGCACCGGCGAGTGGCCAGTGCGAATGCCGGGAGAGCGGGCGTTCGTCAGCTCTCCCGTGTTTTTACTGAATCTGCCTGTAAGGGGCCAATGTAATAAGACCTGTGATGAAGTCTAGTTTTTCTGGGCTTATTTCAGTATACGTGGCAAAGATAGGCAGCTGCACGGGATGTAACAGGAGCATGCTGTAGCAGAAAATCCACACAATTGCATGTGCCATTATGTACATAAAACCATGTGCTGGAGGGACTATGAGCAACCCATCCAGAAAACCTGCTGCGGGTTAAGACCCATGATTAATTGGGGAAAAAGCTTTTCCCTTTCAAGACAGTGGTGTGGAAGTAGGACTAAAGGTGACTCAGGCCCTCAATTGCCTTTTCAGCTTGTTCTGACCTACCATAGCATTAGAAAAAAGTGGACATAATCCACGATTACATTACAGCTGCATGGACACCCACACCAAGGCCAGCAATGAGAAAAATGGTTTGCTATAGATGCTTTAGCTTAACCCCTGCCCCAACTCAGGCACTAAACCCAATACTAACCATTCTCCCTGCTAGTTCAGCTCCCTGCATATCCTGCAAATGAAATTGTCTCCCTTACATGCATTTGTGCAAAGTCTTGTGGGTCTAGTTCCTGCACTGCACACACACACATGCAAAGTCAGCACAGGAAAGTGTACACAATTACCCACACAAACCGTGGCAGGTTGAACAAGGCTCATTACATCAGCCCCCAAGGCAGATGTATAGCTGAGCTGAAATTCAGTGCAGTTTCCTAATGCACAGGTTTGTGGGATTTTTTGGGGGGGAGGGGGGGTGAAGCAGTAAGCTAGTGGTATACTAATATATTCTGAGTTAACTATGCACGAACCAGAAAATATCTACAAAGAAAAGGCTTAGTACACAGCCACATGTTCATAAATCATGTTTTGTGCACATAAAATACAGACTACAAGTGCCTGAGCTCCAGCTTCTGACCACAAAAGCTTAACTCCTAGTCTGAAGTACAGAGAAGTTTCCAGCACTAAACATGAGGTAAACCAGCACACCTCTGCATGGGGCAGATGGGTTGTCCCGTGTCCCCCCCCGAGGAAAATTGGTCCTTACCTGCTAATTTTCACTCTTGTACCACGGACCAGCCCAGACTCCTGGGTTTCTGTGGACTGTCGTATACCCCTGAAGTGCCCCCTAGAGTGTCAGTATTCCACTGTACCCAAGCAGAACAATACAGATTCACAACTGTCACTGAACAACCTCCCCCCGAAAAGCAGAGGAAATGAAGAACTCTTAACTGAAATTGAAAAAAATACCCTATAATTCTGACCCTAAACAGGGAGGCATATGAAACTTACAACCAGAAATGAACGAACTACCAGCTGAGCAGACTCTCCTTGGGTGGGACTCTGGGCTGATCCGTGGTACTATGGGAACAAAAATTAGTAGGTAAGAACCAATTTTCCTCTATTTGGGGGGAGGGGGGGGGGGGTAAATCAGCCCAGACTCCTGGGATGTACCCAAGCTTCCCTAACCAGGGTGGGACAGAGTCCTGCTCTGAGAACACTGGCTCTGAACTCCCCAGGCTCAGGTGTCCGGACATCAAGTCTATAGTGTCTCACGAAAGTATGAGTGGACTTCCAGGTAGCTGCCCTACAAATCTCTTGCGGCATCACCTGTTGACATTCTGCCTACGAAGTCTATTGCAAGTGCATAGAATGAGCTTAAGCCTGACCGGAATTGACCGGCCCTGTACAAGGTATACTGACATGATAGCCTCCTTCAGCCACTGGGTGATAGTTGCCTTGGAAGCTTTGACCCCTTCTGGGTCCACTCCATAAGATGAAAAGATGATCCGTCAAACAAAAACTATTTGTGATTTCCAAGTAATGCAACAATACCCGTTTCACATCCAGCTTACGTAAATCTCTGGCAAAGAGGAATCCATACCCGCAAAGGAAGGAGGCTCCACAGACTGATTTAAATGAAAAGCAGAGACCACCTTCGGGAGAAAGGATGGAACAGTGCACAATGAAACACCCGCATCCGAAATCCTTAAGAAAGGCTCTCTGCAAGATAACGCCTGGAGTTCTGAAATGCGCCGTGCAGAAACAATAGTGACCAAACACACCATTTTCAGAGAGATCTTTCAGGGTTGCCCGCTTCAAGGGCTCAAAGGGGGCCTCACAAAGGGCACGGAGGACCAAAATTAAGTTTCCAGGAAGGACAAGGATTCCTAACTGGAGGGTGCAAGTGCTTAACCTCTTTCAGGAACCTAGCCACATCAGGATATGAAGCAAGCACACCCCATGCACCTTACCTCGAAAACAAACTAACACCGCTACTTGAACTCTCAAGGAATTAAAGGTCAGACCCTTGGACAAGCCTGCCTGAAGGAAATCTAGAACCTCTGGGATTGAGGCCCTGGCAGGACTAATGCTATGTTCCACACACCAGGACTCAAGACCCCACAGACCCTAACATAGGCTCTGGAGGTAGAGGTTTTATGGGAGTGCAAGAACGTGGCGATAACTGCAGGCAAATAACCCCTTGAACTTAACCTCTGCCTTTCAAAAGCCATGCCACTAGACAGAAGCGATAGACCTCGCCGAAATAGACTGGCCCCTGGCACAGCAGAGTTGGGGATGGAGGAAATCTCAGTGGGCCATTGACGGCTAGAGTCAGAAGATCCGCAAACCACAGATGTCGTGGCCATTCTGGAGCCACTAGAATCACTGTACCTGGGTGAACTTCTATGCAGCGCAACACTTTTCTGACCATTGGCCATGGAGGAAAGATACAACAGAATGTCCCTTGGCCATGGCAGAACCAGAGCATCTACTACCTCCGCTCCCAGTTCTAGTTGCCGACTGAAGAAATGAGGCGGCTTGGCATTGCAAAACGTTGCCATGAGGTCTATGGATGGCCTGTTCCAACGCTGGCACAGAAGACAAGGCCTTGTCAGAGTTCCCACTCTCCTGGATCCAACTGGTTTCGACTTAGAAAGTCTGCCTGCACATTGTCGACCCTGGTGATGTGGGAGGCCGCAATCTTGAAAAGGTGCTGTTCTGCCCAGGCGATCAGAAGGCATGCCTCCGTCACCACCGGATGGCTCCTGGTTCCTCCTTGACTATTGATGTAAGCCACAGCTGTGGCATTGTTGGATAGTATCCTCACCGACCGCCCTTCCACTAAGGGAAGAAGGGCCTGCAATGCCAGCCGAACCACCCTGGTCTCCAATCGATTGATGGACCAGGAGGATTCCATCCTTGTCCATTGGCCCTGCACTGCCACCCTATCCGGAGAGGCTGGCGTTTGTTGTGACCACGATCCACATGGGAATCTCCAAGTCCTCTCCCTGACGCAAGTTGCCTGGACACAGGCAATGTAGACTGGCACGCACCACTTCCGTCAGCAGTAATTTAAGCTGGAACTGCTGGGAAAGTGGACTCCGGAGGATGCATATGAGCAAAGGCCCATGTAACGAGCTCTGAAGCCATTGACCCCAGGACCTGCAGATAATCCCAGGCTGTGGGCTGAAGCATGGAACTGAATAAATCCATGTGGGAAATCAACTTGGAAAGTCTCTTCTGTAAGAAACACCTTGCCAGAGGCCGTATCTAATCTGGCTCCCAGAAACTCCAAGGACTGAGAAGGAATCAGATGGCTCCTGTCATGGTTTTCCACCCAACCTAAGGAAGTCAACCTCCGGAGGACCCTCTGGACTGCGGTCCTGCACAATTTCAGACTTCGCACGAATCAGCCAGTTGTCCAGGGAGGGATGAACCAATACCCCCTCGCGCCGCAGGGCTGCTGCTATCACCACCATCACCTTGGTGAAAATCCTTGGCCTTGTTGCAAGGCCGAACGGGAGTGCACAAAACTGGAAATGCTGGCCGAGGATCGCGAACTGTAGGTACTTCTGATCCGGATGGATGGGAATGTGGAGATAAGCCTCAGTCAGGTCCAATGATGCCAGAAACTCTCCGTTGTGGACGGATGCTATCAGGGAGTGCAGAGTTTCCATCTGAAAACGAGGCACCTTCAGCTTCCGATTGACCTGTTTCAGATAGAGGATGGGGCAAAAGGTTCCTTCCTTTTTCAGCACAATGAAATAGATTGAGTAATGCCCGTGCCCGAGTTCTCTGGCTGGAGCTATTGCGCCAAGGTCTTGTAAGCGCAGCAGGGTCTCATGTACCACTTGTCTTTTGGCAGCACACACATGGGGAAACCATGAAGGGGTCACAGATTGACTGTGTTCGATTATGCTTAGGACCCATTGATCTGATGTTACTGTGGTCTACTCCCTCCCTCCAGGAATAAGGACAGCCTTCTCCCAATCTTTGGACCCGAGGAGGGAACCAGCTGCCCTTCATTGTGAAGGCTTGGGACCCCTATGAGGTTGAGGGGCTCCATCTCTGGAGGACCTCCGGCCTCGAAAGGACTGGGGCCACGTGTTTTGACGGCTTTGTCCCTGACGGAACAATGAGCCCATGGAGCGAAAACATCGATTTCCCCGAAATCTTGCTCTGAGGGAAGGATCCCCTAGTCCTGTCCTCCGGCAGCTTATGGACCTTGTTCTGAGCGACTTGATCATATCATCCAATTGCTGCCCGAACAACAATGCCTTTGAAGGGTAGTGAAACCAAATGCGACTTGGAGGATACATCTGCCGACCAATTTCGCAACCAAAGGAGACGCGTAGAAACTGCCGACACCACCACTCTTCCTGATGTCCGCAAATGATTATACAGGGCATCTGCAATGTAAGCCACTGCAGACTCCAGCCTCCCTACCTGTAGTGACTGGGCCTCTAAGTTCCACAGATGGTTGGAAATCCTGGATCCAGCAGAGACTGGCCTGCTGTGTGAAGCTGCTGCAGATGGCTGCCCTGACACCAAGAGCCGAAACCTCAAAGATCTTCAGATGTACCTCCAATTTATGGTCCTGCAAATCTTTCAAGGCCGCGGCCCCTGTTACTGGAATAGTCAGCTTGTCACTGCTGAGACCGCAGCATCCACCTTAGGCACCCTGAGAAGATCCAGCGTGTCCTCTGGGAGCCTGGGTATCTGGGTCCACATCCTGATCAGGTACTGGCTGCGGAGAATCCACCTGATCCGAAGAATCAGAGGATGTGCTGTCCCTCTGACATACCATGGACCGAAGCGGGTGTTTCTCCTTGGGTGCGCCACCCGATTTCGGTAGCTGAATCGGCTTCTGGGCCTCAGAGGAACCCCCTCCTGGCCCTGCTGCCGCAGGAGCCCTGCAAGCTACCATGTGCCCCTGTGCCTTACCAGCCCTGTGCGCCTTAAGAGCTTTGTGCAAAGAAAGCACAAAATCGGAGGTGAACAACGAAGGCCCTTCGGAATCCTCCTCGTCGTCCATCTGCCCAGCGCCAGCCAAACAGGCCCCCATGACAATGGGGAGGCAGGAGCCCATCCCCCTCAGCTGCTGTATCCTGCTGCCACATGGTCCTTAAAATGGCCTCTGTTCCTGCACTGAGCTGAAATGGGTCTGGGGCCTGATGCACACTCGGGACGCCGACCCCCCTTGATTTCGCGGGCGCAGCAACCCCCGGATCGAGACACTCCATACAATTGCCGGTCTGGGAGAGCCGCCGCACCACGTGGCATAAAAGCAGGGACCTAAATTTAGCCCGGCTGGAGAGAGGAACAGGAGAAAATCAAAAGCCGATGCGATCAGACCTGTCCGCGGTATGAAAACACCCCCCATGGTGAGCAAGCTAGGCCAGCAGAGGAGAATTTAAAGACTCGGTAACCCAATTTTTTTTTTTTTTTTAAATCTTACAGGGGGCTAACTGAAGGTGAGAACCCAAGACCCCTGGGATCACCTTCAGTGGGCAGTTACAAGGTCCTCAACCCTCTGTTCCTGAGCCTCAAGTACCGGGGGGGGGGGGGGGGGGGTGTGGGTCCCACCAGGACCTGACAAACCCCTGGGAGGCTAAAATTGGGAGCTAGCCTAAGATCAAAAATCAGACCCCTTGGCTAGTTAGCCATACATACGGAATACCCAAAAAAAACCACCTACAAAGGACCCTTAAATCCTAACCAAATACCAGACTTCAGGGAAGCACCTCTTCCACCTGCTGGAGACAGAAGGGAGCACTTCAGGGGTATACGACAGTCTACAGAAATTGGTCCGTCTCCGCCTGCTGGAGGGGAGGTAAAACCCAGGAGGCTGGGCTGATCGGGTACGTACAGGGAACTAATGATATCAATAGGATTGAGTTTCCATGCAAGGGTGCCAACTTTAAATGCACATTGTGTACTAGATGCATTGCTGTATTTGCAGAAAAGTTTGCACACTAAGTAAATAAGCATAGGTTGAATTGTGCACTTTGCAAAGTACACCTTAAAGATCAGCCCCTAATAGTCAATGGACTCTCTACATTCCCTCTGGAGCACTGCCTATTTAAACATTTCAATCTTGCTAAGATGGGATGGGACCTGATGTGCAAGTCTGCTGAGAAAAGTGAAATTGAGCTACAAAAGACTAAGGATAAAGATCCCATGAAATCTGCTCTAGACTGCCTAAGTGAATCACAAGAGTTAAACACCAAAGTCCTGCTAAAAAAACACCTCACTAGTAATTTTAAGTTTGAATTTCCATTGCCATGACTTGATTTACCTTTAAAAAATTTGCCAAACTCAATTAAAAAGTTCTGTACATATTTAGAAAGGATTTCCCCAATACCATTACAAACAAACATTCTACCTAGATAACTATTGATATAAAATTTTAATTAAAAAAAAAAGTCTCACTTTCACACTATTGCCTGATTACCAAGCAGTTTTCCTATATAAAATGGAAAATCTTATTTACAATCCCATAATTTAACAAGAACCCTCTCCTATAATGCAATATTAGATTATAGAAGAGCCCAATATCTTTTACCAATACAAAATGAAGCAATCATGCTTTTGTGCAGACACCTGTCTGGGTAGGGTAATGCATAGTGTAAACCATAACCTGACAGAGCCAGGTTAATTCCCCTGCCACAATTATGTACAACACTGAGCAAAATACATGGGCAAACATTTAACCAAGGATATGGTAACTGAATTTGCCTGTTCTGCATGTACAGAGGTGTGCATGTATTAACTATGTTAAGTACACAAATTAGGCCATTTCTGGCTAGTTCTGAACAAGCTGAAAATGTTTTTGTACAACTACAACAGCATCATGGAGGTCCTCTAACCCTCTTCCTACCTGGCAAAAAAGCTAAGGGGTCAGGTACACCCTGCTGGTACAAAATCCCAATCCTTTCAATCTGCAAGGACCTCTTGGGTCCCTGACCACTGCCAGTAAGAAATCCAACCTAGGTCCACCTAGCTGGGACTTGACCACTTGTAACCCTGTCCCCCATAAGATTAAGATTTTCAGAGGGCCGGGAGATTTCACTGGCTCCTCTAGTCTTGCTGTTTAGGAAAAAATGGTTTCCCCTCAAAGCACCTTTAATTTGGTTGCAGTGAAAAAAGTTACAGCACTATGAAATTGCACTGATCAGAGATTTAAAAACGGAGGCTGCTGAAATGCTATGTCAGCACTGAGTTTTGTTTGATTTCTGGGCCCAATTTACAAGAAGTCACATGATTTACAAAAATCCCATTTTAGCAGCATACAAGAATTTTATGCCAATTAGGGAAGTGTTATGTTAAGTAACTCACAGGTGGTGACAGTATCACTGATCAGACTGCTCCTGAATTGTCTTACTGGTAATTTCACTCAGATCAAGATCTTTTAGCTACTGTGTTAAGCATTTTACAACACTACTTACCCCATCCCTAAGACCTGGCAGAGGCGAGAGTCTATTCAATCCTATTGCTCTTGATGCTTTAAAAATCATACCCAAGGCACAACATGAACTACTTGTGTTTTGTTGGTTGCTCTGTTACTGCCATTGAGTCACTTTGGACAGTGGCAAGCCATTCTTATTACAATATCAATAATATATCCTTGTTACAGAAAAATACCACTATTAAACACTATAGAAGAAAAACAAAGGAGGAAAGAAAAAAAACAAAGAAAAGGAACATGAATCAAACCTAGCACTTAAAGAACATCTCCACAGCTTGCCACCTGGTATAAGTTGGAACTTATCCCCATCTAGATCAAACTTCTTGAATTGCTCTAGTTCAAAAACATTTTACCAAGCACTTCAACTGATATGCTCTCTAGACCTAGACAAGTCTGGATACAACCAAATTGTCCCATAAGCTCATTTCTGAACAAGACTATATTGAGATCTTGTTCAAAGACAAACTGTAAAGTCACTGTCCAAAATATCATGCACAGAAATCTAAGACCTCCCATAAGATTTTCCAAAGGCAAACAGGAGCTGAACTCTTTTCCACCAAAAGTAGTTTGATAGATTGAAGTGCCTTTTCTGAAAAATTTCCAAAAAATGTATCTTAGCATTCTTGAAGGAAGCATTTGAGATTGAGGAAAAAGTGAAATCTTAAGTTCAAATGAGAACAATTTAAGGAATTCCATCTATTAAGAAACATGTCCATCATTAAAGTCATTAAATAAATAAAATAAATTAAATAAATTAAAGTCAAACTAGCCCATTTCAACTGACTGAGAAATCAGATTAAAGCTCAATACAATTCTCTAGAGTCCTGCACATCCAACAGATTTATAACTGGACAAAATTGTATCTGTATGCAAGGATGTGCAAAATGTGGCTTCCTCCCTCCTGAATAAATGGGTACTGAGCAATACTGCAGAGTACAGGAGAGGATGAACTGGAGAAGGAAGCATACAACTGAATGAAGCAGATAAGAGTCACTGCTCTAGCTCCTCTCCTGACCTCAAAGTGATGCTGGTTGGAGACAAGAGGGGCTGAAATAAGGGAGTTTTCTTCTGCTCATCCCTACTATATGCCTCTCCTCCCCTTCTGCAATCAGCAGCTGTGGAGGACAGAAAAAAAAAAAAAAAAAAAAAAGGTCAGCCACCTGCTCTGGTTCACCATCCTGTCCAACCCCCACCACCTGCTGCCTAGAGTAAAAGGCTGTTTTTTTGGGCTGTCCTCTGAAGAGAAGGAACTGGAATACCCAGAGCCTCAGGCCCAGCACTCACTGTTTCCAAGATTTGAGATTCCTTTGCTGTCAACTGAAGTAGAGCTGCCACAAATTATGGTCAGCATAACGTGACAAGGGAAAGAAGTGAATGTAATGAATTCTTTGGGAAGTACATTAAATGCATGTTGTGAGAGTTGTGAATTCTTGGAGAAATGGTGCGAAAGGGAATGAGTGCTTCAGAGGGCAATGTGACAAGGGGGTAAATAGTACAAGAGCTTATACTGTGCCGCCCCTCCCTACAGCTAAAGGCCTCACCTTACCTCGTCTCCCTCTGCCGGGGCTCACACAATCGGCGCGGCCCATTCGGGGCAAGAGCTCGCTCACCCCCCGAGGGTGAGCCGCACAGCAGTGAGCAGTCAGCGAATCGGGAAATTATAAAAAATAAAGAAAAAAATCCCCTGAGGCAACATAGAAGCAGGAACTAGCAGTGAGTCTAGCCGTGCCTCTCACCTCAGCCGGCCTATCAGGAGCCGACTGAGGACGCTTTAAATCTGCAGCAATGCAGACGGCGTCGCACGCCCGAAGGAGTGCGACTTAAGGGGCTTGCCCCTTAGTGTGCCCCTTTGTGACCCCAGGGCTCACAATGCTACACGCCATCTCCCGCATCCCTAGTCTGCTCTCTTACTCCAGACTTCTTCAAACAGTCTAACCTCATTCCATCAAATCACCATATCCCTCTTCACTATCAACCAGACAACCCCGCTAGCCCTCAGATCTCAGCAGTCCTGAGCTTATTCAAGTACCTCCAGCGTGATCCAGTAATCATATCCCTCCTCACAATCAACCAGACTACCCCACCAGTCCTCTCATTTCAGCACTCCTGAGCTTATTCAAGTACCTCCAGTGTGATCCAGCAGTCAGCCATTCCAGCATTTATCAAACCTCCCCACGCAATCAAACTCTCAACCAACTTTTCTCCAACACAACAGTTCAGAATGACAGATTTCCAATCCCTATTCTGCAACACAACCGCCTCACCACAGGTAAAGCCACCTTGCTACACAGACCTCGCAACTATACAGCCCTCATCCCAATTATTTCACCTCTTACCCAATTACTAGGCCTAACACTATTCTCCCTTAGTCTATTCAATGCACACTCTCTCACTAAAAAAACTGATTCTCAATGACTCACAGACTCCAATCCAGACATTTGTGCCATAACAGAAACCTGGCTCAAACCAACAGATATTGCAATAATAAATCAACTCCCCACCCATCTCTATGATTTCTTCTCCCTCTGCTCAAAAAAAGGAGAGGGGCATTCTTCTGGCAGCCAAAAGAGATCTGAGATTCCCACCTCCCAGCAAAATCGGATTCTAAACTAGAAATAGGACTTTAAGACAACCCAACTCCAAGTCCTACTCGTCTACGCCCCTCCGTGTCTTCTTGATTCTGATGCCTCCCCCTTGTAGAAACAATTGCAACACACTTAAAGCTGGAATCCCAGGCTATAATTTTAGGAGATTTTAATTTACATGTCGACAACCCCACGCTCACCACCAACTGTGAGGCTTTACAAACTGCCCTCTCAGCCATGGGCTTTAAGCAGATAGTCAATAAGCCCACCCACAAAGCTGGCCACACCTTGGACCTCATCTTTGTAAATGCTGGGATCAATTACACCTCTCCCCCTTCCTGTACTCTGGTCAGATCACTCACTAATCACCGCCACCTTCACTCTGACAGAAATCAGGAAAACTCCCCCTTCGAAATCCTCATTTCTCTACAGAAGACCCTGCTCTTCTGACAACCTTAGCAACCAGCTCGCTTCAGAGCACCCACACATTGACCTCGCTGATCCTAACTCAGCTATCCCCTCCTGGAGCAACATTACTGAGGCAGTAGCAAACAAACTGTCCTCTTTCAACAAAAAAACTAAACCCGAACTCAGCAAAAAGACAACCGCGGTTCACAAGCAACCTTCGTAAACTCAGAGTCTAAGGCAGAAAGAAAGCAAATGGCGTAAGACCCCCTGCCCCAGCCGCCTACAAACTAGCTCTCCATCTCTAGAGGATCTCCACCCTAAGATCTAAAAGGGATTACTATGCTAGCAAGATCCATGACCTTGTATTTGACACAAAAGCTTTTTGCTTATGTATCGAACCTGACACAAATCAACTCTCCTGATATTCCCATAGACCTAGCTCAATCCAAAGCGGAGGAATTTGCTATTTTCTTCCAAGACAAAATATTTAACCTAAAGCGATTGACCCCCAGCAACACTTCTCCCACTAATGCTCTTCAGCCACTAAACAAAGGAACATCCTTGGATTCATTTGAACCCATCACAGCCTCAGATCCTTTTGTTACTTAAGAAAATGAAACCTTCCTCACACCCCTTCGACCAAATTCCTACAAAGCTCCTCCTACTAATACCAGAAACAATTTCCAAAACACTGGCGGATATCAACTGTTCTTTATCCCAGGGACTATTTCCAGATGACCTTAAACTAGCTTCTCTCAAACCGCTCTTAAAGAAACCTAATCTAGACCCCAAGGACTTCTGCCTGATTTCCAATCTTCCATTTATTGCCAAGATCATGGAAAAGCTTGTCACTCAACTCCAACTACATTGAAGATCACAAAATTCTATACCCCTCCCAATATGGATTCCGTAAAGCTTTAAGCACGAAATCTCTCATATCCCTGACTGACCACATTATCATGGGTCTAGCCAAAGACCAATCCTTTTTACTTATTCTCTTAGATCTTTCGGCCGCTTTTGACACCGTTAACCACGCCAACCTCCTCAATCAATTGGCAAACAGGAACAGCACTATCATGGTTCAATACATTCCTCAGCAATAGAGGCTATAAGGTCAAAATCCACAATAAAGAATCTTCCTGCTATACTTCGTCTTTAGGAGTTCCACAGGGCTCCTCCCTTTCCCCTATGCTCTTTTATATACCTTCTTCCGCTTTGCCAACTGCTAACCCACCTGAAACTAACTCATTTACTATACGCCGATGTGCAAATCTTGATTCCCATTAAAGAAACCATCACAAAAACTCTTGAATTTTGGGAGTTCTGCCTCCGAGAGATCAATCTCCTTCTCACTAGTCTAAATCTGATATTAAATACAGCCAAGACGGAACTTCACCAGAAAATAGTAACCCCTCTCTCCGTGTCCTCCAACCAGACCTACTTACTACCCAAACAAGGGACTTAGGAATAATCGACAACCATCTTAACTTAAAATCCTTCAAACAAAAGGCTTCTATAAACTACAGGTTCTGAAAAGAATCAAACCTCTCCTTCACGTGTGAGACTTCAGAACGGTCCTTCAAGCAGTTATCTTTTCTAAGATAGACTATTGCAATTCTCTTTTACTTGGTCTCCCTTCAGCAGCCATTAAACCCCTTCAGATGCTCCAGAACTCTGCTGCGAGAATTCTAACTAACACCAGGAGAAGAGATCACATCTCTCCCACTCTCAAGTACTTACACTGGCTACCAATACACTTTAGATGAGGGTGATGGATTTGTGGATAATTCTAAAGCTATCCATCACCATGCTACGCTTGATCTACAAATCCCACTCAGACAACACACATCCACTAGACCCAGAGAAGCCTACAGAGGATCACTTCTCGTTCCCCAAGCCACTCACCATTTAACTTTCAGAGACCGAGCCTTCACTATGGAATTCTATTCCCCCAGATCTGAGACCAGAACCATGCCTACCTACATTCAGAAAAAGGCTTAAGACTTGGCTATTTAAGCAAGCCTTCCCAAATCCCATTTGAATGACAGCAACATCTTTAAGAGACTTCACAATATAATGTAAATAGTTAATCCCTAACTGCTTGGTTATCTTGCTCTAATTCTTTCCCCAGTTATATCAACCTTGTTGTAATGTAACTGACCTCTTTGCACTTGTTAATGTTACTTTACTTTCATTTTCACACCCCCCTTGTTTTATGTAAACCAGCATGATGTGATTTTTAATCACGAATGCCGGTTATAGAAAAACTCTAAATAAATAAATGATAGAAGTATTTGAATGTTTCCCTCATCTCCCAGAAGTCAGCAATGTAAATTGCACTGGCATCCTCAAGGTCCACACTGCCACCTGTTTTACAATAAGTGCGAGAGAACCAAAGCTTGGGTGGGGGGACGACAAGCAGAAAGGCCATGAAAAGCCAGTGAAGAGGTAGAAGGGCTTCAAAAGAACAGGGAAGGTAGTAGAGGTGTGATAAAGCCAGTGGGAGGATAAAAATGGTTTCAGGATGAGGCAGAGATGTGGTGTGTGAAAGGAAAAGGAAAGATAGTGACAGTCATAGGGTTGTGAAAGTAGAAAGGATGAGCTAAAGGGGATGGGGGACAGGGAGGATAACAGGCAGGATGGAGAAAGGAAGCTAGAGGAATGATTGGAGATTGAGGAGCCACAGATGGCAATTAGAGGGGGGGGGAGGATTTGAGAGAGACAAATGGGGAGTGGGGCAGGGAAGTGGAAGAGGGGGTATGTGTGTGAGAGCCAGAGGTGGTTATTGACTGTATATGCGAGATAGTCAGAGAGGGCACTGGAGGGGAGGGTCAAAGGAAACAGCAGGTGAGAAAGGTGGTGGGAACAAAGTATAAACTGTTTGGCAGAGGTTGAGGCGAAGGGGAGCAAAGTAGCACAAATGGTGGGGAGGGTTAATGTTGGAGCCATGGCACCCCTATTGTTCATGTGGTTTGGGGAATGTTATGCTGGGCTGCTGAGCATGATAGGGAGAGAGTGGGAGAGTGATTGGACAGAGCATGGGCAAGAGAAAGATGGGAAGACAATTGAGAGGGAAACTGGTAGGCAGATTGAGAGATTAGGAGGACAGAGTGGATGGGGGGGGAACAGGATGGTTGAGACATTAGTAGGTAAAGGGTGAGAGGACTAAGACTTGAAGAGAAGGTGGATTGAAAGATTTGTGAAGGTGCAAGAGAGACTAATGAACAGGTTCAAGTTGAAAGACTTGTGGACAGGGTTGGGAGAGACTGGTGGTGGGACAGAGAGAAAGCAGTAAGGGCAGGACATACTAAGTGAGAAATACTGTTGCAAGGGTATACTCCCACCTTTCCCCTAACCCCTTTTCTTGAAAACATGAGGCTCTTTTGTATTGTGCATTCTAGGGTTGTGCCTTCATTTTAAACAATAGACAATAGCAATGAAATTGTCTATTTTGTCTTTTGGGAATACCCAACAATGGAAAAAAGGGAAGTTTCATAAAATTTGAATTAGCATGCAAGCAGCCCCAAATTATGGAGAACTAAACATCCCAAGCCATTTTAAAAAAGTTAAAGATAACCTGAAATGAAAACGAAGTCCATGCACTTCCCTAGACTGCATTCTGATTTCTTGGGCTCTTGATGTGAAAAAGTTTGGCCACACCTGCTGTAGAGCACAAAGATACATTCATGCTCACAAATACTGATCAGATAGTACCTAGAACTACTAGTGGTTTTTCTAGAAACTTTATCTGAAGATATGGTTATTACTGAAATATGCCTTAGAGCAGTGGTTCTCAACCTTTCAGCCAGGACATACCCAGATGGTTCTCACATGCGTGACACTGAATGTGACAGTCATGGGGCTAAATGTAAATATACATTGTGCATCCTCAGGAACTCCCCCTTGACCCCAAAAAATGGGTGCAGAGCAGATCTAGGGCATTACCCATACAACTCACCATAATAAAAAAAGGTATTCTGGTTCTGAGGACATCTCAGTAAAAGCAAAACAAGCTTGCCTGCAAGTAAAAATACCCCTCCTTATGAAAAAAGTAATTTACCACTAATGCATGTCCTATTGAGAAAATACCAATAAAATTGATACAGATGCCTACACACCCAGACATGACCTTCACCACAAATTATAAATATGGAGACAAACTGGAATGGAAAACCAAAACTCTGCATGCAGTGCAAACCTGGAGAAATGGAAAGAAATATAGCACCTAACAGTTCCAGGATCTACAATAAACAAACCAACCCACACAGTTACACCCGTATTATGGAAACACCAAGCAGTAACAACCCTACAAATATTTAACTAGGCCCTAACACTAATACACCTATTAGGAAAAACAGAACAAGCCAAGCTGCTATAGATCCCTACACAGAAATTGTAAAACTATACTAACAAATGTTACAAAACAGCTGAACAGAACATCCAATTAAAAACTCATAAAAAGTATTAAAAATTGTCCAAATAAAGTTTTGAAAATAGACATCACAATACCCAATTAAAATTGCAGTCAATCAAGAAAAAAAGCCACACCTTAAAGCCACCTTTACTTACCCTCACCAGCAACTCTAACTCCTTTCCCTGCAGGTCAATAGCATAGTCAACTTCCTTACCAGTCGTCTCACAGAATCACCACCTCCAACCATGGTCTCAATCCCACACAAAGCTGCCACCCAGGCACCCATTCTACCACACATGTGGTCAGCCTTTTCTCATGGCCCGGCCCACGGCAGAGTGACACTCCCTTATCAAATGCATCGGCCAGTCCACCCCTAGGGAGAAGGGAAGCACAAGTGGGGCAGTGGGACACTGGGAACCGCAACACCTGCTGGTGGGTTGTGACACACTGGTTGAGAATTGCTGCCTTAAGAGTATTAAGATACGAGGCGGCATGATGTTACCTGGAGTATTTGGGAGGGCAGCAGGGGCAGGGAAAGCAAAATTTAGATGCACAGAGTGCTTTCAGTCCGACACGAGGGACTCAGAACAGCATGCTAACTTCAGCAAGTTTGACTTGGGGAAACCATAGCAAATAATTTAAATGCACAAATTTAAAGAGAAAAGGAATGCAATAGTGAAAAAACTTCAATTTTCAAAGCTAGTTAACATAAGAACATGCCATACTGGGTCAGACCAAGGTCATCAAGCCCAGCATCCTGTTTCCTACAGTGGCCAATCCAGGCTACAAGTACCTGGCAAGTACCCAAAATCTAAGTCTATCCCATGCTACTGATACTAGTAATAGCAGTGGCTATTTTCTAACAGGCCGATACAGTAAAGTGGGGCCACGGTTACCCCGCTCCTAACCCACTTTCTACTCACTTTCCGGCGGAAGTTAGCCCTTCTCTGCGATACACTATCCCCTTTAACCCATCCTTACCGCCCTCTTTAAATCACTGGGTAACCCCTTCTGCACGCAGCATGTATATTAAATGTAAACGATCGAATTAGCTATTCCCTCCCATACAGTAACGCGCGCCCCAACTATCGCTATTTTACCCTGCCGTTTTGCCGCGCGTTTAACCTGCTAACTTACCGCCTACCCTTACCCCTACGGGCATGACGTCACGGCGTGCGTCACGCCCATCTGTGTGCTTTCATTGGCTGGAGCGCCCAAATTGCTCCTAATAGTGCCGTGGGTTGGACGCGCATTTTCCTCCCCATACTGAATAAGGGGTAAGGGAAAACGTGTGTCCAAGAGCAAGCTAACAGTGTACTCTGTCACTGTACTGTATCAGTCTGATTGTTAGATTTTGACTGCTATAGTATATCAAGCTGAAGATTTCAATTATCCACTATGCCACCTAGATGGTAATGCCTAATATGGAACCTAACATTGCATAACTACAGCATGGGTTATTTTTCCCTATATGCAACACCTTGCACTTGCCCACATTAAATTTCATATGCCATTTGGATACCCAATCTTCCAGTCTCACAAGGTCCTCCTGCAATTTATCATAATCTACTTGTGATTTAACTACTCTGAATAATTTTGTATCTACAAATTTGATTCTCACTTGTCACTCTTTTCCAGATCATTTATGAATATATTGAAAAGCACTGGTCCAAGTACAGATACCTGAGGCACTCCACTTTTACCCCTTTCTACTGAAAAGAAAAATTGAGCATTTAATCCTGTGTCTTAACCAGTTTGGCATCTTCCAGGAGATCAATAAAAGATGGTTCTGATGGAGCCAGAAGAACCAAGAGAAACTGGACAACATACCCAAATGTCAAATTAATCCTTGAGAATTACAAGTTAGCTTGGTTAATGAATATTTTTATAATGGCATGGGTGCAGAAAAACAGCACTCCAAATGATTCATGAAGTTCACACCATTGAAAGGTGTTACTTGTGTGCTGGCTATATAGCAATTTATCCTGTATACATTTTACTTGTTTTCAAAATGGTGAAAGTGTTCCCCATAGCCACCATGGATGCAGACTCATTTCAGAAAAAAAAAATGGTTGAAGTGGCCGCCAAGAAATTAGAGCAACACTGGCCCATGGAGTGCAATCCACTTACTAAGTTTGTGCCAACCTCATTTTGGCAACTGTATACAGATACTAGTGTCTCCAGTTTTGTGGTTCTACAGAAAACTGGCGCAAAACTCAATGGAGTATCATGAAGACTGGCCATTCCCCATTTTTCATATAAAGATGCACTATAACTTAGTGCCCAGAGGTGAAAAGCTCTTTGGAATGAAAGCAGGTTCGCTTACCATGAAGTGATTTTCACAGATAGCAGGACAAGTTAGCTATTTGGTGGCACAGAACAGACCTCTGTTAGTAAAGCTTAAGCATCTGTCAATGTTCTTGATGTATATAATATGTACTTCATGTTCTAAGCTGTTGTGCTCTTTATTTGGAAAGACTATATAAAATAGCTGAATCTGGCAGGAATTCCAATGCAGGTGTTGCCTGTCTAGCTCCTGCTAGCCATAAGCTCATGGCTAATTCATCCTGCTATCTATGGAAGGCAGTTTATGGAAAAAAGCAAGCTTTGCCTTGCTAAGCAGGCTGAATTTGCCATGAAGTTAAGGGAGTCCCAAACTGAGGGTTTGCAGCTAAGTGCAATATTGATTTTATTTTTGGTAACCTAGCCTCTGAATAGAGTAGATTAGTGCAAAGGACCCTAGAACAGTACTATCCAATTCTGCTTGCATGTGGAGGCAATAATTTGTATGTACTCAACCACATTGCTTTGCAAATGTCTGATATTGGGGGGGGGGGGGGGGGGGGGGGGGGGGGGGGGGGGGGGGGGAGATGTCCTTCAGATTTGCTAGAGAGGATATGCCATAGCTCAAATCTTGTAAGCCCTGCCTGGGCAGCTTATAGAATGCAATTAAGCTATTTGCCATAGTTTTGATACTGCTATGCACATGCAATTGGGATCACAGTATACAAAACTGACATCTCTGAAAAGTGTCCTTTGCAGTAAAGGAGGGCTTGCTTATAATCTGGCATGTGCAATTGTGTTTTGCTCTTACATGTGGGTGAGGGAAGTACATTAGCAGCACAACTGATTTATGTGGGAAGTGGAAATGATTTTTGGGAGAACTTTCAAGTTAGTTTGATGAACCACTTTATGAAAGAAAGGTGACAAAAGCTCTTGTTTACTGAGTCTACTAATCCAGCATGCTGAAAGAACAGTTACAGAAAACAGCACCTATTGTGAAGAATTTTAATATAGCCAAATCCAGCTCCTCAAAATAGAAGTCTCATCTACTGCTGCAGTATAGTGTTCAAGCATCCATCTGCCCCATGGGATCTGATTGGTGGTTTAAAATTAAGTCTTTTCATGAAGCAAAAGATGAGGATAAGGTTGCTATAGAATGGTTATTGATCTGTTCATAACTTGACTTGAGGCAAGTAGCCAAACCTGGAGGTAGCAAGATAATGCAAGTACATTGAGCAATTAGAAAGGTAACAGTTGTATGTGATGGGGTGAAGTGAAAGACTAAGTGCACACAGACTGGGAGAAGGACCTTGGGATGAATGTGTCTGGTGCTCTAAAGGTGGCAAAGCAATGTGACTAGGCAATAACTAAAGCCAGAAGAATGCTGGGGCTGCATAGAGAGGAATAACCAGTAAGAGATGCTAATGTTTTGTGATGCCTCACATGTAGTACTGTGTTCTATGTTGAGATCTCCACAACTGAACAGAAGTAGTCCAGAGAGAAAGACCACCAAAATGGTGTGTGGGTCTATTGAATTATGAGAGGATTGAATATCAGAGTATGTATACCCTGAGAGAGAAGGTTCAGGAAGACATGTCAAACCTTTAAAGACATCTGTTACCTGATGCACAATGTTCAAAACTTTCCCATTATAAAACAGTAGAACTGGGGGGGGGGGAGCATCAATATGAAATATTTCTTCATTAAGAGTATGGTGATGCCAGGAATTCCCTGCCAGAAGACATAGTAAAGATGAAAACCATAACTAGTTCCAAAAGGCATGGGGATAAACACTGGATCTCTAAAGGCTGGAGGTGGAATGAGAAGGGTGGCAAGGTGGTCACCTACAAAGAGCAGTTACTACCCCTAGCAGAAGGCATAGAAACTACTACTCAACCAATTAGCTTACATTGTTGGGAAAAAAAAAGTTTGGCATCCATAATCGGTAGTTCCCTTTTTATATGCCTGCAAAATAAGGACTTATGGGCATAGTTAATCTTAATCACAGTTTATTCCTCCCCGCCAGAGATGCCTAATCTGCATGTATTTATTTATTTATTTATTTTTAATTTTTATATACCGAAGTTCTTGTAGGGACTACAAATCACTCCGGTTTACATGGAACAAAGAACTGCTCAACAGAGAGCGGAGCTTTACATGGAACTGTAGAACATATGGAACAGTATAACTGGTAGACAATTTAACATAATGATAACTTAAAATAATATTTTAACTGGTAATAAATAAGGAATTATATTATTTAATATAAGCAGTATAACTATTAAACGTAGAAATAAATATTAACCAAAGCCAGATATATATATGAGATAAAGTGAATTTTGAACTCAAAGATAGTTGTCCTGTTGCAGGTTCTTAAAAGTTGTCCTTGGTACAGAGTCCATAATTAAAGGGATACCTAGTGATAAGGAAGTCTGTCCGTCACAGTAAAATTAAGCGTCAGGGAAAGCTTGTTGGAAGAGAAAAGTTTTCAGTCTTTTTTTGAATTCATGATGACTGGGTTCTAGTCTAAGATCTGGGGGAAGCATGTTCCACTGGTGTGGGCCTGCTGAGGATAGCGCTCGTTTGCTCAATGTTGATTTTATTTGTGGAGCATGCAGTGTTCCTCTGTATGCGCTTCTGATTGGTCTGGAGAAGTGTGCAGTGTGGAGTTGAGAGCTTAATGTGATGGGAGCTAGTTTGTCGCTTTGTGGATGATAGTGAGTACCTTATAGAGTATCCTTTGTTTAATGGGAGCCAATGTAAGTTCTGAAGGATTGGGGTGATATGATCTTTTTTGTTGGTGCTAGTTAGAATTCTAGCCGCTGAATTCTGAACCATCTGTAATGGTTTGATGTGTTGGCGGGTATACCTAGTAGCAGGGAGTTGCAATAGTCAAGCTTAGAAAGAATGATGGATTGTAGTACTAGCCTGAAGTCGGAGAAGAGAAAGGGGTTTAAGTTTTTTGAGGACTTGCAGTTTGTAAAAGCAGTCCTTTGTGGTATTGTTTACGAACTTTTTTAGGTTTAGATGATTATCAAGCCATGCTCCAAGGTCTCTGACGTCAGATGAGAACGTGTTTGGTTTGGTAGAGCGAGGCTGGAAGAGATTGTGTGGATCCTGGGAACAATGAGCATTTCGGTTTTATTAGCATTCATACTAGTTGAGGCTTGAGAGTAGGTTTTTGATGGGCTGTAGGCATTCGTTCCAGTACGTGATGGTTTTTTGAAGGGATTCTGTAATCGGAAGAGGATTTGTATGTCGTCTGCATAGAGGTAATGGGTAAGCTTAAGGTTTGAGAGTAGATGGCAGAGAGGGAGGAGGTAGATATTGAAGAGGGTGGGTGAAAGTGAGGATCCTTGCGGGACTCCTTGCTCTGTAAGGATTGGATGCGATTCTTTGTTGTTTATCCTTACTTTGTAGAATCTGTTGCTTAAGAAGGAATGGAACCATAAGGGCTGTGCCTTTGATCCCTATGTTGGCTAGTTGGTCTATTAGAGTAGAGTGTTTTACCGTATCAAATGCAGCGGAAAGATCCAGAAGAATAAGCAGGTAAGATTTTTTTCTCCAGATTAACGAGGATTGTGTCAGTGAGAGATAGTAAGAGAGATTCGGTGTTTAGGCGTTTTCGGAATCCATATTGAGCTGGGGATAGAATGTTATGATCTTCCAATAATCTGACAGTTGCTTGTTGACAATTTTTTCCATCAGTTTGGCGATGAGTGGTAAGTTTGCGATGGGTCTAAATTAGCTGGGTCTGATGGGCAAGCGTTTGGTTTCTTTAGTAATGGTTTAGTATTGCCAATTTTAACTGGTTAGGAACTAAACCTTGAGAAAGGGATGTGTTGATAATTTCTGCAATTGGTTTTGAGATGGTGTTTGGTATGGCGATGAGGAGATTTGTTGGTATTGGGTCTGATGGGTGGGAGGAAGGTTTGAATTTTTTGAGTGTGTTTTCAATCTCCAGTGAAGAAGTGAGCTCGAATGAATCCAGGCTTGTGTTTGTTGCGGCAAGGATGTGAGATGGTGTGTTAGGGTAAGGCTGTTGGATGTGATTGATTGGGTAAGGTTGGTGATTTTTGTTTTGAAGTAGTTGGCTAGTTCGTTTGCTTTGTTGAGAGCTTGGTGGTCTGGGATAGTAGGAGGAGATGGTTTGGTTAAAGAGGAGACGTAGAAAAGAGGCCTTTGAGTCGAATATGAAGTGGTGTTTTTTTTCCGTAGAATTTTCTTTGTTCTAAGGATTGTATTCCTGTAGTGTTGAGGAGGGATTTGTAGATGGCATGTGTTGAAGTGGTTGGGTTTTTTCTCCAGCTTTGTTCTTTTTTTCTAAGAGATTGTTTAAGGGATTTAAGTTCGGGTGTAAACCAAGGTTTCCTATTGTCTATGTAGGTTGTATGGTTTTGGTTGTAGTTGGGCAGATTTGATCTGCAATTTTATTGTTAATATTGATCCAAGAGGTAGTTGCAGTTGTTGCGTCTGTGAGTCTAGTTGCTTTAATGCTTCAGACATCTTTTCACTGAGTATGTCTGGAGAGCATGGTTTCCTGAAGGATGGTGGATTTGTTAGTGGTTTGAGGTGGGTTGTTGATCTGAGGGTTGTGTGGATAACTTGTGGTCTGACCATGGAACTGGTGAGCAAGTGGGGTTGGTATGAATGTTAAAGGGTTCGTTAATAAAGATGAGGTCCAGAGTGTGGCCTGCCTTGTGGGTAGAACTGTTGATAATTTGAGTAAAGCCCAAATGGTTGAGAGAGGAAAGAACTGTTTGGCAGTTGATGGATTGTGGAGAAGCATCTACGTGTAAATTAAAGTCTCCGAGGATTATAGCAGGTTTGTCGGCGTTTATGTGTTTGGCTATAAGTTCTATCAGTAGAGAGGGATCCAATTCTAAGGTTCCTGGTGGTGCGTAGACTAAAGCTATTTGGATTTGTTCAGATTTAAAGAGGGAGAATTCTAGTTTGTTGGAGGAGTTGGTAAGTTGTAAGGTAATATTAAGACCTTTTTTTGCTGCAAGAAGGAGACCTCCACCTCTTTTTTTGGGTCTTGGGACGGAGATAAGTCGTAAGATTGTATGGGCAGTTGATTTATGAGTACAGTATCTGTGTGTTTTAGCCATGTCTCTGTAATTGCACAGATATCTGGGTTGCTTCTATGAGGTAGTCACTGAGGATGTCCATTTTTTTGGAGAGAGACTGAGCGTTGAATAGTGTTAAGGTAAATAGAGAGAGTCCTAGGAATTGTGTTATCGGTGAGATCATTATTGGTAATAGTCTTTCTTGTCGTGCGATGTGATGAATTGCAGGTTTTTTGTGCTTTCTGATTTTGTGCAAGATTTTAGGTATAGTGCAGATGTGCATTATTGTGGCTCAGTTGTTTGGGAACAGTGGTGTAAAATTGCAAATGGTGCCTTAAGTATTGGACAATCTGGATGAGAGCTGTCGAGGCTGGATTGAGTGCTGTCGAGGCTGTGTGAGTGTTGAGGAAGCCGGTATATGTATGAGCCCTGGAGAATGGAATCGCTGGATGCATGCTTACGTGATGCTGATGTAACTTGCTTCGGTTGTAGGTTGCATGTGCCACCTTGATACAGCCCACCTTATCAGAAAGGCCTAACTCCATGTGTAGCCAGTTCTCAATCACCTCTTCCAATTTGGCATCAGCAATATGATCTGCAAATCCCACAGATTGCTAGTTTGACATGCTGGATCTATTTTCCAGGGCCATAGTATCCTCAACCATGCTAACCTGACCTTCCAGCTTCCACAGTGATAATCCGACACTGTGGTAACTTCAGATAATGTTCCTCATGCTTCGAGGAGTGAGTGAAGTTAGTGAGGTTTGCATTTTGATGCATCAGTAAGGAAAAATAGGGATACTCAGTGTGGCACGCTCCTGTTGGGCCATGCTGAAGCTTGCTAACTGCACTTTTGAGGATACAGAGGCACCAAATGTTGAGGACTTAGTCATCTGGAGCCGTGCCTTGTCTTGATGCATCATATTTCGACAGAATGTGTCAGGTGTTCAATGTGTTGATGCAGGATACCTTGGAGCATGAATAGAATGTTGAATGCTTCGATGATTTTTTTTTGGTGCAATTTATGGTTCTTCAGGCTTCTTGCACTTTTGCATCAACTTAAGACTGTGTGGCTCAGGTTGGTGGAAGAGGCATACCAGATCCCACACTATCCACTGCCTGATAAGGTGCAAGAGGCCTGGGAGTCAGGTTTATGTCTGTTACTCATCTTTTTCCTGCTCTCCCCTTTATGGCCTTGGGGACACTTTGCCCTATGCTTGACAGCTGATAACTATCAGGCCCCCAGAAAACTGAGTAGGAGGAGCATTTAGTTGTACGAGATCTGTCCATGCTCCAGCACAGACAAGAGGCCAACTCAAGTGGGAAATTCCCACACAAGCTCTACTAGCTATGACAAATCTGTTCTGTGCCACCAGATGACATGCAAAGATCATGTCTAATTTAGCCTGATCAACAAGAGTCAATTTGAAACTATAACCCAAATATTCAGCCTCATGCCAGAGTATAGTAAGATGAGTGACTTTACACAAGATAATTCAATCAATGCAATTCTGTACAGTGGAAGTCTTTTGCTGGCAATACTTACTTTTGGGTAAGTTTCCACTTAAGCACAGTAACTGGTTATAATTAGGTGCCCCCAAAACAGTTTTTTACACATACAGAAATAAGCCTCACTTGTAAGCCATGGGTTTGCAGAGTCCATTTGTAGTCTCAAGTTACTTATGACCTTATACTTGCCAGTTTCCTTTGGGAGTTTAGGGCATTATACACAGGAAACATGCCTAGATTTGCCTAAGTTTTGTTTTTTTTTTTTTAATCAAAGTAGTGACAACCAATACAATTGGATCAATTACTGTATTTTTCTATGACACCTTGTTTTGATTGCATCAATTGATACTTTCAGGATCTTTTCCTCAGAGATCATAACTCAGTCTGTATGATCACCAATGCTTTTTTTTTATAAAACTGATTCAAGCTTTTAGTTGCTTTAACAGGCATGTCTCAGGTGATCACAACTTCATCCTCTACAGTGCTTTCATGGTCATACAAGAGCTTTTCTTGTACAAGCAATGTGAACTGAGCCACTTATGCCTTTATACAAGCCTTTCCACATCAGGGCTTGACATCCAGCAAGGAAGTTTCCAATTCTATTCTACAAATTCTGTATTTTCTCTATGGTGGCTATGAACCTCCTGAAGCCCACCTGCTTTCTGGCCAGGAAGCCTGGCAAAAACCCCTCTGGTCTCCATCTGCTGGAATGGGATCCTGAGGAGCCGGTTCACCCAGTCCCCCAGCGCTGTCCTCTGCCACAAGGGCTAAGACTGGAGAGGACCCCCTCCTCCCTTGAGCCTCAGCATGAAGACCCCCGTCCCAAGAGAAGGGCTCAGGGCCCGAACTCTCCATCCCTAGGAAGGATAAGGGAGGGAAAAAAAGTTAAATTCTGCCTTTGCGCCCACACGCCTGACAGTGTGGCGAGAAAGCAAGGGCCCCTTGAAAAAACCACGCGGCCCAGGAGCTGAGGTGGAGGAACGGAAAAAAATGGCGACAGGACCGTTGCTGCCAAGCCAAAAACTGGCCGGCGAAGAAAAACTTACCCTGTCCCTTCAGAGCAACCCGGAGCCCTGGGAGTAGAGGGAAAGGGGGCCGAAGGGCTGCCAACACCGGAGTGCCTGCAAGGCTGGCTGTCCCAACCTGACTCCTTACCTCAGCTCGAAATCAGAGGAAGTCTCACTCAGTTTTTACTTTTTTTTTTTAAACTTTACTGAGTCCTGTAGAGCAGAGAGGGTCGAAGAAGCAGCCACGGAGGTGAGTAACCAGGAGCCCCTGGTCTTCACACTCGAGTGGTGATGGACGAAACCCAGACAGAGGTAACCAACCCCCCCCTGGTTTCGACTGAGATGGCCGACGAAGGTGCTTAATACCTCAGGAAGCAATCCTGAAGAAAAAACCGGGAGAAAACCCCTAACTGAAAAGACTGCAGGTACCTGTCTTCCAGCTGCTGGAGTCAGAATACTGAGGGACTGAAGGTGGCACTCGTTATGTAGTAGTGCCCAAAGTTCTAATTGTTCTGACTCCACCTGCTGGTAGGGATACACAACCCACTTCTCTGGATTGATCCTTTTACGTATAGGGAATGAATGTGTCTGACAGTATGTGTGAGAGAATGGAAATGAGAATAACCTAGTCCAACAATCTCAGGGTTACTGGAAATCAAGAGCTCCCACGAATGGACAGCAGGGGCTTTTTAAAATCCTTAGTTTTAATTATAGGATGTTATTTGATATATGTGCTGTTTTGAAATATTTTATTGGTGTTTGGGAAATTGTAAAAAAAAAAGTTTGCTCAAACAAACTGTTTCCGTAGATAGCAGGATGAATTAGCCATGCTGACACGGGAACTGTCAAACAGGGCCTGGGAAGTAGAGCTTCCTAAGAAGGAAACAGCTTTGCTCTGTGTGGCTGTGCACGAGTTCCCATACAGGAAACAGCAATCTCA